>NC_064550.1:17733628-18333628 GCF_023856365.1 Brienomyrus brachyistius | reverse complement strand
ACGAAAATATGGCCGCATTCCAGTGTCATGCTTAAGAGGTACTTAGAGTGAAAAACACTGATTATTTGTCTTTTTAAATCGCAGATCCTCACCAAAGACTCGGTGACTGTGAGCGTGGATGGAGTGGTGTACTTCCGGGTCAATTCCCCCATCGCATCCGTGACCAACGTGTCAAACGCAGATTTCTCGACGCGCCTTCTGGCTCAGACCACCCTGAGGAATGTGCTGGGCACCAAGAACCTCTCTGAGCTGCTGTCAGACCGGGAGGGCATCTCACACAGCATGCAGGTACCGTCCTGGGGGCTGGGTCCCACCACTGCTATCTCTGCTGCCCTTGGCTGCCACATGCCATTGGCACACTGGATAACTTCTACACTGATGATGTGACTGAGCTCTAACGTGTGACTGAGCACAAAGTAGCAATCTACTGATGGATTATTAAGCTAAATTGACAGCTAACACTGGACACTGTCTGTGACGTTTCACATACACACACACACACACACACACACACAGGCTGTCTTGGATGAGGCAACAGAATCCTGGGGCATCATGGTGGAGAGGGTGGAGATCAAGGATGTGAAGCTGCCGCAGCAGCTGCAGAGGGCCATGGCGGCCGAGGCGGAGGCCACGCGAGAGGCCAGAGCCAAGGTGAGCAATGGCAGGTGGGCGGCGGTCAAAAGGGGGGGGGGGCAGGCTGTCAGCGGGAAGCAGTGCGCTGCTGTGCGAGGGAGAGATCACAGAGACAGCAGAGGTTTCTGTTACTGCTCCACAAATTGACTGTTAAGACGAGTTCATCGCGTACTTTGGTTTTCCATCTGCACTTTGGTGTGGACTCTGTGACTGTGACTCTTTACACTCTGCTGCACGGATGAAATGAAATCTTGGTCTGGATTTTTACTTTCTGAACCTGAACTTCTCACACCTGAGCCAATGAAGATAACCAGTCAACCACTGGTCTGCCCTCATCTTAAGCAGATTAATATTTTGCAAGAGTCTCAGATAAGTGCTTAGAGAAATACTGACGAACAGCCCAGAAACTGTTTGTATTAATTTCCATCATTACAGCTCATTCTAGGATGGAGCCTGATATGTATTTTTGCCCCCTTTGTTCCCTGCCTAGGTGATTGCGGCAGAGGGTGAGATGAACGCTTCGCGGGCGCTGAAGGAGGCCTCACTGGTGATTGCCGAGTCACCATCTGCCCTGCAGCTGCGCTACCTGCAAACTCTCAACACCATCGCTGCAGAGAAGAACTCCACCATCGTCTTCCCCCTGCCCATGGATTTCATGGCTCACTTCATGGGCAAGAAATGAGCACGCTCCCCTGATTCACTAGCAAATCAGGGACAGGAAGTCAATCTGGATTTGACCAATCACCATCAAGTATAATTACTTTGAATATGTGGACTTTCTCTGCGGGATTTCTGTTATTTAAACATGAAGGTCACATGGGTATCTAGACTAGATCTTTAATGGATCTTGGTATTTGTCGTGATTTACGAATTTAAGAGACAAAACAGAAAATACTCTGAATTTGTAACTTATATGTGCCTGTGCTGCTTGGTAAATGAGAAATCACAGTCAATATTAACCTGCTGTGTCAAATGATATAGTTTTAAGCATTTTTACTTGTTTTAATTCATTTGAAATGTTGGTACATGGGAATGAAGTCTGAATATACCACTAAATATTTATTCCAAAGAGATAACTGGCATGGTTTTATAAAGAACATAATAAATATACACTATAATGATATATGGCAAAGTGCATCTGCTTCTAAGCCAACATTTTGATATAATTAATATAATTATATAATTAATTTCTATACAGTTAAGCGAGCTGAGGGTGAAATTTAATAAATACATGGAGCGGCTAGATATCAGTAACTTTTTGGAGAACAGAAAAAAATTGTGAAGAAGATATGACAATTTTAATATATATTATAATATTTTTATTTATGTATATTACAGCTGTCATGCTTTGTTCATTGAAATGACTATGAAGGCAAAGCTTAGGACATGGAACTGGGTATTCTTTGTTACCCACAGTATGTGTGAGTGAGTGTGTGAGAGAGACCTCAGATGGAGGATCACACGCGCCGTAACTCTGGACTGCGTTAGTGCCTATCAATTATAACGATCAAAATAGGAACATTATGAAAGGTAAATTATCTGATTCAGAGCAATGGTTGGATCTGATAGCACAAAGAAAAGGGCCTTTCTGAATTCTGTTTGCTGTTTTACATGCATATTTGCTTATCCAGTTTCACTTATTAGCATTGGGGCAGATCAGTTTCCCCTGCAGGGCATGGAAATGACTCTCAGTGCAGCCTCCAGCCGGAAGCAGATTCACTGCTGAAAACAGGGAGGCCACGCCCACACTGAGCGTTTCCGTTAAAGGCACCCAGGCAAACGTGGCACCTGGCACAGGTAGGAATGGGAGGGACATGAAGTCAATATTGACTTTTCCTCTTCTCAGAAGAAGCAGTGACAACACAAGAGGGACCTGGGAAACTAAAAAGAACAGAAGAACAAAGGTTCAAAGTGTCAAATATAATCTGGTTTCTAACAAAATCTTCCTAATCCTATAACATGCTGAGGGACCTTACAATTTTCTCGATTTGCTCGGAGCATTTCTCAAATGGCAATTAGCATTTGCAAAACAGCAAGTGTGACCCCCGCCTCCATAATGTCACTTCTGCACTGCAGAACATAATTTTTCATTGCTTCACACAAATTTGCAAATGTGATAGTACATACATGCAAATGATTTTGTGCAAATGTCACTATTCGGCAAAATTTACATTTGATTTAGTCTTCCATCCATCCATCCATCCATCCATAATGTAGTTTCCCACTGTAATATTTTTACATCCAAATCTATATGCGTGTGATCACTAGCCACCACTTGCAAAACAATCAGCCAACCTTTAAAAATGATTTTAAAATATTCCACATATAGCAGTGATACCGCATTGTTGTGTTGTTGGTTCCCAGTACATGATTTATTGCCATTATGCTATTTTCGCGTTATACAGTGTTGTGTGACTGTTTTGCTTGCTGTTGTACTGTGTCATGAGATCTGAAGAACTTACATGTGTATGTGAGCACTTTCTTTCAACAATAAACTGGTGTCTTTGACATGAATAAATATGAGTTTGATAAAGAAAAATGATCAGTTAGTGACAATGAAAAAGTGGGAACCGACTATCATTCTTAATTGTGGAGCTCAGTAGCATACTAACCCTGACATAGTACCATACTAACCCTGACATAGTACCATACTAACCCTGACATAGCAGGAGTTTGTGCACTTTTTATATCCAACGTAAACACTCATTTGATGGTTCTGCAGCAGAACTTTACATCCCAGGATTCCAGCATAGTGAAAAAAGTGCAACAGACATGTGAACACACTTTTTTTTTATTAACCAGTATTACTAGTTGTTCAAATTTCAATGAAACGCATCAACATACACATGTAGTGTTCCATGTCCTATGTTCTACAAAACCCCAAGTGAATCTTCTAATCCAGTGTTTCCCAATCCAGTCCACAGGGACCCACAAGCTGTCCATGTTCTTGCTGTGGACTGCCTGGCAGGGAGCTGGGAGGGGGCAAAAGCGTGCAGCATCTGAGAGTCCCCAAGGACCGGGTGGAGAAACACAGTCCTAAGCTAGAATTACAGCTTTAACTATAATATAAAGAAGATTAAAAAAGACAATCAGATGCTAAAACGAACATGCGGTTATATCAACGTGTTAAACAACCTATGGAAGTATGGCATTAACATCCATTTGACTGTACAATCAAATACAGGTATACAATAAGAGTTCCAAAACGTATTTCATAAATAGCCCCCAACAGACTGTGTCAATTTATCCTACAAATAATTGGAGACATTCAATGCTGGGTGATGTCCACAGGACACAGACGCTGTTAGTGCGACTTCACTACCCGGTGGTATTGAACAGTGCTACCTGATACTGAGAATATATAACATAAACATACTCAGTGGCCACTTTATTAGGGACATCTAGCTAATACTTTCATCTCCAAAACTGTATCAGGGGTATATGACTCGCATTGTTCTGTGAAAACCCAGGAAGATCCCAGTCGGGCGGCTGTTTCGGAGAAGCTGGACCAACCATTTATGACACCAACGATCACACCGCCCTCAAAGCCCCTTAGATCAGGCGTCTTCGTCGTTCTAATGCTTAGTCAAACAGTAAATGTACCTCTTGACCCCCTGTATTTTGTGTCTGCTGTATATAATCAGCTGCAGCCACATGATCCATTGTTGGGAAGGGCATGATATTTACATTAGCCAGCAGGTGGAACCACATGAACTGGCCACTAAGTGTTTATGTACAGCTGGACCCAGAGAGAATTTATTTTTAATTGCACAATACTCTGCTGTTCATTACTCCATATTTTTTGCAGCTTGGTAGAACGTCTGAATCCTGCAATTCCAAGTATCTCCTGTAACTGAGGTGATTCCGGTTTATAATACTTATTTGCTGATTGAGTTGCATTCGGTTTAGTTAAAAAAACTAAAGACTGTAGGCATAAAAACGTTCAGATATGTGGTTTGGTCCTTACTTTGAATGACATTTTGAAAGAGGTGTTATGGTTTGTTTGTTTTTTTTTGGGTGACTCACACAGTCTTTTGTTTCGAAACGCGACGCTTGGCGCAAGGTGAAGAAGCGGATAAAGCAGTGAGAGCTTTCTTTTCGCAGCGGAGTTCGCGAGGCGAAGTGCGGTTCAAACCACAAAGCAGCCCGAAGTCTTGCTTCTGCTCCAAGCCGAAAGACTTTCCTTTCCGACGGAAAGTCAATTACCATGATACACGGCAGCTCCGATGGTTGGATGCCAGCTATTGAAAACAGGCTTTAGAAGCAATATATTACATAGGTATGCTGGCTAGGCAGCTCACCTGCTCTCATTCGTTACCACCTACGTTATCATACACTTTTCCTGAAACATCTTACACATAAAATGACACAAACGGAGAGGTATTGCCTTTCATAGGTACTCATTCACGTTCTTTAACCTATACGTTCACAGTGTAACATCTCAGACCATTATTCCAGAATAAACGTTTTCAATTATATCTCGATTCCACCTGACTTCCATGTGAATATTAAGTGCTTATACTCCTGACCACAATCAGCGACGCCTGCTGACGAATGCCTTCCAGCAGGCAGAGGTCAGCTGACACGCTTGTTAACATCGCTGCCCATCTGCCTATTTCTTCGTAAAACATTCTCCATTTCAGTTAAATTTTAGTTTAACTAAAAGCACTTTAACCTAACGTTACTGGGGGAAAAATGTAAAGTAATCCAAGACTTGGGAAGCTTGTTTAAACAAACTAATCCTGACAATGAATATTAACTTCAAAGACAAAGTAATATAATTTCAAACATTTTATAATAAAAATTGTGTTGGGTGCTGAAATAGATCTTTTGTTTTCTTGTAAGAGAAAACTACAATCCTACTATTGCAGTATAAACTCTATAAAATGCTTAGGTATACAAACCCACCTACTCTACTTTTTATTTGACAAAAATGGTCCCTGTTATAAATTACTTATGAAAACTGACTTTTTTCAGTTTGTCTGAAACTTTTTTTAAAATCTATAAACACTTTCTTTGTGATTTGTGTAAATGCTCATTAAACGGACTTTCCTACCATCTTCTTACCTGTCATTGTAAGAAAAACAAAAAAAACACACCTTGATAAAACAAAAAAGTGCAAATGAATTATTCAAATAAATAAATTCACAATTTTGTGCACAATACTGTACATTTTGACTTGGTATAAAGTGCCTATTTCCACAGTAGTAGACATGCTCTGTTCCTTCAGCATATTTTGATACGGACCATTCACTCACACTTCCTGTCTAAAGTATCCAATCACATTCAGGTACACGCCCCTTCTGCTTGTGTGCCGTTTTCACCAGCTTCAGATAACTAGTGTAGCCCACTAATCTTGCAGACATCAAGAGTAAGTCTAAGACAAAAAAATAAAACGCAACGAAAACATGACAGGGGCTACTTTTATCGTCAAGCCCCGAGCACCGCAAGCTGAAGATCATGCCTGGAAGGATGTTTCAATGTGACCTTGTGCATTTGTGAAGTAACTGGCTGTCTCCAAGTAACCTGGACTCACTGGTGATTTTATCCCTTCACGCATGTGTTTAAACCGGCATGCCGATAATCCCTGAACATCACAGTACAGAAATACTTCACACATCATCCCCTCCCCCTGCCGCTGCCCAATCGAGAATAAATCTCCCTCCCTCATTCAAAAGAAAGGAGTTTTCCTCATGCTTACCAGGTGAGAAGTACCTGGATTCTCCCAGTGCACCACATTAGCGACATTTATCTTCAGACATGCTATGTCTGTCTACACCTTGCACGTATTGATAAAAAAAAAAACACAATAATTCGAGGTTATTCATAACAGCTGGAAGACTTGCATGCGTTACACTGCAAAGTTGTCTGATAATTTACAAACGTCAGCGAGGAACAAGAGCAATTGCTTTTAATACATTTGCTTCTCTAATGCCCCCATGTCCATCTGTTGACATCCTAGTTTCACTCTTGTTGTACCTTATTGTCAGGAAGGAGACAGCCCCCTTTGATAGAAGCATCCCTAGATGCATGCCTACTTGGTAATATGGTTGTGTTTTGTTGGGGTCGGCTGCTCCTGTATGGCATCTCCAAATAGGATTGTCCCAGACTGGACCATCCCTACTTAGATCCTCCTCAGCAAGTTCCTTCTCGTTGGCATAAGAGCGTCCTAGTGTGGCTGACGAAAGCACCACATCTCAGATGAGGCTAAGCCCCGATAGAACCTGCCCAGAATGAGACCGCTGCAGATGAGGGAGGTCCATCTCTGCTCGGAGAGAGTTCATTTAACTTGGTTAGGCTGACCAGTATGAGACTGCTGGTAGAAGGGTCAGAAGGCCACTTGGGCAAAGGGCCTGGAAACTAAGGCGCTTCTTTGAAGAGATGCAGCTGTATCCTGACAGAGTTTCCTCAGAATGGACAATCCTGCCACTCAGTAGAAGAGAGAATAAACAAAGCCTATAGATATGCACCCACATGGAGACAGACGTTCCTCAGATATAGATCTGCACGTGCTTTCAGTCCATTTTCTTGGTTGCTGGCACTTGGACCTACGTCTGTGAAGCCAGCAGTGATATCTGCCATCCTTGTCTATATAATTTTTATTATTCAAAAAAAGAAGAAATATTGAAACTGTTAATGACTAAAAAAAAAAAAACTCTACTTATCGCAAATTTGTTCATTTACAGTTCCAAGAAGTCAGAGAATGTTTCTCTAACTTCAAAGTCAGGAGAAGATATATAGTCTGCAAAGGAGAAGTGATACGTCTATATCTGTCTGTAAATATGTACTGCGTGTGACTGGACAGGAATCACAAGTTCATCCTTAAGCTACAAAATGATACACAAGTCTTTCTTCTGCAAATTGAAGATGGGAAATATTATTGGGAAAAACAGGTTAGGGTCTGTTCAGCACAGGTCGGCGAGTTGTAGGTCAGAATCATTAGGGTGCAGAGAGCTATGAGGGAGAGCTGGGGGACGTGTGTGGCACCGGGGACGGATAGAGGACGAGACGCTGGGAGGGAAGTAGCTCATCTGGGGAGGGGCTGTGGCCAGGAGGGGGAAGTGGCCCCCGGAGAGCCGCGATGGGCTGGTGACGAGGACGGGGAGAGCGTTCGGGGGCTCAGCTCGCCCGTCTGAAGACGCCAGAGCAGCTCCTCATTGTTGCGGCTCAGTCGCTTCTTCTCCTTGCTCTCCTTCTCCACGTGCTCCTGCAGGTTGGCGTTCTCCTCGGAGAGCTGCCTGCAGCCAAGACAGGGCAGCGACCAAAACTCATCACTTTACGCTCTTGTGCAAATTAATTGACACAACTTCAACATTTCAATATATATGACCTCCTCGGTTTTTTAGTAGCAGTTGGATGTGATTTGGCATAGAATCCAACAATTTTGAGCAGTCTTTGAGGATCCTGGGGTACCGGTATCATACTTGAATTAAGAGTAATATAAGAGTATCCAGGCCAGTCAAGCACTACAGACTGATTAAGATAAAGACTAGGGTGCATGTAAGTGCTTCCTTCACCTGTTGCTGTATCTATTACTCAAAAGTCTTCCAATTTCTCAGCCATGCCTGACCTTGTCACTGTTGCTCCAAACTCTGTGCCTATTTTGCATGTATTGTTTCACACATTCAAAACCCATTCCATCCTCCAACAGCTATATCAGATGGACCTGTCTGCCACCCCGGCTACTTATTAAGTGTGTGACTCAGGCCCCTGTGACTGTGACCAGAAGGTTGTTGGTTCAAGTCCCACTCACAGAAAAATATGTCACATGTCTGTTGGGGTCTAGAACAAGGCTCTTAACCCCCTGAAATGCTCTCAGGGCGCTAGATAAAAGACCTGGATAAATGACTACTGCCACCTGTACGTGTGTGTCAGAAAGGGGAGCATGATGGGATACGTAAAAAGAAGTATTTCAATGTAACTGTACTCGTCCAAAGGCAAATAAAGCACTATTTACCGTAATTCCACGCCGATAAACTGATTCATAAGAAAGCCACGTAGACCCCACATTATTCATTCAGATTTTCTTTTGGCTGTAGTTCAGTGTTTAAGCAGAATGAGATACTTACTCACTTACTCACATGCTAGAGAAATAAAGCTAATGAGCTCCACATTTTGCTGACCATGCGGGTGGATTTAAATAATGGGGTGAGTGAGGTACAGACAAAACCAGGCACCTGGAGAGAGCCAGGTTGTTGTCGATTCTGGCTTTCAGGTCCTCGTTCTGCTGCTGCAGCACCTGGACTCGCTCCTCCAGGAAGATGTTCTTCTGGGCCTGCTCGAGAAGCGAATGAACGCGGAGCGCAGCGTTAAATTCTTTCTAAATAATCAGAATTCTTACTGTACTGTAATCTGTCGAAACAGATCGAAATTCGTGAACCACGGTACATTGCTTACTAAATAAAGCAGAACTGTTCTGCGGTTCAAAGTAACATTGGACAAAGTACAAGCGTTCAAGCGAAATAAATAAAATAAAATGAAATCAAAACAAATAAATAACCAAATAAATGAAATAATTAACAAACAAAACAGACAAACAAACAAATAAATATATAAACAAATATATAAATAAAGAACCCCAATAAAATCAATAACTTGATTATTGAGCTTCATTTTTGGCTATGGGCTGAATATATTAATTTCACGTTTCTCCGAGCTGCTTTCCTTTTGAGCCTACCAGCTTTTCCAGCTCACAGATCTTCTTCTCCTGCTCATGGATCTGCTGATTCTTCATCTCCAGCACGTCCTTCAGGCTCTTCAGATCCTCCTCAATATGTTGATAAGGGGCCAGGGCATCCTGTACACAAAATTAAGGAGGGGAAAAATGTCTCTCTGACTATGTCCAGTCAGGTCCCAGATGCTGTCGGAAGCCTCCAGCTATGATGGAATTGGGTGAGACGTGAACCTAGTCACTATTCTTAACAAAAACTAAAACTGAAACTATATGAAAAAAATTCACAAATTGCAATGAAATAAAAAAAAACCTAGAATGAAACGAAAACTATAAATATAGCTTCTGAAACAGGCGGAAACGAAATAAAAACAATGTCAAACATTTGTTTGTACTGTTTAGCTAAATTACAGATTTTTCTGTTTGTCTCCAATTACCATAAATCATACCAAGAACATGCGTTGCCCATTTTGAGGACATTAGTACATGATGTGCGCTGTGCATTCGTGTAGGATTCTTCTAAGATCAGACACATAAAATAGCTCTACAGCTTTCAGTCTCTACCAAGAAATAAAATTACTAAAACTAAAACTACGAAACTAAAATATATAAAAAATTGAACAGAAATATATAGTTAAATAAAACTATCAAAACCAAACAAAACCAAACAGAAAACTAAATAAAACTTCAAATAAAAATTGAAAACAATATAAAAATAAAAACTAAATTTGAAAAGTCTAAACTATATGACCACTGTCCAACTGCAGGGATTTGTTCATTCTCCAAAGTCAACATTTCGACAAAATGTCTTGCACGTTGTTTTATACGCCGATACCCATCATATAAGAACGTCTACATGCATTGTAAGTGTAAGGTCTGCTATTATCCTACCGATCACTAACTTAAATACTTTAAACATGTGTTACTTTGTACTGTATGTGCTCACATGCATGTGGGTATGTCTTCATACTCAGGAATTAAAAAACAGCTGGACAGCAGATACAGGACGGCCATATGAAAGAGGTAAAGGGGTGATTATAGGATTATTCAAGGTCGGGGCATAAAGGGGCCATAATTCATAGAGAGGGGCCACCCTTACGATTAGCCAATGATATGTTTTGAATTGGGGAGTGACAGGGATGAAGCATTCTGGGGGCCAATCAGCTTTCAGCTGGGGCCAGTGCCCCTATGACCCCACCCCTTCATTCTGCCCAGAAGAGGTGTGGCATGTGTGTGCAGCATCCCGTACCACAATCTGTTCATCGGTGCTCCTCCGGAGCGCTTCCTCGAAACGTTTGGCCCGATCTCGCAAGGTGCGGTTCTGGAATGTCAGCGTGTCCACCTGGTCCTGGTCAGAACACACATGGCGTCCAGCCTCGTCAGGATCTCACAGGCTGCACAGATGTGTGAAGAGGGCCGCTGGAAACATGGCCTCCTACCTGAAGTGAAAGCCTGATCTGCTCAAAGTTTTCCTCCATGGCCTTCCTCTGATGCTCGTGCGTCATCCTCAGCTCTGCCGTGACGGACAGGAAGGTACCAAGCGGTGAGACGTGTCAGGAGTGCAAACGTCGTGTACTTAAAAAAATCACTGTCTGCTGCCCGTAGGTGTGGAATCATGCAATCACCCTCATAAAGGCTGGGATTTAAGATCCTGGGGAGCCTTAATTCTGTGTAGGATTCCATGCCCAGTTGAGCAGGGGTAAATGTGTACTCTGTCGCCCCCTTCTGGGGGCGGCTGCACCTGCAGCTCACACGCACCTATCAGAGCGGCCTCATTCTCTCCCCGGAGTGCTACCACGGCCGAGTTATGACTATTCTCCATTTCCTCCATGGCCACCTCGTGGTTCATGGTCATGTCCTGAATCTGAAACAAATTAAACAGGCAATTCTGATGCCACTCACAGCTCTGCCCCCCCCCACACCCCTTACATACTATGAGGTGTAACCTGCCCTCTACAGAAATGTGAGAAGATCTACATGTGGTCCATGCTACATGATTTTCATGTCTTTAACCCCGTGTTTCTCAATCCAGTCTTCAGCGACCCCTCAGACAGTCCACATTTTTGCTCCCTCTCAGCTCCCAACACACATGACCCAAACAATCAAGTATTCAGGAACAGCAAATACCTGGGACAGATATGTTTGGGGCTGGGGGGGGGAGAGCAAAAATGTGGACTGTCTGAGGGATCCCAAGGACTGGGTTGAGAAACACTGCTTTAACTAAAATCAAAGGTGGTCTAGCACAAACATGTTTACCCAGTTATATAGCAAGATGTGAAGTTAAATAATTTATGTTAAGATTAATATTAATGGTTCATCACCCTAGTTATGTTTTGCTTATTTAAGTACGATGCCACCTAGTGGCAGTAGGAGTGTTCTGCGCCTCGGCCAGCCTCCTTCACCCACCTTGTCCTGCTGCTGGTTCTGCAGCTCCTCCAGCTGAGCCTGATGCTGAAATCGCAAGTGTTCCTTCTCCTCCATGTGCTGAGCCCTTAGCCCCGCCTCCAGAGCGCCAAGCTCCGCCTCCTGCTGTGTCTGCAGCACCTGTAGCTCACGCTCAAAGCTCCGCTCCAGGGCCTCCTTGTCCTTCTGTAGGCGCTCCCAGCGAGATGTGCTGGAGGCTGGGGGGGGGAAGCAGGAACATGGCAGCGTCAGGGATATAGAGAGGTTGGGGGGCGTCAGGGGGTGTGTGGGGATGCCAAACGAGAGGCTCTGATGTCGCAGGGATTATAGGTGCAGGAACAATGCAGAGGATGGGGTGGGCCAGAGGCAGAGCCTCGTAAGGTACAGAAAAACTCTAAGGAACATTCCCAAGTGCAGACAACATTCCTCATAGTTCATTTCTGTATCTTAAAAGGTACATTTACCTACAGCTACAGGGTACAATTGGCAGACCCTTGAGGGTACAGCCCCAGTGACCAGCAAAGGCACAAATTGATACTCTTTTTTTCTGAAAGTGTATTCAGTTTAACTGTCGTCAGAATACAAAAAACCTTCATACGTAATCTCAGTTTATAGCCAATACATTTCAGAGATGGTCGCTGTATATTAAAATGGGCAGCCAGGTGAGTAAAATAGAGTAGCCAAAGACACTGAACGCTGTGCAGGATCTCAGGCTCGCAGTACTGACAGCTCCAATCATGGTCAGTCTGCAGAACCCCAGCTTCGCAGTACTGACAGCTCCAATCACGGTCAGTCTGCAGAACCCCAGCCTCGCAGTACTGACAGCTCCAATCACGGTCAGTCTGCAGAACCCCAGCCTCGCAGTACTGACAGCTCCAATCACAGTCAGTCTGCAGAACCCCAGCCTCGCAGTACTGACAGCTCCAATCACGGTCAGTCTGCAGAACTCCACACCCAGGCGTGACTCGTCTGGAATCTCCGCTCACAAGGAGTGTCGAATAATCCCACAGGGGAGATGGGTGACTCACCCACTTCATCTCTGATCCTCTCGAGTTCCAGGCACAGCTCCTTCTCCTTCTGGGTGGCCTGGTTACTCTGCAACGTAGGGAGATGGCGTCAGGAGTCACTGGGAAGACCCCCGTCACGCTCTCACGCAGCCAAGAGCATCCAGTGACGGCTTCCCCCGACCGACCCTCCCCATGCCATCATCCGCATCCCAGTCCTGCTCACGTCTGGTAAGGAGTAGCATCCCGGATCATGTCATTACAGCCTCACTTCAGGAAATCCAGCCCCCCTCCCAACCAGTCACTGATAACAAAGACAGAGGGGCTGCAGCTGAATTTCTCCCCCCTTAACGGTGACTCAGTCGTTCTTCTGAAATCGTCCACATGAGCATTGCCTCTCAGCATCTCAGAATGCAGCAGTCACAGTAAGGACAGTGGCCTTTCACTGGGTAAATGAACCAGTGAAGAGCAGAAAGGCGGAGCGTGACTCAGCGGACGATGCAGTGACTTTAAACTCACTGCGGAGCTGCTATGTCACAGTCACTGTATGAGTAAGCTGTTCCACTCCAGCACAGGCGCCTCCCCAGCCAAATACACCCTGGCTTAGACTGTAGACACCGCAAATGTGAGCCCCAGGGTCCAAAGTTCCCCCCTCCAGCGGGCCGGACTATCCGCAGGACCTACCTGTGTCGCGGTGCGGGAGGAACAGCTCACATCACGGCCTTGGCAAACCGGTTCTGCTCTCCCCGGGCAGACGAGCCCCTTCCCACGCCCATGCCGAAACACGCCCAGCCCCTGACAGGATGGCGTAAGAACGGGCCGGCCCAGTGTCAGCCGGCGAAACCGAAGCCTCAAGCAAAACCCCAAACGCTGTCAGCCGCCGCTGGACACCATGCCACCTGATGCGGCATTTCTACAGGTGGCAGGCAGACATGGATGCGGCGGCATAACTGGCCCAGACGCAGGCGGCCAGTGTGGGAACTACAGTGGCAGCATGTCCACTCTGTGAGGAAGACCCCCCCCCCCCTCCCCCCCAGCATCCGCAGCATCCCTGTAAAGAGCCCCAAAATAATCAGGTGGAGTGCCGAGCAGACCAAGTACAAGAGCGAGAGAGAGAGAATGGGCAGGTTTGGGCCAGAACACCACACACACACACACACACACGCACACACACACACACACACACATACACACACACACACACACACACACATACACACACATACACACACGCACACACACACACATACACACACGCACACACACACACACACACATACACACACATACACACACACACACACACACACATACACACACATACACACACATACACACACGCACACACACACACATACACACACATACACACACACACACACACACACACACACACACACACACACACATACACTCACTCACACACAATCATGCATGCGTGTAAGCACATGGATTCACATAAAATCGTGGATGGACAGGAAGACACACACACACACACACACACACACACACACACACACACAGATACACACTGAGGATGACGCACACACACACACACACACACACACACACCTTGCTGTGGGTGCAGAGTCAGTACTGAGTTGCGCATGCAGACTACCGGAGAGGAGCGGCTCCACAGCGCAGGGCAGCACGCAGCAGGAGAGCTACCGCACCCAGATGCTTCGGCCCACCTCACACAGCCCCACCCCACAACCCCCCCGCAAGCCTTTGTTCCGGACATCATCGCTGGGGTAAAGCAGGCTTTACCGTGGCATCCAAACAAGGGACAGAGCAGGAGGAGCTGGGGCAGCAACGCTGACCCATGCCGGGGAGGATGAGCGTGGCCTGCGAGGCCTCGGTACTCTCAGGGAGAGAGGGAGAGAGAAATGGAAAGAAGAGATGGAGAGAAGAAAAGGGAGGAGGGAGGGAGGGGAAAAAAAGAAAACAACCTCACCTCCAATGCAGGCTCAGCTAGGAGGACGGCCAGAAAGCATAATGACTGGCACGTGCTGGCCGCTCTCCTCTAGCACACGTCCCCCTTGTGGCCTGCCCCCAGAGCGCGCCCCACCCCTGTACACACTCACCGATGGCCTGCCCTGAAACACACACTCGCATCGAGCTCTGTCAGAGAATGTCACCCGGCTGCTGGGCCGAACGAGACAGGGAGAGGGGAGGAGAGAGAGAGAGAGAGAGAGAGAGAGAGCAAGAGAGAGAGACTGGAGGGAGGGAGGAGGAGAGCATCCAATCAATGTGGAGCACTCTGATCCTATTTAATTGAAAGCTGATACTTGACAGACACTGTACATGGATTGCAGAGGTGTCCATGTGCCAAGCTGAGCAGCTCATGAAAGGCGAAGACAGCACCTTTGAGGGAGAGCAGACCCAAGACCTACACCATCTAAGTTAAACGATGGTCCAGGCAAGTTCTGCCCCCCCGCCTTCCCATCAACGTCTCCTGGACTGTGCAGATGAAACACATTAATTCATGAAAAGTATCACTGGGAACTGAAAACATTTTTCTAAAAGAACAAAAGAAGAGAAGGTTCAGTGAAATGCTTTATGATGATGTTCTTGGAGCTACAGGATTGCAGTGCTGCACTTCTAGAGAAAACACATGAATAAAGAATTTACAGTATCACCCGCTGGCGGGAATCGTGCCTTTCGCGCTGCGCTGTGTGACCGACGGACCGCAGCCAATAAAATGAAAATGACATCATCTAGCTTCTGCAGACAAAGACTAAGCGATCTCCAGAAAATGGCCCAATCGCACCTGCAGAATAAGGGAGATGCGTGGTCGTATTTTGAATCCGAGCCATGGGTTTAAACCACATGGAAGTGCTTAGTAATTAAAAAAAAATTCCCATCATTATTATGCAGATAGGCCTCCTAATTACATTATACCTATTGTGCAGATAGGCCTCCTAATTACATTATACCTATTGTGCAGATAGGCCTCCTAATTACATTATACCTTTGTGCAGATAGGCCTCCTAATTACATTATACCTATTGTGCAGATAGGCCTCCTAATTACATTATACCTGTTGCGCAGGTAGGCCTCCTAATTACATAACAGCACTGTGAAGGGCTGGTTTGTAGATGTCTGACATCATCCCGTGGTTCAGCAGAAACACAATGAGATGCTAGTCTTTACATCTAGCAATGCAGAGTACCCTGTATGTCACTGCCTGACCCAGGAATCTGACCTTCCCAGCCCTGAAATTCCGACAGCCTTAGATCATGTGATGCAAAGGATGTAAAAATGCCCCGTCTAGGGAAAAAAACCTGAGTTTTATACATTTAATAAATATCCATGTTTAATCCAATTAATGAAAGAGCCAGAAAAACACTTAATCCACTAGACAGAGTCTTGCTACATTACAGTAAAGCGTGAGGGAAAAAGAGGTTCTGTGTGTGTGTGTGTGTGTGTGTGTGTGTGTGCGCGCGTGTGTGTGTGTGTTTGCCGAAAGCCTGGAGGGTTAACTCTGGGCAGAGATCACCCTAGACTGGGCTGTGCAGTGCATTCTGACAAAGACCTGCAAAAGGTTGGTGTGTGAGCCCCAGCAACACTGTGTACATATGTCACAAGTCAGGAAAACCATCATTATAGCAAAAAGGCAAACAAAAAATAAAAAAAACTTCTCAGATTCCAAAGTGCCCAGAGGCCTTCTGACAGCAACACGCACCATACTTATCTAGGACTTTCAAACACTGCACAAACAGAGCAGGGGATTACACAGTCTCCACCACCCCCCCCCCCCCCCCCACCCCCCACCCTCCCAGAACAAAGACAGAAACCGGCACGGTCACATAGCAGGCACTGCTGATTTTGCTGTGGTGCGTCATGCCTACTTCTAGATGTGCAGCATCGACCAGGCAGAGACATAAGACTTTTAATTTATAGGGACAGAGAGGAAGAGAAAGCATGGGGGGGGGGGAAGCCCCTACTAGCATAAAAGAGCAGTCATGTGACATCAGCATGGAGAGGTGATCATGACAGGACGGTGCCCCCTGTCTGTCTCACTCTGCTAGAGTGGGTGGGACCAATGGTGACACCAGAACCATCACGAGGGTGAAAAATTCTTTACAAACCAAGGAGTGTTATATAAGGTCAGACCACCAACTGCCTGAATGGACCAGAACCACCTACGCACCTTCACAGAACCTTCGTTTGTTCACTGCCATACTCACTGTGCAATAGTACTTACTTCTGAGCCATTACTAGTTAATTCCATGCAGTAACTCTTTATATTCAGCTACTGTAAATGGACAATTTCCTTGGGGATAAATAAAGTGTCTGTTTTTCTGACTGTCTGCCCGCCTGTCTTTCTGCCTGCTTGCCTGTCTGTCTTACTTTCTGCCTGTCTGTCTGCGAAAATCAGCCTGGTGCAACTGGAAGATGATCTCCAGATGATCTCCATCCTTCTGGGTCGCGGGGGGTCCGGAGCCTATCCCGGAAGCAATGGGCATGAGGCAGGGGACAACCCAGGATGGGGGGCCAGCCCATCACAGGGCACACTCACACACTATTCATTCACACATGCACACCTACGGGCAATTTAGCAACTCCAATAAGCCTCAGCATGTCTTTGGACTGTGGGGGGAATCTGGAGTACCTGGAGGAAACCCCACAACGACATGGGGAGAACATGCAAACTCCACACACATGTAGCCCAGGCGGAGACTCGAACCCGGGTCCCAAAGGTGTGAGGCCCCCCCCCCCGATGACCTCCAGCTACTGCCAATTCACCAGCATGGAATGAGTCACTTTCCGTGCAAAATTCTGTCTTAAAATACAAGGCCACAACCAAACCTTATACTGGAATACAAGGAAAAATCATGACAAACTTGGAAGAGCTTGCTTATGGGACGGCATGGTTGCAGGTTAGCCACCTGTGACTCTGCTACAGTGACTATTGCTACCCCTCTCCTATGCCATTGAGAGCCTCTGAAATTGGTCTCTCGTGCCACAATTATCACAATGCTTTACTACCAGGAAATCCAGCTCAAAACAAATGCAAAAGTACAAAACTCAAAATAATTAACTATAATAACAAAAGCTTTTGTACACATTAAAAAAAATACATTTGTTAATATTGATAAAAAATGACTGATGACAATAACCAATAGCAACCATGTAGAATCCAAAACAGCAGTTCCCAGTAACCTCTCTAGAGGGCCCCAGTTAACTGCACAAGCAAACCATAGCAACCAAACCGTCGGGGAAAATGAGGACGACAGCCCATGTAAGCAATACGTAACAAATCCTTCATAGCAGACGAATCGTGCATTGCTTATTGTTTTGGAAACCTGGCGCGCTCTAAATCGAGCTGTCCTCTCGAGGATAATTACTTGGCCTTGTGGAAACCATGCTGGGAATGCAGTGAAACTAATCACAGATATGGCTGTACTTCGTGCTATGGACAGAAGATGACGCCATCCCATTCAAAAATGAGCTAAAAAAAGCTTGGTATGACTCTCTCTTGCAGGCCAGGTGTAACACACTGGAGAGGTTGCCCTGTCAAGCCCAGGTGTCACAGTGGGATTAGGGGATCTGAGTGTACGCTGTTCCGGGAGCTTCTGAAAGGCTCTCTTTATTAAGAGATTTCGCCCCTGTGCTATTCTGAAATATACTGCGACTGTCAGGTTGTGATAATTTGTGTCTGTACTGTTGATAGTTGTTATATGTTATAATACGGTATGTCAGTACTGCTGAGAGATATTGTATCTGCAAAGATAAAAGTTATTGTGCTGTTGGCATATACTGAGCCCCTACCGTTGCGGCATATTCTTTCTGGACTTTCTGGATCTGATTAATTTTCACTCTGAACCAATCGTTTTTCCTTCTGCCCTCAGAATATTCTTGTGTGCCTTAAGCCACAGTCATCCGGATACTATCCTCTGACCCTTATCCTCCGGTGACTGCCCAAACTCCCGCCCATGAGGTACCGTTGTGATTCACCATGGCCGTACGGTTGTTTTTTGTACGCCTGCACCACGGTTCAGCTGCTGGTACAGCAGCTCTGATGCAGCGGCAGTGCTGTACCTTGAGGCAGAAGTGCTGGGTGCTGATGGCGAAGGCCTCCAGGCAGCTCGTGGCCTTTCTCAGTTCTGCTTGTAAGCGCAGCAGCCTGCGTGCCTGCTCCTGGCATCGCTCCCGTAGCTGTTTCACCGCCGCCGCTGCCGCCTCCGTGTCCTGCCCTCCCACCGGCCCTGGCCTGGGAGGGTCACTGGCTACTGGGGCCCTTGCAGTCCCCGGCTTCTGACGTGCGTGGACTGATGGGAAAAGGGTCCAAGTAAGCAAAAAACATTTTGTGCTTGGGAAAGTACCCAAGCCATGCAGCTCGGGCTCCGAGGATGCCTGCCAGGGGGCTGCTGAACATGCTCCGTATACAGACAGCCAACAGACACCTACCTGTTCACTCCAGTGGAACAGAAAGCCGAGCACTGGAGAGCACTCCCCTGCAAATCATCACTGACAAACAAAAGCAGCACTCCTACTCCTCCCAGGTGCTCGTGAAGCTCCTACTCTTGTCTGGTGTCATAATAAATTAGCAAATACCGTGTCTTATTAACGATCTTGTTGTTGCCTAGCGCCCACCAAACTGAAGGCTAGCGTCTCAGCAGCAGATAGATCTGGATACCAACTTCTGTGGTCGGTAAAGACTGCCGACAAGCAACAAATTGTCGCCCCCCACCCCCTAAGGGATCGACAAGTGCCCGGTTGTGCTATAGAGTCTAGGTGGGGGGACAGGGTGATCTATCGGGTTCATTACCATGAAAAGAGATGTGGGTGGCTGGGGGGGGGGGGGGCTCAGTATGTTATTACACACTCTGGAATCGCCAAGCTGAAATTGGCTGAAGCTCATCACCAATCATGATGAATTTTACCATCGCCTGTCAGTATAAATGATACCCTCAATTTGTCTACTCAGAGAGCAGAGATGGGAGATAATATTTTAAAAGGCCATCATTAAGGTGCAATATAAAAAAGGATTCCCCCCCCCAACACAAAGTGAAGCAGAAACACAGACCACAGTGTGAAAATCTCATAGTCTGTGTCTAACCTTCTCCAACCTCATCTCCGCTACTCTTCACCCAATTTCCTCCACACCGATCTGCTCATCTGAAACATTTCATCATCTTGCTCAAAAAAATAACAGCAAAGCACCTCCTGGGATTTTAAATAGTAACCTTTAGGGCATAAGATCATGCCCTTTAGTACACTACATTACACAATCATAGCATTCTATTCATGACCAAATATAGCCCTTATAAGGGACATTTCCAAAAGTCTATGATGGGGCATCTTTGGTTGACATTAAATAAAAAACATACAAAGCGGGATTTGGTGGCATTGGAGCAGCCACATCTGGAAACATGGACCCTCAACTCAGCTCTACCTGACTCGACAATCGGCTCTTTAGGTCTTATATTCAAATTGCTATCCAGGGCAGCCAGCAGAGACAATAAAAGACTATGGCTTAAGGCACCAATGTTTGTCTGGCTCTTCATGACCAAGGTGCACACGTCAAGACCCGCAAGGATTTACGTAGATCAAGCAGGCTAATCCACAGCTTGGAGGAACATCTCTAGGGACCTGTTGGGCCAGTCCCATCAGGGTGTGGTCATCATGCAGCATCGTACAGACACACATTCTAGAATCAGGAGTCTGGGCAGTCACCGGAGGATAAGGGTCAGGATAGTGTCCGGGTGACTGTGGTTTAGCACTACTGCACTGGAGGGCAGGAGTCTGGGCAGTCACCGGAGGATAAGGGTCAGGATAGTATCCGGATGACTGTGGTTTAGGGCTACTGCCCTGGAGGGCGGGAGTCTGGGCAGTCACCGGACGATAAGGGTCAGGATAGTGTCCGGATGACTGTGGTTTAGGGCTACTCCCCTGGAGGGCAGGAGTCTGGGCAGTCACCGGAGGATAAGGGTCAAGATAGTGTCCGGGTGACTGTGGTTTAGGGCTACTCCCCTGGAGGGCAGGAGTCTGGGCAGTCACCGGAGGATAAGGGTCAAGATAGTGTCCGGGTGACTGTGGTTTAGGGCTACTCCCCTGGAGGGCAGGAGTCTGGGCAGTCACCGGAGGATAAGGGTACACTCACCTGGAGACTGTGGCCTGGGCGATACCACAGCAAACCTCTTGGGTGAGGATACTGTGGGCCTGGGAGCTTCCCCTTCACTCTGGATTTCCTTCCTAGAAGCTATGGGAAACAAAACACTTGATGACAAAAGCAGCCAGCCAGTCAATCAAACTATCACAGCAGCTCTCCCATCATCTACTGGGGGCTGCATAGGACCAGACATCAGTGGGCCAGTTATTATCAGTAAGAACCAGGAACTCTGAATGGGCAGCGATAAAGTCAGAAGTGCCAGAACTGGAGAAAGTCTTTGGAAGAGAGAAGTTGGAATATAGGGCTGAATGATTTGGGGAAAATATCTAATTGCGATTTTTATGACAGATATTACGATTGTAATTTGATTTGCAACGTGTTTTTTTAAAAGTCAAATTTCAGCTCAATATTACCACATGAGATATCTTTGAAATATTAACGTAATTTATACGTTAATATTAATGTAGGGATGAGAACTTAGGCATGTGGATCGCTTCCAGCTTCACATTTGCACATATTTTCAGAAGTCATGTTATAGCCTAAACTACGAGCTACGAATGCATATCCTAAACTGCCGCCTTTGCGATTTGCTAATGACGTTTGTTTCATATAGCGATTCCGGTTTGAAATCCATAAACGGTTCAGCCCTTTTGGAATGGGTAGGCATTGGCTAGTTACGTCTGTGATGGCCACAGTGTTCCCCATATTGGACGTCAACCCTAGCGTGGAAAGGCTAATGCCATGGCAACCCAGAGGCCCCATGATGAAGCCACGGGTCGACGGAGATGCCTTGTCACGCGTCAGAACCGCTTCCTTCCGCGCGGCTGGCGGACAGCAGGCCATCGCATCCATCAGCCGCATTTGCTGCGATGAGCGCTGGCTGATGTCTCTGCTGTCGCCCTGGTTTAGGCTCTCGTGCCTGATAACGCTCTGAGATTCCCTCGTCATTCACACACGACTGATGTGCCAGATCAGAACTCTGCTACATGTCACTTAATGCCACACTACCTTAGAGACTGAGTCTCAGCTCCCGACACACCTGTACCAGATATTTGCTGTCCTTGATTGCTTAGTTCAGGTGTGTTGGGTGCTGGGAGGGAGCAAAAATGTGGACAGTCTGGGGGTCTCTGAGGACTGGGTTGAGATATAGTGAGTTCATGGAATCTTCCTCCGTTCATTTGATCCATCCATCCATCCATCCATCCATCCATCCATCCATCCATCCATCCATCCTTTTATGTAGTATATGTTGTTGTGTCCAGCATTGTACCTCTCCCATTTATGATCTTAATTGTTCTGACTCCCACTGATAAACAGGGTGACAAGGACAAATATGAAATAATAATAGTGAAGAAGAGTGATGCTTTAAAATGACCCCCCCCCCAGAAAGTGAGGCCCATATAGCCAAATTGGACTGGTGTCTGGTGGCAATATAACCAGTAATACTCACCTACTGGGGAACTGCGAGATGCGGGTAGGAGAGACCGGCGGGCAGGGATGGGGGTGCTGGGGGGTTGGGGGCTGCTCCGGCTGGGAGCTCTGGGAGCCTCATTAGGTGCAGGAGCAGCCTTGGGGGAGGGCTGAGGATCCTCATTGCCACAGCTGGAGCCTGTGTGGGGAGGGGGGTTGCAAGGAAGAGCAATCGAAATGCTCATGTGCGCACACACAGATACATGCTAATCATCACCCATAGCAGCCTGCCTCAGCAGCGGTCGCCACGGAAACATATGAAGCCATTCTCAGCACCTGAGATGCAGGGAGCATCCGGGCACCAGGCATATTGACGAGACCAGCTGACTCTGGAGGGGTGTATACAAGCTGAAAGTTGATTGGTCCTCGGAGTGCCCCCCCCTCATGGATTCAAAACATATACCCCCCCACCTTAAAAACCCTGAAATTGCTCCTGGTTATAGGAAAAATCCAGGGTTCTTCTTGGGAATTCATGTTATACTGTATGTATAAGGGAATTACATCCCTTTTATTTTGTCTGTCTGTCCATCCATCCATCCATCCATCCATCCTCCATTGGTCCCACAGACATGCATGCTCAGACACTAATGCACGAACAGTCACCAGTCCAGCAAGACCCCAGCAAGACAAAATTCACAGACATGTGATCGATTGGCACAACGTGCCCATTTTGACTCTGAAACCCCGGAACGACAAGACGATGCCACCATCTGCTGATCGCCAGCACGGTACATAGTTACATGTGACAGCAAAAAAGAATTAAACATTTACTCAAACCATAAACTCTGACCTTCCATCAGAATTTTTACTTTTCTATTCATAATGGAGGGAGTTTTCTGTGAGACAGCTCTCTCCTTGAGACCATTCAGCGGGCTGGACATAGTTGTGCTTGTTGGTTTAGATTAATAGTGAATAATTTACAAGCCTGCTAAATGTTCAGCCCCTGTTTTGGGTAAGAGTTCTATTTTAACAGCAGACACCCGAGCTCCAGGTGTCATGCCCATCTCAGCTCAACCAGCAGGGGGTGCCAACACGTCAGTGGCAATCATCCCATATTGGGAGCCATGAATACATATTCTATGTTTATTCCATTGAACAGCTGCGGAACAGCCTGGTCACAGGCGCTGTGACTGCGGCACCGCAAAACACAGAGGGCCGTGTTCTCTGTGAAGATGTCAGACAGGCCAGACACAAAAACCGGGGAGGCTTTTATCCCAGAGACCCTGAATTATTCAAGCGGCCCTCAGCAGCGAGATCGATGGAGTCAACATCGCTGCGGCAAGGCGGAGATTCCCGGAATAGCGGGGGCTGAGTGGTTTGGACTCACTGAAACAACAGCGCTGGCTAAACAAATGATTTTCAGCTGACCGGCTAAATAGACCAGCTGCAAGGCAGGAACCAGCCAATCTGCAAGGCAGGAAATAAATACGGTTACTGTCATGGAAGATCACAAAATTATGACATAATTTCTGTGTTAAATGCTGAATAATATACTTATACACATACAAAGCTAAGGCCAAAGAGGGAAGGACAAATTTACTGAAGTTTAATCGCTGGCAAAGTTTTTAGGTTGAACAAATATATACATGTACCGCAAGCTGTCGGGACCTGCACTGGACATCTCTAAGGCAAGCTAAAAGCTCAGAAGAAATTTGCTCTCCTTTCACAGTTCTCTAAGATACAATTTGTCTTTGCAAGCTACTGTTTCTTGTTAGCTTGAAGCTAAGTGAAATCTCTCTCTTCTTGGTTTGTTGACTGTCCACCTTCCAGAACAATTCAGCAGTTTTTCCTCAGCCTGTTCGCCTCTCCAAAATTGCACTGAGACTGAGAAAGGTCCTCCCACGAACGATGGAGAGAAAAATCACTGTCATTAGGAAAAGGAGTTGTGTTTGTCTGGGGGATCAGACGAGGAGGCGGAGGAGCAAAAGCAGTATGCATTCGTTACAGGTCCCGAAGCCCTCAGTGTTATTGAGAAACTAGCTGGCTTAAAAAAAAATGAAAACTGTTCCTATTGGTCCACAAAAAAAGCCTCATTTCAGATAGCAGGAGGATTTTTGGAAACTAGGCTAGCTCTCCCATGACTGAATCTTTGCCGGAGCTCGGGTCGATTAATGGCGACATGTCAGGTCCTCGCACAGGTCACGCTCAAGCTGATATCTCGCTGCATTTTGCTAACACCTGGAGGCCAGTAGGGGGGGGTTGGTGGAGGTGCCGCTTAGCATATGTACAGCAAATGTGGCCGGGGATGACAGCCGATGACAGGTAACAGGTGAGGTTCTGCTCTTCGGTCCCAAAACGGACCCACCCCAGAATGTAGTACTGGGTTTGAATGATTTAAATAACACTCTGCCATTTGGGGATTTGTGTCTGGGTCAGTGGAGCACATGGTGAATTGATTATAACCTGCACTGACTGCCCTTGGCATGTGTTTAGATAATGAGGGCTCCCATAGGGGAGACACGGAGGTGACCAGGCATCCCCAAGCTGTCGGAGTGACGGCTGCTGGATCCACAGGAGTGCAGGCAGGACCACTTTCCTGTACCCAGCCAAACGCCGGGAGTTTAGGAAGACTTTCAGAACATCCACTTGACTTTCACAGGCTGTTAACTACTGGAGCAGAGATGGTTTTGCTTATTAGCAGAACCTTCCAGAAGGCAGCAGCTTCTCTCAATAAAAAAAAAATAGAAATAACTAAGGAGTGTTGTCATATAAAAGGTTGTTTATCAAGTGCTACTGCCGCTGTTCTGCTGAAATGCAAATGTACTAATTTTATACCAATAATATCCACAGTTTATAGTTAAAATGTCAATATGCAGACAATAAGGTGACGTATAACGTATGAAGACTAAGGGGGCACCTTTCATGTGGATCTTCAAACAAAGGTGCTTGACCTACTTTTATTTATTTTTTTTGGTGAAACTGCAGCTCTTTAAAAAGCAGAACCAGCAAAACATGCATCCTGGCAAGTTCCCTCTGCTTCTGGAGATGCAAGAAATTGCTTCCTTTGAAATGCAAATATTAAATTTTTATCCCCCAACCCCCCCACCCCCCCCTGTAATTATGGGGATAGTTTAATAAGATCCACTTTATATGACTCGGCTCCTAGAGCCCATGCATGCGGACGGGGTCAGGAAATGGGGACAAGGGTCTGTGTGCTGAAGGAGGCGATGGCACAGGAGATGGGGAGGGGGGGGTGATCTTCGCTGATGGGTAGCAGGAGGAAACGGGCACAAGAAGGCATGACGGGTGTGGGCATGGGGGGAATGGGAGGGGAGTTCAGGAACTCTGCACGGGGAGACAAGCAAAACAAATGTGATTATTAATGAGAGAGTGATGGGTTATGGGTAACTCTATTCTCTATCATGAGTTTGCAGGTACCTGTATCACAGAGATGTCCCCCACATACTAAGGAAGTGGTGTGTGGCTCAGCAGGTTAGGACTCTGTGGCAGTGACTGGAAGGTTGCACGGTCGAATCCCAGCGCCTGTACAGAAGGTTGCTGGTTCGAATCTCATAATCTGTAGACTGGTGCCGCTGTTGAGGTCCTTAATCCCTAGCTCCAGGGGCACAGTACGCTGGCTGACTCTGTGCTATGCAAGTTTACTCTCACCTGCATGTGTGCTCCACAGACAGCAAGATGGATCCGCAAAAATAGAATTTTCCCTAGAGAATGAATAAGAATCTGTATTCTATAGGTTTCCCCCTGTATTCTGAAGACACACAGCTTCACTGTTTGCCAGTACGAACATCCTGCTCCTACACACAACAAATCAAGTGCCTGCAACTGATTACATGCAGCCTGAGTAGAGGATGAAGAGGTTTGCTTGTCTGACTAAGCATGGCTAATGATGCCGGATCTAAGGGGTTTTGAGCACAGTGTGACTGGTGCTGCTGCAAGTGGTGGGTCCAACTTCTCAGGAACAGTCACCCTGCTGAGATCTTCTCACACTACAGCTCCTGGAGTTTATAAAGCACGTTACAAGGAATGAAAAATATCCAGCCGGTCTCTCCTCTGATTACAGCTTCAGCTTCAGCGTTGTTGTGCGTGCAGCTCAAGAGCGACACGCATGTCTTCCATAGTGCATGAGCATCATGCGAATATGGGCGCAGGGGCTAGATTTTCATCACAGATGTCCAACTTGGCCTGGAGCGGACAGGCAGGGACATAGAGACCTATACAGATATATTATTTACGAGGAAAAGAGCGAGAGCTTGAGTAGCTCAGCACTCCGTAGGCTAAGTCTGAGTCACGGAATCTGAGCAACTGTTTTAATGGAGGAGGGCGGAGCTTATAGACTGCTAGTGGACGGGAAGAAAGTTATTGCATCACGGTGTGGGGGTGGAGCTGCCAAAGGAAAGGGGAGGAAGGAAAGCTGACAGATTCCAATCCCTTAATTGCTTTACTGTACAATCATATCACACAAAATATATACCCAATGAAAAAGTATCCAAACTAAATACGAAACATTTTTAGTTTTTTGATTGCATTTGCAGATCTTTGTGGGGACCTGAAAAATTTGGACATTTGATCCCCACAAAGTAATATAAACCTAATACACACACACACACACACACACACACACACACACACACACGCACACACGCACACACGCACACACACGCGCACACACACACACACACACACGCACACGCGATTAAATGTCGAAAATGGGCAACAATCGCGGACAACGCCACTGATTATACAGGAACTTGGTGGGGAATCGTTTCCAATTGCGCAATTAACACCTTCCAGCATGGCGAGACCATCTGCTTCAAGGTAGTAGGTCGGCTCGGGATGGCGATGGGGTGAAAAAATGTATCTGTAGCTGCTGTCATTGACACCCCTGGAGAGCAGCTGCTGTATCTTAGCTTTGAGCTCCTCTCTTAATGCGATCAGGCTAAGAAACAACACGATATGACAAACACAGAAGGAGGAGTGCCATCCTTTCTTAATTTGTGCATCTGCTCTTTAAATAAGGGCGGGATAACAAGAAGATGTAAACCCAACCCAGAAGATGTAAACCCAACCCAGAAGATATAAACCCAACCAAGAAGATGTAAACCCACGTACACCCTGTTTGGAGCTTCTCTTCTGATGCAGTGACTAGCCACCTCCCCCCCTGGCCCTGATAACAATGATAACCAAAGTCATGCACTTTCGGTTGACTGAATAATCTTTAGGTTGTTGTATTGCAGGAAGAGAAGCAGCTCCGGTTAACATACTGTTTACTCTTGTATAGGGACATTCACTGGAATCTCAACCTACTGTAGCTGCACAGTACAACCCCTTGACAAGCTCTTGCAGTTGAACAAGTAGAGTATTGTGCTAGCAACACACAGGTTGTGGGTTCCAATCCCAGAGTGCACATATAAAATTTGCAACCCTTCTCTCTTCTGTAAGATGCTTTGGATAAATGGGGTAAAGCATAATTTGCATGCAGGATTTAACTTGAAGGAATATATTGTGTGTGTGTGTGTGCTATGTGCCTCGCACATCTCTTTGACCAAAAGGATCTTATACATAAATAAACATATATTTTAAATAGAGTCAGCATAAATAATATACTTATTTTGCTGGTGCCTAACAGAGAAAACAGGTCCGTCTTGATAGTAAAAATACGTATAGCCATAAAAAACTTTCAAACATTTTTGAAACAGATTGTTAATCTATGAATCCCTAAAGCATACAGATATGATGCAGGATTTTGTGACAAGACGCATCATCTGTGCAAGTAAACACCAAGTGCAAAAGAGACCCACTTAATGTACAGCATTTCATACAGTCAGACATAACATGTCAGTCCCTATTGTACTCTTGCCTGACCTCTTCCTCAAAGTGCTCCAGACTGAATCAAAACCACGCCCATCTATCTCACACTGTATCGGATTACCAAAGACAACCACATCCATCTGAGTGTCTCCTGAAGGATAGCTGAGTTAATGGAAAATGACAATCACATTGTATGTGTTTCCAAAAGCAAAAAGCAGCCTAGGATTATAATTCACAAAATCTAAAGCCAAATATTTTTAAGCAAAGCTGATTCCTAACTCACCCTGAATCTTTCCCTCATGACGTCTTCTGTACCATCTAGAAATTTAACGCCATGAGTTGATGGAGCACAAGTGTGTGGTGAAGATGACAGAATTTTGCTGTGGTTAATAGCCAGGTGCCCCATGGCTGCATGAACCCCAACTGACTGAGTCTGGCAAAAATTCCTCCGACAGACATGAAGCGGCAAAGAAACAAAGTGAAACACGGTTCTCTCGCAAGTACCCATCATATTTAAACATATACGTATAAATAAATGTATGGCATGAGGATTCCGGAAGCTCAAACTGGGAAAAATGGCATCAAGATGATTCAATAATCCTTGTGAGGTCACTGGATATCAAACCTGGTCAATCCTCCTGTCTGCTGTAAAGCTTTGCTTTCTAATACAGTAACTCAATGGTTCTCAAACTCGGTCCTCGGGCCCCACTGCCCTGCTTGTTTTCCTGCTATCCCCGCCCCACACACAAGTCCCAGCTGTCTTTCAGCTTCTGATTGACTGAACACACCTGATCCAGGTAATCAGAAGGTGTTGGACAGGGATACCTGGAAAACAAGCAGGGCAGTGGGTCCTGAGGACCAAGTTTGAGAACCACTGGATTAACTGATTTTACTTCTTATGAATTCATGTCAAATCCAATTTTAAAACAGTTAGTTCCGACCAAGAAATCTGATTGGACAAGATACATTCTGCAAGTGCTGCTATCAGAGTATAACGGCACTCGGACATTTCGCATCAGATGTATCACTCCGCGTTGCAGGTACTTAGTCAAATGTAAATGATAGAAAGTAATTGGGAGAGAGTGAGCTGTGTCAAAATTTAAATGTTTGTGTTGCTTGGTAGGTTGGAACTATAAAAAAAAAAAAAATTTGCAGAGGCCCATAAATTATTAAATAAATAATTAAAAAAAATATTATCTGTTGGGGCTTATTACTGGTACCTTGTAAATGCCACTTGATGAACTGTTGTATGAAACAGCCGTGATATATTGGAGCACTACTGCATGACTTTGAGCATGTTATTGTTTTCTGAACATTCGAATTTCATTCTGGATCTTGATGCATAATTGAATCATAAAGAATTCAGTCCCCAGTGAGGAAACATTATGGTACCACTAAAGAGTAACAGAAAGCATGTTTACAGAGTCACTTATTAATGGTCTCCATATACACAACAACAGAAAGGGTTAGAAGCGATTTTGGTCAGTTCTACCAACTGCAGCTGAAACAGCAGAGATGATAAAAGTTTGTGCGGTTTTCGCCTCCCCCGCAATGCGAACACACTTACCCCCGGGGAGGCGGAGCTACTCTATCGGCGTGGCCTGATTTATCGCCTGTCACATGTAGGGCCACCGGTCTCAGTGGAACAAAGAACTTCCGAATCACTTCACTCAGCAAAATGGTAAAATAACACTTAAGGGATTCATCTCACGTGACAGTGAGGCAGGCCTGTCTGATGATGATGACATACAAGGGTGAATGTCCCCTGAGTGGCTGAAAAAGAGCATGTGACTGACAAATTGTTAAAAGCAAGAGGAATTGCAAGGGGGGGGGGTGGCTGAGTGGTGCTTGTGATTGGAAGGTTGCTGGTTCAAGCCCTGGTCTCAGCAGAATCATCACATGTGTGTTTTTTGGTACTTAATACTCCAGGGTGTTACATAAACAGCCTGACTGCACGTGTGTGTGTGTGTGTGTGTGTGTATGTGTGTGTGTGTGTGTCTCAAAAGAGAGATGACAGGATATGTGAAAATAAGCATTCCAATGTACTCAGACCTTTCGCAAATGCCAAATAAAGCACTAATTCATAAATTAATCTGCTTACAGTGAAGATGTTTTAAACAAAAAAAAACTCAACATACAGCAGTAATACTGACTAAATCGTAATACTTCTAAATGAGCAGAAATGAATGGGTGGATACTAATATTTATTGCACGGTGTTAAAATAATTGACAGCTGAGAATAAAGCATAATCTGCTGTTTATATTTATGGTACTGCCTCATTCGAGATCTTGGCAGCGTCCCGTCAGCAAATCTCAAAACGGGCTGACGTACAAGCCACAGCCAAGCCCTGTCATTTGATTTACATGAGCACATTTATTACTCAAGTCAATGTCAGTGATAAGTCACGGGGACCCTCTGTTGCCACGGCAAAAACAGCAGTCGCCACCTAGATGAATAGCAAGGTACTGCACTGCAATTCAAAATGGAGCCCGCCTCTATGCACGTAATGTAGATTCGCGGTTTAAGTGGCTATGTTCACAATTTGTTAACGGCTTGTAAACGTTAATATCAACGACATTTCATACTTGGCTTGCATAACACGTCTGCACCCTGACGTAGATGGAGAGAGGCACCAGGAACAGATGAAGTCAACGGCAGGGTGAAATATTACTTTTTCATCTCTTGCCCCCGTGGGGCTGGATCATTTAAATAAAGCTTTTTTATCCTGCAGAGATAATCGCTGATCCGAAAGGAAAAGAGTGACTGGCTTTGATGTGAAAATGCAAATTGCATACAGTGGCAAGTAGGAAAACAGACTTAGACAGTGAGAGCGAGGTGTAGCTGCTCTTCGGCTGTCTGCCAATAACTGATATAGGTCACATATGGTGACCTCAGCTAGGGACTCTGCAAGCACCGCCCACTAAATCTGTCAGGTGACTGCCAACAGCCAACCAGAGAGCAGAGAAATGTGTCGCTCCTACATCATAACCTTCAGTCTGTAAAGATACTGGAGAATCACTAATCAATCCTCTTTCCTCCAGACTTCCAGGCTAGATTTGGGATCAACAGAAAAACGGATACAAATTATATTTTAATAAGTGAACATTTAACACGCAGCAGACTTGCTTTTTCCGCAACTTTAAGTACAAATACATTGAAGCGTCTATAGCCTTCCTATTATGATGTTACACTATGTAAATAAATTAGCTTTGTCAATAGTGAGTTAACTCTCTGTGTGGTACTGAGCAGACAGTCATATCTGCGGTAACACAGCTTACAGCTGACTCTCCAGCTAAGTGGCACCACAGAGATAATGAGATGTTGTGGCACAGCTGCGGCAGGCAAAGGGATTAATGGGGCTATTTCTCGATTCGGAAATTGAATTTTTGGTGGCATGTCACATGGTGACATGTTCAGAACCTGCTCCGGGGGCGCAAGACAGCTTGTTGACAAGGGTCTCCCAGGATGATCGATTCCAGTAAAGAGCAGCTTAGTTTGGGGGGGGTGGGGCGCACAAGACATCAGCACTCACTTTGTAAATGAACACTGCCGTTATTAGCCTAAGAAAATGCAGTCATCAGCAACATATAGTACCAGTCAAAAGTTTGGACACGTCAAACCTCCCACAAAGGAGAGTGATAGAGTCGCATCACGTGACCTGGCCAGCTGACTTAAACACAGTATAGATGGTATTGGAGGAGTTTGACCAGAAAGTGAAAGAAAAGCGGCCAGTGAGAGCTCAGCATATGTGGGAGCTCCTTCAGGACAGCTGGGAAAGCAGCCCAGGAGGCCACCTCAGGAACTGGTGTAGAGGAGACAGTGGGGTCAGCCAGTCCCTGGGGCAGTTGGGGTTAGGGGCCTTGCTTAAGGGCCCAATGGGGGCATCACTCTGCCGACCACGGGATTTGAACTGGCAACCTGCTGAGTGCCGTCTCAGCTCACAGAGCAATCTCACCCCCTGCCCCCCCAAGAAATGAATGTTTTTGTTTAATACTTTTTTGGTTATTGCACAATTCAATATATGTTATTTCATACTTTTTTATAATACCAAAATGTAGAGAATAGTACAAATAACCTGTCTATGCTTAGGCTTGTTCAAACTTTTGATTGGTACTGCATGTGCACCTTTTAAAAACTTAAAGTGACAAGAGACTTGTGTCACATCTACTACCTAGTTGCCTCTATGGCTACCGTGGAAGTGCCCAAGGGTGTGAAGACAACTCTACAGGGATGTGGACCAGCAACCTTTTTAGGTCACAAGTCCAACTGAGGAATTCTTGCATGTTAGTCACGGAATGCTCAAGCTAGTTTTCCGATTGAAACAAAGATAATGCATCACGCCTGGTAGACCCCATGGGTCCTAGCTATTGATGTCATGCTGAATTTCCCTACAGTGTAAAGACATGGACCACTTCTCCTGCAGGAATGTACCACTGACCCATGGCCAAAATACAAGGGGGGAGAGATGCTCTTCTTCATAACACTCATATATCAATGGATGATGGGCAAATTCGTGAAGCGTTTCATATTTAAGAATCCCAGTCAGCCAAGCCACTAACCATTAATACTGCTGCCATCAGTAGACGGTACTGCAGTACAAGGGCCCAAATCAGCAAGCTCCAGGAGTTTCACCCATCAGATCGCTGAAGTTTGGTCAATGGACCATTCCGTCATCAAATTTCTCTGTGATACGGTCATTCATTGCATTTGTTGCTCCAGTTTACATACTATTTGCTAGTACGATGCTGTATATTACCGTTTCCCGTACACTTCATAGGCACCATTGTCTCCCCTCGTTTTGTTGTTTTATTTGCACTACTTTATCAATGCTGTTTTTCAGTAACTTTTGCTTATCAAGTGTCAAGTGATGTGACATGCAAATCGCTTAAAAGCTCATTAGCAAGCATAGTGCACGGGGGAGTGTGAACAGGGCACACGGGCATCTGGCCAGCAGTGCTCAACATGGTAGACATGTTGACAGTCTTCTGGCGGACGCCAGAAATGGTTGGGTGGGGGGTTCGATAGAGACTTACGATTCACAGGGCGGCAGGGGTCGCTGCGGGTGCTGTCGTTTGACTGGTTGCTGGATGTCGATGAGATGCTGGCACTCCGGACGAAGCTAAAGGCAGCCAGACGGGCAGGTGCCAGGCGGGAATAGCCTGGGGGACGCAGACCTGACTGCCCGGGTTTGGGCAGAAAGGACTTGGGGGCTGGCGCCGGGGTGGGCTTCTTCAGATCTTTTAGGGGAGGGGCCACACGAAAAAGAACAGAATGACAGTTACATTGACACTTAGGTTCTCATATCAGAAGTTCTAGAACTAATGTCTCCGAATGTTTGGGGCTCCGGAACAGCTGGTGGCATCTTGAAAAAGCCAGTATAACCTCCACTATAGTTTATACTAAGCTCCTGTAAAACAGGAGCGATAATCTATCGAATGCTTCTTCTCAAGAACATGCAATGCTCCTCAGTATTCATATCCCGCAGCTCGTCCACCATAGAAACACACACAGCATTCCCCTTTTTACAGCCACTAACCCCTCATTTAAATGACGTGACATGAAACTAGAAAAAGCCTTTTCACAGGCAATCACACAAACTAGCGGAGTACAGAGCACAGGACAAAAATGCTATATAATTTAAAAAAAAAAATGAATAAACCCCCATTTTCCATTGAAAGGCTGTTCCTGATGAGTCAGAAAAGGGGGAGATCATTTCATTTGTGAGAAGCTTGGATGCAGGTTCAACGAGAATAATTAGAATGAGCATTAAAAAAAATGCAACTGGAGAAGCTGAGCCAGGGGACTTTAGCAGACAGTGAAGATAAGGAGGCTATAGTGTTGGAAGTAGAGAACATTCTAGGGAAGCCAGATATATTATTGAGAGATCTGCAGCACAGGACGCGGTCTCTGTAATGATACGCTCGCTGTTTGTATAACAGCTGACAGAATGGTTACAGAACAGTGTCTCTAACCCAGTCCTTGGGGAATGCCAGACAGTCCACGTTGTTGCTCTCTCCTGGCTCCTAGTGAACCTGAAGCAAACAATCCAGCAATAAAGATCACAAAATACCTGGTACAGGTGGACTGGGAACTGGCAGGATGTGGCCTGTCTGGAGGTCCCTATGGAACGGGCCCAGAAACGCTATTTTAGAAATATGAAAAGGTTGAGGGTATCCAGCCAATTCAAGCTTATATACATTATGGTAATAGTGTGCTGTCGGGTGCCTAACTCAATGTCCTGGTTTAAACCCTGTTCCTGCAGCTTCTGTTGCCACAGCAACACATCTGACTCCTCCCAAGAACAAACAGGAAGTGCGGAAGGGAAACCTTTCCATAAAAGGACAATATTAAGCATTCCTGGCTGTCTCAGGATGGCAACAAGTCAAGCTTCCAGTGTCTGTCAGGCGGCTGCTAACAGCCAATAGTCGGGCATCACAGAAATTCAGAGATCTCCAAAAAATCTGCCGTGTTTCGTAATGCCGCCTCATTATTTATGACAGTGGCTGAATGGTTACGCAAGCAGAGGAACATCCCTGGTCCACATCAATGTCTTTGATTCAAGCAAATGAAACCTCAGAGTTTAATGTTGAGAGCAATCAGACCTTATAAACAGGGCACACAAAGATAAAATGGCGACTGGCTGATAGACTGAAAGATGCCATCGATGAAATCACACCACAAATCTAAGGAAGGCAGGTGAGGCCCAGCATGTGAGATGGGAGAAGATGAAAGATTCTAAAGTGGTACCTCAGGTATCTCGGTACCTTTATAGTTCTCACTGAGGCTCACTTGGGCCAAGGATCAGAGAGATAAAAAGGGAGGCAGAGACAGACAGACAGACCCTCCCCCAGGGAACTAACACAGAAAAAAGCTACTCGCCTCTCATCAAAGTATGCAATACAAAGTCACCCTTTCAATACTGGAGAAGAGGGCCAAGGAGAATTAAAAGAATTAAATTGAAAAAATAGAGGCATCAAACAGCCAGTGACGAAGAACAGTCACGCAACAAAAGAACAGAAGTGAATTACAGTCTGAAAGGGACCCCCGATTCTCATATCTTTAGTGAACTGCAGAAACAGGGGAGTATACAGGGGAGGGGCCACAGGGCTGAAAGCTGATTGGCCGCCTGAGTGCTCTGTCTCCTGTCACTCACTGATTCAAAACATATCATTCGCTAATTATAAGGTTGGCCCCTCTGTATGGATTATGACTCCTCTTACGACACCCACCTGAAAAAAAGTCCTTGAATAACCCCCCCCCCCGCCCCCGTTGCATGAATGGAGTGAAAAAGCCCCTCATTGAAAAGATGAAGAAAAAAATACTGCAAACAAATGTGTGTTTCAAACTAAATGATGCTAAGGGGAGTCAGTTTGATAACGTACCTAAAGTTCCTTAACCCCAAATTCAAAAGCACCATCAAACTTGGCTTTACTAAGATTTAAATTCATACGTGGCACAAGAATAGTGAATAATGGGACAAATTAAAGAGGTGAACAGGAAACCTGCTTCCCGCGAGACCCATCGATCAAACCCTGCATGTTCCCACAGCCCTGGGTCTGGTGCTTTGGTGACATGGAGGCCTAACCTTCCTCCCCGATAAGGTCAAGATCATTAAAGATGAATGTCAACCCCGACCCTCTGTGCGGCCCCCCACCCCCCATTTTATTTCAGCTGCGTGAGTAAAAAGAGAGATGGGGGTGCAATAAAATTTCAATTCCAGGTCACAAGTCAGTGGCTCCCAAATTATTCATGCATCATCCTGTCATTCCGACCTCTGTTCTGGAGGGAGATTGTGAAGGAAGAAGGAGGCAAGGTCCACATGCACTGACCTATCGGCACTGTTGCCGTGTGACCGATTATGCTGCTACGGCCACAATTGTAATCGCCACAAAATAACAATGCAGACAAACTCTGTAAAACCCTTAACTACCTTAAACCATGTTTAACAGAGGAACTGCGACTCACTGTGAAATTAATGAGACTTAAATGCAAACGATAGAAGGAATTACACGGCAGCTTCACAACTTCAAACTGAAAGTCAGAAAAAAACAAACATGTATTGGCCATGATCATTAGTATTGCAATGTGAAATGTGTGGATGATGCCTGTCTTTAATAAACAGGTTTTTTAAAAAATGCATGCAATATATCAATGAGAACGACAAGGGCAGGGAGGCAGTGAAGCCCCATTATTGAGCGGAGACGAGTTTGTAAAGCCCTGCTATTGGCTGGAGAGCAGCCAGCACAGCCCTCCTATAGGCTGGAAATTGGCACCAACCAAATATAGGCTGGCTACCAACCTGCGGCTTTACTATAGGCTGGTATGTGGGCACTGTAGCCTTCCAATGGTATCAAAGCCTCTCTCTTCATTCCAGGGTCCAGCGACAGCAGTCAGGGACAGATTGGTGGGGTGGGATGTCGTCCTGCTCCCCTTCAAGACCTGAGACCCTGCGGCGAGCCGGATCAAAGCTGCCGGGCCGGCTGGCTGGCGCACAGCGGACCGCCGGGAGTTGCCGGTTGGCGCGGCTTCAGCCTGCGCCAAAGTCCCCAGGACCAAATTACAACGACACAACCTCTACAGAGACTAGGCAGAGATGGTCATTTCATTCATCCCAACTGAGAGGGACCTCAGGGTCTATCCATGTATTCATCACCTTGCAACGGTGGAACAGCATCACAGAGGAAGGTCATTTCCGGCACTCAGCACAGTGTGTCACGTGTTATTCATGTCTATTTATTTGGGGGTGGGGGTGGATGGGTGTAGTGATGTGTAGCACTGGCTGTAACACAACCTAGTCACCCCACAAATGTGGGGGGGGGGGGGCAGGGGTGGGGCATCCCACCAGAGGAATTAACCAACGGTACTTAAATGTTAATTGCTTTACACTTCAAAGGCTCTAGGTACCCTGAGGCCCAAGAACAGGATGAATTCATATGCATTAGGAGGACTTATTAGGGTGCAGAACCCACTAACAGCGTAGAGATGTGTGTGATGTGAAATGGTAAGCCTGTGTGTGTGTGTGTGTGTATGTGTGTGTGTGTGTGTGCGTGTGTGCGTATGTGTGTGCGTGTGTGTGTGTACAGTATGTGCGTGTGTGTGTGTGTGAGCGTGCAAATAGGACGGCTGATAAAGTCGTGCTCAGACAAAATAAATTCTTCAAATAAATAAACAAACACACAAACAAACAAATAACAAACAATGGTATAGTGTTAACTATTTCGTATTTGCTGTCCATTTCACGTTTTATTTTTCGGGAGCAGCCGGTCGAATCGTGAATGTGCTTTGGTGCACATTTAAGAGGAAAAGGTCAGTGTGATATCAGGCAAAAAAGTACAACGACATAGAACTCAATCATGAGTTGTGAAAGAGGTATGAAGGTTCCTCTCCGTGATCTATGGCTTCATGATCTGTGGCTTGTTTTCGGGCAGGGAGATAGACAGCACATGAGCCCCTGAAGAGGTGCCAGGCTCTCTAGAGATTATCAATTCAATCACAGAAGTGCACAGGCGGCCTCCAGCTTGCGGGATACACCGTACTCTCTGCATGTTTTTCCTCCCGTGTTGAAACGTTACATTTCTGGAGCAGGGAAAATCCTCTGGAGAATTTACTTGAAGTCTCAGTATCTCATAAACCCAAATTAATTTTGAAGACTAAATTCTGATTAGCTCCTCGGAGAGGAGCATTTCTCTGAACCACACGAGCACTTAAATGACTAAAAGTAAACAAAAAAAAAAATAAACTGCTTTCATGAGAAAACAAAAGGAATGGATCAATCTTTTTTGTTTATTTACCAGATTTGGAGGGAGTGCTGCAGATGAGTATGATCTTCTCACCTGCTGGGTCCTGGTAAGCATGAGAAATCGGGGTGACCGCCTGCACTGGCTGGCTCACGACTAAAGCAGACTTCTGACCAGCCAGGAGCATCCGGCTCTTCATGGATGGGATCCGGTTTACAGCTCCAAGGCCCAGCTGAGGTCTCAGGGCCCTCGGAGCACGGAACGCACCTGCAGCCTCGTGGCAGCTGAACTGAGAGGCTGCGATGTCCTTCTGTTTGCCAACCCCGTGGCTAACCTGAAATACAGAAACGCTGCAGCTTTGGTCTCCGTGAAATTGTGCTATATCATCTTTATTTTATTTATTTTCTTAATTAATGTCTTAGCTAGTACCATCAAAACTCTAGTGAATACGCCATATAACATATCGTGAAGACTTGCTAAATATTGGAACACTGTACAGAGAGGTGGGATTTTGTTAGAAACTATTGAAACGGTCATCACATTGTGAAGAAGCTTCACAAAATTGTTCTGAGGGCAGAATTAAAAATGGTTGTTTAAGAGAGATAACCAGATTGTAGAGGAGATGGGTCCAATCAACTAGGGGGTGGCAGGACCAAGACATCTGATCGGTTGGTCCCACCTCTTCTAGCTGCTTGGACCCACCTCCTCTATAATCTGATGGATTAACCCTCTGAACAAATCATTTTTCATTTTGCCTGCAAAACAACTTTGTGCAAGTAAAACTCCCGTGAGTGTTATAATACCGACTGGAAGGTGCCATCGGCGTAGGACATAGTCCTTAATCCTACAACCTTGCAATTAAAGCGAAACCGAATCATACAGTCACACACAAACGTGTATAAATCGCTCCCTTGCCCCATCTCACCTGGGGCAGGTCTCCACAGAAGCCCTCAGGTTTCCCCGTCAGCTTGGGGTGGATGTTATGGCTTGGAGGTCTGATTCCAGACACCATAAGTCCTGTAGGAAAAAGGCTCGTCTTCTGCATTTCCTGTCGATACTTGTCATACAGCAGGTTGGATGCACTGAGCACTGGTGAGGTCCTGGGGTCTACAAGTGCTTTCGTATCCCTGGTAGATGGGGGGCTGCTGTAAGGTGAGAGCCTTGTGGGCAGAGGGGAGACTTCATATGGTGCCTCCAACCCATGTGGTTTGACCTGAGGGCTTTTGCGGATGTATGTGATAATCTTGGGGCGAACGTTTTTGGGTTTGGGTGGAGGGGACCTCTCATTACTGTTCTCCAGCTCAGTCTTCTCCATTATTTTAGATGGATGATGAAGGATTGGTTTTGGAATGCCACTACTGACACACACCTTGGAAGGGGCTTTCAGCCCACTTATGAGCAGCTGTTGATCATTGTCAAGATCTGGATGGGAAATACGTGAACTGGCACCTTTGCTAGGAGATGATAAGAGTCTCTTCTTTGGTGACCCTATAGTCCTGGGAGTTGAATGGCTCATTGCAGACGTAGGGCTGTCGCAAGACCTCGGAGTCAGGCTCGTCATGTTCTCCAGGCTGGAGGGACTTGCGCTCTGCTCATGATCTCCTGAGTGCTGTTTCTGAACAGTCTTAGGCTCCGTGTGACGGGATATTCCCTGGTGACTAGTATTTTGCTCTGGTTTCTCAGCAACCGTTTGATTTGTTTTATGACTAGATCTTTCTAGAGACTCGGAAATCAGGTGCAAGGACCGACCTTCCACAACAGAACGACCTGCAAACAGTCCCTTATCTGTTTCAGTGCAGGATGTGCGGTTTAGTAGCTGCTGACTTAGCTGTACCCTTTCACTGGTTGTTGGGTCAGAAGACACGCCGTTTCCTGACTTGTAAATCTTTTCTTGGGTGTTCTGCTGTTGTAAGTGCTTTCTCTCTTTTGTATCCAACCTCTTCTGCTGACATTTGCCCGCACCATTGATAAGTGTTCCAGAGTCTTGTTCAGCGGAACCTCTTTTTAATCCATGGCTTGCTTGTTCCAGTGGAGCATCCTGGGAAGGTTCCTGAGACAGAGTAGAGGAGTTCCTGTTTAGATTGTTGCTGCTGGATTGCACCATGCTCATTCCGCAGAAGACAACAGACTTACTTGGTCGCTGCAAGCTTCCAAATTTGGCTGAGGTAGTGCGTATGGGTTGTGCGGCCCAATTTAGTCTAACCGAAGTAACCTGGGAGTCTGTGGCAGGTGCCCGTCCTGTGCTTTCCCCAGAAATAGAAGCAGAGAGGCGAGATACCAAAGCATCGTTCCCTGAATGGAAGTGCGATATGGACCTTCCTCCACCTGAGGTTGCTTTGTCTTCTTCATGTGCATCATTCTGTCCATCACTCATAATTTCAGCACTAGCAGAGTTGCACTCTACAATGTTTTGGCCAGAAAGTAGTTCCCTTACTGGCATAGCCTCATCTGCTTTCTCATGATGTTCCATCTCTGCTTCCAAGAAAGCCTCAAGTTCCTGGCATTCTAGCAGCTCGAACTCTTCCAGGTCAGGGTCATCAACCGGGGACTCCATTTCCCAGCTGTCAATCTTGTCTTGCCCGTCACTCTGCGACACCAGCGGAGGAGGAGTGCCCACATGGCCTGTAACCGCCACCTGGATGGCGTTGGCATTGGCATCACCCTGGGCTACAAAACATGCTGGCTTGTTGTTATTTTTGGTCTCTCCACCTTCATTGTCCTGAGCTTCAGAGGCGAAGGGGCCACTGAAATTGCCCTGTAAACTCATAATGTCCAGTGATGCCTTCAGGAGATGATGGTTGGTTTTTGAGCCATTAACGGAAATCGGTTCACGCGCCTCCTCCCCAGGATTCTATACTTTTCCGATCTTAGCGCTTTGCAGAATGAGCTGATAGTTTATTTTTCCATCGTTGTCTGACCTTCCGATCGACGTCAATATCGCAATGACTATTTATGCATGACGTCAAAAGAACCACAGAAAAAAAGTTCAGGTCGAGGTGTCCCTTGAAGACAACAAGCTCTTCTGAATAACCTATGATAAAGAAGGAAAACACATGTAAACAAGCACAGGAAATTATAGGGAAATTGGTAACACTACTTGAGGGGGCATAAATAATGCAGTAGTATATGTTTACGTAATGTATTAATTAACCAGTAACTGTGTAAAAAAAAAACTGTGTAAAAAGTGTAAGTTACATAGTAATTCCATTGTTTGTTCATCAGTAATCATGATCATTTATGTTTTTCATGCAGGAACCATATTTGTTCATGATTTGTTCTTTAATAGTAACCAAGGAAACAAGCTATTTGTCTCCTCTTACTACTTTAACAGAATTTTAGCAGTGCAAACAGCTCACACGAGAGTTCTCAGTCACTAAACATTAAGGCTTGTCATCGTGTGAATTTCCATGAAGAAACAGCGTATCCGGGACTTTCACCTATCTGCCACTAAAGGTGGCTACACACGTCAGACAATATCCGGACGAAAAAGAAATAGAAGACAACACGAACAAAAATCTGTCACATACTTAAAACGCCGCGGGCAGCATGCCTGTTTTATGTCACGCTGAACCCCCAAAAGGCGCAGGATGTTTCCAGTGTAGCAGACCCACATACAGAGAGCAAATAAACGGATCGTGGCGAGTCATTTTAATAAAGGAGATGACAGCTCTTATAAAACGTAAGTTGCCATCTTTTTTGACAGCCACTGCTGGTTCAATACTAGCAGCAAGGCAGACAAGGAAGCCAATAATTTACATGACACTCATAGCTACATGATAACAAAACACACACGCTCCACGGCAACATTACATGGTTATGACATTGACTATTAACACACACACACACACACACACACACACACACACACACACACACACACACACACACACACACACACAAGTGCTCCGTCCCAAATCGACCGTGACTGGAAGCCACTAATTAGGGAAGGTACTGGAACCTGAGAGAAGCTGGCGTCCTTGAAAGAAGGGCACCAATTGGACCAGCAAGACCTCTACAGAGGAGAACCCGGCACGGTTCTAGACATTAGGGAAGCTACGGTGATACCAGACTGGCATGGAGGGCGGAACCCCGACCCAGTTTGCCGGAGGCCCAGGACACCAGCACCTAACCCTGGGACACCAATTATACACCCCAATTTAAACACCATCCTCTCCGGGCTGGTTCTTGTGTGTGTGTGTGTGTGTGTGTGTGTGTGTGTTTGTATTCACATCCCATGATGTAAGATGAAAACACCCCTCCAAAGCCAGAACCACACAGCAGGTCCCTCTAATTTCCCTAAAAATTACCAGAACTCGGCTTCGATTTTTACTAGCTTCTGGCTCTGTTACGCATCTTAAGATATTAATCTGCACTGGAAATAAGTCATAAGTTTAGAATAATGCTGCTATTATAGTTTCATTATTTCATGCAAACCTAGAACCTGAAACTTCTTGCTAGGAGTGGAGGACCCAGGTGGGCTTCTTCTGCAAGTAACGATGTCTATGAATGAGAAGCACATGCATTTAACAGTGGGGAGGGCTGATCTCACCCCCAAAGCAGAGACAGGCCCGGCCCAGCCGAAGTCGAAGGAGCAGAAAGGAAAACCCCCACTGGTGACAGCACCCGGCCCCTCGCCCGTAAGAACCGTTTATTTCCGAGACACTTGCAATTTGCTCAATTTTTCAAAGCGGCGCTTGTTGAGATGGATATTGGTGTCACGCTCTAATCCGATTCCCGGAGCCATGTCTGTCCATTTTTCTAAACGTAGTTAGAAAGAGATATGCTGAAGATGTGCTGCAGAACCTTGCAGTCTGACTCCTGGCTCAAGGTACAATCTTTGTTTTGTTGGAGGCCTGCTTATTATGTCTGTCTAGCCATCCATCCATGTAATGCAAATATTAACACTCATAATGATGCTACTGCTAAGTCATACATCCTGATTTTCCAGTTTAATGATGTTTAATATTCTTCGAAATGAAAAATTATACGAGCAGGTTCACAAATTTCTCTGCAGTTCACAGGATTTCAGATTAAACTCCGGGGTTATCGTGTATCGTTTGTTTGTTTGTTTCCATGGCCTCGGACGGCGACACAGCCCCGTTCACTAATAACATTTTCAAATCAATGCTCCCAAGAACAACGGAAGAAGGGCGGGAAGAGAGCGATTAGCGGAGATGAAGACTGATGTGCGGCGAATTGCAGAATGAGGGAGAAAAATGAGACGGAGGAGAAGAGAACAGCGAACTATATGTGAGCCCTGGAAACAAAGAATGAATCAATGACACCAGGCCGGTATCACAAAGCAAGATCTCTCTGTTGGCTAGATAAAGCTGACAAGTTAAGGTAGTCTGGGCTAAATGTAAGTGAATGAAGATTTAAAGTGGAGTATCTTAAATCGGACAAGTTATCCGGCTAGGCAAGAAATCCTGCTTCGTGATTACAGGCCCGTTATCTTGTAAATAGCTTAATCACTTACGATACGTCAACCTACAGGGGAAACCAGAGACAAAAATGAGGGAGGTCAAAAGAAAAGTTGGGGAAACTAGGTTGTCCACGAACCAAAAGTGCCAGGTACCAGTGGTGTCTGCAGTTACTGTGACATCCAGTGTCGCGGAGATCAGAGGCCAATGCACACTGCGAGCGAGACAAGCCATGCTATGAATCTCATTTCATGGTGGCTGCGAGCAGAAGATGCTCTCGGTGATTAAGGAGACGGTGGCCGAGGAGGGTGCTGCTTAAGGAAGCCCTGACCCGTCACGCCCCCTGGAGGCCAGTCCGGCCACCTACACACTCGTAACACAAAGCAGGTGGTTAATGTGGAAGGTGATTGATACCAAAAGCCGAACACGAAGATTAAAGGGAATGGAAACTATTTCATGGTTTAAACACCAGGCAAAAAAAATGAAAGCGACTGGCATTCTTAGTAATGAGTGGAAGAGCATAAGAAATGGACAAAGAGAAACTGTATATAGAATGGTATACGGAAGCTTAGATATCACTAACATGCTTCTATACCATGATGGACTGTAATGTCATATATTTTTATGGCATTCTGTGGTTTTATTTTCAAGACTGGGTTGGTGTAAAACTTGGCACTGGGAGCGTGTACCAAGGGTTTACAGCAGAAAACAGCCCCAGACACTCATACTTTCTATTTCAGCAGATGTTTTTACCCAAAGCCACATGGATTTTTGAGAAAGCTGGGTAGCACGGCTCCTGGAGCTATTGGGGGCCCAACGCCGAAATCACTCTACTGATTCTGGGATTTGAACCAGTAACCTCCCGATCACAGCCACAGCCCTGTAAGCCATGGAGCCACACACCACTGCCAAGAGGAGCGAAAAGTTTATCACTTTTATTTGTCTTTCAGCTCCTGTTTGTGACAGCTGACTAGGGTAGCACCCTACCAGCATCGTTTGTGGGGGGGGCGGAAGGGGGGTACAGACAGGCCACAAGGATAATATTTGCTCCCCACCTATGAATATTTCCTGCTCCTCCCTGCTGTTACTCTCCCTCGGGACCTGGGGCTAACCTTGGTTTATCTTGCATAACAGATGGAGTGCCATGACAAGTATGCCACTTCAGACTGAACTTACACACTGGACTCGTACCCATAACTGCCAAAAATTAGCTTGGGGACTAGATTTAAAGGGACTTCCTTGTTCTGCACTGCAGCAGGCTGGCCAGTTCAAAGCTCATAACCATTGAAATACGTGTTTTTCTTTAAAAATAATTGCTGAAATATGCCATAATCCACTAGCTTCTTCAGCCTAGCAAGTACTGTTCTTCACAGAAATGTTGCTCTGTTAATATCGTAACCTAGATATATGATTTAATAGTGCCACTAATGTGCACTGGGAGAACACAAACTAATTTCCTATCCCCCCCCCCTCCCCCCCCCCAAAAATAAATAAATAAATAAATAAAAACCTTTGTTACTTGCAGTTTTGTAGCAGTTCTAACAAAACACTGCTATCTCCTCTAGTCAGTGGCAGATATAAGACAACACACAGTCCACCGGAGCGACGTGTGTGCATCAGATCGTTCCATGGCAGTGACTCCATGACCCCTGACTCTGAGCAGCTGCTCTGGACTCTGAAGCACTGACCTATGGATGATTACCCTTGTCGCCACTGCACCATGCTTGGTCCAGGCATGGAGCTGGATTTCGGAAGTCATGTTACTCCTACCAGGCCTCTGAAGCAGAACTGCTCTGGTTGGTGGGTTGATGTGGCAAAAACTATCACATTTCCCTATACATGGCGTCCCCCCCCTGCCCCCCATATCACTTCAGTGACCTGGCTATAATCTCATGGTCATGAAGGGACGCAACGTTTGCTCCCTGCCTTCTGTTGGAAGACCGTGGTCACGAGAAGGACAAACTGTACGCCTTGAACAATGCAAAGAGTGTTCTTGAAGTCGGAAGTGTGACTGACATGAATTCAAAGCTGAGCTGTGGAACCACAGTGATAATGGGCTCTCATTCAATTTTTTTGGCTAGAAATAAATGGTCCACCGTTAATGCGTTTTGACCAAATTCATCCTTTAACAAAACCATCAAGTTATGGTGAAATATTCTACTGTGAATTTATGCAAAGAATAAATTTTTCATGGAATCCAACAACATCCTTCGCAAGTGAATGAACATGCGTTGGTATGTCGGATGGGACATAGCACGGGGGAAAAAAGATGGTCACCCAGAACAGTGTTGATCCTTTGTTCCCAAATCCCAGTTGGCGTGTGTTGTCGTCCATGGTTAGCGCGTTATTCATCACGCTAATTAACCGTCGAAATGTGTGTAATTCTCCGACATGGCCGGCAAATTTATGTTTGCATACAAATCAACGTCAGCTGCCTGACCCTGTTATTGGATGTGCAAAAGCTTCAGATCTGCTTCTTCCTTCGGTTCCAGTCCACTGAAAGTTGGAATTGCTATCATTAAAATTTTTAAAATAAGAAAATAGCATAAAAAGGAGATGGTGTGGTTTGGAAAAGGGAAAAAAAAAATTAATTCACAGTTTTGGATTTGGGCACCATCATTCCCAGCAGAAGTCTGACTTGTTTACAAACAAGTCATGGTGTTTTTAGAATTTTGTGCGGGGGGGGCTGGGGCGTTACTGATTTACAGAATTGACAGAGGGAGGGGGCACCCTGGAGCTTAATTAAGGGACCTGTTTCCTTCCTGATATGGAAATAGAAAGCCAGGGTCAGTCAAGAGTGCAGAGATGGAGTTTGTGAAGGTGGGGGGTGGAAAAGCTAGATGGCAAGTCCCCATCAAAGAGGCTCTCTGCGAAGGCACCAACCACAGCATGCTCAGGGGCCCTGATCTACCCCAACCAAAAGGGATTATTCAAAGCCACCCCGCTGTAGTTGCGATCCTGCCCACTGGCTTTTTCTACAGCCAGGTGCCAGGCTGGAGCCTTGGCATCTTGTAATGCAAGGAACCTTCAGCTACAGTTCACAGACTATTCGTTAATAACATCTATACCATCCCAGGGGAAACTCCTTTTTATTTCTAGTACATGTACTTAGGTTAAAAATCCCTGCCCACGAACGTGCGACTTAGTAGCTGCAATCAAACATATTCAACTCCTCTGATCAGGAATTCAGTTCCAAATTAAACCTTTGTTTTATTACAGGAGTATTGCTACCTTCCCTCTCTCACAGTCTGCGTGTTAAATTGCAGCCTGACGGCTAAATCCACCATCCGCAGGAGGTTAATTAACCTAGGACGATTTATCCTGGTAGAAAGTGCATACAAATTGCAGTTAAGCACTCGCTTCTTAAGTTCTTGCGTGTCACACCATTTTTTACCCCTGCTGGTCTCCCCAACCCAAACAGCTCCCTAACACTAAAGAGAAAAAGCAACACTCCCTATTTTATCCCTGTGAATTTGTGTCAAAACAAAGGGTGCAGCTCTTAGGGGAAATACGGTACGCGAGGACCTTACTTGCTACAGGACTGAGGATCAGCTGGCCAACAAACAGTAAAGACACTTGCAACACTTGTTGGACACTCAGTGCAGGATCGACACACATCTCAACACCCCCACCCCCCCAGGGAGATTCAACTTCCGGACTCTATTTGACAGATGCTTTCCCTGGGGAGCCACTGGGAGCCAACGCTTAAATGGACCATCTGGATAAGGCGACCAATGGTCACTTCTGGAGGCAAAGGAATGCAGTTAGGGTGAACGTCATGCAGGTAGGAGAGCCGGGAGCATCTCCAGCAAAAGTATGTCACATATTTGTACGCTTACTGCCATGAACCATAACTAACTGCGAAATATAAAAATCTTGGCTGGAACCCTATTCAGACGTTTCTAGGCCAGATGTCCCACCGATTCCTGCATTGTGGACCCCCCCCCCCGAACACACCAACTATGGCACCGATGACGAAAACTGACATGCTGCAGCACGTGCAAAGATGAAGACGCTGGAAAAGACGAGAAACAACTGTCAAACTGGAGAGTTTGTGGGTAAATGGGCCCCCACAGGGGACCTAACTGTCCCTGCATACCCGACATGCTAATGCCTGCCCAGTCATGTGACACACAGCATTATGAATGCGGCACAAGTGCTGTGATTCCTTTGAACACCTTTGAGCACAATGTCTACTGCACAAATGTTACTGTGGTCCTCTGGCAGGACGGCGGTTTCAGGAGGGAACAAAGAGCACGACTTTCCTGGAACTTGTAGAGAATAAAACCTCCATCCTTAACTGCTGTGAGACTCCTGCCCCCTCATCTAGCCGTCGCAAGAACACCTCTGAGATTCTGACCCCCGTCCATCATGTAGGTCATCCCAAGTGTCAGAGGTTTCCAAGTCACATCAGATAACTCCTGGGTTAATAACGGATGACCAGCTATCCTTTGCATAACGGGGAGTTGAGGCCTTATTCATCAGAATACGCAGCTCGGCTTCCGGTCCAGTCATGTGCAGCTACTGTACCTCTTTAATACTTGGCTTCTGCAGATGCTTCAAAATGCAGCAGTACATCTTTGCAGTCATTCAACCAAAATCTTACACCCTTCATTGGCTCTAAATAGACACTCATATTAAGTTCAAGTCGTTGTTGTTGGCATTCAGAGCTGATAACAGCGTGACACCCATCTCCACTGAGTTGTTCATCAAGATCTACAACCTGTCTGGCCCTCTGCAGTCAGCAAGCCAACACCATCTGGAGATCCTTCCGCCATATGAAAATATGAGAATCTAGCTTGATATTAGGATGAGCTATCTATTCCCGCTGACCTATGAAAAGCAAAAAAAAAAAAAAACCTCAAGCCCCAATCTCATGTTATCTTTATTTAAAAACATGTTTAGGTTTTTGTAATGTATTGCATAGCTGTTTCCCCAACACTAACTTGTACATTTTTGGCTCAGCCTAGTGACATGTATGCCTGGTTGGCTCCTTGACAGCTGTATGCCTTCTGTCTTGCTTTGGACAAAAACAAGTGCAAAATGAACATAAACGTAAACTGCTGCCCTAGCATCCAACCGGGATTCCCATCTAGCTCAGCTTCTACAATCCACAAGGAACTTGATTACCCAGCTAAAGGCCTGCGAGACCCAACCGCATATTCAATGAGCCCAATTACGACATCCGCAACATCTACACTAATGTAATGACTGTTGTAATTTATTCATCGCTACGTTCGTATTTTCACAGTTTAGTGTGTGTTATTAATAATCTGGTGTATGATGTAGATCTCTTGCGCCCAGTGCTATGTGGTGAACCTTCATCGTGGTGATTCATTGTGCTCACATCCTTGTGTACCTACAAATCTCTGAACTTCACTCCACTAGCTCCTCTGCTTACCTGCTCTCTTGCTCTCTCCAGTCTTCCTTGTGTGTTCTTGTCCTGTACTCTACAGTCTATTTGATCAGCTTTTTAATGTAAGACCTGAATAGGCCTGTATCTGAAAACAAAGGATTTGGAGATTATCTTGCTCCATCCAATGTCTGAATGTTCTTGTACTGATCGGGCTTTGTTGACATGCTCCCTGGTATAAGTTCTCCCACTCTTTGTGGGTTCTCTCGCATATGTTTGGGACCTGACCTTTTAGTTAGGTAAAGACTACGCATTCCCCTTGAACAATGCCCCGCCAGTTCTGCCGAGTGAACAAGTGTTTAACGACTCTAGCATGCCATGCAGAGAACTCCGCTGAGCCAGGCCTATGTGGGAGCACGTACATCAGCAAAAAAGTATTACACCACAGAAATAGTGTGCTTGTTGGGGTGGGGGTTATTAATTGGATGTCAGCAGGGCCATAGTTAGAAATCCTGGACCCTTTCCTTGCACCTCCCGCTTGGGTTGGCACTTTCAATCTGAAGAAGGATGGGGTCCACTGGAGGATCTTGCTGAGCAGGGTGGTGGGTGGTGGTTCTAGATTAGTAGATATTAGAACCCATATAAGGTGTTGAATCTACCCTGGGATGTTAGTCAATAATGGCATGGAAAAGCTGGGGAGAAGAGATGGTCTTAAGTCTATATAAGGACAATGTGGACGGGCTGACTGAAACAAACCCGGAGCTTTCAAATCGGAGCAGCTCGTCCCAGAGAAGCAGCACGGAATGTTTACCTGCCTTCCATGCTAGTGGTGAAACCAATGTTGCAATTAACTTTTCTTTCAGAGTAGTTTAATTTAATTTGAGATTTAATAACATCTCAAAGTTACCTGAACTACCTATCAGGACTGGGATGACCTGACCATTGATACGCTTATGGGATGTTAGTAAAAATCTATTTGAATTGTTTTTTTTTAAAAAAAGTGAATGTCAAAAATAAAAAAATAAAAAAATCGGAATCCATATAAGCAAGAAGATGATTGGATATTAAGCAAATACTAAATGCAGCTGAATAAATGAACTGGCTTCAGTTTCATAATAACACTCGGCAAAACTTGGCATTTCCTGGTTCCCTATTATGAGAGCAGAAGCTCTTTGTAACACGAAGATCAAATCCTTCAGAAAGATGAGCTGTGAAATGGGTGAATACCGTGTGAATATTGTGACTGCTTCTTGATTTGATAGACGTGGCCTGTTTTGATCCTCCTGGTGACAAGTATCAGAATTTTCTGAGATCAACAGCAATGTCTATTTTTAAATGTTTCTTTTAAGTTGGTAGTTGAAGGTTTGGCATTTGACCACCGACAACGAAACTTGAGAGTCAGAACCGATAGCCTATGGCAGAATCAAAACAAGATGAGATTTAATTCAGTCAATGAGACCCTGATCCATTCTTGCCTGGCTTATTGGCTAATCCACGTTGGCCAGGACGAGGTACAATCCCCTTAGTCTCCCCCCCCTCCCCCCCCACCCCACAGGGGAGCGTGAAATAACTGTCCTACTTACGGATTGAGCTTGTGACTAACAAGGTACAGCAACTGCACTGCCGCGGCTGGGTTGACGTTGATTTGTTGTAGGTGTGTGTGGCTCATCTAAATCCTTCCTCAATGCTTCGTGCGCATTAATCACAAGCTAATCTATTTTACTGATTAACCTGCTTTTTGCTGCCATTTAAACTGTGCCTTCCTGCACTAAAATTCAATAAGCACTGTGTCCCATCAGCTACTTAGCCTCACTGAGCCCCTGTTCAGAGGCAAAGACCCACAATACTGAATTCCCTCAAATGGGTATAATCTCCACATCTCCCAATTAGCCTGGATTCCTGACTTTAACATAAAGTAACTGGACACATTAATGAGTTAGTCCTAGATTGGGGTTCATCCCAGATATTTAATCAGTGGACTAACATTGAGGAACAAATTGTTTTTGTTCTAAATAACAAGACTTAATATGTCACTGGTATCAGCATTGCAGGCCGTCACCCATAGTTGGCTTTTTGGACTCGGCCTGGTCTTCCCCCTCTCGATGAATCAGTTCACTAATTGTACTTAAGGAGACTGTGTGTTTCAGCTGAATAAGCCCCCACCCTGGCTGCTTCCGCAGTCTTCCTCCCCCCACAAAAGAAATGGCATGTGGATGACATAGCGTGAAACGCTACATTATTAATCGAGTTCCGTTGCCATTATTAAAATTCTCCTTAGAAAAAAAATGCACACATTCATACTCCCCTTCCGGAAGCTCCCGGTGACGCCGATGGGATGGGAGACCCGGAATAGGGGCCCCAGCCTTCTGCAAAGATGCACCTACATCTAGCAGCTCAGACTTGCTCTCACCGAATGCTAAGCTCTGCTCAGAGATGGTCTCCGGATCTCTGTTCAGCCTGGCAGCTCACCGCTCCCACTTGCTGGCGACAGGAATGATTCGCGTACTGGGTATAAATCCTTAAAGGATGACACAACCGGACGGGAAGAGGTAGACAGACCACTTATACAGACGTCCATAAATAGAACACTCTCGGCCAAGGCTCTGCCATTTCTCCTTCCCTGCCAGTCTGCCGATCACTCATTCATTGTTTTCTTTTAAAAGCAGCGCGACGGGGCTCGGGAGGTAGGTGTGGGCGGCAAAGGCCAGCCTGCGATATCTCTGCAGCACCTCCAGTCAGGTTGCTTGTGTCTGCAAAACAGAAGGTGCAGCCTGAGCTGGAAGATAAAACAGCCATACTCACATTTTAAGGGTACAGCTAGCCCCGCCCAGTCCTACGTTTGGCCACGCTTATGATTGATGACCACACCCACATTCTTTGTTGGCCACACCCACTCAGCCTTTCATGACAGCCAGATGCAACTGCAACTTATTCAGGGACCAGTGTGGGACACAGAAGCAGTGTGTGTGTGTGTGTGTGTGTGTATGCTACATCTGCCCAGATCTGCTCCAGAGCTCTGCAATGCTCAGCGAGAACCCTTACGTTTCACCATCCATCTCCTAGCAGAGGCGAGGGACCTGAGTCAGCAGTCAGGCCCCAGCCGCAGGTGCCGGGGGTGCAATTTCGTTTCTATGCCAAGAATAACAATACCGTGAGTCTGCCTTTTCCCCCCTCAGCACTGCAGCAACCGTATGCATGCGAAAGCCACTGCCGTCATCTCCAAGTGAAGTCACGTGCCAAAGGCTGATTATATACTGCGCTCTTCTGGTCATGCTGGTCACACCTCTTGAACATGAAGTCCATGTTAGCTGCACTGGGTTCAGCAAGAACCCCATGGTCAGTTGTAAAGAGCCGTGATTTGAGACCAGAAGGCCCAGTTACTCAAACCTCAGTGAGACACTTGACCCAATATCCTTCAACAAGGGGCCTGCTGTACAGAGAGTAAAACTCTGCTAAAGTGATTGGACAATGCTGTGGGGGCACCAATTTCCCCCCTGCGTTTGCCATCTGTGTGCAGCCACTAAGGTGTGCTAGCCTTACTTGTACCATCTCCTGGGGGAGGGGACTGAATTTGTCTCTGCAGTGATGCTAACGGCTGCCGGTGGGCTACGTGTCACTCACCCCACGAATTACTCATCCACCTCAAGCCGGTGCTTGTCAGGTTCGGCTGTTGGGAGGCAGGGCGGGACACATATATTAACTTTTACATTCTTAGCACAAGGACAGGCACAAGTCACCAGGAGATTACTGGGTGAGCCACTGGGGAACGAAAAATCATTGGGATTGGTTCAGAGAGAAAACTAATCAGGCGGGTCCAAGCAACTAGAAGAGGCAGGACCAAGACATCTGATCCGTTGGTTGGACAGCTGACCAAGATCTGATTGGTTATTTCTCTGAATCGTTTTTCATTTTGCCCTCAGAGCATTTTCGTGTAAGAAAAACTCCTATGAGCCGACAAAGGTGTCTTGTGGTTCTTAAGTGCCTGTGGTAGTCAAGTGTCCCATTCCCCGGTAAGCTGCCCACTTCTGACAGAAAGGAATGGGGGGAATCTTTAAAAATTCAGCACTCAGAGCTGTTTGAATTGCATGCAAATGAGCAGTGTGTTGTTCATCAAGCGATTTCCTCAGATAAACCACAATGGAGGCGATTCACCATCCTGAGAGACCCCAACGTGGGACTGGACCCCCAAAGACTAAGTGCGACTACGGTTTGCCTGTGCGCTACCCGACACAGGCAACTGATAAGGAGGGCTGTGCTTTGTTGCTATGCTTGCATAACGTCCTGTACGTATAATGAGCTGCTGGGCTTCCCTATGCAAACTGGAAATGCGCAACAAAACACAGAAAAATTTGTGCACTTCTGCAACACCCAAGCATATATTATTTGCATTATTTGCATACTTTCCACACTTGCATGCTTCTGTGGGCCGGTAGGAGGGCCGAAACAAAAATAATAGCGAGGTATATTGATAACTACACTGGAAACTTGGAGGGCAAAGCAGAGCAGGCTGGTGTGGTGCGTAAATCTCTGCATCATGTCATGGTGGGAGTGAGACATTTCCTCTCTATTTACATTCCTGGCTCTGGCTCTTCGTGCATAATGATGTCCTGTGGACTCGTCAGGGTTTTTTTTCTTATTTTTTTAAACGCCCCCCCATGCTCAGAACACGCCTATAAAACTGAGAACCGGCTTGGTGCTTCCCCAAAGCGACCCCTCTGTGAAATGTTATGGTATGAGGATGCCTGAGTGGGAGACTTTACAGATCTCATCCATCTCACTGTTGTCAGGCAGGGTCCCCCAAGCGCGGCGTGATCTGCCGACATGGCCAGCCACGAGCAGAAATGAGCATGATGGCAGCGCAAGTGGGATGGAAACGCAACACAAATAAATGCTTGCACACATGCATGCTCACACACACGCACACACACAGACACACACGCACGCGCACACTCACACGCACCTGGTCCAAAGCGAACGCTTGCATCATAATGTCGTTATTCAAATCTACCGGGGAAAAGTTATAGAAGGTCCGCTAAGGTCTGTCCCGGGTTCTGTTGCCATGGTAACCACCAGCCTCAGCATTACGGGGGCTGGGGGGGCATCTGGAGAATCCTGCTGGAGCGAATGCCTGCTTCTCTCTGCGAGTGCTGGGTGGGTGGTATGGTACTGGGGCGGGGGGGTGGTATGAAGTAGGCAAAGCCTCTGCGGTCCTCCATAGGGTTTTACTTCCTCTCTGTTCACGTTGCGCCAATGAACACCCCCCCCCCAAAAAAAAATAAAAAACAGCACTGTGATGACTGATGGCATCTGCCCTTCCCCATATACAGTGACCCTTAGCTCTCAGAGCCTCAGTTTTCACAACGTACATCCACAATGTTTAGGAATGTATGAATGTATGAGCTTCAGTCCACGAGGAAACAATAATAAATGAGAAAGTGACGTTAACTACAGGTTATGCCTACAGGGTGGCTATGGATCAAATGTTTAATCAACACGAATGTTGGCGCTGGAATTGGACGGCTCTGGATCACGCAGGAAACGTGTTCACACACATGGCCCATGGGTCTGCGGGGCTGAAAATAGCCTTTCACCGGAGCCACTGGACATTAAAGTCTTCAGTTATTTATTGGTGTGAAACCCCAATGCCCTTGAGGGAGGGGGTAGCAGGCATAACATTCTCTGCCAGCATTGAACACGCGTGGGCCGGCAAAGGTTGGGAATCTGGTGACCTGTAATAACAGACAGTGCGGTCGAAAGACCTTCATGAGTTGCAAAAACCACTTACTTGTCAGCCAATCAGTTGGCTATGTGACGTTGGGGGACAGGGCTCATGGGCGTTAGGTCAGCTCTCGGCATGACCCCACTGCAGCCCAGTGCTGTGGGAAGAAGGCGACGCAGATCTCGGATTACGCATGAGGGCCCCGGTCGTGCTGTGGCTGCAGCTGAGAGGGCTGACGTCCCCTGGTCTTGGTGCGATGGAGAGCTCAGCTAATCCGCGTGGGCGGAGCATTAACATAACCCAATCGGCACGCCCTCATTAGGGTTTGGAATCAATGCACGGCACATCAGTGCCGTCTGGCCTGGACGTTTAGATCCACTGTTTGCACCTTCAAAATCACCACAGTTCAGTCGATACATTGGTTTTAAGACAAGTGATTGATGGAGCTATTTACCAATTACCAGCAAATGTCTTTACCAATCAAGAGGACATTAAGCCAGAGAAATGTGGCTGTTAAATAGCATCTTTCATGTCGTCAGAGCACTGTGCTTCATATGAAGGGGACCGGCGCACCACGACACACCGAGGTGTAAGCCAGACACCATTTTGCTGCTGAAGTTAGCGCATGGATGAAGAGCCCCCATTTTCCATTGGGCAGAGGGGGGGCGAGTCTGGCATTACAGATGTCGTTATTAACGACGACAATGAAGCCCAGCGGTGTGCAAAGAGTGACAGGTGCAGGTGGAGAGTCATGTGCTGAATTTTCACGAGAGGCGCCTGCAGTCTCCGCAGCATGGCTGGATATGGAGGTAGGTGTGTGTGTGTGTGTGTGTGTGTGTGTGTGTGTGTGTGTGTGCCTGTATCCTTTCGAATCTGAGTTAGCACAGGGGAGAGAAAATGGCACAATTCAAAATAGATGGTTTAATACCTGGGGGGTGCGGGGGGAGGGGAGCAGGACGAAGCCTCTTATTTCTGCTGGATGAGTGGGGCTCAGGGAAGTGTGGCCGATTGTTGCCAGCACTATAACCTCCCCCCCAATTTCAGCCACACAGCGGCACAAACCCCTCCCCCCCGCCCCCCCCCCAGCTGCTGAGCATGCCCCGCCGGATCCCTGGAAAAATCACCACAATACTGAGGACGGTGGCGTGGCATTTGGCCACTGCAGGGACGTCATTTAGCAGCACCTGAAACTGCACTGCTACAGAGGGACACAGACTGCTTCACCACATCAGAGGGACACAGACTGCTTCAGCACATCAGAGGGACACAGACTGCTTCACCACATCAGAGGGACACAGACAGCTTCACCACATCAGAGGGACACAGACAGCTTCACCACATCAGAGGGACACAGACTGCTTCAGCACATCAGAGGGACACAGACTGCTTCACCACATCAGAGGGACACAGACAGCTTCACCACATCAGAGGGACACAGACTGCTTAACCACATCAGAGGGACACAGACTGCTTAACCACATCAGAGGGACACAGACTGCTTCACCACATCAGAGGGACACAGACTGCTTCACCACATCAGAGGGACACAGACTGCTTAACCACATCATCCAGAAGAGGCCAGAAATAGATGTAAATAAAAAATTTAGGGGACAAAATCTATGTGGACCGACAGTTGGGGAAAATCCATAAAAACAGCCTCTGAGCAGATGAAGGACAATCTCTCCTTTAATAGGTAAAAATAATATAAAACATTAAAAACACACCTTCCCAGCGCGAAAGACGACCTCATTCTGCTACGGGATCAGAGACGTCTACACATCACTTGCTCATTATGAAATTTCAACTGCTTCTGCTTCTGACCCAGGCAGAAACTCGGGCCACTTACATTCTTCGCTATTTGTGGTGTCAGCATTTAGTGTAACCCTGACTAAGCAAAAAATAAAAAGAAGCAACAGGGAAAGCCATGCTGCTTTAGAAGTGTCTGCGAAATATGTACATGATTATCTTTCTGCATTTATGTACATCAGAGGAAAACCAAGATCCACAAAAATACATGCAGAGAGTCGCCTTGGAAATGCAGTTTTGATACCCTGGCAGTTGTCAGATTGGCCACGTGCACACCAGTGTAAACCATCCCACATATCCTGGGCTGGTTACCATGGAGACAAGAAGAGTGGAAGGGTTTTAAAAAAAAAATGTATCAGATACTTTCCAAAAATCTGGCCCAGGACAGCTCACTGCAATGATCTTCCTTCTTAATACATACAAGACTGCTGCAATCCCGTCAAAGCCAGTGTGTACACAGTGTTACACATGCATGCCTGGAGTTTTAAATGCATGCTGTCATTCTTGGGGGGGAGAACTTGAGGGCAAAAAAAGATGAACCATATGAGTAGTGATTAAATCCAGACACTGAAATGCCGACAGATTTGAACATTCTTTAATGACTCAGAGAGTGACGGTACTTATTGGATAATTTCCTTCTGTAAAACACACACACACACACACACACACACACACACACACACACACACACACACACACAAAACCTACCATGGATACATATATCAAACAGAAAAGATTTTTTTTTTTGAATTTAGCTCTCATTGCTGACACACCACAGCACAACAGCGAAATGTGTCCTCTGCATTGAACCCATATGTGACATAGCAGGGGGCAGCTAATCCAGTGCCCGGGGAGCAGTGCCTTGCTCAGGGTACCTCAGTGGTGCCTTGCTGGTCAGGGACTCGAAACTGTAATATTTCAATTATGAGTGCGCTTCCCTAACCATTAAGCCACCACTGCCCAATGGTGGCTTAATGCCCAGTGGCCCAAAAAAACTGGCATATATGAAAAGCACATCCACATACACAGAAAATGCAGTATTTTTACCAAGTTCCTCTTGGATCCATACATAATGACACATACGCGAGCCAAGGGGTTAAATTTCAACTTAGCCATACGTGTGATGTCACCACCCCTCCCAAGAGGGCAGCCTCCCAGCTTGAAGTTATGCATGGTGTGCTCCTTCCCACCCATAGGGGGCAGTCTCCTCTTGATAATAGCAGGTACAAGATACACCTACAGGGGGCGGCATGTTAGCATTGTTGCCTCACACCTCTGGGACCCGGGTTCGAGTCTCCGCCTGGGTTACATGTGTGTGGAATTTGCATGTTCTCCCCATGTCGTCGTGGGGTTTCCTCCGGGTACTCCGGTTTCCCCCCACAGTCCAAAAACATGCTGAGGCTAATTGGAGTTGCTAAATTGCCCATAGGTGTGCATGTGTGTGTGTGGTGTGTGAGTGTGCCCTGCGATGGGCTGGCCCCCCATCCTGGGTTGTTCCCTGCCTCGTGCCCATTGCTTCCGGGATAGGCTCCGGACCCCCTGCGACCCAGTAGGATAAGCGCTTTGGAAAATGGATGGATGGAAGATACACCTACAGGGACCACAAACAAACACTTGCACACTATCATCTATAAGCCAGCTGTCTAGATTGGTTACTCTATGTTGTTTACTTAATTACCCAGACATTCACCCAATTAATGATTATATTAACTTACGCTAAAAACAGCGCTAACTGCAGCATGATAAAACAAAGCAGTTGAAGGATCACCATTAGCTGCCATGACACTGAATCAGAATAGGAATAGACAGCATGTCTCCCTATCAGGGTTCTATCTGCGTGGGGATCCATATGGCTTCGGATTGAACTGCTGTCGCACTGAACGTAAAATAGGAGCACAGGCTTAATAAATGGCTTATAAATTTTGTGCAGACTGAGTTTTTCATGCAATTTCCTTCTGTGTCGGGGCTCTTCATTTTTCGTCTGTGCAGATGACAACAGCCTCCCCCTGCACACAAAACCACATGGTGTGCTTCTCCTAACACGTGTGTGCGGACTTGTGTGCATGCGCACACACAGGCACACACGCGCACACACACACCTGTCACAAGCAAAGCCCCGTTGGATATATTTACACCTTGGCCAAGTGAGAATTCCGAAACAACAAAAACAACACAATAAAATCGTCGGGCTAATTAATCAACCCTGGCTGCACGCTGTCGCCACTCCAGATTGCTCTGCATTCTTCCCCACACTGAAAAACGCAAACACCACGGTGTTTTATCTAACTCGGCCCTTATGCGAGAGCGTGATTCCCAGGCCAGCTGCCTGGGGGTGTCCTCGGCAAAGTGCCACCTGCATCCCACGCCACTATCTGATTCGGCTCTGGCCTGGCCGTCGGCGGAGCGGTTCGGATTCGAGGCGGACGCGTTGAACATGAAAGCACGCCGAGACGCCGAGGGCACTGGGATCTGGCGCGTGGGGGGTAGAGGAAACGGAGACCTAATTTGAGCCTACGGTGAAATGTACTGCAAATGGTTTTTATTTTTTCGGCGGAGCTCAATTCACTTAGTGCTATTTCTTCATTTCTGCTTGATAAATCCTCCACACCAGTTCCTTTGTCTGGAGATACTGGCCCTCATTCACAAGCACATGCATTCCAGCTCCCTGAGCTCCCCCCCCCATGCCGTGGCCACCCTCCCCCGCCTCCGCCTTGGGAAATGTGTCTGGCTTTGTAGCACAGACTGCCCCTCCCCCTCCAAACACCACCACCGCCTCTAAACAAAACAAGTGCAGTCATAACATCTCCCACGTGCAACGATACTCCACTGCTCCATTTATACAATACCTTTCTAAATGTAGGTTTCACCCATTACAAAATCACACACACACACACACACACACACCGCTGTTAGAATCAACATCAGAGCTCAGAAGTTGCTGAAGCTCATTTTGCAGTTAAATTCTAAAAATATGCATTTAAGCAGTGACCGTCTGAGCCTATAAAGACGACGACGAATGACAATGAGATGGCCTCCATGAATTCAAGGGTCAAGTGCTCAGACTTTAAATACATCTCACCCCCAATTCAAAACATGTATTTTTCCATGTTTAGGGAGACCAAAAAAAAAAAATAATTCCTTAGGGACCTGGCAGGAGTGATAAAGGTTGTGACTCTTCCCAGCATGGATCGTATGGTGTTATCTCACATTTAAAAATAAAGCCGCAATCCCTGCTTACCCCTCAGAGAGACAGGCGGGGGGCACAGTGGGGAACGTGTCTCCGTGCCTCAGCCCCTCCCAAGCATATGCACGCTCAACCTCCAATTAGTTGAGAAGGCAGGCAGCCCATAATGATCACACACTCAACATGCAACATGCCACAGACTCGGTGCTGGAGCAGGTGTGCAAGTGCAAAGTTGCTCGTCTCAGGACGAAACTGCCTTACTGGGTAGTGAGTCATCTCTCTCAGCGTTTGAGGCGGCAAAACAAGAATTAATTAAAAAACGTGATCCCATAAAACGACCCGACTCCAAACGCACTGGAAGACTAGGGCTTAGGCGTCAACAGCCTTCAGATGATGTTGCTCCATAAAGAAACAAACCATCGCTACATCAACGTTCGTGAAGATGACGGTCTTGTCACAGTAGGAAATCCTCACTTTCATTTCCACGACCGAGACATTTCTCAAGTAAAAGGATTCCCCACCATCACTGCCCCCTTCCCACTTTCCATCTGAAGGTTTAATTTTCTCTCAAGAGAATCTGCTCGATCCACAGCACTTCAAAACAATGTCATGGCATTCCATCCATCCATCCATTTTCCAAACCGATTATCCTACTGGGTCGCGGGGGGTCCAGAGCCTATCCCGGAAGCATCACGGCATTCCAAATACACCAAAAATACAAATTAAAGTGGCTTTTCCTTGTACACAGGTTGTTAGTGACACTGTGGATGGGAACAGACAGGAATTCCAGTAAACCAAACTGCAGCATAGTTGGGTTAAACTGCAGTCCCTTCTAGGTATTGGTGCCTGCTGTATATCTTGCTAACCCTAGTTTAACAGGTCTGATTGCACGTTATCTTCATGCAGTACATTCCAAGTTCATATTACAGTTTTATATTTTTATTTATTTAGCAAATGCTTTTCTTCAAAAGCAGGGTCAGTCTTTGGAATAACCAAAGGCTAAGGTTCGTGCTCAAGGGCCCAATGGTGACATCGCTCCACTGATCCTGGGATTTGAACCGCTGACCTTCTGATCACAGACACCGTGTCCTGACCTAGAGAGCTACACACCACGCTGTACATTTGCACCCGGTACCTAAACATTCTACAAATACGAAACTAATCCACAGAGATGAGGCTAGAATTCCTGGCTCCTCACACCCAGACATTTTCAAGGGCCCCTTATACACATATAGGGCCCCTGAATTATTACAGGCTTCAGGCCTAAATCCAGCACCCCTGCTGACCCAGTGTTACAAACCCAAAACCCATAACCTGCCGCTAAACCAATGATTTTACTTTCCCTCGTGCCTCAATGACAGAATTCTATATTGTTCGGTGACTCGACTTAAAAATCGGATGGCAGGTAAAGGCTACAGATTCAAAAACAAAAATCCATGCTAAAAATGCAAATACAAAAACAATAAAAAAAAAACTCACCTAGCTGATCATTAAGTAACACATCAATGTTTATGTGAAGTGTTTGCATATATCTGTAGTTTCATGGGCGGTTCGTTTACAGCTTAAGACCACAGCAGTGGTGAATCGATACATCTCACGGAGCCCAGAACACTACAAGATGGACCAGCTCGGGGCTCCGCACAGGGGCACTGCAGTCAGGCAGGGGAAGGAAGCAGAGAGAGAGAGATGCCATCAATCCCATTTACTCTTCCACAGGGAACTCCCCAGAGATCACAGTGTGAAGAAAGATTATACCCCCAAGATTTGCTGGAGCGGTAAGTGGATTATAAGATGCTGTTTTGGTCGGACTAGAGTCACCTGAACATTGGGAGAGTGACACCTTTACATTAAAACATCCTACAACTGGAGAAGCTTACCAATGTTACGCTGTAATCAGCTGAATGTGAAAGATCAAACCACTGGTCCACAGTTCTGGGAAACTGCTCCACTTTTAACTGCATTCTCATTTTCCCTCTGAACTCTAATGCTATTCCTTATGTAATAGGGGTCCAAAACCAATTAGCAGTAATTAGTTTTGGGAGATTATCAACAAAATTAACCTCACCCATACTCCTCGTTATTAAGTGTGAAGAACAATTTCGTTTTTAATATTACCTGCATTACAAATTAACACACACAGTGGAGAAAACGAACATCCATATAGCTGTATCTCTTGTACATGACTGATACTGAAGAGAGAAAAAAAATATACATTTTACATTCTGATTCAGAGACACACATACTGGAAATCTTAACGATCTTAACCAGATATAAACTGTATTTTAAATAAAAGTCTTAAAAGGCATGTTATAAAAACGGGACTTGCCGGTCTTTCGAAAGCATAATTAAATGCACCTATAACCGTTTTATATTAACGGCCGTCATACGTTAAAAACTTGATAGTGCGAGGAATAACGACGCGAAACAAACGCAACCACACTTCTAATTTTAATTAAGTGTATATGCCATATAATGCATATAGCTAAATAAACATAATGTAAAGAAATATATTCCCAAATAGGAGGGCTCTATATGATACATACGAACCGTACTAGGGCAGAAGTTCGATATCAAGAGGGTTCAAACGAGGACAAAGTCTCCGATAAGAGGTGCTCGACTTCACTTTGCCAAGGGGTAGATGTTGGGGTACAACATTTTTTAAATTCCATATTTAAGATATCATCCTACCCTCAAAACATGACGGAGAATTATCTAAAACTACTGACATTAAACCATCATACCTGCCGGCCACCGACCACGCAGCATGCAGTAACCGCAATAGGACGGCAGGTGGCGCATCATCGCTACGCGTCACCAAAGGGCTGCGGTTGGTATCGTCGAAGGACTCGTCTCTAACAACGCTCGACTATATGAAAACAAACATGCTAAATAAAACCCAACTATGCTACAGAAACTTCACAAATCCGTTTGCCAAATACGTTTGATTGTAATAAGTTATTTAAGTTTTATGCTTATTGTAGGGGCTTCCAGTTTCTAATTCAGTTTTTTTTTTTTTTTAATAAAATGTAAAATCCAACGAATGCCTTTTAAGCTGTCCATCAAAGCACGGTGCTAAAAAGAAAGTAAACCCAACACACACACACCCGCTCTACACTCCTGCATCGCGCTGTCAACGTGCATGAGGGACCTTTGCAGCGGGCGCATCACGCGGAGCGAAGCCTGGAAGCAGATGCGCGCGAACCCGTAGACGGGCGCTCGCGGGACACAAAGGCAATAAAAAGGAGTCATGCCAAGCGCAGTACAGCACGCAGACAGGCTCACAAACACACACTCCTGCGGTGCAGACAAAGGAAGAAGCGCTTGTCTTATTCGTGTACGCGCGAAGAAAGGGACACTCATTTGATGTGCCGCTGCATGAAAGCGCGCACACACGCACACACATACACACACTGTCAGAAGAGGGGGGCACTCACCTCACTGATCCCCAGGAAGCACGAGGCTTTAAATCTTGAATACAGTGTGTGTTGTCAGTCCCCTTCCCATGGTTTTTCATGACACCTTCCCCCGACACAGCTGCCAGAAAGCACCGCTGTGCAGTAAATAGTGGGGATAAATAGTTGATATTCTCCCTCTGTGCCCTCATGCAACCACCTTAGTGCCTGCCCCAAGATCCTTACTACACATCACAACCAGCCCCCCACCCCGCCCCGCACCGCCCCATCCCATCCCACTGGAATACATGGATTAGAGAGATACTGGATCCTGTCATATCTCCGACTCAGTGTTTGCGTATGTATGTACGTGCGGCAGCACTGGGGTCGGCATTCTCCCCGCTCCCCTCCCAGGTGGCCTCACATTAATTAGCGGTGCCGGCACATCGCCGAGGCAACGTTCGCCTCTGAAAGTGTGGAGTTCATGAAAAATTCAACCTCGCTGGCCTCCTGCCCCTGGCCCCCCCCCCCCCCCCAATTGATGCCCCAATCTGCCATCACTGCACCTGCTTCGCCTCACATCGGTGCCACCTTGAACTCACCGCTCCCACTTTTCCAGGCGGTACGTGAGTACCAGCAGCTACCCCAGTGCTTCGGGGGGGGGGGGGGGCAATCCTTTCCCCTACAGCCTCCGCTCCCAGGTGCCCTGCCCCCTCCACAGACAGCCTGCCCTGCAGATGAGATACTGTTTAATTATGCCTATAATCCCACCCTCACTGCCTCCCCGTCACCCAAACAAGCTGCCTATTGCCTATATCATGTCCCCTCACCCACCCACCCATCAATGACCCCTCCTCCACTGAAAAGACCCCGCCATCCCAAGGAGGAGAAAGGCACCATTTTGTCAAATTTATAGCCCCCTAGTTTACTCTTTTGTACACTCTTCCTTTGTTCCTCTCACTCCTGCTTTAAAAGATCCGTCTCCCATATGTACACCGACGTCAGGCAGAGTAAATGAAGAGCTAGTCCACTCCGCCGTGATAACGGCCATAAAAAACCCCCATTCTAGCACAATAAAACCAGACACCCACAACTCTCTCTCCCCCCCCCCCCCACCACCACCGAATCCATATGGAGATTAACGACAGCCAATGGCAGAGCTGGGATTCCACAAAGATGATGACAATACACATCCACGCATGTCAATGTGCTGCAGATAGGTCCGTCACGTTGCCGGTTGGGGATACTGTAAGTATTATGGTGTGATGTTAGACTGAGTGTGTTTGCCACACAGCATGGGGCCAGATCTGCATCCTCCTTCTCATGCACACAGACACAAAACCCCCAGCAGTCCAGGTGCACTGAACCGATGATATAGTAACGTACAGTTTTCACATAGCCTTCCCTTTAATGCATACATTGATCAGCTGTCACAAAACTGTCATGAAAAACAAGGCATCATGATTGATTACCCTTACTAGGGTCTCTCAGCCCGAAATCACTCTACTGCTATCCTTTGTTTTGAACCATACTTCCTTAAAACGGATGGCGGTTGTTTAATTCTCTTATCTGAAGATCTAGACCAACCATGACCAATTGATGTGGACAGATGCGATTGTGGAGGCTTCAGACAAAAAACTCCATCGGGCCTACAACATCCCCCCCCCGGCATGGTAACATGTATTACCTCTACTTTGCTGTAAATTGTAAATTAATAATATCAACAGACAATACAGAGAATTTAATAAACACAAGACCTTCATTTTTACTTTTGTGAGAATCAGAATACACAAATTAGGCAGATTTGTCGTTGCGATGTACTATATTAAATCTCCTGCCCCCCTCCCAGCTTGGGGGCCCCAGGCCATTGCCTGCCCTGCCTGTCCTGTCCCTACACCTCTGAATGTGGATCACCCTATCTCTTTCATCCAAAGAATCTTTGGGTCTCGTTTGCCATTTACAATGAGCCTCTGTACCTTTTTCCACATTGCAGTTAGCGCGCTGAAAGGAATTCCAGGACAAAGTGCGGATAATAGAGTCAGGAAAAAGACACAATTTTGGCATCATAGAAGCATAACAGCCTCTTAATGCTCACTGGTCCCATGCATGTAACTGTAACATGGTCTGCATGCGTGTGCGAGCCACTGGTTCACATGTAACTCCGACTCTAACCCAAGCAAGGCAGTACAAGACTATGGGGCAGCTTCGGGACTTTCGCTGACATATGGAGAGGCCCTTAGCATGGCCCCCTACTCCACTGACCCTTCCCATCCCTCCATCTGAGCAGGGGACACAGCGGATGGGCTGAAGGATGAGAGGGAATTGGCCAATAGCCTCACAGCCTCAGGGAAGCCACGTCTGCCTCCATTGCTGCCGTATGGGGGTTTGTGGGCAGGATTGAGATGCTTGTAGGAATTCCGCATATGTGATCTCCCTGCTTGGAGAGAACCCCACCCGCGGGCACCTTGCTCTGTGCCTTTGGCCACACGCACAGGATGCTGGGGAGAAGTGGTCCACCAACACTCCCCCCTAGGCGGGGGGGCTCATAATGCTCCTCCGGGCCCCTGGCCTGCTGTCTGATAAGGATTCCAATACAGAAACCTCATCAAGAGGGTCTTTGGAAGACAAATCGCAGCCTCAAGCTTGAAAGCAGTCAACACGCAACTCCCAAGTGTGAACAGAGACACTAAATGCTAAAGAAAAAGGCAAGATCAAAAAGTAAGGAGCAGATTTTTTTTCCCAGGGGGGTGAGGGGGGAGAGAGCTCATTGGTTTCACTACATGAAAAAGAATATTGACACGTTCCCCTCACTCTAGAGGAGAACAATGAATTTTAAAATTCTTTTCGTGCCGTTTTGGTTCATTTACCGGCTCACATTCCATCCCCGTAATCACAACGGATCTGCATAAAGTCCATATATACACACTACTTATCCCATGAAGGAATAGAAGAAGAAAAGACAAACAAGTCAGAACCCCCCCCCCCCCCCCATATATTCTCACTTGGAGCACCGATAATATAAAGCTCAGGATACAGAACGAATGAGCAGGATTTATAAGAACGTCGTTTGAGGTGGGCTTGTTAGATCGCGACACTTGCGGGTCAGATGTATTCGTCTGGCCTTTTAGTCTGACTGGATCCAAAGCCCGACACACAGCCTGTCACAGTGCAGAGCACATCTGAATGGGTCTTGCTCAGCACCTCTTCATACCGGGCTCCCATTCGCAAACTGGCACATGCTCCATTTCGGCCTCCCCAGTCCAATCAAGGTTCAGAGAGGTTTCCTCAAAGTGCCTGTTGTTACTGTTTATTGACATGAATTAGCTAAGCATGGTCTTAGATATGTGCTCCCAAAATTTGGTGACACCACCCTCCCCCCAAAAAACTAAACAAAAACAAACAAACAAACAAAGCTGGCTGTGGTGTTCGGTGCAGACCCACTTCCTACCTCATCCCGTAGACACACGCTGAAATTTCCAAAACACAAATTAAAACTGATCCCGAGTGGGATGATGGATGGGTAAATTTTCCAGAAGAGCCTCCTCCCAGTCTGATTTTAAGAATAAGGCAGAATACGGATGATTTATCCATCCCCATGGGGAAAATCTGTTCTCACCTCTCCCACGGTACTTTGGATGAGACACACAGACACGGGGGAGAGTAAAGCTTGCGAGTTACAGTCAGCATGCAGCAGCCCTGGAGCAACTGGGAGTTAAGGGCCTTGTTCAGGGGCCCAATGGCGACATCAGGCTCCCCCCCCCCCAAGGATTCTCACCGGGGACCTTCGGATCATGGGCAAAAGTGCTAAGCAGATGAGCCACACAACTCCACCCTGACAGATATCTGTGCGTCCAGGCCAGCTTCCACCCTCTGTAAGTGATAACCACACTCCCAGGCTGTAACCCTGGACGGACCCTTGAATTCGCAAAGGCTGATGAGGGAACCTGCCAACGTCGTCACTCAGCTCAGCCAGGGGTCTCTTCATTAGCACGATTCTCTTTCTGACCCGAGTCACTCAACAATTTCCGACAGAAACATGATGGTAACCCACTTGCACGCAGTCATGGATAATCAGTGAAAAACATGACATTCGGCTTGCCAGCCGGGAGAGGCCTGTAATTGGGCAAAGGGAAGCAGAGGGAATGCTGGGAAAAATCGCTTGACGTAGTACTTGAGCGAGGGAGTCTATGGCAAAACCAAATGGAAATGGAGCAGCACATGGGCACCATCCCCAGCTGAAAACTGATTGGCCCACAGACTGCCCCCCTCCTTTCACTCACAGCATCAAAACATATCATTGGCTAATGCTACGGCTGGCCCCTTTGTATGAAAAATTCTAGAACAGTCCCTGCCCAGCGAGTTCACGAGGTGAGAGTTTCCTTCCAGGCTGCAGCTGAAATGCCCGTCTCCAAGGACAATAACGTGGTCTACATGTGTTACTCTTGCCCAGGGATGTGGGTCTAAATGGATGTAGGTTAGTGTGACTGTTCTTGTCACGAGGGGATGTGGGGGGGAGGTAGCCCACAACGTACAGTGGACACAGGTCAATGTGTACACAGCTGCGGGATGAGGAGAGAAGGTGTGGGGTGCTACCAGCAGCAGATGGGTAGGATTCGGTGGGTAATGTAGGCTAAGGGATGGGGTGCTTATGAATAATTTAGGTTTCATATGGAAATAAGGAGGGAAAGATGGGGAGATGCGAGGAATCGAGTCTTCTGATCTCTTCGGGGTTCCAGCATGATTGACCCCGAAATCTCACGCTACGCTCTTTTGTGGGAATGGATCGCCGCGTTTGGAAGGAGCGTCACGTGCCATGAAATACAAAGCACGGTTCACGGAGTGCTTCCCACCTGAAAAACAGACGAAGGATTCAGGTGTTCTACAAGCTGTTAAACAGCACATATAAATCGGGGAGGACCATTCAGTTACATTTAGTTATTTACCAGATGCTTTTATCCAAAGCGAAGCACAGTTGAGACAGCAGGGCGAGCCAGTCGCTGGAGCAACTGGAATTAAGGGTCTCGCTCAAAGGCTCAGTGGTAAAATCTTTCTGACAGTCACAAAATCTGAACCGCCAATCTCCCGATTACAGGCACAGCGGCCTCACACAGTCACTATTAAATCTAGCACACGTCTACGCACACATAGTAAAAACCTTCCCAAATCTTAGGGCTTTCTAGCTGCTATGGAGCTCCATCAAAGAAGCTTTATCGTCCATTCAGCCGCTCTCATAAGGTTACTGTCCCCCGTCTCCTGCCCAAAATGCCCTCTGCCCAAAAACCACTCCATGCATAACCAATAAACATGCATGTCAGCGCCCTAACCTCCTTTTAACAAGAGGCACATTTTGGCGTAAGACGACAGTGTGTCACGCGGTCAGATGACGGCTCCATTCAGCCAGCCTCCACTTTCCTCTTCGCTTCATTCTCTGCCATCCATCCCTCATTCTTCTGTCACGAAATTCATTGCAGGCTCAACCATTTCCACAGGTAAGCCTCCACTAGATCGCTGTCTTTGGATATAATGCAATATAACGTCCAGGACTGATTGCAGTCCCAAAGGTCCTGACACACGGCTACGTCTCTCAATATCCGACTGCAGCTTGGAGCACAAACACAAGGTGACAACAAACAGCTAAAGAGCTCATATCAGTTCTCAGATGAGGTCAGTAAATGCACCACATAAAACGCACTGCTTCTAAAACCAGCTTCAAACCTCAGAGGTGAACAACACTCAACCTTCCCGAAGCAAGAAGAATTTTATTTTTTCTAAAAAAAAAGAAAAAAAAGAAAAAAAAGAAAGCAAGTATTTTTTTTTTGCATCTAAGTATATTTTAACTGAAAATCAAATGACACACAGGTTGGGGTCCCATGGCTGCAAAGAGAACATAAACAATCCTAAAAATAAACGCTTTGCTGCAACACTCCCCACCCAAAAGGCAGGGAAGCAAAAGTAGCAGGTGCATGAAATTTCTGCATCCTTCCACCTACCAACTCCTCCTCCTCTCTTTTTGTTGTCTGTGGGACTCCCTCTTAAGCGGACACCACCCGACCACAGAGCACTGCTTCCCTGCCCCTTCAAGGTCAACAACAGGCACCACAAAACGGCGGAGACCGTGGCCTCTCTGCCTGAACTGACGGGTCGCAGCAAGGGGGAGGTCAGGAAACATCGCAGGGTTAAAAAGGGCGTCCTCTCCTCTCAGCCGTATCACGCTAGGGATGCAGCAGCTGCTGAGTGTGGGAGTGCGCACAGGAGCCTACGTACGCCTTCGCTGTGTGCGCGCAGGAGCCTACGTACGCCTTCGCTGTGTGCGCGCAGGAGCCTACGTACGCCTTCGCGGTCTGCGCGCAGGAGCCTACGTACGCCTTCGCTGTGTGCGCGCAGGAGCCTACGTACGCCTTCGCTGTGTGCGCGCAGGAGCCTACGTACGCCTTCGCTGTGTGCGCGCAGGAGCCTACGTACGCCTTCGCGGTCTGCGCGCAGGAGCCTACGTACGCCTTCGCTGTGTGCGCACAGGAGCCTACGTACGCCTTCGCGGTGTGCGCACAGGAGCCTACGTACGCCTTCGCGGTGTGCGCACAGGAGCCTACGTACGCCTTCGCGGTCTGCGCACAGAAGCCTACGTACGCCTTCGCTGTGTGCGCACAGGAGCCTACGTACGCCTTCGCGGTGTGCACGCAGGAGCCTACGTACGCCTTCGCGGTCTGCGCGCAGGAGCCTACGTACGCCTTCGCGGTCTGCGCGCAGGAGCCTACGTACGCCTTTGCGGTCTGCGCGCAGGAGCCTACGTACGCCTTCGCGGTCTGCGCACAGGAGCCTACGTACGCCTTCGCTGTGTGCGCGCAGGAGCCTACGTACGCCTTCGCTGTGTGCGCGCAGGAGCCTACGTACGCCTTCGCTGTGTGCGCGCAGGAGCCTACGTACGCCTTCGCTGTGTGCGCGCAGGAGCCTACGTACGCCTTCGCGGTGTGCGCGCAGGAGCCTACGTACGCCTTCGCTGTGTGCGCGCAGGAGCCTACGTACGCCTTCGCGGTCTGCGCGCAGGAGCCTACGTACGCCTTCGCTGTGTGCGCACAGGAGCCTACGTACGCCTTCGCGGTGTGCGCACAGGAGCCTACTTACGCCTTCGCGGTGTGCGCACAGGAGCCTACGTACGCCTTCGCGGTGTGCGCACAGGAGCCTACGTACGCCTTCGCGGTGTGTGCACAGCGCGGTGGCAGGGCCATGGGCTGCTGTCACTTCTAGTAGGTGCTGGCAGGTTAGTGCTGTTACTATGGGAGAGGAAAAACTAGCCCAAAATGCTTCAGATTCAACTTATTTCTTATATATAATTTTAGAGGAAAAAAAATCCAATCAGTCCAATCAGATCCACCAAAAATATCGGTCACTTTCACCCTCAATTTTCTCACAAAAACAGGCCACTAAACTAGCTTCTAAAATAACCACCAAAGTGAAAAGAAAAGGTGAGGGAGCACCCAGTAGCCATATCTCAAAAACCTTTAAAGTTAGTGACTTAATTTTTTTGTGTCTATTCTAACTTATTAACTCTAACCTGGGCCAATTTTTACATTTTTTACCTGCCAACACTGCACCTACTTTCAGTGATCTGATCTGAAAGGGTATTAACACACACAGACAAACTGCTTATACTCATGTGCTGAGCCTGCCACAGAGATTCAGAGAAACCTGGAGCACACTCTGCTGCACAGGATAACAGATTAAACTGAGCTTTCTTGGGTCTATCATCCATCCTTTGATGGAGGAGGTGGTAATGGGGTTCTCAGATCTACAAGAGCAAGTTAGGACGTAGCCTGTAGAAGATCTGGTCAAGGAGCAGATGTTCCTGACGGGCTGGACTTCATCAAGGGGCATGTGAGAGAGCTGAAGCGATATCCCACGACTTCCGGGGCGCAGAAACCGGAAAAGCGAGGTAGGTTTATGTCAAACACGCTCTCTCTCGCGTATCCATGTAAAGAATTACGACAAGCTCTCTTTAAAAGCCACACATGATTCTCAATCGCAAGCCAACAAACACTGATCTTTTTCACGGAGCAAAAGTAAACAGTATTCCGTTCAGTACTTAACAATTGTATCTATTCATTTGGAAGTTGCTTTTGTCGAGAGTGACACACAAATGACGCAGATGGTACATAAAGATCACACAGCTGTCAACGGGCCACTGGCTGGGTTAAGCGTCAAGTAGTTGTAACCCTAACCCTACACTTTATTTTTGTGTAAGCAAATATTACCAAGAGTCAATTTCAAAAATGAAAAAAGAAAAACAAATTATATTTGAATCGTAGTCTGTCAATATTTCGGGTAAGGAAGATATATAGACTACACAAATACAAATATATCAAATTCTACTGCGGACCAAATACTGCAGCATTATTATAACACAAAGAGCAGAACTAGTTTGCGGGCAGCGTCATTCGGGTTTTTATGACTAACTAAGCACCCGGGTTACTGTCTGGGGTCGCGGTCATAAACAGGACAGCTGAGCTTCAGCAAACCAACAAAAACAGCAAGAAACGTGCGGCTAAGTGCTGCTTTCAACGCAATGATCTGCGATCTAGATGAGAACAGCCAAAACAGAAAGCCCGATTCCCACCGCATGTCAGTCCCTCTCACAGCGTGGTCTACAGGAATCGGATCAGTGATATCAAAAAGACTGCGAACCATTAAGAGCCGATCAATTGGACTTTATCCAACCTGGCAATCACAGGCGTTGTCAGTGGTTAATGCAAAAAATTCAAGTCCGTACTGGTCTCGTTTGCATCAACACGGACAAAAATAGAGAAAACAAGACTTGGCCAATATTTACAGTCAGTGGTGTAACGTCGGCACACGCATGATCATGCTCACTCATGCAGTCCAAGCCGAGTTAGGTGAAATAATTTAAATAAATAAATCCCACAACAATAACAACAACAGAACACATTAACACAATCGGCGCACGTCCACAATAAATGCAAAATATCTAGCGTATATTAATTTAACAAGCAAATTACAAAACACAACAACGTGTTAAAGATCGATCTATCGTAATATTAGCGTGGCATATATTATTACGAGAAAATGTCATTTTAATTGTGACACGGGAATATCTGTGAAATCGAAACGCCGTAACGGATCATAGAAACGAAAGGCGATGGTGACACCTTCCATGTGAAAGTGAGCACTTCCCCGAAGAAGGTGAGAGCAGGTGCTCTCACGTGTGAGCCCGCTAAGAACACCATGCGTCCCCCTCCCGACACAAACACCCGATCGCAATGACAGCTCGCATATCCTAAATACCACTTACCTGATTACTGGATGCGCACGTCTGTGCGAAATTAGGCACCGCCGACTTCCTTTTGCGGAGCGATGAGATCGAGGGGAGAGAGAGCGAGTGAGGGGAGTGGGACCCATGCTACAATGCAGGTAGTAGCCTTTTCTCCCTTGCCCCCACGATTAGCCCCCTCCCATTGGTTCCATTTCATTTCTAAAAACAAGCGCGCCACCTGCTGGTAGCAGCGCAGGTAAGCGCGAAGGCGATAATAGGAAGAAAGCTTGAAAGTGAGAAGGGGGCGTCATTATTATTTTTAGAAAAATCCTGCGCTGATTTTTTAGCTATTAGTTTACTGACACATTCCATCGCTGTCATGGGATACTTTTCTTCTTCAGTTTCCATTACATTTGCCGTTTGAAGCTTCGTGCTATCTACTTGTTAATTTTTTATTAGTAATTAATTGGTAATGGTAAATGGTAATTATTTGATTCACCTCATCTGTGTTTGTTTTTTTTATGGGGGGGGGGGGCAGCGGTTTTGAAACTTGATTAAGGCGGGACGTGGGCTTCGACATTGTATTTTTTTCCTTATAAATGAATGGAGTTAAAAAAAACAATACTACGTCAGAACAGAATTCGGTATCACTGCTGCCTCTCACTTCTAGGGTTAAGAGTTGAATTCCTACGCTGCTGTGAGTGTGTGTGAAGGTTGGAAGTCCTCTCCACGTGAGCAAGAACTGGCATCACTAAATTGCCCTTTGCCTGTGCATGAATGTTCTCTAGCACCCTGTCCAGAGAATAGCACAGTCTTGTGGCTCCAGCCCAAGAGTTGAGTACTCTTGAATACTCAATAATATTCAAGTACTCTAGAGTACTCCAACCAGTTGAGTATTCTTTGAATGTGACCCGTTATACTCAACTGGTTGGTTGAAACAAAATCTCGGTCTGGATTTTTACTTTCTGGACCTGAATTATCCACCTCTGCTGATCAGAATAAGTGGTTGAATGGAATCCAGAGCAAAAATGGCTTCAATAATTACTAAATAACAGAGCGGCTGGGTCAAAAATCCTGAAAGAAAATCCACTCATCAAAAAAAAAAAACACAAGTTAACACACTAGAATTAAAATTGTTACTTAAGTCAGACTGTTAAACTGCCATAAACCAGCAAACTGTTGACTTGTTCTTGTGGTGGGTTGTAAGGTGCAACGAACACTGAAGTGGAAAATTATAGAAAACGGACTACAGCACATGGTTCATGCTGTATGGACTGAACTGTGGTAAATTGAATTCTCTGTTTTCTATTCAACAAATTGTAATAATTTAATTGCTTTGCAAGCAGCCTAAAGAAAACACTTTCATGCCCCCAAAACAGTCATACTTGCATATAGCAAACTACAGGAAAATAGCTAAGTGTTTGCTAATAATTTGCGACTGAATTTCATGTTGCGTATCCTGGGTGAGCGGCTTCCTTATGTGAGACATTGCAAGGTGCAGGAACAGGTGCAAGAAAAATGCTCAAAACCTAACCGACGAAATACACTTTGGTCATAGGCTGGTTAAAATGCCAGGATTTATTTACAGCAGCGTCAACTGAGACGAAAAACACTTCAGAGATATTTTACATTGCGAATCGACATATTATAACAGGTCAAGGAAAATATTCACAGAGGAAGAACTCATTGGAAATGGTCCAGGAAATGGATTTAACGGCCATATGTATCCCAAGGAGACGACAAACACAATGGAGGGTTGAAGAAACAAAATGTTGTTACAAAGATACACACACCCCATGCCACACCATAGCTGCCCTTATGCACAAAAAAGTCGTATTAAATATATACACCAGTGTAAAAAAGGGTGGGCGGCTCATCTCAGAGTAGCAGGGTTGTGGGTTTGGTTCCGATCCTGCTTCTGTGTGTGGAGTTTGCGTATCTTCCACAAGTTTGTGCCGGTGTCTTCTAAGCACATTACATTTTAATATTTTAAATTTAATCGCACTACTACGTAACTGCTATTGCAGCCTGACAGCTGAAACAGCGTTAAAACTTTTTATTTTGTTAAACAAGTATCTATCTTCAGGACAAATTATGCATAGGCAGAAAAATCGAACGGGGTGTCACATTACTGTATCAGTTTTCTTTATAAACTTTGTGTCAAAAACATTATTTTGAGAATATGTGTTAGAAAATCTCAATGGCTTGAACTTGTGTACTTTTTAAGAAGGCATGACTACAGGCAGGTGTGGCAGTAACAATGGCAACATTACAGACAGAAACATGGCATGTCCCACAGTAAGATGTCAAGAAGCTTTTTAGATCAGTGTTTCTCAACCCGATCCTCTGGGATCCCTAGACATTCCACGTTTTTGCTCCTTACCCGCTCCCAAGAGGGAGCAAAAACGTGGACCGTCTGGAGGTTCCCAAGGATGAGAAACACTGCTCTAGACAGAATCCCCAGTTTCTATGTAACATTATACTCTGAAACAATGTAATCAATTATGGCATATTTTAGCAACATTCTGTCCACAGTTAATTGATTATCGTTTCATAATGAGCAGCATGATGTGGCAATAAAAAAATAAAAAATCACCAAAGCACATAAAAACTTAGCAAAACACCGAACTGACTGTTAAAAAGCTAGATAAAAAAACCACACCATTTTTTCACCATGAAATACACTCCCAAAATACAAAGCACTGATATCCTACTTTCTTAAAATATATGACAATTTTGCAAATAATTTACTAATGTACAGAATTCACTACTTTATGTACAGAAAAAATGTCTATTACATTGTTTAACTGTCTACATCTATAGTATTCACAAGTATTGAAAATGTATCTATTTTGGCACAACACAAGTAGCATAACAGAGAGTAGGACAAGCTGTGGTGAAGTAGAAATTTCTGCTACTGCATTTGTTACATTTTTAAATGTAATGCAACCTGCTGCACAGTGCAGATTTTGTTTCATTCATCCATATTCAGCAAATGTTTTGTGTCTTGTACAAATTGTGTTTGTAACAATCAGCAGAGTGACGTGCCCCCCTACGAAGGAAGATCAGGCGTCAGAGGCCTTGCACAAGCAGAAAGAACTTGTTAGTTCAGAGATGAAAACAGCAGTAGTGGTGGGGGGGCAAGATTTGAAAACTTAATAAAAAATTCAAGTTGAGTGAGACACAATAACCAGCACTGTGTTCCCGTAACATGACATGACACTGGTTAGCTAACTAGTTAAGATCTTTGGCCAATGCTCTCGTCTTCCAGCTTTTTTCCGGTGAGGCTCGCATCTGTCACGACGACACATACTGTACATTCAATCAAATAACAAACGATTATACTCCGTGCTGAACATTAAGCTCATCCACTCGCCAGAGGAGAGTAATTTAGATGAAGGGTGAGTACAAAATACTGAACACTAGCTTGCTGGCTAATAAAAAAATTGCATGGTTATTTACTGATCTACCCCAGATGGCTAGTAGCAAAATTTCCATCCCAGATTATGCTTCTTGCTCAGCGCTATCCGTTCCAAACAAAATCGAGCCCTTGTGTAATAAAAATTTAAGTTGTAACACTAATTTGACAAGACACAAATACTGCAGTATTACACCATAATGTATTATTATGCATCAATTAACCACAAACTAAATCTTAATTACAAACTGATCTCATGTTAATTCATCATTAATGAATCGAGACGCATGATTGATCTCTAACATTTTCTATATTTGTTACTGTATCTGTTCATTCTGTAAACCTTGAACTACGGAAGGAACAAGTCGTAATACAAGTGAAATACTGATCTCATGTTTGTTCATCATTAATGCATCATGATGCAACTTTTATCCCAAGCAGTTACTATATTTGTTACTATGTCTGTTACTTCTGTAAACCTTTGTGAACGACTGAAGGAACTGCTGAAGGAATCACTGACAGAACAAATAATGAATAACCCAAGTTAAATACTGATCTCATGTTTGTTCATCATTAATCGTGACACACATTCTATCTCTAGTAGCAACTATATTTGTACTTCAGTAGTAATTGAGTTATTACTAAGTGTTTGTGCTGGGTCATATAAAGTCTTACCAATAAAGTAATATTTTAAAGGATTATTTTTGCAGGGAAAGTCTCATTTACCACTTTCAATAGTGTTAAGGTTTATCATTTTACTTCGGAAGTGTATGCAGATATGATTATCTCCCTGATTCGATTAAACTCAACATGACAACCTGAATGTTCATTGAACATCAAGAGCTGAATCGTGACTTTCCCTGAAAGAGAGGGCGTTTTTCACCATAAATTACGACAAGGACAGCCTGCGAAACACGTGTATCCCAAACATGGGACTCTACCCCAAAGGCAAGATACGGCAATATGTTTGGATCTCGGAGACTTGGAGGATTCCTGCATCGTGTGACCCCATTGTAGATTAAGAGGCTAAGCTCTCTGACATAAGTGCGGAAGGCTGCAGCATTGAATGCTGGGAAATCGTGCCTAAACTCAAAACAATCAAAAAAGCAGAGACCAATAAATGGCCGCAAAACAAAAACAGCGATTTTGTTTCGATCATTATCTGCAAGAGAGACGTTTAGTTGTATTGGGACACGGTTTTCAGTTCTACTTTGTTCGTTTTTTTTTTTGTCACGGCAAGACGCCCGTCTTCTGTACAACAAAGAACAGAGAAGCATTTCGTCTTAGATTTTTGGTTTCTCATCAACCGGAAGAAAGATTTTCTGGGCCAGTCTGAACTTTAGCCTTTGATTTGCTTGATATTTGCTTGATATTTGCTTGATATTTGCTTGATATTACTTTTCAACTTTAAAGTATTTCTTTCAAGTATCGTTGACTTAAAAACAGCTCATACATGAAAACGGGGGCCCACTGGTGCCCCCGCCCAGATCCTTAGAGGTCTCCGTCTTCCTCAGCCCTGGAGTCAAGCCCGTTAGAGAAAAAGGCCTCTTTTTCATGAGACATGGTGTCCTCACTGGTGCAGGTGGGCTTATACCCCTCAAGGTCGGCCTCGGTGCTGGAGCGGGCGAGCGTGCCCTCTGTGCTGTACCAGATCCCATAACCAAAGTAGATAACAAAGCCTGAGAACACAGGAACAATAAAGACTGCTGAAGAAAGTGGCTCGGAAAAGCTTCCCATTCCACGCGGAATTAAGGAGACAGACACCAGGAAATTACAACGATGCCCGTGTTAATAGAGGATGTGGCCCCAAACTCTGTCTGATGGCTTATTTGGGTTAAAGTTATCATCAGTGCGAATCAGCTCAAACCCAGAAGGCCCTTGGGGACCAGGGACCGGAACATTACGAGACGCAGGCATGGAGAAATGAGGTGTGAGGTGAGGCGTACCTATGGCCATCCAGATGGCAAAGCGGATCCAGGTGCCCCGGTCAAGTTGCATCATCAGGTACACGTTGACAAACATGCTGATAACAGGGATAAAGGGCAGCAGAGGTACCTGTTGGGGGAGGGGGGTGGGGTTAGAAAGAGTCCCATTGCAGAAGCAGACCACCTACCTCCAAAAAGCAATGCTACATTTTACCCTGGCAAGCAACTTTAACTTACCATATAAAAGGACACTTACGGTGAGGTCACAGTGCTATGGACTTTAGGGACACCATCACAATGACCGAGCTGTCAAAGCCGATCAGCATTATGCAGCCACAATGGGGGGGGGGGGGGGGAGGCAATCCAATCCCACAGTGATAAAACGACCGGCTTCTGTTTCATATTTGCCAACAAAGAGCCGGTGAAGGTCAGGAGTTATCAGTGGGTGACCTTGTGGAGAGCAGGTGGCAGGGACCCCTCTGCTTCAGCTATCGGAACTAAGAAGCCAGCTTCTCCACTTTGCATGAAAACGCCTTTGGAACCTACACCCATATGATATGGCCGCTATGACAGTTGGCCGTAGCCGTGAATTAAACCAATAGCTGTCAAGTGCAAATCTCAGGGCAAAGTAAATATAGCAACTCTCAGGTGTCTGACTGGAATCGCTTCCGCAAAACGTTCGGTCGGTAAAGTGTGAAATTATCACAAAGGTATCAGTGCGACAAATATAAAGGGCACATTCAGCATGGACAGGGGCGGAAGGTTCTGGAGCAGTTGTTAGGGAGGAACAGATCCAAGGCTCTCAAGTAAAAAAAAAAAACACTCGAGTGTCCATATCTGCATTCCAGACACCTGTGTGATAATGCGACTCCAATACTGGCAGGGAGGTATAGAGGGGAGGGGCCACACGGGCACTGGCCTCAGCTGGAAGCTGATTGGCCCTCGGCGTGTCCCCTCCCCTGTCATTCACCAATTCAAAACATACCATTGGCCAATAAGGTTGGCCCTTCTGTATGAATTATGAACCCTCACCTTAAAAAATCCTTGAAACGCCCTTGAACACTGACCTTAAATGACAGCTTTGTCTTGCTCTCCGGTTGCCTCCATATCAGCAGGGTGAGGCCCAGACATGCCAGAGCCAGCACCCCCAGGGCCGCCACCTTCCAGGGTGCGAGGCCCTCCTGAACGGCCAACACGCTGAACACCAGGATGAGGGACCCTGGGGGCAGAGTGAGCACGAGCAGGCGTGCAGCTTACGCGTCAAGTGATTAATCGCATCAAAAAAAGGAGCAGCTCGGATGGCGTTACAGACACGTTCACACATGTAGTTTGCGAGGAAGAGAAGGAACAAGCAGGAGCACGTCAGCTTGCCGCACCTAGCAGGCTGGCGCTGATGTTGACCGCAGATCCGGACAGGTTGGAAGGCTCCGGTTTCTCTGGAAAGAGGAGGTTCTTCACGCTGAAGCGCTCCTCCACGCCAGGCAGGATGCCCATGCTATGGGCACCGATGGACTCACTGAGCTCCACCTCATCCTGTGTGACAGACAGCTGGTTGGGCTGCTCCGGCTGGTACCTGGACAGCAGAACATGTGACTGCAGGATATGGCCGTACAAGCTTCACTTAACTAATGCACCAACTAATCTGGATGATGTGAGTTGGCACTAGGTCCGTGTTTCTCAACCCAGTCCGAGGACTCGCACACAGTCCACAGTTTTGCTCTCTCCCAGCTCCCAACACACCTGTGTCAAGTGGTCGGGGTTCTTGATTGGCAGGGAGCGAAAATGTGGACGTTATGGGGCATCCCCGAGGACTGCGCTGAGAAACACCGCACTAGCTAAAAGGCTGCATTCAAAGCAATAATATTCCAGTTTTTCAACATGAAACAAACTGTTCAGTGTGTTGATGAGTAGGAAGTTCTAGCTTCAAAATCCAGCAAAATGTGCTCAGAATAAAATGGAAAATCCTTTTTAACCCTCTATTTGTTAGTGGATATGAATATCATGTCCGAAATCTTACCTGAGGACAAGGACACAGGCTGCAACCAGGGTGTATGCCAGCAGTGTGCCGATAGACATGAGGTCGACCAGGTCCTTGAGATCAAACAGGAAGGCCATTACCGCTGTAAGAAGCAGGGTGGTGGACTTTTAACACGTGGGAGGGAGCCACCCTAACTCCCTCCAAAGAGCTACACAATCACACACAATTTCACATAAAAAAAATCATAGATGTATCTTTGAAAAGCTTACAATCACAATTACTTAGATTATTATTATTACTCCCTTTGCTATGCATCAGAAGAAAAACTTCCACCTACTCTAACATTTCAACTGGTTAACATTAGAAACAAAAAACAATTCACAGACATCACAGGTCTCATCTGACTAGATGTTTCGTCTACAAAATATGGTATCAAACCCAGGCCTCTTGTTCCCACCTGAACGTTAGCTATGAACACGCAAACAACACAACCCACGCAGACAATCGCAAATTAACACCGATGCTGGTTACTTAATGCCGCTTGCTAAATTGTGTCTGGCAGGTTATGAAAAGACCAGTTTATACACTGTGTATCGGCAGTTTACTAAGCCCAGGTAGAAAATCATCTGTCATGCTCCGAAATGCCTTTATTCAGACAGATCTCAATTCTCTTTGGCAGTGTTTCTTAACCCAGCCCCCAGGAACCACCAGACGGTTCACATTTCTGCTGCCTCCCGGCTTCCAACACCCAGATATTTGATTCTTGATTATTTCATTGTTTGGTTTATGTGGACTGGGAGTAAAAATGTGCACTGGCTGAGGGGTCCTCAAGGACCGGGCTGAGAAGCTGCCATGTGGGAAATATTTCCTGCAAACAAGGTATTAGAAAGCTGACTCTCATCAAGGCCCATTAAAGGCAGAGGCCTTCCTGGTGATGAGGAGCAGATTCCCCCTGGTGAACTCCTCGGGGTGGGAGCGAACTGCCTTCAACGTTCAGACACCACTCAACACAGGCATCACACCAAGTGCTAATGACTCCACCCGAGTCTGCTTCCTACACTCAGCCCCCAAAGAGGCGGACCTGGATGAATATTAAAATTAACTAGGGTCAGACCAACGGAAAAACAACAAGAACTAAGCCTTGCTAAGTCTCGCTAAGCCAGTTTCCCCCGAGAGGCAGCAGAGGTAAACGCCCCGTTGCTGCTGGTCGCCACTGGGCTTACCGGACATGACCCCTGCTGCCATGGTGGAGATGACGGGGGTCTTCCGCTCGCTCACCCGTGCCAGAAAAGAGAAGAGCAGACCATCGCGGGCCATGGCAAAGATAATGCGCGGGAGGGGGAACATGGAGCCCAGGAGACTAGGCGGTAAGGGTTGGGGAGGGGTGGGAGGAAGGAGGGTGAGGAGTACAGGTTTATGATTTAAGAAAGGAGAAAACGAGGTGGACCAGTGTTGCTTGGTCTAAGACATGATTATACCCTCAGCTCCACCATCCGTAACAGACGGCGGAGACGGACCGAGCCAAACACGGGAGGCGGGACAACAGCAGCAGAGCCTTCTGGGAACTGATCCCTGACCCGACAGCGTCTCTGATGCCTGACGCGTCGCCCCAGCGTCCCCTCGCGCCAGGTGCACTCTGAGCAGGTTTGCGTCGAGACCACATGCCATACCGGTGAATCCAGCCAGTTAGTGGTATTAAAACAAAAAGAGACCGCTCAGCCTCACCTGCCACAATGCCCGATGTTAATGTAGCGATTAAAGGAGTTTTGGTTCTTGGGTTGATTTCAGCCATAAATTTGAAGAGTAGGCCATCCTCTGCCATGGCCCAGATGACCCGGGGCATGGGGAACATGGAGCCGAGCAGGCTAGCGGGTGGGTGGGGTAAGTGGGGGGGGGGGAGAGAATAGGCCATGCCGCGCAAATTAATTAAAGAAGAGTGACATCAACACACCAACCCCTACACCAGAAGCCCCCACCTGTTGAGCAAGAAGGGACCCCCATTACACACACCCCCAAACGTCACCCATCACTCTTCAAGCAGCAGCCCAGGCAAAGACCACAGCTGGATAGAAGGTCAACACAGAAGGATAGAAGGTACCCAAACCCAGCTTCACTTATTACACCAGCTAGAAAGATAACAGGTATTGTGAGCAGACAAAAATTCACACCCAAATGTAACACAATGGTTAAAACTGAACTGAATGGCCAGAAGGTTGCCAGTTCAGATCCCAGGAGAGTACCCTGCCATTGTACCATATACTGTCTGTAGTACTTAACCTGCTTGGCTTTAGGCACGAATAAAATTACTTTAGATTCAGCTGTTTATGCCTCATAGAAAAAAAGCATCTACGAAGCAAAGGAAGTAGGAAAAGGAAGGCAGCTGATCTTCAAAGGACTGAAGCCAATATCAGCTGAGGAGGCCTTAGGAATCACTAATTCTTAGGCATAGATTTAGTGAGAGATAATACTGATCTGTCTTGACCTGAGGGATAAGATGAGCAGCACTGGTTTACATTTACTTTTAATGGCATTAATCTTCACCACTTGACTTTTAAGCCTACAAAATATCAGGAGAGATAACAAAAGACATGACATTTTAAACAAACATTTGTTCTTTAATTGGTAATCATTTTGTCCGCTCCCTCACCATAGAAATGAATGTTATATTAGGTCAACCCTCGATTAGTGGCTCACTGCACCCGGCCAACCTTCTGCTATTATTTTTAGCAGGGGGGCTCAAATGGTCCATCGCAAATAAACACAGGGCACATGCACTGGTATTCATGCACATACGTGCACATGGCCAAGTGTATGAGCTGTCATGGCAACGTGTGCACAGCACCAGTCCTGGGGGGCGGGGCCTACCTGGTGGACAGGGCACAGAGGGAGCCCACCGCCACTGCGTAGGTGGCCCCCTCCCAGCCCACGTACTTGAAAGCCACGGGCAGTGGACTGTTCTTGTCCAGCATGTAGTACGGCATCATCACAGTAAGGGCGGCGGACACGCCGAAGTAGGCCACGAAGCAGATGAGGAGGGAGGACACGATGCCGATGGGGATGGCCCTCTGGGGGTTCTTCACCTCCTCACCTAGCGTGAGGTACAAGGTGCAGTCAGAGATTTGGCAGATTCCAAGGGCATAGGGTTGGTTTCAACACTGGTAGGAACCAAATCGGATCCAAACCCCCCACCCCTCCAAACATGCACGATACTCCCGCAATACTGGAAGGGATGTGTCCCTACTGTTCATACTAGGGCTGCAAAATTCTGGGAATTTTCCTGTTAATTCCCATATATTCCTGTTAATTCCCATGGAAAGTTTCCAACTTGGAATATTTGTGGAATTACCCAGCTTAACTTCCCATGCAATGGAAAGTTTCTGGAAAGTTTCCGGAAATTTTCCACCCATTTGCAACTCTAGTCCATACCCAAATCTATGCCCGGATGAATTTGGTAATAGCTTAACTCAGGTAAATGGCAAACATTTTTTGCCATGCGACACTTTTCATGACATCACATCCGGTTGAAATCAGTTGTGCTGGAAGTAAACATGCTGGGTGTGATTCAGCAAACCCCCCCCCTGTTGTTTATTTTGTCAAAAATAAAACTCTATTATGTTAATTATCTTGCAATGGCTTAGAGGCAACTCTATGATTATTTCCCCAAAAAGACTACCGCTGTTAGCTGCTGGTACCAATTGATGATACAAAAGAACATCAGGCAAGCCTATCGTCATTCTGACTTCCGGCATCCTGAGCTCAAGACGTTGTCCCACAAATTTCAGACAATTTCAAGTTTCAGACACTTCTAGACACTGTGGTATACAAGTTTACCGCCACAAGATACCTGCCGTCGAACCTTTAAAAAAATGCAAAACATGCAATGCAAATATTTTTCTTTAAATTTTACTGTAGAAGGGACATCAAACCACCAGACACATTTGGAAAGATTTATCTATTAAGGGAATGTGGTTTTGGCACATGGGAACTGGGAGGGTGAGAGCAAACAGAGGCCTGAAGGACAGGACTTTGTTTCATGGCTGTCTGGCTTCCGGATCCTGGAATTAGAGATGCTGAGGCCACCTGCTGGAGCCACATGACGGCTATTTCGGTTAAACCAATAATGCTTTTTATATGAGCAAACAAGCCTCCAGCCAGTGGTCAGATAAGGGAACTGCAAAGCGTGTCGGTCACGGCAGGCCGTGTCGGCTCTGCTGTGTAGTTAACGTCAAACATCACTTCGACGCACATGGAGTCATATCCAATTAAATGCTGCCCTGCGCCAATTTATCAAAAGTCCACTTAAAAGAACACGTCGGTTTTTCTGCAGTGACAGCATCTCTTTAAGTCAGCAGCTCCAACCTCTCGGCCAAACTAAGCGCTGGCAGAAATGTGACGATCTTTTTCCAAGAATGCGCCTCTTTCTGACTTAAAATAGCAAGACCATTAATCAAACGGCTATCAGGAGAAATGGCGGCATTCAGACATCTGCAAGGAAAAGCCCTCTGAGAAATTCTAAGCGCTACTGGTCATTCTTCTTGCATATTTAAAATTCTTTTGCCAGAATAACATTTGCAGCGTAATCTTTTAACAGCCCAAAGAGGATGAGGGACCATAGTGGCAGCCTCGGGGCATCCAGTATTGTGCTCGCTGGGACTGGGATCCTGGCAAAGGGACTGGGGAGGGAGCATTTGCTGAGGGTTGTATCCCCATTTGATTTACAGTCCCCTTTGGCTGCAGGTGGAAGGGGTTCATTATATATAGAGCCCTGTCAGAGAGGCTGTGAGCGTCGTCGAAAGCCAGGGCAGGAACAACGCAAGAAAAGAAAAATGAAATCTACAAAAACAATGACCCAATTACAAAAACATACCAAATTTCGACTGGAACTGGAATAATCAAGTTCAGTCCTTGAACTGGAATAATCAAGTTCAGTCCTTGAACTGGAATAATCAAGACAATCAAAATAAAAGAGCCGATCACAGGTACCATTTAAATAAACCCATAAAACGACTTGGGAAAACACAACACCTTCTGGGGGGGCTGTTTTGCTATTTACCACCAATCGTGGGCCACCCGGGACTCGGCTCAACCAGGACGGAGGGCCGGGGCATGTACAGGGGCGGGGCCACAGGGCCACTGGCCTCAGCTGAAATCTGACTGGCCACCAGAGTGCCCCTCCCCTGTCATTTACCGATTCAAAACATATCATTGGTTAATGAAAGGGTGGCTCCTCTTATGTTTCCTCTTACGCCTCCCACCTTAAAAAAATCCTAGAATCACCCCCCCTCACAGAGAACACAACACTATTTTCACACTGGGGTGTTGAGCTCTCCTTCCCTCCCTAACCCACCTCACCTGTGGTGGCGATGCAGTCGAAGCCCACGAAAGCGTAGAAGCAGGTGGCAGCGCCGGACAAAACACCAGTGAAACCAAAGGGCATAAACCCGCCGACGCCAAGGGTCTCTCTGGACAGCGGCGGCCCCGATGAGCTGGGCGGACAGGTGGGGGGGTGCTCAGATGTCAGGTCAGAGAGCAGTAACACGCACTAGGTGCAACATCAAAGCCTTGGCTAAGAGGAGTTACTTTAGCTGCACCGCTCCACTGAGAATGTGTGCAAGTATGTTATCCTAAGTATGTCATGTAAATCAAGCAAATGCACAACATGGTAGTATAGTAAGTAACAAATATCAGTTACGGAATTACATGCATCACCTACACCCTCCTAAGATCCAGCAGTTAATTTTTCTCCTCTGCAGAGGACGGTATGTTTTTGCTCATATCTCACACACTATACATGTCACTCTATTTAGTCCTGTAGTTCCTTAAATCGGACAGTTTGTGGTTTAACAGGACATCACATGTACGTAGGTGTGACCATGACAACTTCCTCTTCCTATGAAATCAAAATTTTAATCGATATTAAAAACAAGCTTCTCCCTGGATCTCGGGCAGGATTTGACACAAGACAAAAACCTTCAGTCCGGGACCTGGACTCAGATCCGGAGTGAATGTGGAATCAGGTTTAAGAATTCCAAACCTTTTCAAAATTTACGGGATTAAAGGCTGAGATGTAGTCATGTGGAATTTTTATTTTTCGAAAGAAAAGGTCTTTTAAGATGATGTGCCTGGTAGTGCCTTTAAACCCCCTTGTGCTCATGGTCGATTTCCTTGACAGAGCGGGGGGGGGTCCCTTTCATTTTTCCAAGGCCATGTCAATCTAAAACAAACTCATGAACTCACTGTTGGATGATTAGATAGCTGTTACTGCCCTCGCCTGGATAAGCAACTTTGACAGTAGTTTATGTTTGGGGAGAACAGCTAGCTGGTAATAGGGTAAGTTAAGGCCCTGACAGGGGGGTAGTACGCACTACCTCTCCTATCCTGCAGAAGGAGCAGGCTAGTTGTCCTGTATATGCCTATGAAAGAAAACAAATCCATACTTTATTTTTTTCCTTGGGAAGTATTTAGCCTAATTCTGGATTTCCTCATGCCACTGCCCTTGGCTTTTGGTGGAATCTGAATTTTCTATGCACCTACTTCTTTTATAGGCACTGAAAAGACCGCTAGAGGGCGCCCTCTGCAGGGGAGGAGGTATAGTTACTGTAATGCCGCTGCAATACTTATAATTAGCAAATGGTTCTAGGCCAAGCATTCACATTGTACATTTAAATAGTCATGAATTTAAACTGCATATAAAAGCGTATAAAATTCTCCAACAAAACACAATAAATATGGCTCCAAAAAAAGAAGAAGTTCCACAACTAAGACGTAGCTAAGAAATGCAGGTTGGTTACATAGTATAATAAAACAAGAGGCTCTCACTTGAGGTTTGACGAGTTGGTGCTGTTGAAGATACTGCTGGGATCCAGTTCCCAGTTCTTGAGCGTGCCCTTAACCAGCCCCGAGACGACCACGAAAAACAGAACCAGCACGTTAATGCAGGTGAACACCTTGTTGACCATGGCCGACTCCTTCACGCCGAAGGCCAGCAAGCCTGGTAAAGGCAGAAGGCACCGTTAGCCCCGTTTTTTTGACCAGCCAAGCTCTTGACGTTCGGCCTTGACAATCCTACCAACTGTAAGTTAAGAGATTAATTGTTTTTTTGAAGTAATAGATGCAACCCATCATACAGACAAAGGGTCTGTACCATGAAGCAAGATTTATTGGTTAGCTGTATATCTGGTTGGATTTAAGGTACATAGTCGGGGCTACATGTAAGTGAAAGAAGATGAAGTCCATTTAAACTGGGGTGCCTTAAATCTGAAAAGTTATCGAGCTGCCCAACAAATCCTGATCCATGATTGCGGCAAAGGCTACTGTTACCTGTTAGTGTGATGATGATGAGAACAGCAAACATGTCTGGGTACTCGGCCAGGATGCCCGGCGCCCGCATGCTCATGTGGGTCCGACAGAAGGCCTCAATGTGCCTCCCGATGAGCTCGTCAAACGTGGCGCTCCAAGCTCGTGCCACACTGGACGTCCCTGTTGTTCGGGGGGAGGGGAGGAGGTGTCAAACGTACACAAATACTTCATCTAGAACTCAAGTCAAGACTTTGCAAAGAATTTTTTTTTTCCCGTTGTGTCATCGTTTCTACATTTTACACAAATGAACATCAACAAAAATGGTCTCCCCTATAAAAATTACCTTTAAAAGAAATCACTCATTATCTTTATGAATTTGAGGGCTACATGACTGAGTGGCTGGTAGGAGGAGTCTGTCTCACCGATGATGTAAGAGAGGATGAGGTTCCATCCCGTGATGAAGGCCCAGAGCTCGCCCACCGTCACGTAGCTGTACAGGTACGCCGAACCCGTCTTGGGAACCCGAGCGCCGAACTCGGCGTAGCAGAGGCCAGCTAGCACGGACGCCAGCGCGGCGATCAGGAAGGACAGGACGATGGCGGGACCGGCGTTCTCCCGAGCCACCGCGCCCGCCAGCACATACACGCCGGCGCCCAGCGTGCTGCCCACTCCCAGCGCCACCAGGTCGAAGGTGTTGAGGCAGCGCGAGAGCCGCGAGTCCTCGCCGCCGGTCACCGCCTTCACCCGCAGCAGCTGCTTCCCGAGCCTCTTCAGCTTCTCCAGAGCCATGCCGCCCGCGGCCCTTGGTCGGGTCAGAGGTCACAAAGTAGGAATAACCTGGGTATGTAACAAAGGGGCAGAATGTGTCTAAAATGCCAGTGACTTAAGGCCTCAAAACATGGATTTTACCAGCGTAAGAAAAGCTGCAGCTACAGGGGCGGGGCCACAGGAGCACTGGCCCCAGCTGAAAGCTGATTGGCTCCCTTCCCTTCTCACTCACCAATTCAAAACATATCATTGGCTAATGATAAGGCCGGGCCCTCTGTATAAATTATGGCCCCTCTTATCCTAGAATCACCCCAGATATTTATTTCTTTTTTAACTTAAGGTCACTGACATAAAGGGACACAGCACTTGTGCAAACAACAGCTGATAAGACACTTCCATGGAAGCAGCTATTAAGCAATGATACTGAGCAGCTGAGTTTGTGTGCCAACCAGTCGACCAACAGGACCAAAAATGGCCACAATTTTCTAGTGGTTGGACAAGGGCTATGTTGTACAACACAAAGTTCCCAATTCTTCTGCTGTCGTTTTCCTCCCTGTGGGAAATCTGCGAAAACATGACTGTCTTCAGAAAGCTGGGACGAAAATTGAGGACAATTCATCAAATTTAAGACCAGCTACAGTAAAAGATCTCTTTATCGACGGTCATGTAACTGACACAATTCTAAAATAAACATTTTAAAATGACGTTATTATTTAACAGCATTCGATTCAGAAGTACTCTAACTACAAATAACGAAGAACACCATAGCGAAACGCACATGTCAGTTCCTGCGCATGCCTACGGAGGGGCAAACTCTAATAGCCTTTTCTGTTTATCCCGTCATTGTTTACCTCATGATTTCTTGTGTCGTATCGAACATCCGGCTTCATCCATCATCAACCCCATTGTTTTCTCATCATTAGCATGTCTATGCTTAAAATTATTAAAAATGTGTTACAATTCAATGTTCTCCCATAGTTGACATTCGGCTCCCCAGAAAATTTAGCTTTCCGGCTGCGCCTCAGTCCCCCACGTTGCTGGACACAAGAAATTTTTACTGTATCTGGAACAATGCTTGTAGTGCTGTTGTGAGGCAGAAGGTTAGCAGCTGAATCTTCAGAAGTCCAAGACTGCTTCCAGGTGTAATGTCTCGACCACGACACCAGAAAGGAAGAGCATCCGAGTGAACGTGCCCCACATACAGTACTGGTATACAATAAAGAGGTTCCCCCATTTCCTGATATTTCTGTGCGATACATTGAGTGGAAATCAAGACATTGTGTGTGCTGTACACACATAACCACGGGTAGCAAAAACACAACTGTTTTAACTGTCAACAATTGGTAAGTCCAAAAAAAGCTAGATATTTTGGCTCACACACACAACACCCAACTACAGCCTTGGTATATGTGCCTCCACTTTACCTGTAAATCACATTCAAACTACGTGATACTTGGACCAAGAAGCGTTAGGCTGTGATTCAAATAAGATTCAAGAAGGATCATTTCTTAAACAATGGGCTTCGGTAAAACGAGATTACCAGTCAGCAGGGATTAAACTAAGAATGATAAAACTACAATGTAATCACAACGCAGGTCCCATGAACACAAATGAGCTGTCGATAAGTTGGTCAACCTCGGCGCGATCCACAACCCCTGGCATATCATTTTGTTACAATTCTGCCAACTCCGCATTTCTACTGATGTTGAAGCTACGAGCTTCGCTTAAAAATAAACAAACGTGGGCCAGCGGGCATGAAAAGGTGCAGCTTGCATCGGGTCACACATACAACAGCCATCCTCGATACATCAAAGCCCAGGCAGTTGACTTTTGTGGAAGAAAGCTTCATGCGACAGTGTGAGTTCTTATTGTTGGTAAGGCAACCACAAAACGGCACGGCGGCAAAACGACACTCACTTGCCGAGAAAAAAGGAAGAGAGATTACAGAAACGTACAGCTAAATTCACACAACCCGTACAGTTATGCTGTATACTCACGGGGACAGTACCAGTCTGGCTTCACACATGCAGAGGCAAAGAGCAAGTGAGACAAGGGCAGGCCTATCACTGCACTCGATTCTTCAGACACCCCTGCGAAAACGCCCACTGCGAAAGCCGGCCCACAAATAGAATGTTAGCACATCACATGGTCACGCTATTCCGAGTGCCCATGACCGCCATCCTATGCTTAAACCTATGGCTGTCATTCTCTCCTTGACCACCAATGCACCCCCACAACACCCCCACACTAACCACAGAGGGCACTCAGCCCAGGCAGCTGAGACAAGGGTAGATGTTTCCAACACACATGACAGAGTCACCCCTGGAATTAGGACATCCTTAATGAGTCAAAACTCAAGACATCAATTTTGACCTGCTTTTTAACGAGTGCTACTGATGATGTGTTAAACCTAGCTAGAAGCCCTCTAATCCGCACCATACTTAGCTGGATTTCATCCTTTATTTTGGGTACAACATCCGACTTCTCCGCCATTATCTAAGCTATTAAACAAAAACACTGCACCCCTAACCCCTATCCCAAGCCCACATCATCATGCTCCACGGCAAACCTGCCCTAACTGGTCAGTTGCCTGCGGTTCCAGCTCTTTCAGTGAACGTACATTTGCTTTCCAGTAAGCCCATCCCAAGACACCCGTGCAAATGCAACACGTGCAGCGATTCCCAACAAGGCTGCTGGACTGTGCTTTGTAATTTGCTTGATCCGGATATGTTCTGTCTAACTGCGAAAGCTGCATATCCTTGTATTAGGCAAGGACATGTTCCTGAAACACATCCCCCGTCTCCCGCCCCCCCACACGGTCCCTTTGCAAAATGCAGGGGGAAAAAAAAATGTCATTAAATATAAACTTATTTTCCTCACTGTGACAAGAATTGGGGTTGTGTGAGGTTGCATGTGGCCATGTAGGTCTGGGCTGGCAGCCTCCTCTCTAGTCCTGGCTGGTTAGGACCAGAGTGGTCTGGGTGCTGGGGCACGTGGACAGAGGTGGCCAAGGGCTGCCTCCTGCTGGCACTCATGCAATTGCTAAATTAAGCAGGTGGGCAGAGCAGGGGTGAGGCCCGGCTCTCCAATGGCAACACAGGACACACAGAAGGTGTGGCCGGAATGTAACGGTCATGTAAGCCGCGATTGTTGTAATACAAGTTTGTTTGTTTTCTTAGCCGAAAAAAAAAAAAAAACCTAAAAGCTACACACTGCTCAAACAGCAGCTACCAGTCACATTTCTCTGCAAACAAACCTTGCTGGTGCAATTTATCTTCACCCTACGGCTCCAAGCAATGCTTTTCAAGGACTCGGCTATGGAAATCAAGAGGCTAAACAACAGCTTGCCAAGATGCCTCCGACAGCATCAACAGAAGGAATCAGAGGAATTCGGAGTGTCTTAAAAAGTCAAGGGTCCTCACAGCGGCCATAAAAAAGAACAGGGACACACCCTATGCAATATTTCTCAAGAAACAGCTCACAAACGGGAAAGGCACTGGTCCTTAGCAATCCTGGGTCATGCTGAGAACATAAAGTCTCATTCCTGGTTGGACTCACATGGCAGATTTGCATTTCTGGGGTTGCGGAGAATCCTCTGTCAAGTGCCGAGTGTCCTCTACCTCAGTCAGAAAGACAAGCAGATTTTTATCTTGGCACACTCCAGCAAATGTGCTAAACATGGAACTTGTAAACACACGACTGGTCCTTCTCCAATTCCCAGATGTGGCCCTGCTGTAATACCCTTACTGCATTATCTGCTTCCATCCAGTATAAAAATCAGCTAGTCAGACACAGCTTATGATCTGGATAAAATGCTTGGAATTGATGCTTCGGCCCACGCAGCAGCCTCGCAGCAGCCTCGCAGCAGCATGCACCGTCTTGAATATTAGCGCAGAGCAATGCCCCTTAGAACGAGTGAAAGGGAGCTGCGAGCCGCTGATTTCAGAGGGACACACACGGGACACCATTGCATCAGCCTGTTCTTCCAATATGGCGTCTGGAAACAACACGCTGATAGAAGTTGTTGAGTGGGTTGGCGGGTCTAAAGGCCAGATGGGGGAAAAAAGGGGTCATGATTCTGGGCATGTTGACTGAACTGATGCCAGCGGGGTCAGTACACAAGGGCACGGAGGGTACAGTCACATGGGAGCGAGCATGCGAGCAGGCGGGCGACAGACGCCGAAGAGTCGAGAACAGAATGTAGACGGCAGCACCCTCAGCAGCTCTGGAGGGGATGTTAGCTCAACATTTATCTTCAACATCCACAGACAGAGACCACCCTCATATGCCTTCCATATGTTTCCATCTTATGTAACCCAGTGTGTTCAGGATACTCAATACACTCATCTGTAGCAAATGTACGACGTCTTGTTTTCCTTTTTATAGCACTTTTACACTTTAGTTTCTTTCTTTTCCCAGTTCAGTTCTTTTTGGCTTTGGGTGCATGTGCATAAATTATGGGGGGAGTAGAGGGTTGTAACCCTCTCAGTAATCACCCCCCCCACCAAGTGCTCAACCCAAAGTTATGCCCTTATTTAGGGGGATGTACATTGCGTGATATGCTTGGAATATCAATAAACAGACTGTTTTGTGCTTTTTTTTAAAAAAAAAAAAAAAAAAAACGGCTCCGACCCATGCACTAAGAGTTGTGAAAGTTGTGGAAACTTGTGAATCGCTAACCTAATTCCAGCAATAACATTTGAATGCAAGAGCTGCCTGTTCCATCTATCAGCTGCGGGGCCACAAAAGAGCATATATATCAGACAAGAAAAATAAGACGCCACGAGGAGCTCATGAAATCATCATGCCGACGAGTGCAATCATCCAACTGGGGTTCGCCTCCCTGAATGCACAAGACGTACGTTTGGCCGCTGTGCAGCTGCGTTTATCTGGCTGGAACAGCTGCCTCTTGTGCATGTGCTGTTCCCAAACACCGAGGAACGCGGGAAAACACCCCCCAGATAATTGTCACTGGCAAACAGCCAATGCGGGCAACATAAAGACATGCATTTGCAGCACAAGTTTAAATAAATGTAAAGCATAGCAGTAATGACTGAGAGTACATTCCACGTAGATGGAGCAGGATTGTTTACATAGATTATCGCACACAAAAAAAAAAAACTTACAGGACAAGTTATATTTATACATTTTACATTTTTAGTTGCATTGCCTCCCACCTTCGTTTATTGCACAATATTGTTAGGCACTGCCTGAAAATTGTCATGAATCGCACTAGTATTCTTAGGAAATGCAAGGAATGAGATGCCAGTTCATCAGCTGATCGCGACTGACATCCCTGCATATACGAACACGTTTTTACACAAGTTCACACAAAACACATCAACGAAAGAGCGAAATTTGCCTATAGGAACCAACCCTCCCTCTGGACATAGATTTACGTTTGATGCGAATTCTGCCTTCCAAACAGCCAGAAATACAAAGATGCTTTGGCTCTTATTTACATTGATTTTTCACATGGTGCAATACTGACGCTGATACAACATTATACAGTATACGGGTAAATGGTAATGCTGCAACAATATCTATGGCTGTATTTCGAAGTTAAAAAACGTTCATACATTTGCAATCAGAATGACATGTGGACTGTAACTGCGTGTGTGCTAAAATCACGCAGTGACGTTGACATTAGTTTCTCGTTCCCACTGGCGAAAATCCGCTCGGACAACGTACAGAAAATGTGGACAATTTAGCAAACTGGTGCAACTCAGTCTCTCGTTGATTTTGCATGTTTCCGTTATCAACCAGCCAGACATAAACAAATCAATAATAATAAAACCGATAATAATAATTTGAAATGACGATCTAATTACTAACTAGTTCGATTACATATTCGTCTAAAATACATCTTAACAACTACTAGCATGTCATACGAGGAATTGTGTTAAGGAAGTGAAACCGTAATAGCTGAAAAATGACTTTGCAGCGAGAACCGTTTCACTCTGGAACAGGGCAGTAAAAGACTGGGCATCAACCTGCGGCTTATCAGAGAGACACAGGACAGGAGTCGCCGTCCCATAACCGTCTCACACACATGCACAAGATCCGGTTAAACTCGGGGGCACTTTCCCCCCTAGAAGACCTATGATCACCTTTCAAACACATTCATGTGTTGCACATGTCTCGCTCATGGACAAGTATGTGCGCACGACAGTATCAATGTGTTACTAAATATACTGCAGGGTGGCGCTTAATTCATTTCAAAAAGTTTTACCCGTTAACAAAGTTCCATGTAAATCTGCATGATTACTTGCTTTTATTATTCGCATTCTTCACTCATAACAGCACGAAATTCGTAAAAGAACACTAACATTCTTGTGCATGGATCTTTTTCACAAACTTTTTTATGCTTACTAACGTTGCCCAGCGCAGAACTTAAGCGGGCATCTACTTATAAGGGGCGGTTTTTAATCGCCCCCATTGAAGCCTCGGCGCTCGGGACAGTAACTTCGATCCGAAGAGAAACTGCACCGAACCAAGCTGCATGACAGGCTAAGTGGGTTCGGTTCAAGACGAGCTCACTAACAGCGAAAAGCAGCACATTTTACATGGATGACAATGAATCACATTAAAAATGAAGCAGGCGAAAACATTGTGCGCGAAATGCAAAATACGGCGTTAAATATAAAAAGAAAAACGGCTTTTCCGAAACTGACCCGCCTTACCTTGGGCAACGTGGACGCATGAAATGTAGGTACCGCTTCGTGTGTCTCCCGGTTCGTCCCCGATCCCCTTCGCTTACGCTCCCCGCGTACCGAACCCGCTGTCCTAACAGGTGGCGAGGGCGGCCGCCGGAGTGTCGTGTTGCAGTGGAGGCGGCTTTGGTGACGCGGACCCCTCCCGACATGCGGGGGGGCTGCACTCTTACGCAAAAACCGCATTGGTCCGGCGGTCCGAGGTGGTGTTTAGAAAACTCATTCCGACAATTACCTTAAAATAAAGACTATTTTTTAAACCCTCAATATTAAATGAGGAAGATTTAAGACTTAACGGCATACACCGGGCTAAATGGATTCCCTTAAAAATGTAGTTGAAACCTAAATCAAATAATTATTTTGGATATTATGAGGCAAAATGCGCTACACTGCATAGGTACCGACTGGTCGCAGTTCTGATAAACGACAGATGACAAATAGCCCGGAGAAATTAAAGATCGTTCAAAAGATAAAGATCAAATATTACTTTAAAATATTCATGTTTTCATTTATCTTTTCAACGAGCTCACTCTCTGCGGTACGGTAATCTTCATGACAGTTATAAAGGCAATGATTATCGCATAATCCTGTAATCTGTTGCTCATCCGTCATTGTAGTAAAAGTTCATGTGATGAAATACACCAAATAGCACACAGATAGCTACAATTTAATTTGAACATTTATACGCATATTGCCCCAAATATTAGTATGTTGTGCATTGGCTCGAAGGTTATCAAATCAGTAATTGACTGGGGTAAAGGAGCATGAATTTGTACATCAAAAATTTTCCCAACCGGCATCTTGGCTGAACAGAACTTACATAAAAAAATCCACACACAAGAGGACCTCAAGATACCAATTTAAATTTAGCTGAGATGATAGAACATTTTTCTGTCTAATTCCAGGGTGCACTATCAGCAGTGTGATCAGACAGATTGCACCCAAAGCAGGAATGATGAATGGCTTCAAATTGCAGTGTGTGTCTTACACTTACAGATTACATCATCGGGCTGGTCGGAGAGTCCTTCACCAGATAAATCTTCAGTTGCCATTTTTTTTATTAAATAGGCCTTTAAAACATATAGATGCAAATCAGTAAAATATAAAGTCCTTCTTCCAAGCCAACTAGGCCAGACAAACCCCTCCCCACCCTAGACCCAAAACCTGGCCGTGAACATAAAACCCGATAACTGCTTGAGGAGAAGACTTTCTGGGTGTGGTTTGCATTTTGGCATGAGAGGACCAGGGGCAGGCAAGTGCTATTTGAGAGACACCATATTCGGGCAAATCACAGGAAAAACATTAGAGGTGATAAACCACAAGCATCACGCTGCAGGCTTGCTGGCCATGAGCTTCCAAGGTTCATGCCCAACCCAGGAGAGCAACACCCAAAAAAAAGCCTCTAAACACAGACGGAAACGAATATTCCTTCCCATCTGCCAATCAACACGGGTCCACGACTCCTCTCCATCAGGACCACAGCCCTCCGCCTTCACAGTCTGAAGTTGGCCAGGATACCCTGTAGTCGTCTTTGAACGCATTAATGCAGGGCTCTAGGGTATAGCTCTTTTCAAACATGTACAATATTCACAATATCTATACAAGTCCCCACCGCTGGCCTCTTATTTGCTTTCCAGGAGGGTCTTAATGTCTTTGATGCCGTGCTCTGTGGCCACGGCGACAACATGGTCCAAGGCGTTGAGGCGTCCCAGCAGCTTCACCACCTCCTTAATCTGCTCCCTGTTGGACAGAAGGAGCCCAGATAATGGCCTCCATTATGTGTGGATGGAGAGAGCAGGAATGGCACAGATATACAAAACTACCTGACATACTAAAATAACCACAGCAGGTGTAAGAAACTCTCAAGCGCCAGCACTTCTGCTTTAATGCACTGATGAACGAAGTCATTCTGAAGAGCTTAAGCGGAATACGTTTATCCTTCACGTGAAACGCAGAAAGATTAAAAAGTGCTTGCCTCGCATTTCGCCTCTCCACGTCAGACCCGGCCAGGCTGATCCTGTAGACTGTGCTGGCTACGTGCTTCAGGTACCTGCAGAAGTTCTCCAACTGGGGGATGGTCTGCTGGCCCTTCAGACTGCTGAACCACTGCTGGGGAAAGCACTCGACCACCTGGAGACAGCAGAACCACGCACGCAAATTACAAAACCGATATTTACAAAACCAGAAACTAGCTAATTTGCAAATGCACAGACTTTCAAAAAAAAGTGTGAGACAGGTAAAGAGCTGAAGATCTACTCGTTGAGTAACTTGTTCAGATTTGCAGTTTCCAAGACGAGGCCAAGTCCTCTGGCAGGAAAACCCCCAGTACAAATAAAAAATAAAATAATCAGGATCCTAATACTATGTACTTCACAATAGACCTCCAGCGGCTTCACTTGCAGGAGGGAATGGAGTATGTGAACAAAGAGGCCATTAAGAAAGGCGACCAAATCTCACTCACACTTCGGCTCTTGTCGATGCTCTCCTCTCCAGGGTCAGTGGACTGCAGGGCGGAGAGGATGTAGCGGTTCAGTGTGCTGTCCACAGCCAGCTCCCTCAGGGTGGAGTTAGACAGGACGCCGTACCATTGCAGAATGTTCTCCAGCAACTACACATACAGAGGAGGTGGTTACTGCTATTATTTACTAGTTTATTAAAATTTCCTTATTTCAAAAACATTTAATTCACCATTTAACAGAGAAATGGGGGGGCGACTTTCTGGTTGCATGACCTACTTCACTACACCTGATTACTGTTGGGTTTACAAGTTTGAATGGGAGGCGGGTGGACAAAGAGGGAAAAAAAACAAGACGATTAAAAATGACATGCACCAATCGTACCACCGCGCAGAAGATCACGATGAACACGAGCACTGCAGCGAAACTTCCTGCGCACTTATATGACTGGTGTGTGGAGTTCGGGAAAAGAAAATAGTATAATACAAAATCTGCGGATGAAAAAAAACTGGGTGATGATTTCTGGTCAGAGACGTTGCTGCTGAATTTTCCAAATGTATTATTCTGGCGCTTTAATCACCACAGAAAGAATGTCATTCACTCCCATTATATTCCGGAGAAGCCCGACATTCCTACGGCCGATATCTCCCAAACTAGGCAACTCCTAGCAGAACAACCTAGATAGATAGAAAGCATGGAAGCCCCTCTTAAACCCCCCCTTTTCACTTTTAGGATGAAATGCCCCTTTAAATGTCAGCTATAACACTGACAAAGAAAGTTCAACGTCACGTGAGAACAAACAGCTCAACTCAGACCATCAACAATTACACTGACATGGGAAGCTCTCGGCCTGTGCTCTCCTGCTGGCTTATTTACAGAATGCCACACGTGAAGCCATAAAACACTGCTGTCTGGCCTCATTAGCCTGAATCATGAGGGTGGCGGAGGAGGGGATTGGAGACCACTGGCACTCGAGTGGAATTTGCCACCCAAATAAGGAAAACGTTCCATAGACGGCCTGTTTGGCAGCTTTAATAAGCTTCCACACCGCCTGCCTACTTACTGTAAATAATCAAATGCCTCGTCATTCCCAGGAGGAATGTTAGATGAAGGTTAGAAATGTTAGGGCCACACCTACGACGGGCATGACCTCAGCAAGGACCAACGGAATCTTACGGTGGATCAAAAGACTTGGGTACATGAAGGGGGGGAAACATCCCTGAAAAGTCCCCAAAACAGACTCAGCTTTGGGTTTTTAATCAAACTCACCACCCCACTGACGCAGGGTGTCCGAGAAACGGGCGACTCTGCTCACCTTCACACAGGACCAGAACTGCCGCTGGAAAAAGAGGTAGGGGCCCGAATTCTTGTTCTCCAATATGCTGCCAAGTCCAGACAGACATGGGTTAATCAGTACCTAGCAGAGATGTTGGTATGCAGAACTTCAGCAACATCAAACTCATGCAGGAACCAAAACTTACTTCTTAGGGTAGAGCGGCATGAATATGTCGTTGTCTAGCGTCCTCCTTGTCCGGAGGACAATGGTCTTCAGCAGCTCCTAATGTGAGGAGAATCAGGAGAACCTAAGTTTGACCAGACAACTTGACCAGGGGGAAACAAGGCACCACTGCCTTGTGGTGCTTTTCCAGTGACATACAGGAATGGCACCCAAGCCGTACCGCGACGAGAGACTAGATAGATACACTGTGGTTTGGCTCGCGTGGGTTTTCCACTGCGGAAGGGTCCGGTCAGTAAAGGCATTGCCGGGTTTGGAGAGTGACAGTGATGTAAAATCGAAGAGATGCGTATTTACTGTTTATAATTTATTATACACATTTTTTTTACTGTGCGTTAATTTTGATTAACAAGTCTTATGTTAACGTGAAACACTATCGGAATTCGCATTACGAATCCATTCCGTTCAGCTGTTACATAGTTCTTTAAGTGGTTAGAAATGTTCATGTCACATCACGATGTACGATACTACTGATAATGAATAATATACAGAACATGCTCTTTCCTTCAGATAATCATGCATATCAACGCAAAACATCGGCATCTCCATGCATTTTGGTCAATCAGAGGGTTTGGTCACGTTTCTGGCCCTGTTAGTAAGCAGGGCTGTGCCGGCCCGACCCGGCGTACACACAGTGTTCCGAATTATTATGCAAATGACAAATCAGTAGGATTTCATCGAAAAGTTTCTGCCTGTTTTATTCTACACGTCCTCTTAAATAACTGGTGTCAAGCTCAGAGAGGTTTATGAATTAGTTTGTCAGATCTTCATTGAAGTGAAATTAACAGACAATTTGTGATTATTAAGCAAGCCACAGTTCACAAGTCATACGGGGGAAAACAAAGACCTTTCCGAAGCTGAAAAGTGTTTTACATTCACAGCTTGAGATACCTATTCATATACAGAGGATATATATCCTCTATAATTTCAGAGGAAATTCGGTGAAATAAAGGAAGCAAGTGGAGGAAAGTTTCAGCCAGACAAATGAATGCCCTACAAATTTTTTTTTTTTTAAACTGAAGCGAAACAAGCATTTGAAGCTGCACGTCTCTGAAGTCTGCAGTCGTGCAAAAATCGGTATTTTGACCATCCTTAAAACTCAAAAGGCGGCGAAAAAAAATATATTAAGATGAAATTTCCAAACAGCTGTATACACCGGCGAATGCCACGCATTACAGGATGGTGCAGACCACCATGCACCACCGCGCCGCCCCCTCACCCTAACCGCCGCACCACCGCGCCGCCCCTCACCCTAACCGCCGCACCACCGCGCCGCCCCCTCACCCTAACCGCCGCACCACCGCGCCGCCCCCTCACCCTAACCGCCGCACCACCGCGCCGCCCCCCTCACCCTAACCGCCGCACCACCGCGCCGCCCCCTCACCCTAACCGCCGCACCACCGCGCCGCCCCCCTCACCCTAACCGCCGCACCACCGCGCCGCCCCCTCACCCTAACCGCCGCACCACCGCGCCGCCCCTCACCCTAACCGCCGCACCACCGCGCCGCCCCCTCACCCTAACCGCCGCACCACCGCGCCGCCCCTCACCCTAACCGCCGCACCACCGCGCCGCCCCCTCACCCTAACCGCCGCACCACCGCGCCGCCCCTCACCCTAACCGCCGCACCACCGCGCCGCCCCCTCACCCTAACCGCCGCACCACCGCGCCGCCCCCTCACCCTAACCGCCGCGCCGCCCCTCACCCTAACCGCCGCACCACCGCGCCGCCCCCTCACCCTAACCGCCGCACCACCGCGCCGCCCCCTCACCCTAACCGCCGCACCACCACGCCGCCCCCTCACCCTAACCGCCGCACCACCGCGCCGCCCCCTCACCCTAACCGCCGCACCACCGCGCCGCCCCCTCACCCTAACCGCCGCACCACCGCGCCGCCCCCTCACCCTAACCGCCGCACCACCGCGCCGCCCCCTCACCCTAACCGCCGCACCACCACGCCGCCCCCTCACCCTAACCGCCGCACCACCACGCCGCCCCCTCACCCTAACCGCCGCACCACCACGCCGCCCCCCTCACCCTAACCGCCGCACCACCACGCCGCCCCCTCACCCTAACCGCCGCACCACCACGCCGCCCCCTCACCCTAACCGCCGCACCACCACGCCGCCCCCTCACCCTAACCGCCGCACCACCACGCCGCCCCCTCACCCTAACCGCCGCACCACCACGCCGCCCCCTCACCCTAACCACTGCACCACCATGCCGCCCCCTCACCCTAAGCGCTGCACCACCATGCCGCCCCTAAATGAGTCATCATACAGCAAAACGCAAAAAAAATTAGGCTCCATATTACCAAACTGCATCTTGCATAATAATTTGGAACAATGCATTTTTTTCTAACATATTAAAAACAGCTGCTGTCACTGCCACTGATTTGGCTTCTAATTGATATAAAAATAAGAAATCTTTAAACTGACCATCTAGGAAACACACATGAAAATGACATCTGCATAATAATCTGGAAGATGGTGGAATTTGCAATGGAAAACTGTTAGTTTGTGGTACGGGTCGGGTACAGTTTGGTTCTAGGCACCATGAGGAGGACAGATATTGCACAGAAACGCGTGAGCCCACCCCGATCCTGCGATCCTCCGAGGACCCGAGTGGGACAAACCTGTGTGTTTCGGTTGTCCCCATGCAGCACCGTAGGGTAGCCCCTGATCAGCCGCTGCATGAAGGCCACCAGGCGGCTCGTCTGACTGCTAGATAGCGGGTCCCACATCTGGTCCACCAGTACTGCAAAGGGTTAACAGGTAAACAGGTGGTCAACAAGAAGCAAAGGTAGCAGAGATTCTACTACACAGTTCATCAACAAAAATGCATCTTCCTAACCCAAGTCAGACTAGTTTGTATGACCTATAACGGGTAAAGAAAATCTTTCCATTAAGTTTAGTAGCAGTGGTAAAATGGACGACACCAGAGATATTACCAAAGATTTTAACCTAAATCAACAGCCAGTTCAAGGTATGAAAGCAAATGAAGCAGCAGCCTAGATTAGCAGCACAATCCTATACGATAATTAAACAACTTGTAATTATCTCAGATTTGTGTAACATGATTATTAACATCAGGGCAGGGCATTTAGATAACTGACGATTCATTGAAGGCTGCTTTCCTATCTCCCCAAAAAATGTATGAATGCATCTAAAAAAAAAAGCATCTAAAAATAGAAGCTCACATACATAAGATATCTGGTGATTCACGGCGTATTACATGTGACCAGAGATCAAACATGCCCACTGCAAAGCAGGCATTACATTCTGTTTCACAACAGCTGTAACGCAGTAATTCTAAGGGGGCAAAACACAAGAAGTCTTCAACGGAGCACAAGAAAGAGCTCCAAAGTCTATTTGCCCACCAAAACATTTATTATTTACCACAAGTTACATAAATGCTCTCAACCAAGCTGCATGATGCAACCCTGAGCACGATGAGAGATTTGGGTGAATAAATCGCCTGTGAATTTGTTTATCAAAGTGGGGATACTCCACATTGTCTCCACAGGCTGCTCACCAGCGAGTTTGGGAAGGATGACTTTCTCCACAATGGCGGGCAGGAGGCCCACGTCGACGTCATCTTTCTGCATCTCCGACTGCTCTTCACAGTTGTAGAACAGCAGCGACTCGAACCACAGCATGTACTCAAAGTTGGGACAGTCCACCTGCGGGCATGCAACAATGCATTGTGTAATAACGCCGCATTATGCAACAATGCCACTTTATGTAATAACTCGATATAATATGAATGATAATGATAATTAGGTAAAGATAAAATTGTCTATAAATGTCACATTGTCAAATTATTACATAATGTGGCATTATCAATATGTAATATTACATTGTGTGATAATTCGTAAAATGTCGAGTTTCGTAATGTGGCATTATTATATAACGCATTGTCACAGAGCATCTGGAGGACAGATGTTCTCTTACTCGACAAATGTATATTGACATTAAAAGAGAAGTGCTGAAAATAACAGGATCAGAAATGTTTCGAACCATCTTATTAAACAAAAGCACAGAACGTTCTTCAGTTAGAAGCTCCTTCAACCACACAGTGACATCAAGGGCGGGTATCACTTAACATGTAAAGGGATGAACACCATACCTCCAGGGGGGACCAGCCAATCAGCTGCAGCCTGACCAGGGGGCTGAAAAGCTTCGGTAAACACAGGCCGATGTAGGCATCCTGGTAGCAGGCCGAGTAGAGCTTCCGCCACAACTCAAAGCGGCACTTGATGCTATCCAAAGAGTGAAAGTCCTCCAGGACGTCCTCAAACACTTTCTTTGAGTCCTTCAGAACGCGCTCTGGGGGGAGAGTCACATAAACAAGGCATCTTACGTGGAAGAAAAGCGGATTCAAGCTACCTGAAGGGAGTGGGTAGTATACAGCAATATTGGTGGTGTAGTTACATGAGTGCGCCAACGGCCCACCTCTATCCAGGTTGAAGCTGGTGATGTCAGTCGAGGTCTCCTCGTCATCGCTAGACAGCCCCTCCCGGTGCGCGGCCCGCTTTCCGTTTTGCTCCCTTGCCTGCCTGCGCCGGGTCCTGTGGTACCGGACCATGAAGGAAACATGCATACAACACGAAAGTGAAATGTAGAGAAACGTCAGCCCCGCAGCGATGGGGGAAGCAACTGGAACCTCAGTCACAGAGCGACATCTGCTCTTCTGAAACTGACTAATTGTATGACGACAGTAACTGTCAAAACTCATAAGAATGGTTTTTATCAGCTTGAAAAAAAGCTCAATATACAGCTCTGGGGAAAAAATTGAGAACACTATATTTAAAAAAAAATATGTGCATTTTTAAATCCTGGTTTAATCACAATTCTGCAGGCTATAGAGCAGCAGGTTGCTTCCAGGCTCAAAATTTCAGTTCACGAGAATAAGGTGAAGCAGGAGGCACTGAGAACGACCAGAAACCAGCCAGGTAGAGGGCGGAATTGACATTCTAATGCCGGAGATGACTGTCAACTTATCTGACAGTTTCTCATGAATCGGAAGATGACATCAAGTGACCTTGTATGGAATGGGAAACATTAACATTATGTGAAGTGCACTGCTAGGACAGTTATTATCAGGCTCTTAGAAGCAGGACTGAAGTCCTATAAAACAAGGTAGAAGCCCTTTAACAACGAGAAGTAGGCAAGAGCCAGGGTGGACTTTGCGGAAAATACACATTATTCACAAATGTACACCCATAAATCGAGAAGAGTGTGAGTATTGTGTTTTCAATTTTTTTCCCAGAGCTGAAGTTTTAACAGCTTGTTTAATTGATAATTTAAGCAAAGCAATTCAGCCTCAGGCACTCATGCAAAGGTACAAGCGGCACGCTCTTCTGGAACTCTGCTATGACTAAATCGATAAAGGTCAGACAGCTTTGTTATATAAACAAGTACAGTATTAATCTGAGCAAGAGCACGAGGGGCAGCGTACCGCCTGGCCTCCCTCTCGGCGATCCTCCGCTGCTTGGCGTGTTCCTGATACGCGGCACGGTCTCTGCCGAAAGAGTCCAGGTTTGGGGCCATTAAGGCCTTGTCTGAAACAGACACAGCCCAATTAGCAGCTGTCGTTTCTTGCCCTGGCTAACAGTCCTGTCCTAGTTGCAGTAACGCACTCTGCTCTGGCATTAGCTTTGTGCTAACGCTCTGCTGTGATCCCCCTAGGTTTATGCTGAGAAACAGCCTTCATACAAATCAGCAGAAACAATTATGCCCGATTTCATAACAGTGGGATTTTACTACATATATTCATTGCCTGGCTAGTCAGTCACTTTAGATGAGACTACAAAAAGCAGAACTACTTGCATCTAAATAGCAGGGAAGAATAAGCTTTTCACTGTGGCTCCTCTTCCAAATAAGTGAAGCTAAACCCCAAAGTTTCCCCTACGCCTTTCTAGGGTTAAAATCATTCAGCTCTGGTTTTACACACGATGCATTGAACAGCAAGATGGGCTGTTGAGAACGAGCCAACTTGGATTTTCTACACTTACCTGATGCCGCAACGCTATTGAGATGCAGCACTTGGGCCCTTTTGCACTTCAGCACATGACACTTTAGTGTCTTTTAGTCTTAAACTACACAAAACAGCAGCATCTGACTTATATTCTCAGCTGCCAGAGGACAGGAAAAAAAGGGCGTCTCCCCCTATCTCCCAGCCCACCCACATTAACTTCTAGGGCACTGAAAACCGCTCATGTTCGCAGCTGACAGCTCCGAGTTACTTTTTTAAAAAAAAGAGCCATACGGACGAGAATGTCGATGGAAAAGAACTAGAGAAACAGACAACAAGGCTGCTCAAATAAATCATAAAAACCTTCAAGATGGACTGACTTGAAAGGCTTGAAAATTCCGCCGATTCATCTTTAATATCATCCTGTCTTCTCTGGACGAGCCGGGATGCCCGTTGCCTTAGTAACTGGTGCATGGCAGCCTCCAGCTCCAGAATCACTGGCACCTGAAAGATACGATACCTTCTGTGACACGTGGACCCATTGGGGTCAGAACCAAGTCCAGGCTGGCCATGGGGAGTTTGTCTGGGGGATGGAGAAGGTGGGACTAGCTGGAAATCCGGCACAGGGAATGGAACGCTAACAAATCCCAATACCAGTGCCACATGATGGCGAGCTGGCGTTTAATTGGCTGATCGTGGTTCACGAAGCAGCATCCAATATGGGGGCCCAAAACAGCCTCAATTAACAACCCCCCGCAGGGTGATTCCCTGCGCCGTATGCGGCTAACCCCCCCCACCCCCCCCAAACAAACCCGACAACCACAGAGCACCGTCGACCCGCCCAGTGTCTCTGCCCCTGCAAAAGCTGAAACTGGGACGTTAAATGTTCCGGCAAGAGCCTGCTGGGCCTCCATTAGCAGAGAGCTATAAGGAAAAGTAGCTCAGGAACAAGACATTCCTGACAAAGTGCTCTGTGGAGAGACGGTAAGTGAGAAGGTGGCAGGCAGACAGGAAGGAACCCCAGAAAAACGGAGGTTACAAAATCACAGACAGCAACTGCGTATCAACATCACAGCAGCTGTTACTGGAACATTCCTCATTACAACACAAACCAAGGAGCAAATACCAGATGCAGTAAAAAGTACCGTTACAGAAAATTTTAGCTACACTTAATGTAATCATTTACATGGGCCTCACGACATTAATTAAGTAAAAATAACAAATAATAAATGATTCACACTGCTAAACTACTGCCCTTTGTTGCTCAATACGAGGATGAAAAACAGAGAAAAGGAGCAGCAAATAGTTTCTCCCTTACCTTTTCACCGAAACACTCAAGCAAGTCTCGGACATACCCTCGCATTTCTTGCAAGAATTTATACTGGTCAGCGACAGCGTCAGAGGAGCCCTCCATGCGCTGGATGGTACGGGCCGAGGCTGCCAGCTCCTCCCGAATCTGCTCGTAGCGCTTGGCATTGCTACTGTGCCCCTGGCACATGGAGCTGAGCCTTGGGGGTGTTGGGGGGGGGGGGGGGGCAATGGGAAGGGAGGAAATGGGAGAGGAAGAGGGGGATCATGCAAAATATGCCGTGGCCTGGTGCATGCTGGGGGGGGGGCTTCTCTGTCACACAAAACCAGGAGAAGTTCCTCTAACTTAAGTTACCGCATTGATTCCCAAAGCACATACCAGCCCGGCTCACTTTTACAGCCTTATTGACTACATAGACCAGACCTAAGAAGGTCTGTCTTGTACTAACACTACACTGAACCTTCATTCCTCCTGAGAGATCATCTTACACAACTCTGAATTGTGTTAAAAACTGGCGAATCTCCATTAAGTTGTTAAAATTTGCAAACTAAGCTGCGACTTAACATCTGTTAAACTGAAATCCAGCAGCGGCAGTAAACAAATCAGGGTTTAATTTCATTAATGAAAAAAGCAAAAATCTCATTTGTTGTTTCGATAATTATAAAATGTATTTTTTTCTCTCCTAAGTTACTCAATCTGGGAACAGGTTTTAAAAATAAATACAAAAATGCTTCTTTGGATCAGTTTCAGTCATCGAGGGGAAAATTAAAATGTTCCAGATCAAAAATATTCATGCAAGCTGGCAGAAGCACCAAGGACCCACCCCTACTCAAGGAAGACGGAGACCGTCTGTATAGCCAACTGGTGGCTTGTTAAAGGAATAAGCGCATTGAACCCGGTCTATCACACGCCAAAGGTTCTTCCCAAGGTCTCAAATCCGGCACACTATGCGCTTGAATGGACTAAAGCCACTAATCGATTCCCAGCCGTGAAGGTTAACTGGAGGCCGCAAAGCCGACACCCATAGAGCAAAATAAGAGTATGATAAAGGAGAGGCCAATCCGCCGGGCAGAGAACGGTCAAACCCTACCTGTCTTTAAGGCGTTTCTTTACCAAATCAGTAGTGATAGGGGTCAGGTCACTACTAGGGGCGGAAAAGGTTACTGAGGTGTCGGCCTTGGCCTTGGGGTCATCCCCTGCCACTGAGTTGTAGGAGTAGGTCAGGCTGTATGAAGTGCCATAAGGCTGGACGTCATATCCGCTTTGGTAATACATATTAGCGTCTTCGGGCGTGCTGGTTTGAACCTGAAGGACAGAGGGAGGGGAAGTCAGAGTCCGCATAGGACTCTGCAGTCTAAAAATACACAGCAATCGTGCCCCGGGGCTAGCATGCTGACCTGGGGAATGCTGATACCCTTCCTGATCTGTTCCTGCTCCCAACGGCTCACTTCCTCATCATTTCCGGCAGCATCAAGTGCCTCGTCGTCGCTGCCCTCAATGCCTGAACGGGGCACAGAGAGTTAGATCACGGCGGCTACCCGGGACGTCCGATAAAACCAACGCGTCGAAAACAGCTACCTATCTCCTCTGCAATTTTCTGACGCTGGGTCTTCAGCTTCACGCCGCTGAAGACGATCCTCTTCTCATCCTCGTCGTCGTCACTGCCGTCATGTTCGTCCTCCCTGACCAGACGCTTCTTACCGGCTTCCGGTTCTGGGGGCGGCCCGTCTGCCCCGAGCTCCCGGGCCAGCTGACGTCGCTTGCGGGCCGCATGGATAAACGCTGCGTCAGGGATCTCACCTGAAAAGCCCCAGTCAAATGAATAATTTCATCCGACCTCCCGACACATTGCTTAGACAAGTTGTGCAACTCAAATTCTCACAAACTCAGCAGCTTACGCAGCAACAGACGCAAATCTTCTGGTGGAGAAAGTAGCTATGAGAGCCCCACAGTACGAAGGATTACTGCAAGCTGTCAATAATGGACGGCTTTAACTCACACCTCATCGATTGGTGACACTGGTACATCCAGCACTGATTGACAGTATGCAGCAATGCTACCCAGCACAAGGTCAGCAGCTTCCCCCATAACTAGCTTTGGATAAACAGTCACACTGCAAACACACACACTGCTTTACATTTAAATAGAAGTAGTTATTTCAAGCTAGCATTGTTGTTGGGAAACTAGTGGAAAGTAAGCCTGTTATTCCAGCCCTTATGATGCACACACAGCCAAGGAGACACACCATGGAATCGGAATTCTGTCGGACTGCGGAGGAGCCCTTGCTGCAGCACCGAGCACCACAGCAGAAAAACGTGTCGCTTGATTTAAAACTGTGCAGGTCAACCCATTTAACCCAATGTTAGCGACGAGTTGCAAGCCATTCAACATGCGCATGAAACAGTTAGCGATGTAGGTCTCAAGCAACAAGCAAGCTTTCTGAAGTCCTGATGGCAGGGAGGGAATTTCAGGAGGTGGACAAGGACGCCAAAGAGTTTGACAGTGACGACACCATAACAGATGGTTTTGCTTGGTACCTTTTCATAAGCAAATGCTTTTTAGAGTGGGGGGAAAAAATCTACTCCCAAGAACCAAGGGCTACGTGGTCTTTCATTCTGGTGCCAATTCTGTGAAGTGTTACCAAAAGACGTCTGTCTCCGAGAAAACTATGTAATGAAAGATTGAGGGCTAAAGGCGGGTGCTCCGCACTGGCTAAAGGCGGGTGCTCCGCACTGGCTAAAGGCGGGTGCTCTGCGGTCATACCTGGCCTGAGCGTGCTCAGGGAGGACAGCGTGCTCGAGAACGCGGCCCCGGCACCGCTCCGAGACTCGCCATCCTCGTCCGGCTCGTCGTTGCTATCCACCTCCATCTCCTCCTCACCCTGCTCGCTGCTGGCTCGGCTCCCCTCCGCCTTCGGCTCCTCCTTCAGGGTCACCAGAGTCGGTGCCACTGTTTCTGAAAAGGTTTGCAAAGGACAATGCATCCTGTCTGCTATAGCCCACCCCCACAGCACGCACAACTTGGGGGGATAAATGCAGCGAGATTTATCGCTCCACTAGAAGCAGAACAGTGCTTCACAGCTAAATAAAACTATGCTTATTATTATTATTCATGTTACATTTATAGTCCTGGGGGGGCTGGTGTTCCACGATGCCAGATCTCTCTGTTATCTGATTTAACTTAAGATAGAAGTCATGATCGTCCAATAGGATTTCTCCTTACCTAAACTGTTCTTGGACTATCATTACTTCTACCTAAAAAGTTAACCCAACTAACAGAAAGCCAGGATTCCACTGCTAAAACAGAATACAGCCATACCATCCGTTGATGTGGTGTTCTCCGGTCTGATGGTGCTATTCTTCTCTAGGTCTTCTTTATATTCCTTTTTCAGCTGCTTGACTATCTTCTTACTATGGTTAGGCTTCTTCACTCTGAAGACCTCGGTGTCTTCTGCAATGGACATATACACATTCTGTTATGCAAAACTTACAAACCGAAAACAAGAATATTTGCATTTATTCAACGGGCCCCTTTATCCAGAGCGATGTACTTGTGAGGGAGCAGGACCAGTCCCTTGAGCAATTGGGGTTAAGCGCCTTGCTCAAGGGCCCAATGGTGAAATCATTCTGCACACCGTGAGATCTGAACCGGTCACCTTCTGATCGCAGACACAGATTTAATGCCCTGCGCCGCACTACCAAATACCATTTAATGCTCATGTTTAAAAAAATCAGTAAGGAGTCCATAAACTGCGGTTTGTATGTTAATACAAGCTAGCCATACTTAGTGCGATTAAACTCTCCCGCTACCGTTAAATATACGCATGTTTGATTAAAGGCCTTGTTATTGAGATTTGCTTTAATTAAACCAATTTTGACCACATAAATATGCATTCTTACGATCGCCTGAATAATTCATATTTTTGTACGTTGCTAAGTTAGCCAGACTTTGCAATGTTTTAGGATGATCGTTACAGTTTCTGAAATAGGTTGATTGCAATATATGTAATACTATAGATATTCAGTCGCCCAGTTTGCGTGTAACGTACAGCTAATCTCATAAAAGCAGCTTGAGATTTAATGCGACTTGGGAAGAAGCGGGGCGGCCATGTGGGGAGCCGGCGAATCGCGCGGAACGGCGGCGTGCTAGTGGGCTGTAGGCTGTCCGGATGTCGGATCAGAGACCGCAGAACACGCCACTTCCACTCAATCTGAGACGCAAACTGGAGCACCATAAAGCGCATAAGATGGAGCCCCAGTTTCAGAGAACCGGGCCACCGTGCTCCGCTGTAACTTTTACCCTCGTCGTCGTGAAAGCTCAGCAGGCTGGCTCTTGGAGCATCGCGGGCATCCCTATTAGTCTTCTTTTTCTCCTTAACGGCCTTTCCGACGTTCGGCTGCAGACCGTTGCCGTGGTGCACAGCCACAGTGCCGCCGGATACCGCCTCGGAATTGTGGGCATCGGGATCTCGGGTGCTGCCCTCCTCCCCGGCAGGGCCGCAGGACTGCTGCGGCACTGGCGGCGTCGCTATTTGCGGCTCCTGGCCGTCTTCCTTTTCGTCGTCGTCCGACTCATTCCTTCGCCTGAAATTAACCCTCTTCGCTTTTTTAAACATGGTTCACCTGGATGGGCAACGCGCACAGTTTACAAACGGACCGCGCTGTGGGAAAATACCAACGGCCGGTACAAAAAACCCCAACTACCTACGAACGCTGCATAGCCACTGTCGGCCATTGTAGAGTAAAGCGAGAACCCGGATGTTACGAGTCGCAAAGCTTCATGGGAAACCGAGTGCCAAATATGGGCAGGTAAAGTAACTACAGTACGTGATTTTATCTGGGGATTATCAGGGTTGCCAACTTTGGTCAGATGGCTGACCTGGGATTTTAACTTACAGACTAGTCTGCACACACATGCAGATATTTGTAGCAGTTTTATTACCTTGTAAATAGCGTGTAGGGTTTGCAAAATACCCCAACGCTTCTGATATAGCTAATTTAGGTTAATAATGTAATAATACAGATGTCTTGCGTGAGCGTGAGTTTCACACCAGATGCCTAAGAGTTTGCAACCCTAGATTATAAACGTACATTTGTACACCAGGGCAAATTGTGATGTTGAGTGGGGAAAACACATAGAACCATACCATGTACTATATTGTTTCTCATGCTATATTCTTGTAATTCACTGACACGCACCCAGTGTCCAAAAACGACACTGCAGCAAGCTTGCTAGCAAGTTCTTGGTGGTATGTTGAGTATTCACGTACAGCGGACGGCTTGACACACGGCCGCCAGCAGATGGTGCTGTTTACCAGCCTGTCTCTCGCTCTGCTGTATAGATGTCTGAAATGGATAAGCCAGGCCAGATTAATACGTCATTATAACCCCCCAAATCGCGGTTACTGATGCTCTACCAACACAAGTTTACGGGAAAATGCACGATTGACGCGTTACATTGCATTATTTTTAATTCAGTTTTTTTTTTACCCCCCACCCCTTTCCTCATTGTTTAGGATGGCGGACGACTTTCGTTTGTCTCGTAGTTGCAGAGTGGTTTGTCGTGCGGTTATATTCAGTTAGTCAGAGTGGCCTGATACTCCATTATTAAGTATATTCATTAGGTTGTAGGCTACAGTATCCCGAACATCCCTTTAGTTTGTTAAAGCGACAGACCACAGGTGCCCCCGCTCTCATTTTACCGAAAAGAAAACTGCTAAAGGTTGTAATCAAAATTTGATTTTTGCACTTGGGGGCAAGGCCAAAAAAAAAAAACTCATCTTGCTTACGTTGTGTGTTAACGCTCGTACCTGATGCACACATAACCTATTACCCCTTATGCAAAGGAGCAAAGTGCCAGCACAGAACACAACGCAATGCTGGTCTTGCCAATTAATTGCAATTTCGACTAAGGCGACTACTCCCCCCCAACTCAGCCCATGGTTGTGGCTTAGGATACGAACACAATGATTAAAGAAAAGACCCACATTACGATTTCAAAAGTAAAACTCCGCGTTCTTAGTTTTCCCACTAAAGTCTGACATTACCGAAGCTTTTCTCTGATGCTGAGTTTGTAAAGATGTGCATGCCCCACGTGGCCACGCGCAAAATCGTGAGCCCCTGCAATCGTCACGCATTCACACAGGTGGATGGTTGGAAGTTTAACAAAAAACTTCGTTACAAACAGAATATCAAATTTCTCCACTTTCATGTATTTTCTTTAGTTAACAACACCTGGTGGCTGGTGCAGAAACTGCATGAAATGGCAGCAGCCTTTACTAAATTGCAAATCAGCTTGTGTTCATTTTACTCTTAATCGTGTATTATATCGATAATTATGTTTTGATACAAGCCATCACGATCGTTTGTGAGGATACTTATATTAGTTTACTAGTTTCCACTAAGAGCTAAAATGTTCTGTATCTCACACACAGACAGACCCACTTTAGATTGGATCGGGAACAACATGGCCCGTTAACTTCAGTGAATTTGACATCCCTGCCTCACACCGTCGTTGGCGCAACAGACTTTTAAAAATCACGTAAAAACTATTTTAGATAGTCATTCGTGTCTTGGACACAATCGACATGTGAGAGATCCTGTGTAGTTTAAAAATAGCTCTAAAAGGTTAACGATTGCATTACTGAAATTTCAGTTTGCCTTTCACAACGTTGGTGATGAAAAACAAGAGGGCGGCCTGTTGAATATTAATGCAGGAAGTAAACTTGTACGGTATAAAGATTTTACACCGGCAGAATGGAGCCAGCTAAGCGTCCAAAAGCGCACCGTCCCCTTCGGTAAACTGCGCCGGGCGTGCGGTCTGAATCCCAAGCAGTGTGTCTTGTGCTTTGATCCGAATAAAGTGGAGGATTGCTACTGTGTCGCCGCTTGAATGCCCCGGAGACCTCGGCAGTACGGCGCATGAGTCATGTTTATGCATTTGCTGATTCTCTGTTTCAGGGAGAGAGAAAGCGAGACAACCGAACAGTGTGAAGCCATCGGGATCCGCATTGCGCAGTGGTGGGTCCGACATAAAAAACTCGGTGTCCTTCAGGTATCCAAACAAACTTGTACAATTTTTTTTTTGTTTGTTTGTTCGTTTAGTATCTATGAGGCCGTACTTGTTTGCACACATCGGGGGTTTGATGCGTAGAGTGAACTTTCTTGATCAAAACTGGTTAAGAAATGGGTGACTACTTAAAACTAAACTCGACAAGGATGAGGAGAGAAAGTCCAACCGATGGATTCCTGTAGTCATGGATCAGTCACAAACACCATAGAGGAATACTCAGATTTATGCTGGCCAGTGTTGGCCCAGTCAGTTAATGCTGATATTTTACTGTATTCAAACCACTGAGCCTAAACGCTTTATTTGCATGAACTGGAAGTGCAGGAATATTTGTATCCACCTCAGAAATATTGCTAAGCTTCGCCCTATCCTCACCCTCCCTGATGCAGAAGAGCTGATCCATGCCTTCATCTCCTCCGGCTGGACTACTGCAATGCACTCCACTCCTCATCGGGATCCCTAGTGGGAGTCTTCTGAGGCTGCAGTACATCCAGAACTCTGGTGCTCGGATCCTGATCAGAGTTCGGAAATATGATCACATAACACCTGTCCTTCAGTCACTTCACTGTCTTTCTGTTTCTGCTTGGATTTAGTACAAGATCCCTCTCCCCTCCCACCAGTTTATTTACGGAAACGCTTCTCGTTACTTAAAAGAACCGGTAACAGCTCAAACCACAACATGACCCCTCCGCTCTTCACGATTAAATCGCCTCCATCCTCCCAGAACTAAACTCGGCGTGATGGGTCCTCCAGTGCCCCTGCCCCGCTCCTATGGAAACCCCAACCCTGACACCGAGGGCACCTCAGTCTATCGACAGTTTAAAAAAAGGACTTAAAAACTTCCTTTTTGGCAGATTTTTATCATTCTTAATTTTTTTTTCGCTTCATAGCTTTTTACATTTTTAGATTATTGAGGTGTTGTAGCACTTAGCGATTTTCTCAGAAAATGTAAAGTGCATTATAAATAAAATGTATTATTATTTTCAGACTTCAACAAAGTATGTTTGATTATTTTGTGCATGTGGTGGTAGAAGCATTAAATGTAATCGCTTTTTCTCAGACGGCGTATGACTGTGACTCAGAGTGTGATAGAGGGACATGCTTTTCCACAGCACCGTGCATGCCTAGGCCAGCCTAGGGCTAATAACAATTCCTCCACATGTAGCGTTCATCACACGTGCTTGCGTGTTTCATTATATCCCACAATCCATTGCGGTTTCTCAGTCTACTTCCCATTGTCCTTTTCTCTCAATGCATCCCCATACATAATTACACTCATAAATCAATCTGCGAATGTTAAGGGAGGGGCTTGGCCCAGGAAAAGGGCAGGGCACAGGAAACAGCAGAAAATTACAGCACCGGAACTCCACAAACAGCGAAACCTGCCCTTTCAAAAGGTATCCGAAGGTGTTTGCTTCGGCTGCAGTGCTGCATGTAAATGAACAAAATGAGGCGTCTCCGTCCAATGTGAGTTTCTTAACCATCTAGGAAAGCATGGGGTTCGTCGTTCCATCCGGTATAGCATTGTTTGGATCCCAGGAAGCAAACTGTTCAAGGAAAGGGGAACTTTGGACAGAATGCTCGCCCATCACAGGATTCACACTATGGGGAATTTCGAGGTAATCTACCTAACCGCGTGTTTTTGGATACCCTGAGGCACCATGCTACTAAGGTTTGTTGTTTGGTATAAAATGTAATTTTTTAAATGTTTCTTCATTTTTATTAACACCCCAATTTAGCTGCTGTTTTTGATTTCACCCGTCTGGTGTGACGGTTGGTCACGTGACCACACAGGTCCACCCAAGGCTGCACCACACAGTGGTGATGTCCGTGGCTCCTATGAGAGCGGACCTCCTGTTAAGGTGCTGGTTACTGCTCTGTGAAGAGCAGGCAGGGGAGGCTGGAGAGCTTGTGTCTCTGCTAGTGAGTGAAGGTAAGGAAAACATCGTTGCGTAAGGATAAAAATGGATATACAGGTGCAAACTCGCTCACTCTTACGTATGCTGACGCTGGCAATCTGGCCCCCGCGTCCCCTTGGACTGCACTTCACAGAGCTGCGTGTCGGTGTGTGCACTTACACAGGTGCCAGTGTTTATGTGGGAGAGAGAGATAGAGAGGGGAGCTTAAGGGGACACCATTGTTGTCCGAGGAAAAAGAAATCGCCCATGCGTTCGTGTCCCACACATGAGAGGCAAAGCAGCTTACAGGCCCAAGATGAAGGGATGAGCCGGTAAAGGACAGAAACGGATCCCAGCTTTTGAGTTAATCAGCTCTGGGGGTGGGATGGAGATTTTCGGCAGCTCTTAAACTGGGTCCAGTTCTTCAGTTCTACACTGGGCCCCCCACTATTAGCTGAACAAGAGTGTGGATCAGAGATAGAGAATCACTCCCTTGTGTTAGAATATCGACTTTATAAGCAGATCATTAAGAGCCAGCAGGTGGCGTAGCGATTAAAGTATATCTACCTGAGACAGGGTTCGAGAACATAATATATGGGAACTATTGTGCCAACAAACTTTTTGATGATTTAAATACTTTTTATCCAGCTGTACATACGTGTGAAACTTTAAGGTAAGCAAGTTTTTGCTAAACAACTAGGCAATAAATTATTTGTGTTCAATAAAAGACCAGGATAAGTTCCACCTCACCCAACGTAGAAAAACTGCTATTTCTCCCAAGATGCTTAGCAATTATTTTTTTAAGACCTGCACAAAATGCCTTATGTAGTTATTCCTGCATAAATGTTCTGTGCGGAAGGACTGCAGTAGATGCATCCGTGCAGAGAACCGAATCTTCAGCAAGGTTTAAAGATGTGAAAATGAGCATTGCGAGGTATAATATACTAAGGTGTAGGTAAAAATGCTACTTATATAACCAAATGCATTATCCTGCAGATAAATATGAATAAAACCCCCACAATTTATAATTATTGAATTTCAAAGCTATAAACTAATTTCAAATTGCTATGGGGTAATAACTGTTGGTAACACACAAACAAATAAGGTCAATCTTCTAGAATTAAAATGTGTTTGTGCTTTCAATGAAAATTTTGAGTTTAGTACTGTGGCATACTTAATGAGTATTGTCCGTATCGACCCCCTTGTCAAGTGAATGAAAAACTGTTTTTTTTTTGTGCCTAGAATGTCTGGGGCTGATGCCGATTAAATTTCAGATTTACGTCAATTTATCTTGATCACCAGTGAAGGCTGGTGCACAGAAGTGGAGCTTTTTTTTTATCAGCCTGGACTGAATATAATGCTGTTTTGACGCTGCGAGGCTTTCTTTGTTTGCTGATAAATATCAGGGTTTTTAACATCATCGCGGAGCCTGGTGTGGGAGCCGATCATTTAGACTTTTCGTTGTGATGGGCTGTGTAGCCAGTGACCTCTCTCAAAGTAGTTTGCTAATGGTGCTGGCAGACCACTTTCTGAAAACCCGCGGTGTTATTTCAGCTCTGCTTCCTCCTCTGGAGAGATGCAGCTTCATACCACCTCTGACAGCATGTTCCTCTGTGCATTAATTAAAATGAAAGCACTTTAAGAGTGTATCCTATCAGCAGTTCATGCATTAATATAATAGCAATAGTTTCCCTTTTCAACAAAGTCACCAGTGCTATGACCTTAAAACTGTGTTAGCACCAACACATACTGTAAATTAAAAAATAATGAAAGAAAAAGGCACCGTCATTAAATACTTTGCATATCACAGATGGTCTTTACAAAGGGGGGGGAAAATGAAGAAACAGCCATTTTTATTACATGAATAAAATATCAAAGCCATTCTGGGTATTTAAGGACAAGAAGAGAGTGGAACTTGAGAGTTCCCACTGTCGGAATATCATTTTAACATTGTGTCGCACCATCTGGGGAATGTCCTTTAAAGTTATTCCCAAGATGAGATGGCACTTCCTGTTTGACAATTTTGTGTGGGGGTGCAGAAATGGGACCTTTTATTATTGGCGTACAAACTGGAAAAAAAAGGTTTGTGGGAGTTAATTTTCTTGTTTTGGGAAGGGTGGGGGGCTCTGGGAGGTGCTCGGATGCTGAAAAATGGAAGGGGGGGGGATAGGACCTTGCGGTATCAGGCTTCTTAAAGATCTCTGAAGAGTGTTGCAGAGTATGGTGAATCTTGGCTTCCCTTCCAAACCCGGATTTCTGAATTTTTCACTTAGTAGGAGGAAGACAGCTACCCCAGAGGGGGTGCAGAGCTGCAGAGGAGGGGGGGGTGGGATTTCCTGCAAAGCGCAGCCATTTTGCATAACCCTGTAATGGGTGCAGGTGATGTGCACAGCACCCAAAGCTGCCCTCCTGAGCTGGGAGACACAGCGCAGGATCAGAAATGTTAACAGCCTTCCGTCCATATGATCCCAGCTGATGAATAGGAGCCATTAAGAAGCAATTGGAGACAGTTAACTTAGAAAGCAAAAGGAATGAAGGAAATATTTCTTCAAGGGGAGAATAGAAAGGCTCATGATATCATTTTAAAGGAATGTGAAGGACAGAAGAATGGAGAACAAGAAACCACATGGATCACCTGTGAGCAACTGGGAATGAGCTTTTTGCTGTGGTTCTCCAACATTTCCCATTACATTATTTATCTGACTTTCAGATATTCATCTAGTGTGACTCCTACAGCCTGTGCAATGTGGTATCTACTAAAGCGATTCAAGTTAATCCCTGTACTCAAGGTCGCAATCAGCACAGCTGGTCCTTTCCGGCCGACAGAAGCAACAACCTTCTGGTGACAGAAAACCAGTTTCCCAAGCACTGTGCCCAGGGCTGGAAATTAAGCTCACCCACTCGAGCCTGAGATAAATCATTAAGACAAAGGGCGAGTACATAAACTCAAGCAGTAGCCCGCTGGCTAGAAAAAATTGCATGTCATACTAGATTTTTTAAACTAAACTAGCTCAGCTGGTTACTTGCAAAAATTCCTAACTTACATCCCTGACTGTGCCACCAACTGCAGATAAATCTAAACCACGTTTGTGTTCAGGTTTGGTCGGGTCAGGGAAACAGGGGATTGGTGAAGGTTGCCCATACAGCGGAAAAAAAAGCAAATAGACACAAAACTTTCATGAATACATCAACAGAGTGGCTGCTGTACAGGAGAGGACTGATTTCTTTGGGGACCCTCTTCCAGTGTTTATTGCCCTACGGACGGCCATGGACACAGATACTTCTGCAGTCTGAGAAGTAAGTCGTGGAAGTTTCCTAAAGAATTCACACAGGCAGTTTTCAAGCAGTAATTTTTTATATATTTTCTTTTACTTGTTCCTACGGTGCCTCTTGTGTGCACAGTTACGCCCATAGAAATGCCAGAGGGATTACAGGGCAGGGTAGGTCCTGCATAGTGAACTCGTTCAGATATGTGCCCTTACAAAAGGAGAACTCTTCCTAGTACCGTGTCAGTTGAATGTAGCTACACATACAGCAGACTAGTCACATTAGAAGGCTTTGCGGCCCCAGTGCATCATGGGATCGCTAGCTTTAGTTTAGATACATTTCTTGGAGCGGATTGCTCTGTAGCCTTAGCAAACCGTCCCCGTGGCATGAAACGTATGAAGTGCGTGCAGTATTCAGGTCGGCCACTAGATGCCTCTACAGGCGCCTGAAAGAACCGCGCTGGTGGCAAGAGACCCATGGGGACGCGCACATTTGTTTTGATAAACGACAAACTGTGCGTGCCGTACAAAGCCTGTTAATATATTGTGAATTGATTTACGCCAAAGAGCGCCGCCTAATCTCTCTCCAGACTGCGGCATGCCTGAGCCCCTGAATCAAAGTTTTATGTCTTTGAGGAGTTTGAGGCAAAACAAAACAATAAAAAAACGACATAAAGATGAAAAGATTTCTCTCCGAGAAGGCTGTTTCCTGGAGACAAGGGTGCATAATGAATAACAGAGGGCACACCAGGGAGGTTCCCATGGGTAAAGGGGCTATTACCAATGGGGTAGTTGGTGCATGAGGAGAAGATGCCCCTATCTTATTAATTGTCCTTGCCTGACTCATTAAAAGGAGCAGCCGAGAAATTATATTAAAAAAAACTAGATTTGATGAGACAGCAATGGTGTGGACAACCAATAATGGTTGCAGTGGAATGCTGTTTTTGCAAGTGCTATATACCCAGAGAAACTGCGAGTTATGGATGATTGGCATCCATGCATCCTACCGTCAATCCATCCATCCTTCCCTCCAGCCATCCTTCTCAGTAGCTGCTTATCCCCTGATCTGCATCTGATTCCAGAAGGCGCTGAGCCTACATAGGGGGCAGGGTAGGTGTCATGGCGACGGAGTTGGCGGGATGCTTCCATCATATAATGGATAAATCGAGGTGAACGGCATGTATTTCGGATATGAGAGACAGAGGGACGTGCAAAATCTACGCACAGAGCTGGGAATTTATGCAAACATGTAATCCTGGACTTGTGAGGCAACCTACTGAGCTGCTATCAATTAAATATGCAGGGTAAGCCTCATCTGAATGTACCAAAACAAAGGCTGCCCTAAATATTTAAGCACAATTTTTTTTTGCACGCGCGCTGTTTTCCATCTCTAAAAAGATCCATTTAAAACCACATTTAAAAATTATTCAGCCGTGAGAGTCATCCCAGTTAATCATTTAATTACCGCTAATTCCAAGCAAATCAGGCACATGAGATCATTTTTACTTGTTGCACGTACACGTTTTGATCAGATTGCTGATTGTGGTTCTGTCCCGTTAGGCTGTCCGCTGTAATTATTTCTCGTGAACCTGACTTGAAACTATCGTCATGCAAACCCTTCTTATGGGAAAGGATGCCTTTCTCTCTCACATTAAATGGGAGCTCAAAGACATCGCACTTTTGATGGTATTTACTGTGATTTTCTTCATGCAGTCCAAAGACAGCTGACAGATTGTGTTAAAAGGCAGAGTACTAGTTGTGGTGTTGTTTTACTCCGTGATTGAGAGAAAGGTGTCCTAGTAATTTGAAGGTTTCTCTCTTTTGCTAAACATGTTCACAACCATCAGCAACAAGCTGACTATTCTGTACAGGCACCCTTATTAAATTAATAAGTGTTTAGTTGGGCATGTGCCTGGACTGATTATCAAGTGAATGCTCAGCGTGAGGTTATTTAAAGGGGTGCCTTGGGGAAACACGCTGAAATACATTTTGACAACCTTCACTATGCCAAGAAGAAGCAGAAGAAAAATGCACTAGCTATGTGGAACATAACCAATAACTTGGATGGGTAAAATCAAATTACAAAAATAGCAACATTAAAGTATCCAGTCTGATATTGAATTGTATGTTTTTCTCGTAGCTATTAAAGCTTAAAATATCTTTGAATTTCCCTGCTCAAACACTGCACTTTGAAATGAGAATTATGTCAGGCACATAGGAGACGTGTGAAAGCATGGAACGTGATTATTGAATGATGTAGAACTGGCCGTGGGGTTTGCTGAGAGAAGGAAGTCCGTCCCCTTAAAGGGTATTACGGACTGAGGAAACCCAGATTAACGTGGGAAACATTCGCAATCTGTACAGAGAACTGAGCTGGGGATGAATTTCACTCGTTTTACTTGTACAAAAATGTTCTAAGGGCAGAAGGAACAATGATTGGTGCAGAGACATAAATCAGATTGTAGAGAAGGTGGGTCCAAGCAACTAGAGGAGGCGTGACAAAGACATCTGATTGGTTGATTCTGCCTCCTCTAATCCCTCATACCCACCTCCTCTACAATCTGGTTGGTTATCTCTGAACCAATCATTCTGCCCTCAGAACATTTTTATGCAAGTTAAACTCCCGTTAGCATGAATTTCACCACAAGCTTGGAGCTGTGATGTCACAATACTGTTGGCCAAGTCGCCGTGGCAACCCCTCAACACATGCTAAGCAGATTTCAGTATCTAGAAAGCCTTCTATCTGTCGCTCGCACCTCCACCAGTCCAACATTGTCCAACCTCAGTGCTAAGCCCCCTGCAACAATGGCCTTGCAACAAGGCATGTGTTTATTAGCATCAACATCATCTGCTTCTCCATGGGAGTGAATTAGAGCAATGCTAATGCCCTGACACATTCACGCGCTCACATGAATTATGACAAGCTGTTGAAGGTATCTCAGACCAGTGCTGTTTTTTACCTGTCCTATTGACTCATGGTCAATAATGGCCTTTCATGCCAACAGTGATGCTGAAGGCATCTTGCTACACTAGTGGTCAACACTAAAGTCGCTGTAACTAATTCACGCGCTGTTAGATGCCCAGTCTACAATGAAGTGAATCTTTTAAGGGCTGTATTTTGATTACGGGGCCGAATCCCAGTGTGGACACGGTGACTTGCTGAATGTCAGATCCGTTCAAGTTCATTGCTGATGAGATAGTCTAAAATACCTACTTACTGATCCATAACCTGAACAGTGCTTGAAGACTTCAATCTCTTGGTGATTATCGTGAGATCGAAGTATCCCGTATTGCCGTTTGAGATGAGTTAAGGAAAGATTCACCTTGACATGTCCTGCAGAACGTTTTTTTTTTCTCACCCTCTTAATTTAAAGATGTAGGATTATGACTCATATCCACCTTATAAAGGCCTTTAACTAAAAAGCCTTTTAAAAGTGTAAGATCAATGCCAGGGTCTTTCCAGCCAAATCATCTTGCCGGCTGAAGCGAAGGGAGTAGATTGTTACAGAGGAAGGGTTTAAATTCTAAAGGCAGCGCTCTGATGAAACACCTCACTCCTCCCTTCTGTTAATCTCCTGTAATGTATATCTCAGGGGCTGTGTAGACAAAACACACTGTAGTGCCAGGGCTTCTGGGAACCGGCGAGGGAAGGCATTGGTTGATGTGGCCCAGCAGAGTATTCCCATTGGCCAGACAGGCAACGGCCTACGAAGAACCGGAACCCCGCAGATACAGGGCATTGGCCACAAGCGGCAGCCCTCATATGCTCATCAGGGACACGACCTGAACTCAAAACCTCAACATTGCTGGGTCGCGCTCTAGTAGTGGAACGATTCCAACTGTGTTTATGTTGGCATGAATGGAAGAAAAAGCTGTATATTGCTTTGCCTAATATAGCAATTTAAAGGAAATATTATTGTACATTTCAGCATATGACCCAACTCGGATCAGCAGGACTTGTTATCCACATAAATCAAGTGAAGGTCAAATGCAAATTAATCCCGAAAAACCGTTTGATGACCTTTTTTTTCTGGGAATCTCTTTAAAAGGGAACTAATGATGATGTGAACTCATCAAGAAGTAATTAAGGCTAACTGATTCAACTAGTATAGCTGGTCTGCAGACACAGCAGTGCTAGACCAGCTGCGACTACTGTGGCAATTATGAACCAAGGACAGAACCACCACCTGCCCAGACAGCTATAATCACCAGGAAACCCAGAACGACACTTAGAAATTATCCAAACCAAAACATGTCAGTCTGTCGGTACCCGGGCTCCATTTTCATGGCGTGTGTACAAAGGCATGCGAGTAAGAAGGTCTCAGAATACAGAAGTTACCATTCCATTTAAGGAGATAAAATCAATATCATTTTACAAGACATTCTGCAATTACTGCTGCTGTGATTTGCCATTTTAAACATGTTAAAACATATTAAGAATGTAATAAATGCAAATTGTATTTTTAAGACATAGTAGAAAGTACATTCATCTTCTTATTTACTGCAGGTGATCATTTAGTTTCCATTTAGTTTTGACACTTGAATATGAGGGAAAGTGGACTGGTGATTGCAATCACTGGGAAACGGCTGAAATGAGATCCACTCATCTCCTTACACACTGACTTTTCTTGCTTTCCTCCTTCCTATAATTCCAGGTTTTGATTCGGCAGGACTGATGCCAGCAATCGTCGGGGCAGCGATTTTCCGGGCTTTTAGGTCGATGATCCTCTGGAACACGGAGGGGAGACAGCCTTGAGAAGCTCATCGGACAGGAGGGAAGGAGTGAACTAAAGTCACCTTTTTTCGTTGTGGCTAAAGCACAAATGCATTTCTGTGGGGCCGTTTATTTAGCCCGCATGCTGCTCAGTGAATGGCAGCGATGCATTCCCTGCGCAGCATCAAGGGTTTGACTTCCACCTCTGCCTTGTTTGCCTTGAGTTGACGCATTTTCCGTGTGTTACATAAGGTTCCTCTGAAAACCTATTCTCCACATTCCAAAGACACGTGTAACATGTGATTGTGTGTGTACATGTCCTGCCAAAAACCCCATAACTATACCTGTCCAGGATAAGTGCTTGGAAGACAGATGGTTTTTAATGTGGTTTAAACTGCTGAAAGATTCCCCTTCATTGAAAATTTGTACACAGATGCACACACATGCATATCTGTGCTTAGATCTTCAGAGAGCTTCACACTGGCTGTAAATAAACTGATTCCTAATTCCACCACAGATATGAACTCATAATGAACATGTTTTCAGCAGGAAAGGTTTTTAAAAACATGCTTTTTAGGAGTACCTTATTTGTAAGGACATATTCTTTAATTTTGTTTCCAAAGTCAGCAAAAAATTGTCCACAAACAAGCACATACACGCGCACACACACACATACATACACACACACACACACAGACCTACAGTATATTCATATCTTTATGGGGACCATCCATTGATTTCTATGGGCAAAACCCTAATCCCAACAATGACAATCCTAACCTCTACCCAACCCTAACCTTAACCATTAGTAACCAAACAAAATATGACTTTTTCCATTTTTAGTTTTTTGATTGCATTAACAGGTTTTTATTTGGTCCCCATAATCCATACACACACACACAAACACACACACACACAGAGCAAGAACAGAATGCAGTGACATCTTCGGAATTTTTAAAGAGCTCAGTGACTTTTCTACAAACACCAAAACTAAAGTACTGATGCTGAAACAGATCCGTGGGACATGGGCCGCAAACGTACCTGTTCAGCCAAATATTCGCCCACAGGAGGCCGTGTGTTTTGAAACAAAACACTTTTTCATTATTCTTCACTGGAGTCTGAGCTGTTTATCGATTTGGATGGAAAAGGAAGCGAAATTAGGCCTCTTAACTCTTTTGATGGCTCGGCCTCGCGGCTCTCTGTTGCTTTTCCTTGTCTTCTGCCCTCTTTTCATTCCTGCAGAGCATTGTCAAAGTCAACACACACCCCGATCAACCCAGAGCTCATCAGGAAAAGATCTGAAGCAAATTATTCAGCAGCGTTTCTCATTTGCATGATACTGAACTTGCATGCTAAGTTTACTTTTTTCCCCCTGCTTCAGAACATGATTCTTAAAAAAAAAATCAAAAACCGTTATCCGAAAGCCCGTGCCCCCCTCCACACACACACCCCCACCTCCAACCATAGCCCCATCCTCCAATCCCACTGGAAAAAGGGGGGAGGGGGGGAAATACATGTATTTGAATATATGTGGAGGCACTGTACTGAAAAAGTGCCGAGTCAGCCGACTGCGCAGCCGTTCTGAAGCATTAAAGATTCTTGAGAGTATAAACAAATTCACGATCCTGTCAGGATGCCGTTAAAAGTTAAAGTTTGAAGTTGGCTTAAGAGTTTGTAGGGACTAGGTAAAAGAAAATATTTAAGTCTTAGCTATATATATTGCATCGTGCATATTCATGTACATATACATCACTGTCCCAAAGTCTTAGGCAAAGAAAATTATGTTTAAATTATCTTCATGTTGGTGTAAAACTATGATATAATGTCTGTCAGAGTGTGTTAGCTTAACCTATTCAAAACCTCACCTAAAGTCACCCCAGGTTTTTGCAACAACAATCCAATATACCCATGATTTTTTTTGGACTGTACCACTATCCCACCTTGTACAGCAAATCAATACCTCATCGACTTTCTAAACTAATTAAATTAATTAATTAAGTGAGCTTCTGGTGAAATTTAACAAATACATGACTGAGGTGCCTCTGAGGAGGGATTTGGGAACTGAAGCAGAATTTCTTCTAGCCATCCAGCAAGATTTCAGTAACTTTTTTTTACAAAAGCAATTAGTGTTAGTTTCTATTGTATCACTTTGTATATGTTATAATCTTAAGTTGTTTTTTTTTTCTGAACGCATGCACATTCACTACCCAGGTTAACAGTTTTAAACATTTCCTTTGAGTGACAAAGGCTTTTGCGCAGTGCTGTTTACACCACCATAAGCATCAGGATGTCCTCATGGGTGTGTTTTATGCACTGTGTGACCTTTTAACATTTGTGAAAATTATTAAGTTGAACGTTGATAGAAGCGGCAGGCGTGGTAAGTTCTTATTTATCACGTAGAATTATTTTTAATTAAAAACATAAAACATTAAATAAGATTAAAATGCATGAAGCAACGGATGCTTGAGGGACCCTGGGGGAGACAGTGACCTGCATCTGATGTATCGGACAGCTCCAAGTTGGCCTATGGGAACCTGGATTTGCTTGCTTGATCCTGAGCAGTGAGACACTGTTACCATTTGTTACTGCATTTGCCAGCCCAATTATCAGCAGACCCAGTGAAACTGAGTTTAGTTGAGGCAGAGTATGGTGACACAGTGTCAACTGCATTTTGCTCCATACCCTTCCACCTGGAGTATGTCCGGGCCTAACAACAATAACATCGGCTCTGACAACACTAACATCGCCTGTAACAACACTAACACCGGCTCTGACAACAATAACACTGGCTCTGACAACACTAACACCGCCTGTGACAACACTAACACCGGCTCTGACAACACTAACACCGCCTGTGACAACATTAACACCGGATCTGACAACACTAACACCGGCTCTGACAACACTAACACTGGCTCTGACAACACTAACACCGGCTCTGACCACACTAACACCGGCTCTGACAACACTAACACCGGCTCTGACAACACTAACACCGGCTCTGACAACACTAACACCTCCTGTGACAACATTAACACCGGCTCTGACAACACTAACACCGCCTGTGACAACATTAACACCGGCTCTAACAACACTAACACCGGCTCTGACAACACTAACACCGCCTGTGACAACATTAACACCGGCTCTGACAACACTAACACCGGCTCTGACAACACTAACATCGGCTCTGACAACACTAACACCGGCTCTGACAACACTAACACCGGCTCTGACAACACTAACATCGGCTCTGACAACACTAACACCGCCTGTGACAACACTAACACCGGCTCTGACAACACTAACACCGGCTCTGACAACACTAACACCGGCTCTGACAACACTAACACCTGCTCTGACAACACTAACACCGCCTGTGACAACACTAACACCGGCTCTGACAACACTAACACCGGCTTTGACCACACTAACACTGGCTCTGACAACACTAACATCGGCTGGGGCTCTTGCACACTTGCTCCACCACCAGTGCAAAGAAGGTTGAAAAATTACCTGAGATTTCTTTGTGACTTAAAGTTATTTTTTTTTACAAGTTGACCTTTTGCCTTAAACCAGGGGGTTCTTAATTTTGTGAGTCGAAAGGTATTGATTTCCTTTATTTCCAGGCTTTATTGTACAGCCCTCATTGTACTGCTTTCTACTCTGTGATATCCGACCAGGGGCTCCGTAATGGGGGGAAGATGGGATGATTCCAAGGGTCCCTGAGTGACAGGGGCCCTAAATAATGTGGAACATAACTGAATTGGTCTGGGTTTGGAGCCCAATATGATATGCTTTCACAGAGCCTAAAATCTCTGGAGGTGTCCCTGCGTTTGGGTGAGTGAAAGTTGCCTCAACCACACTCACCACACTTATTATTGGATCTATATCTTCTAGTCAAAATGAATCATGCACCAAGCAGAGCCAGAAAAACATGATAGTGAATGTAGGTTGGATCAAAGTGCAAACTTTCTTTAAGGTTTACTATAGCAGGCTTGTAGATAAGACATGTTTACTTTAGAAATGCTCTTAGAGGTTTTGTTGTACTGATATTAGACAAATATGCATATGCATTTTTAATACTTTTAATTTTCTTTGCTGGGTCTTGCTTACTTCACTCCTCACCAATACTAATGTTTTGAAATGATTACTAGTCAAATACTCACAAGTTATACAATATGTACAATTAAACAAAGGGCACAGATGTTATGTGTGAAGCTGAGGAACAGTCATTCCTGATGAAGTCTGAAGATTAGTTTGTAGGTTTTTGGAGATGTTTGGAGGCACCATACAAGTTAAAGACAAAATACAACTTGCAAGGTTGAGAAAGCTCGGGTTATTCCCCGTCTTGGGCTTGTTGTTCATGGGATAAGCTCCCAATCCTTTGTGGCCCTACATAGGACAAGGTGGTATGGAAGATGGATGGATGGATGAAAAAAATAATAATTGGAAAATATTGGAAAGTAAGCTTTCAATTTTAACATGGCAGTGGATAAATGGAGATTTTTTTCTTATATGAATTAATATTTATTAGATACATATCGGATCTATCTTCCAGCTGTTGTTCCTGGGGCTTATGCCAGACAGCAAAGGGCACACGAGAGGGGCGAACTATGGGCAGAATGCTGGAATCGCAAGATACACACATCACACATTACAGGCAATTTAGATACACTAATGAACTGCATGTCTTTGGACTGAAGGAGGGGACCTGCATAATATGGGAAAACATGCAAACGGAACCCAGACACCACCCCATGTTTGTTTACAATAATTGTTATTCATTATGTGTAGCATAATGTGGAAATCTGAGAATAAATGAGGTTTTATAGGGTATCCATGCGTGTAGTGCTGTATTCCTGTACGGTCAGACTGTGGCATTGGAAAGACATTATGCATTGTTTGTTTGACCATTAAATTAGCAAGGCAATGTAAATGAAGTGCAACAGATTGTGTAAGCAGCTCCGCTTATATGGAACTCGTTTGCCTGCCCTCCTTCACTTGACAGTTTTGTTGTGTTTGCAATAACAGTAATAAAACATCTACGAGGACCCCTGGTGGGCTGCTGAGGGAAACTCTGATGCTGTGTCTGTGGCTTTAATGACGTTGGTCCCAACAGGCCTCTAGGCAGAAATTAATTTTGGGGGGGGGGGGGGGGGTCTGGCAATTTGAACGATACATAGGTAGATATTTTGCTGACTGGAGGGCAGCGGTAAATTTCAAGGGGGTTCAAGCTTGTCATTTTACTACCTGGATATGTGCGTGATCACACTAGCAAACAAATTTGGGGGTTTCAAACCCTTTACTTTACTACCTGGCTATCTGTCTGGGTCCAGGGGTGCAGATTTTGGGCCCTATGAAAGAATAGTATATTGGACTTCCACCTCATATCAATCCAATTATGTTGCAAATCGTTTAGGGCCCCTGTCACTCAGGGGCCATTGGAATCGTCCTTACCTGCTCCCCCTTTTACGGGGCCCCTCCCTGTGTGCCAGTGTGGATCCCGCTGCCCCGAGCGGATCCAGCACTCAGAACGTCGGTGGTACCGATGATAGTTAGAAGCTACACGGACGATAATGGTGGGAAAACCTAAACGGCGACCCTGCGGGGCGACACGAATCAGAATACGCCGGTCGCTGGCATTTAAAAGCCATCCCGATTCATCTCGTTAAGTGCAGCCTCTGCTGTGGCAGCCGCCATCCGGAATGTAAATGGGAATTTATAGTCGTTGCCATGCATGCAAAGGGGCTGGACGAGCTGATGGGCTCCATTAAGAGAAAATAGGAGGAAAAGACTAAGTTTAAATGGACTTTGAAGCAACGGCGCCGTATATAAATCATTCAGCGAGTCACCAGGAATGGACACTGTGCTGGGCACCTGCATCTGGGCTTAACAATTCATTTCCTGTCATAATCAGCTGCGATGGTGGAGGGAGGGCGGGATGGTGTGTTTTCAAGCACGGACTCAAAAACGCGGTCAGAGACAGAACGACGGCCATCCCGTTACTTCCCCCGCCTGGTTTCTTCCTCCTCATCAGCCCTCGATATCTCCACCACTTTGGCTGCGACTAATAGTCGGTTTCATAACTAAACTTCATGCTCCGGTCCGCCTTATTGGGGCAGAGCTCCACATATAGCGATAACATGTGATCGTCCTCTAGAGAGACTATTGGGTGAAAACAACGTCCATCATCATCTCATCGCCTTAAGGAAGGGGTGGCCAATCTGATCTGCAGAGGGCGAGTGTGTATGCAGGTTTTTGGGGTAACCTGTAGGCCAGCTGTTCAAACCCAGGTGTGAGGACTCTTCAGCCAATCACTCCTCTAATTGGTAATCTAATTAAGGAGTTACAATGAAAATCTGCATACACAGCGGCCTTTTTTGGATAAGATTGTCCACCCCTGGTTTAAGGGCATCATTTATAGCACCGGCACCGTGAAACTGCTGTGGTGCCTTTTGTCACCGGTAGTTATTCTGTTAATTGCACTTTGCTACATAAAATCGTCAGTGACTCGCTGTATCGTCACACGCGCATCATGCTAATCGTGATAATCTGTGAAAATCGATGAGATAAATAGAACTGAATTGCAACAAATAAAAAGCGTAGGATAATCTGTCTGTAGGCAGTCTGTAAAAGAAGATATTCTTTCCCAAAATGGTGTGCTATTAACCTGTAGCGATCACTATTACAGGAATAACGCTCCTGCTTCTGTGACTTCTTTCTGAAATACTCCTCCTGCGACTGAACTGATGATGAAAAGGAGAAAAACTGTGTAAAATAAAAATAAATAGTTAGGATTTGTATCGTGAACACCCTTTAAGACATTTTTAAAAGACTTTTTTATGTTGCTCTTAATGGTACATAATAGGCCTACAGTAGGGAAGTTGCAGAATCCATCGACAGTATGTTACAGCCACGTGTTCAGACACTTATCCTCTGTGATGCATGTAAAACACGTTGGACTCGCCCTGTAATTACTGTAATGGCTGTACCCAAACAGCAACGGCACCACAGAGTAAGACTGTGCAGCCCCCCCACCCCCATTCCCCCCCCGGCTCAGTGGGTCTGACCCTGATTTCTCAAAAATAAAATAATATATGTGGATTTGGATAAAGACGTCTCCTGAATAAAGTGTAATGTTCCACAGCAAACCCCCCCCCCCTTCCATCCCAATCCTGGTCTTTGACTGACATCATTCGAGTTGGTGGTCGGCACAGCGCGGTTTGTAAAGATCGTTCATTTGCTGTGAAAAAAAAATTTCGGAGACTGGGAGTGAAATTCCTGCTGTGTTATAAAAAAGCAAGAGGAAACGCAGCGGGTGTAGAGTAGCAGAAACCACGGCCTTGTCCTGACTCTCATTGTTGAGAGTGCAGGGAAACCAACAATGCTTTTATCATCCTTTGAACGAATGGCCACCAGAAATCAATAGCAATATCAGACTCAAGGATTTTATTTATTGCCAACCGCTCCCTTGCTAAAAAGTAACCCCTCTGGTGCCTGCTGAGGGGGGAGGTGGGGGGAGAGACAGGTGGAGACGAATGTGGAGACATTCCGGAATGGAGTGACTTACAGTAATGGAGTTTAAATTGTGAGCTGAAGTCTCTTTCTCTCCTGAAATGGTGCTTTAACTGCAGGTCTTGGCTGCTGTCGGTCTAGGAAGTTTTTCCAGTGAAAAAGCTTCAAATGCCTTGACCTTCCAATGGAAGTATTGGCCCCAGTAACAGAAGTGATGGTAGGAACTCTGGGGGCCCTAGGCAAAAAAACTCCACGTGGCCCCCCAACTCACCTTCCCTGGACATGGTGAAATTCATCACCATTATTTTGGCGTGAAGTCTCAATTAATAATATCAACAAAGAGAATTTTATAAACACAAGTCCTTCATTTTCGTTGAAACGGAATACAGATTTGTCATTGCATAGTACTATGTAATCGGCCGCCCTCGGGGGCCCCCCTTCCAGCTCGGGGCCCCAGGCCATTGCCCGCCCTGCCTGTCCTGTCCCCACGCCTCTGCCCAGTAATGTCCATGTATGGACCAGTAATGGTATGAATGGTAAACAGAAACAAACACAATCTTCCTTTTCCAGGTACCTGTCTAATAAATGTACCTAGTGCTGGTTCATGGAATTTAACCGGTTAACTCCATCACTGAAAACATTCTAGGTTTATGTTTAATAAACGTTATTATATTTCTGGTATATTACTTCAGCTCAAATGTAAAGAACTCTAGAAACCCGAAGGCAAATCCCACTTTTTCGGGTCCTTGATGAAATATTCGGCTCAAAGGCGACTGTACCGGACAGGATTAGTTTGGACACCACTTAAGACCTCACACTTGAGGCTGGCTCCAGTAAAAGACAACAGAATCGTTTAGCATCGGATTAATTAAATGGCACTAATGGAGCGTGCACCGTCTTTTAGCATTTCACATTAAAAGGAGGAACGACCTTGGCTACAGAGGATAATTTGGGTACAGCAGTGAATAAAACAATGGGACATTGTTTCATTTGTGTGGATATTTCAGCTCGCCATCCTCAAGGTTACGAAGGCTGGAGACGATGAAAGGAATCAAAACATTTAATGGGCGGGGGTCGAGATGGCCAGAAGGTGGGGGTCTCAGAGGAAGCAGCAAAGAAGCGTAAGAATACTCTGGCCCTGTTTACATTTGGTTTTAAAATGCATCCGGGACGATCGACTCTCATGTGGATGGTGCTGCATCTATTGTGATCTGATCACTCAAACCACTTGTTGATGTGGTCTGGGACACACTTGACAGCATATCTTTCTGTATCTGCAGCGTCAACACTGATGCATCCTGATGCGTCTCTGGTAAGGACGTCACAATGACTGCGCAGGGCAATAACGGAATCTGAAGAGTGATCAGCTGGACACCTTGGGGACTCATGACAGATGCAGATCGCAGTGTCACTCGGCTGTCTAACCGAGTGTAAACTGTAACTGTAAACTGTACTTTCTTTGCCCAGTAGGGCCACAGCTTGTGCTGGTCTTCATTAGATCTTTCTTGAATGTACTATAGGACTGCAACTGTAAACGCAAGCATTTGTCCTGGTGCGCCAGGTGAAAATAACTCGCTTATTGGCTACTTACAGTGACCGCAAGACCGGGGATACAGCAGCCCAATGCTGTAGCCATTCAGGATGACCATGCCACTTTACACTACAATGTGCTCTCCAAAGAACTGAGCTTCAAATAGACATTTTTCATCAATTACTTACTGTGAAGCCTGAGAAAGACGCCTCTCTGTCCCCTACAGATCTCTCCAACAATACTGTTAGTTATGTTATTTACCACCCACTATGGTACCATCACAAACGTTCCATACAGTGACAAATGCCTCACAAATATAAACACAGGATGGATGCAAGCTGCATAAAATGACACTAGAGGAGGCGAAAAACCCGGCATTCATTTAGCCGTGATGGAGCAGAGACCTCATTTTCCCCCACTCTAGAAAGTTCTCCTCCGTGTGTCCTTGCCACCTCAGTTCAGTTCACACCCCTTGCTGCGGGGCTTCATCTTAAACTCGGAGCACCTCGACTAAATCTCCTCCCTCGCTTCTCGGTAATCTCAAGTTCCACACCTCACCGGCACACATAAATGACGGCTGTTGCCATTGTTATTCCTGAAGGCGCATTCCGGAGTGCTTTTAAATCTGTTGTGACATCATCACCCCCATCTCCAACGCCCCCCCCACCTGACGTGCGTAGCGGGGGGGGAATTCTAAACGCGGCTCTTAGCTACAGGAGCCTCCACGTGAATGGCGTGAAATTGGGGATGTGGGGCATTGTGCCTAGACTGACAACAGACAGATCGCATTAAGTATGTGACTCACAAATAAAAGAGACTTTGGAACATCTCTGTGGGGAAGAGGGAACATGGAAAATGGAGATACCGCAATTGACCTGTAATAACCCATTCAGCTAAATAAGGCTAATCAGTTGGCTGTACTTCAGTAATAAAATAAAATAAGGTGTTATAGATGGGGGGGGGGGGGTGCAAATTTATGCAGGTGATAAAGGTGTCCGGCCATTTTTATGCTGCAACATTATAAATGTTGATGAAAACCTCAAATAGCCCAAATAAAGGGGATTGTAGTACGGTTTCTCTTTTCGTATTCTTAAACGCTCTGACAATGACAGGAGAAGTTGTGGGGGGGGGGGGGTGTTATGGAGGTAAAATGAAAGTGGACCAACAGAACATTTAGGATGCAAGGCTGGCGAGCCAGACAAAAGCACCATGTGTAGCCAAAATCCTTGATAAGGGTGGCTTATATCGCTTTTGTAGGGCATCCAAGCCTCCACACTCCCACATCCTTTGCCCCCCCCCAAAAAAAAAAAAAATCCAACACATCATTTTAAAAAGAGCTTATATCTGCAGACCTCAACGAGAGAGTTTTGTAATCATCAATAAAAAGCCCAAGGCCTACTTGGAAAATTGGAGATTTTAGAAGGATTTCTGCTAAAACCAGCAAACAGAAGACAATACTGTCAGGGGGTGAAAGACCCCCCCCCCCCCCCCCGAGTGACGTAAAGCTGGTATTTTGGCTGCTGTGAATTCCGCCTTCAGGAGAATCCCGTCTCATATTGAAGAGGGACATTCTCACAGCCCCGGAGGCCTGTCTCTTCCCATCTATGCCTCCGTGCCACATGGTCAATAGACGCATCATGAGACCAAGAAGGCAACTCAGTAAGAGACCAAAGGGATCGACAGAGTACAGTGTGTTAAGTAATAGGCTTGGAAGAGAATACCCACACAGGGGTCCTACGGCGCGTTTGCGTTTGCTATGTTTAGCCAGCGAGTTCATCCAGCGAGTGCCACCGGGAAATGCACTGATCGTCCATTCAGCTGTCTGATGGGCAGGTCTCCAATTCCACCGGAGACACAGACCTGGAAGACGATTGTTCATTAGGTCTCCATTTTGTAGCTATATACTGTCCCCAATCGAACTGACTGGAAAGCTGAATTATACCTTTGCACGCAGGACAGCCCCCAAGATGAAGAAGTCGATAGACTCCGGCAAGAGGAAATGATTAATTCCCCGGCCCCACTGCTTCTGAAAAACAGTAACATGTGCTATAGAAACTGTGCCGTGCGGTGTGAATCACTACTAACGGCGTCTAGCAGATAAGCGCTGGATTCGTTTTGTTTCCGTAAATTAAAGAAAAAGAATAGTCGTATATTCGAATTCAGAGAAAAATAGGTATTTAATCATTTACAAGAGCCTTACAACAAAAGGGTGTCTGAACTGGTCCAAAAAAAGGAAGCTAATACAATTTCAAAAAGTACACTGACAAGGGGGAAAACACTGAAATTCCACTAAAAGTCGAGGCCTCACACCTGATGGGTTTGACTCCCCCCCAGCCCCCCTTTTTGAAAGCCCAAGAAGGCAAAAGAGATCGACAATATATAGTGTGTTACATCTACGGTTGCCATGTTTGGCCAGCGAATTCATCCAGCAAGCCTATGTACAATGTAGCACAGTTTCATTTTTAACTGTGCATTGCGCTAACTGTGTATGGTTAAAAATGACAGTAAAGACCCACTTGACTGACTACTACTCCTGAATCATGCCCCTCACCTTGGATCCCCTAGTGTACATGCACAGTAGCTTACAGTGACACCTCGATCAGTTATGAAAAAGGGACAGACGAATTAAGTTGTCAAAAAAGATTGTTCTAGAAGCTTGTTCCAGAACTAGTCATTTGATTTCAGTATGAACTTGTGCACCTGAATAAGCATAATTTCTTTGTTTTCATCTCCAAAAAGAACAGCTGGAGACAAAAGTGGGGTGAGTTTAAACATCGTTGCATATGCACTCTCAGGAAAAAAAAGGGTAAAAATTTGTACCTTTGCTTGTCCCTGGTGCTGTACCCTTGTAATTATACCTTTTAAGGCAGAGAAATGGACTCTGAGGAACTTCCCAAAAGTAACAGAGTTAATGTACCATCAATATTCCTCAGAGTCCATTTCTGCACCTTAAAAGGTACAAGTACCTAGAGCTATAGGGTACAGATGGCAGACCCTTGAGGGTACGGCCCCAGTGACAAGCAAAGATACAGATCTTTACCATTTTCTTCTGAGAGTGTGTAGTAGCTGCAGTAGCTGTAGTTCATGGATTAGCACAAAGGGCCCATGTGGCAGGACACTTTTCAACAGAGCTTCAAGGAGGAGCACTGTGTAACTGATAATGTTTGCTATGAGTAGTAGAGAGGATTAACTCCAGTCACCATTACTTTAACTCCTTTATTAACTCGCCATAGCAGCTAACCATTGGACAGTTATGTTATGTACCCAGACCTTTGGTGAATCTCAGTATGCGTACTTGACTGTACTCATGATCTCAAGTACTTACTTAACATCGCACGGCTTCAGTGGTTCATCAACTCAAGTTACAGTACAGTACTGTATGTAGTTACTTTAATTATTACTGTATTATTAACATGCACTGTATTATTATGCCTTCACTATATCTTGAAGTCTTTCTTAAGTGTTTTATATGTATAGAAAGATAAAATGTATACTACATACGAAGACAAACATTTGACTATCTGACGCTAAATAAGGATTGTATGTAGCTAGTTTGAATTAGCTACAAATTCACATAAGCACATTGTTAGGGAAGAGATCTCGTTCGTAACCGGAGGGCTGCCTGCGATTTGTGTTCTTGCCTTTGCCTACAATGAACTTCCATAAGAATTAGGATATATTTGTATGTCCCAGGACCAACACTGGTTAAGTGTGTCAGGTACATTGTTTATTTAGAGAATTTGTTGTAATTAACCTTGTTGAAATTGTGACACAAACTCCTTCTCGGTTTCCATGGCTACTGTAAGTAAGTGAATAACCGTTTCTCCAAAATGACGTTTTTCTTGGCCAGCTGGAGTGATTCAGTGTAGCAAGAGATGAAATGACTGGGCTCAGGTCAAAGCATTTATCTACCAAGGCTTGGAGATGTTATCAGGTCTGGCCACAACATTGCAGCGTAAGGAGTTGCATTATTTATTTGTTGGTTACAGAGGATGTAAAAAGCCCCAGATGTTGGTCTTGCTCCGCCCCAAATTTCAAGATTACATTGGTGGCATCCTCACCGAACGAGACCAATCCCATGGTTCATTGTGGCCCGAGTTCATTCTTTGAAGGCAAGTTGGCAAGACGGGTCTTGCCAAGACCACAATTACAGTCTTTGCGTTCGGTGATATTGAGATTCATCCCTTGTTCTTTTTCCCCCTTCCCTCTGCACACCTCACAATGAAATCCCCTTGGAAATATGCTCCCTAAACACTAACACAAGGGCAGGAACTAAAATAACGATAACCGATAGAAATAATTATGTGATTTAACGGGAGCCATGTACAGAACAAATCACATGCCACAGTCAGCTATACAGCTAATTCACATCTATGTAATTAATACACCAAATCACTTATTGTTCCATATAGTTTGTCACTTATAACTGTCATAATAATTAAGCTCAATTTAAACTTAATATTAAAGCCGTGTAAGTATAGGGATGCACATGGGAATTAAGACACAGGGAAAAAACGTTTTAATTGGGGTACTTTACCGTGGTACACATGCGACCACACAGCTGTCTTTGTGCATTGATACAAATACCAAGATGTCTTCACACATTCCTTTTAATGTGTGTGCATGACTGAGCCACATACGTACAACCCTCTTGCTTCCTGCAGGGTTTAAGCGAGACGGAAATGTAGAACAGCACAGACAAACGAGACCCGAATATGGAAAGGTGCAGAGACGGATCCAAAGATAGAGACACAAACAACAGCTGCCGTATCTGGGTGGGACTACATGAGGAAGGAGCTCTCGTCGCATGTGGCCGTCTGCATGCGAGATCGTCTAGGGATATCTGCAAAGAAGGCGGGCATCGATTTCACCTCAGCGCCAAGCTTTAATCAATATGTGACAGCTCCATTGTAGCTGATGGTAAAAGAACATGATTGGATAACCCTGGATTGAAAGTGACACCATGCCGTGTTAGGTGTCAGCTGTGGTGCCCGGATTGGGCTAAAATCGCTCCAGCTCAGCCTTTAGCATTTTGCCTGGTCATTAAACACACAGCCACGTTCATGTCCTTTGATTGTTGTTTCACACTGAGCCTGTCGCGCCCAATCGAATAAATGGATCCGCAGGGCAGGTGAGTGCACCTCACTTTGAAGTATAGGGTAGATGGCGGGGTAAAGATCTATCTGGAACTGGAACCCAGTGGCCCAGAAAATGAGAACCGTTGGCCCCTGCTGCCAACGCCGAGTCCACGCACCCAGAACCTTTTGTGTTGGATCAACAAATGCCGGGGGCTGAGAGGATGAGAGGAGGGCGAGAGGACGGTTAAGAAGAACGTTCCGGAATTTACAGGTTGGTGAATTAGATGGGTTGTTCCACTCCTGCTAGTGCAAATCTCCCTCTGCACGGCATCGCTACACAATAGGAGATGAGCAGACTCGCTCCCTGCCTCCACTGCAAAGCAGGCCAGCGACTCTCAGCCTGCCGCGGGTTCTCCGCTGCGATCTGGTGGTGGCGGTTCATAATTGCCTCCCTGCCTTTGATCGAAAGACAGAGCCGGGAGCTGATAACCCACCGGAAAAAAAAAAAATTACCGAAAGGCGCGATTTCGTAGCAAGTGGCAAAAAAAAAAAAAGTTTCTCCACGTTCTCCCGCTATGGGGTGTCAGCTCGGGCCCCCGTTATCTGGAACGGTTGACGGTGCGATGACAGAACTGAAATAAGAAATAAACCACAAAAAAACCCCCGAAGAACAACTTTAAGTGAGGGCCCAAAGTACCCCGTGTTACAGAAATAGCCGCAAGCAAAATATTTTGCTAAGGTTGTACTTGATATACAGAATAATTCTTGCAATATAAAAAAAGCTGCAATGCACTGTCCTGTGGTCATTTGGTACTTGCTGTTTTGAGCTCGCTAGGAGTTTGGAGAAGCGGATTCAGAAGGTGTCCTGCTTTAACTGATCTTTATTCTGTGGTATCACAATGAATGATTAATTCAGTCAAATCTTTGCGGCCGTTTTTGCGTAGGTGGTGAGCCTCGACTGAATCAGCCGTGACAGCCGCAGCTTAGCTCTCTCTTTTGTTAGCGAGAGAACCACGCATAAAGCCGGAAAGCCGATCCAATGGTGGGCTTGCACCTTGTCTTTGTCCCAAGCCCCTCTGGTGAATGTCAGGCTAACCTTGACAATGTGCTCGATGCAGTAGAAGGCAGGCGTGCTGAACCGCTTGATAGCTTGGGGTCTGCGCTGACTGACGCGGAGGGAAAAAAAAAGGCACAAGAAAAGAGGCCAAGACTTCAGTGGTGTCTGATCCGACAGGTTATCGATCCTGTCCACTCACCAGAAGAAATCCCTAGTGAAGACTCTTGAATAAGTTCTAACCTAGAAGCTTGTAAACAGATTCTTCCACAGCACATATTAATGCAGACATTCCCTGTAGAGGTGACGCCTCTTCTTGGCCCATCTCTCCTCCGCCAGAAGATGGGTCTACCCTGTGTGCCATGCATGATTCATGCGCTTGACGGGACTTCTCGTTCATGACGGCGCACACAGCCCCGGAACTCGGGTAAAGAATTGGGCTGAGACATACAGCAGGCCCACGAATGAGCTGTCTCCTCTGATACTGCTGCTACCTTCCCATCTTCTTCCTTTCCATCTGGCTCCATCCATTTACCCCTGGTCAGAATTGTAGAGAGGGAGGGGGCTGTCTCAGACAGCATAGGGCAAAAGGGTGGGCTCTACCCTGGATGGTCTGCCTGGATGAGGCGACAGGAGGACCCAGAGGAAATCCAAGGAAGGGGACAGAACTCAAACCCATTAGCACACATGCACTTTAAATCTTCTCTGCCGCTGCTTGCAATTTAAAACAGAACACAAGGCATCTCTGTACAGTAGGCAAGAAATCCGGCAACATTCGCGAAACAAAACGAGAAACACATCATAAAAACTAACATATGAGGCCTTAGAAGTCAAACAAAAATAGGTCCTATTTTTAAGTGTTGAATGTTGGGTAAGTTGCCTTTTGTTGAAATGTGCCGGCATTCCCATCGCCATTCCCTCTCTCACACATTTGCTGCATTTCTGCTCTTTCATCCTCCTTTTCCCCATCCTCCGCTTGCCACCTTCCCCTGCCACTCCACCGGATCCACGCTCATTCTCCCGCCCGAAATCTGCCCCAAATCCTCCCCCACACCCCACCCCCTGCTGGCCCCTGCATCCATCGCCCACAGCCTTCTCTCTCGATCCATCCTCTCCCCCCCACCCTCAACGCCCTCTCTCTTCATGAGCCCCCTATCTTCCTCCCTCTCCCTGCTTTGAATCCTTTCCAACATCACTCTGGTGCGGGTGCACAGTATGGCACGGCCCAAAGAGAGGTAACGAACCCCAACTCGGCCTACGAGCATCTGACTTGCATAGATATATTTCCAGAATAATTGTCCTATGTGTCCTTTTTGACTAAGGGTGTGCATCATTGTCTGGTATATACTGCATATTTACTTTTTCGAGGTTACTCATTGTCAAGTAAAAAAATTCACGATTCTATCCGAACAATAAACCATTTCCTAGAATTATTCTCAGTCGTCTCGTTAAGAACAGACACAAGGTAATTGATTTGTCCTTCTCTCATTCAGACTTAAATACGGTTTGTTCGATCACAATCTGACGGCTGGATCAACGGCTCTAACACTGTCTACACCAAACCACAAGGCAAGAACACGGTATTTTTCACAACGGATGATACTGGCATGTCCATTATGTATGAAGCTGCTAAGGCCAAAACGTGCAGGCCACGTTTCATTAACGGTAAGGTTTTCTTCCAACATCTCTTACTGTAAACGCTCTTTCCTTTACGTGCCTTAATGAAATGCATAACTACGGAAATGAGCTAGCAAATCTCTGGAGATTTACCTCCTTCCTGCATATTATCATGCAAAAATTGCCAGATAATCAAGAAGAGGAAGCGCCTAATTTAGACAGCTTTGTTTATTATACCATTACACGCAGGCTGATGGCTTCACTGCTTGTCGTCGAATGGCAATTGATTAGTGAAATAATATCGGACTCCCGGTCTAATGAAGAGCTACGACGGGAAGTCGCATTCGGATGGGAAATTATAACGTAATAATCTGGCTCGCATTTCTGCTGCCGCAGTAACCCTGTCCAGAATTTTTGGAGCTGGCTACTATAATTGGCATGCTGAAAAAATCCGGGATCGCCAGAATGAAATGAAAATATTTCTGGGGCCTGTTGGGGTGCAGCCCTAATTTGGGGGAGGAGAGGAGTGGATGCCAGTTGCGTCTGCTTTTCTGGTTTTGTGTCTGTGCATATGTCCAATAATATACCAGAGATGAGACTTCATTCAGACCTGTGCAATAGGGAAAAATAAAAATAAAATGTCCCCTGGAGTGATAATGATTAAACATCACATTACCCTAAGATCTCATGTCAGGGGTATGAATAGATATAGAATAGAATGAATAGAATAGATGTTGGTGGAGGCGAATTACCTCCAAAAAGTGCTTAAATGTGTGTAAGACATGTCGGCAATGCAGTGTAGCGGGCCATTAAAAATGTATACTCAGGATGTGTATGTACTGCATTATCTGTGTGGGTGTGTGTGTTAATAATTCACTTTCTAAGCATTGTTTTCCTGTCTGGTGGATGAGTACTTCTTGTGACCTTCCTCGCATCTCGTTCCTTTAACGGTCGTCCATCTCCTCTCTTAATTGGGCCCTTCCGCCATCCCCCTGCCAACACCTTGGTAAATAGCCATTTCGGAGCAAATGTGGCACCGACCTTGTGCCCTCTGTATGGGGAGAAGTCAGTCAGCCAGCATCTAATTTTCCCGTTTTCGCCACCGAAGCTCTGCGCAATCACTGTCTGATGATGGTCACCTCAAACGCCGATGCAGCCGATCTGTGTGATGACGGTCACCTGAAATGCCGATGCAGCTGCTCTGTGTGATAAGGGTCACCTCAAACGTGGATGCAGCCGCTCTGTCTGATGACGGTAACCTCAAACACGGACGCAGCCCCTCTGTGTGATGATTGTCACCTCAAACGTGGATGCAGCCGCTCTGTCTGATGACGGTCACCTCAAACACGGACGCAGCCCCTCTGTGTGATGATTGTCACCTCAAACGTGGATGCAGCCGCTCTGTCTGATGACGGTCACCTCAAACACGGACGCAGCTGCTCTGTGTGATGACTGTCACCTCAAACACGGACGCAGCTGCTCTGTGTGATGACTGCCACCTCAAACGCTGATGCAGCTCCTCTGTGTGATGACTGTCACCTCAAATGCCGACGCAGCCGCTCTGTGTGATGAAAGTCACCTCAAACGCTGATGCAGCTCCTCTGTGTGATGACTGTCACCTCAAATGCCAACGCAGCCCCTCTGTGTGATGACGGTCACCTCAAACATGGACGCAGCCCCTCTGTGTGATGACTGTCACCTCAGACACCGATGCAACCCCTCTGTGTGATGACTGCCACCTCAAACGCTGACGCAGCCCCTCTGTGTGATGACTGTCACCTCAGATGCCGATGCAGCCCCTCTGTGTGATGACGGTCACCTCAGACGCCGATGCAGCCACTCTGTGTGATGACGGTCACCTCAGACACCGATGCAACCCCTCTGTGTGATGACTGTCACCTCAGACACCGATGCAGCCCTTCTGTGTGATGACTGTCACCTCAAACACCGATGCAGCCGCTCTGTGTGATGACTGTCACCTCAAACACCGATGCAGCCGCTCTGTGTGATGACTGTCACCTCAAACACCGATGCAGCCGCTCTGTCTGATGACGGTCACCTCAAAAACGGATGCAGCCGCTCTGTGTGATGACTGTCACCTCAAACACCGATGCAGCCGCTCTGTGTGATGATGGTCACCTCAAATGCTGACGCAGCTGCTCTGTGTGATGACGGTCACCTCAAACGCTGATGCAGCCCCTCTGTGTGATGACGGTCACCTCAAACGGCGATGCAGCCCCTTTGTGTGATGACGGTCACCTCAAACATGGACGCAGCTGCTCTGTGTGATGACGATCACCTCAAACGCCGATGCAGCCCCTTTGTGCGATGACTGTCACCTCAAACATCGATGCAGCCAATTAAATATGTTTCACTGTCACACTGCTTCATGCCGCCGTCCAGGTCTCTCCCCCCGCCATTTGAGGGGCCTTTTCAAGGCATCCTGGTCCTTTGGCCCGATCCCTCTGAACTGCCAAACTATGTGCGACTTTGCCAATCCCCCGCCTGTTCGTGGAGCTGTGTTTTGGTACAAGTGGTTTTGGGCTAATAGGATTCGAGCTGCTCCAGTTACTGAACCTCTCTCCAACTCCTGCCTTAGCGTTGGACAACATGGAAGAGCTGTCACTGCCATTTGTGTTCGTTCTCGTCCAGGGGCGGCGAAATTCATTTCTTCAAAATAATTGTGGCTAATAAATGTCTCACTCAGATGACACCCCACCCTGGAAGCCTCTGCTCTGTCTTTGTGCTCTGCGTGGACAAGAATGCTCCGTAAAAGCTTCTACTCTCAGGCAGTAAGGCTGCTCAATATCTGATCAGGTTATTAGTACAGACAATTTGCACATTTCAATTTTTTGTTTCGTTGCCCGCATCTTACTGCTGTACTGTTGTGCAACTGTTGACAAATAAAAGTTTAATTTGGTAGAGTCCTTGGCCTGCTGGGCTTCCTGTGTTGTGCCAGATGCTCAAGACAACAGCCCAGACTCAGGTCATCTGGCTGATGGGAGGCAAACGTTTCAGTAGCCTGGAGCGGCGAGACTCAAGCCACGCCATTCATTCGTAGCTGATAAGGGATTTTACGGACATTTCACCAGTGCCGGAGATGCAGATGCTCGTGTGTAATCCCCTCTGAATTATTCTTGCTATGGGTGTTGCATGTAGACACACCTGGTCCTGGTGCTTATTTGATGAGCTCTCCCAGACAGTTCTCTCCAGATGTGGATCATTTGTCTCAGCTCATTAAAGCTAATTGCTGTGGTGTGTGTGTCTGGGGGTGGGGGGTGGCATCTGTCCCCCCTGGCTGGGGCTCGCTGTGTAAATGAAGGCAGGAAAGCAGATGTGAGTAGAAGTGGACAGGAGCCAAAGGAAAAGCAGTCCAACGCCGATGGACATGCCACTAAGAGATGAGGGGATGAGGAAGGGATGGGAGAGAGGAGAGACAGAGAGAAGCGGGAGATAGAGTCAGAAAGACAGAGGATAAAGGGATGAGACAAAGAAAAGAGAGAAGCAGAGATAGATAGAGAGAAGCGGGAGATAGAGTCAGAAAGACAGGAGATACTTCCTGGTTGCCAGCTCTCACGCATGACACTCACGCTTTCAGACTCTCACACCCACACAGGAAACCTTATAGAAAATCTATATTATTCCATTATAAGTCTAGAATCAGATACATCAGAAGTGTTGGGGTAGTTTGCAAACCCTACAGACTATTTCAAGGTAATAAAACTCTTACATACATGTAAATGCGTGTGCATGTGTGTGCAGACTCGTCTCAAAATCTCACGCCAGCCAGCCGACCAAAGTTGGCACCCCTGGTAAAGGGAGGAAATGAAGAAAAAGAAGAGAAGGAGTGAGAGAAGCAGGGAGATAGAGGCAGAGAGAGGAAAGTTGAAAGAGTAGATTAAGTATGCTTTCTGAATGATTCCTTGGCATCTATGTGGCTCCTGTGGGTAGGGCTGCCGTAGGGGCATGGGGGCCCTGGCAGATTCTGGGGGCCCAGAGCTTCACAGGGGTCCTTGAATACATAAAATTATATGTAATATTGGGCTGGGGGACTCAAAGTGACATTTTGTCAAGGTCCCCAGGATTTTTAGCGAGGTCCCTGGCAGTAGTTTAGTTCAGGATGAAAATGAAGCTCATACACGATGAATCTCATGGCCACCTGAGCAGAGGGAGAGGCATTCTGGCTGTCCCCACTGGAACGGGCCATTCATCAATGCATCGCTGAGTCAATTGTTCAAAATATCTCCCTTAAATCAAATCCCCTTAACCCGATTAGCTTCTCATTAGCATTTCATAATTGATTCGCGAAAGATGAAGACTGTCATTATGAATTACCATGTCCATATGGCTGTTTTAGTAATTGATTAAATAGTTATTTCTGTAACTATATCAGAGGCACCTGCGTCTGCAGACAAAAGAATATCAGAAATACTTCATCAAACATCTCATAATGTTAGTACCACTGCTTCCTTTGGTCTTCTGTGATGTCACTCAGTTTTGGCAGTTATTACATATTAAAGGCATAGACGGGCAGTCTAGAAGATTCTTCAGAAGTGAACACGTCACAAGGGGTTAGACTTGAAAAGCATCAGGTTTTCAGCTTTTGAGAGCTGTTCAGCCAAATGGCTACTTCAATATTAGTTTAAATACTAGAACTCGTGGCCATAGGTGGAAATTAGCGGGAGGACATTTTAAAATGAATTTGAGGAATGGAATAGAGTATGGAATAGTCTCCCTGTTAGTGAAGCGCAAGCTAAAACCCTGGGTTCCTTTAAATCAGAACTAGATTTTAACAACTCTGAGCTATTAGATAAGTTCTCCCAAAAACGAGCTTGATGGGCCGAATGGCCTCCGGTCGTTTGTAAATTTCTTATGTTCTTAGCTATGGAATAGGGACTTATTACATTTCACATAGCAGGCAGACATAGCTGTCGAAGATGCTATCAAATATATGCTTGAGAGAGTCTCCAAATGATAAGTTGATAAGTTGAGTAACACCAAGAAGATACTATTCTTTGACTTCTCCATTGTGTTAAACACAGTCCAGCTTCAACCTATTGAGGAGAAGGTGGAGGTTATGTAGGTTGAGGACACCGTGGGGCCAGGATGACAGATCACCTTAGCAACTGGCCACAGTCCATCTCAGCGACGGCATATCAGATGTGGTGCTGAGAAACACAGGGGGGCCGCAAGGGACATAACTGTCATTCTGTTTATTATACCACAGACTTCAGCCGCATCTCTGGCTCATGCCATGTTACGGGACGTATCAGAGAAGGCTGCAATGAGCAGTACAGATGTCTGGTGGAGAGTTTTGTTAGGTGGCGAAGGAAGAGCCACCTGTGGTACAATGTCTGAAAATCTAAGAAGCTGGTGGTCAGGTGGAGTTTGGAGCCACTGACCACTGTCACGATTCAAGGAGAGAATGTGAAAATGGCACTGCGCTGCAAGTACCTCAGCATCTAAATCGATGACGGACAGGAGTGGCGTGACAATATGAATGGAGTCTACAAGCACGTGCAGACAGAGGAAGCTGTTTTTCCTGAGCGAACTACAGATGTTTGATCAAACGTCAAGGCCATTTCCGTTTTTTACTCCCGTTTTCTTGGGCGTGATCAAAGTAAAATATAGCAGTGGTGGAGGGAAGAATGGGGCCCACACTTATGAAGGCCAAGTGGGAAGTTCTCTCAAGAAAGAGCTGATGCATTTGAGTAGCATCTTCAGCCACAGGCACATCTATCTAAGGTGGACAAGTGAGCACTTCTGCAGCTCCTAGTCCCCATGTTCCTATTCCTCAATGTTGCACTAAAATAATCCATCTTTTTTGTCTGTTTTATCTGTAATATTCCTGGACGGAAAAAAAAATCCTCATCTTATCTAATACTACACTACGCTACGCTACACTATACTTTACTATACTTTATGTAGTATTGGGCATTTCAGGTCCAGAAGCTACAAATCCAGACCAGGATTTTGTTTCTACCAACCAGCTGAGTCCTCTGTGACTGTAACTGTTTACGCTCAGCTGGTTGGTAGAAGTAAAATCTTGGTCTATCTTTGTAGCTTTTGGACCTGAAATGCCCAACACGGACTATATAGCTTACTGTTTTTGGACACAGCTTGTCCAAGATCTAATTCCAAACAAATGGTGTTCATATGAAATTGCTTGGCCCATTGTTGCTGTAGTAGTCTCTACTCTTCTGGGAAGGCTTTCCATTAGATGTTGGTTGGATCATTGCTGTGGGGATTCACTGCCATTCAAGTTGGGTGTTGATGTTGGGTGATCAGGTCATTATTCTGCTGTGCTCACCACTTCACAGCTGAATTTCCATTTCACAGTCACTTCACATGCGGTTGACCAAGGCAGCTCTAGCAGGACAGACATTTGGCGAATCGACTTGCTGGAAAGATGACGGAGCCAAGATAAAAGTCATTGACCTCTTCTGTATGACCATGCGCTCGACTGCCAATGTTTGTTGCTGCAGATTGCAAGGCTGTCTGCTTAATTATACACTTGTATCAAACATGATTGTGGCTCAATTAGTCAATTCCTCTGATTAATTGAGGTTTCCACATACTTTTGGACATATGGTGAATAAAAAAAAAACTAATTTTCTGGTGAGGCAGACCACTGATAGTACATCGCTAAGATTAACAGCTTCTCCTTGTGTTTAATGGTGCTCTACCAGATCGTGAAGAGAATTTTGTGTTTCATCAGAGAAATAAAGAGAAAAACCATTACAAAAAGAGAGAAAGTTGACGGAGGTATATACTCCTTTTGCAGAAACATGCACTGCCAGAGAAAAGAGTACAGTCCTGGTACAGGTTGGTTTCTCAAGGTACAAACACCATAAATGTACTGCCAATGGTACTAAAAAGTTCCATTTCTGTACCTTGAAAGGTACCTTTACCTACAGCTATAAAGTACAATTGGTAGACTCTTGAGGGTACAGTCTCAGTGACAAGTAATTATACCCTCAAAGGTACAAACTGGTACTTTTTTTCTGACAGTGTATGACTGCTGAGCCTCAAATCCATTTTAGAATCACCAGAAGGGTATTTATTTGAGTTCCCAAAATGGCATCTTACCCAAAAGGCTGCATGTTCCTTACCCATAAGCCAAAATCCTAAATAGTACCATTGGACCTTTAAACATAAACCGCCATGTAGGGTCAGCGTTGTTAATCATTGGAGCTGCTTTTGCAGAAACCTTCCGAGATCTGCGATCCAAGCTTTGGCCGAGGTGAGCGATATAAAGCTGGCTGGCAGCAAGGCGTGCCAGGAGGACGGGATGCAGAGAAGCCCCCCCCCCCCGTCCCTCTACCCCAAGCCCAGTAGAATTACGGCGCAGTGGGACAGCACATGTCAGACGCCTAACCTGCCTCATCACCGGGGATTTCGGCTCCCTTTTGACTGTGAGCCCTTTCACGCCGCCTGGGCGTGTTTTCAAACGGCCCGGCCCAGCATGTCGCCTTCGAGTTAATCCCGCGCCTTTTCCGGTCCCCCCCTTGGACTCGCTGGAAAGGTCTGACACCCTCGCGGGCCCCCGACACAGGAGGCCTCTAGCAAGCTGTCCCTCAAAGCCGGAACACCACGCTGGATCGGAGCTCGCGGATTTAAACAAATAGCATCAATATTTAGTGTCACTTGAACTATCTAGCGTTGCATGATTCATATTGCATAAAAATTCTCTCCCACTTGAACAGTCTTGTTTTTATTCGCCATTTCCATTAGAAAAGGTTAAAGACCTCAGATGGTTCAGTGGATGGCCTTACATAATAAAGTAATTTGTACTCCGCTAAATCGCTCCTTTTTCCTTGCTTTTTATACCATTTGGCCATTTGAAGTCCTCCTCTTTACCCGCACAAGGGAATGAGGAAAGATTTCTGCCGATTAATGTCACTGCCGCAAAAAAGCCCAGGTTTTAGACGTTATTCCTCATGCACATGGACTTACCAGATTAGCTGGGAAATGTGGCCTGGACGACATATTGCCGCCCATGTGGCGAGTTTCCCGTCGGCTCGTCTCGTCTCCATCCGTGATGTAGCAGGAACCGGCGATCCAAATGAGTAAGATGGAGCTGCTGGGTGCCAGGCTCTGTGTCCGAGCACGTGTGCCGGGCGTGGGGGCCAAGGCTGGCCTGGATATCACCCAGGTGTCCTTCTTTGGTCCCGCCAACGGCCGGTCCTTTTTTCTCCACCGTGAATGGAAAGGAGACCAACTCAAACAACTCCATGGCACATCCAGGTGCCCTCTAGAGCCGGCACCTGCTTTGGGGCTTGTGGAGACCAGAGGAAACCAGGTGCTGTGAGTTAGAGTCTATTTAAAACATTCTGCAGTGCTGGGGGAGCAGGGGAGGATGATAAGACAAAACGTGTTCAGTTGGCTCTGGGTTGGGTTCAGAGCTCTGCTTTTGTGTTGGTGCCCAAAAGGGGTTTATCTGTCAACCCGACGAGACCTGTTGCCGTGCCTGCATAATATAATCTTTATCCGGTAATATCTCAATGATGCCTTACCGTATCTGCGTTGCTGGAAGCTCTATCCCCGATGATTATAGTGGTTTCCGAATTTATGTTGCCTTATAAGCTGTGCCACATTTATAGTGCTTATAAGGCACATTTTCAGATTTTTTTTTTCAGAAAAGTTTCGCAATCTTAAAGAAATCTGAAGTTTGCACAACGCCGCTGATTTGCTTCCAAACCCGCCGTGATCATTCCGTACGTCTGCGCTGATTACAATCATGAATGATGGCTCTGCTACTCCATAATAGTCAATGCTTGAATCTTGAGCTTCTAATTGACCCATATATCCATCCATTATCTATAACCCCGATCTGGTACAGAGTCAAGGTGAGTCTGGAGCAAAGCCCTGGTACCTAAGGCAGCTGACACCCTGGACAGGATGCCAGTCCGGCAGAGAGCACACACACACACACACACACAATCACACACGCACACACACACAATCACACACACACACGCACACACACACACACAATCACACACGCACACACACACACATACAGACACACACAATCACACACGCACACACACACATACACACACACACACACACACACACACACAAAAGGCAGGTCAGACAGACCAATCTACCCAAGGACCAGGTTTCTGGACTGTTGGGGGAATAAAACGCACGACCCGGGAGATGTTAGGCCATGCTGCTATCCACATCGCCACCATACTGCTCATCTCCATTACGTGGTATATTAAAGAAAAATGATTACAATAATTTCCCAACTTTCATAGTTTTGCTACACAAACTAAAAATCACAGATGCAGTTTGTTTCATATTATCCCCAGCGTTGTAATAATTCTTAGCCTAGTTTATTAAAAAAGTCTTCATAGACGCTAAAGGAGCTCCTGCGAGGTCTGAAGACACCGTGTGATGCAGTTATGTGGAGACTGCAGGAAACTGAAGGCGCCCTTTGATAGTTTCGGTTCTCCCCCATTAAAAGTGCAATACTGCTTTAGTATTTGAGTAATGTGATGTGACATAATATCAGCGGAAATGATCAGGGTCCAGTGGAGTTAAAATGGCCAGTGAAAAAAGCAGCCTGCTGTTCCCTCCCCAGCGGAAGCCCAGCCCCTTGGGGTGGGCAGACATCTCCTACGATAAGAGGGGCCAAAGAGACAACAGGGGCGAGAAGAAAAGGAGCCCGCAGTGGAGTGTCAGAGATAAATTCTGGTGAACATTTGAAACATGCCTCTTCCATCACATACAATGACACGGGGTGGGACTGTGTGATATTTCTGCAGTTTATGACTGCTGACCTCATAGAGAAAATCCAGAAAGATGGTTACCGGGCAACAACCTGCAGCAGCCCCCCCCCCCCCCCCCACACCTCCCCCCCCGCCCGCCCCCCCCACGCTTCCCAAGCATGTCACATGACGACCTTGTAAGACTGTCACTAAAAATGTAATTATAAAAAATATCTTAACCTTTAAATTAAAACATAATTATTAAACAGCTATTAAACTTTAAGCAAATTTAATTAACTTAAAAGCCATATTCTAAGGCAGATTAACTTTCCAAAGAGCTTTTATTGAATATATAGTTATTAAGTCACCGTTAAAGCTTCATTAAGCCTAACGTAATGATGCCCGTAATACATTACCCCAAGACAGTGGAACTGGATAGCCTCTTCTGCTGACATTTTAATGCCATTGATGTTATTTTAACGATGGAAGAACACATACCCTTTGTTACAGCTGTATTACCATGTTTTAGCCATGAACACTCTTAGATGACAGAAGTAATTCTTGGTTAGGACACTTTGCCCAATTTCCCTAACGTTGTTTTATGTTGATGTCCTACCTAACATGCCCCTGTCATGCAGACACCCAGACAACAGTGTTCAGGGGCAGATGACTTCCATCGGTGATTAAAACCAACTTCAAAACATCCGTATTTAAAGAGACAGCAAACCCAAGATGAGAAGAAGAAAAAAAAAACAAAGGATAGGATATTAGAAGGAACAGCCTGGAACAATCCAGTCCCAAAGCTCTCTCTGAACTTTACTTAGTAGCAAATATATGCAGAGCGATTTCACCAGGAGACATTTCTACCACTTCTTAGTAGTAACGTAATGCCATACAGATCCAGAGAGAAGACATGTAACGCAGAGCTTTTCATGTCCAGACCCAACAAACGATGCTTTGTCAGAAGTTAGCCTTTAGCCTCTTGGTACATGGATTTCAAGCTGCTACATCCTGCTGTATTCTGAATAAGGCTGCAGTAATGAATATTCCCCGATAGCTTCTCTGCCAGGATTTAAGAAGGGGAATAAAGAAGCGTAATGCATTCATCCCGGAGTTCCGAGATTTGGGGGTGGTGGCCTCGGCTAAAAGACAAAAACGAAAAACGAAGACAGAGCAGAGCGGGAAGGAGACGCGACATGAGCTTCAACATCTGTGTTTATGTCCCCATTTTACGGCACCTAGTGTTGATTTTCCTCAGCTGAATGTGACAAAGTTCCTCGAGGGAAACTTCCGGAACTGAACACAAAGTCCGCTTGAAGCTACTATGCTTGGTGGAAAGGCATCCGTAGAACATGTGGTAGAACTACGTCCGTAGAACATGTGGTAGAACTACGTCCGTAGAACATGTGATAGCCGCTTCTTTTGACCAACCTGACAAACACACTTTGTGCTAGAAGACCCCCTCAAATGTCATACATTCCAATCCCGTCCGATGAATGAGAGGAACCCAAATGCCTGCTGATACTGGACAGATGTTTGATAGATAGCTAACGGATTGTCTCTGGCAGACTGCACTGTGGCGCAGCTGCGGGCAAACAGGTAATTGCGAGGAACAACCTGAGTCACGCTGGGCCTCTTGGACGCACAATGGCTTTTCCAGAGTGAGAAAACTGAATTATGGTGCAATAAGAAGCCGGAGCGCACTGCCAGGGGAGGCAGACTCGGACAAAAAGAAAAATAACCAAAAAATAAAATGTGAATTAATGCCTGTGAATAAAGCTGGACTGATTCCATAGTATTAACACCTGTGTGTGCAGAGGAGGCCAGAGGCTGGGAGTGAGCTGAAGGGCAAGTGAAATAATCCACAGAAGATATGCACACTCTCTTCAGGGCTGAAGTCGATTGGATCGGCTCCAGGGCTAAGCAGGAGATAACACAGCACCCGCGAAAGGAAGCAGAAGCTCCTCCAAGCACTTGTTGTGGGCATAAAGTTAGTTTAATACTAAATACCAAATGTAAATATGTGCCAGAAAGGCTTCGCATTTTGAGTCATTTTTAAGGACTGTGTGTTGACTAGACAGATATCCGCAACTTAAGCAATGTATAAACATGTTTAATACTATGCTGGTTTAGACTGGTAGACCGTGGCAGGTTAAGCCCAAGTTAAGTGCCTTCCTTTGAGGAAAAACAGTGGCAAATCCTCACTTTGGTTTCAAACCACATGGACACATATGCAGTATCTCATCCTCTGCGGCAACTGTTGCCAATAGCGACTGTCACTCAAATACTCCGGTGCGTGAACACTGGGGGGGGGGAGGGGGTTGATCACTTCCTGCTCATTGAGTGGCAGCTGAGAAAATGGCAACCTTTGGTATCCACACTGCGGAGTCCTCAGATTGACGTGAGTAACTTCAAAGCGACCGTACCCCAATTTTAAAGAGTAGGCAGAACTGGATCCCTGAGATGTATGCATCCCCCTCACTGGAGTCTCGGGATGAGCCCTGAACTGGCCTGCAGGCAAATATCCCAACACAAAAAGGATTATTATTATCTTATTATTACCTCTGAAATTGTTACCCAACCCTGCAGCAGTTACAGCTGCTACAACTGCTTTATAAATTTCACAGCACTATAATTGCTCTATTTGCTTGAGTAACTGTTCCATTACTCCCTGAGTACTCCAAACACTACACTCCTCTACAACTGCTCTATACTCTATGCCCGCTTTACTACTCCTTGAGTACTCTACAGCTGCTCTTCTACCTTATAGCTACTCTACAGCTGCTTTGTGGCCACTCCGCTACATCGCTGTTGCTGTACACATGCAAGAACGAACAGCTCCTTTACCTTCTCTTTTGATTTTTAGGTTTTGCTGAGCCAAACCGTTTTTCCTTATATGACACCATCACTTCAAATCAACGCATGAAAGGGTCTCAGCACCGACTGCATTTCCACTCTTACAGCTGAATAAGAAATACTCAAAGTACACTGTGTGCAGCTGATGCCAACCATGGAAAGAAGGAACAAACGATGAAGAAAATAATAAAAAAAGTGTATGTATGATCAGGATCAATGAATTTGCATTGGGAGATGGTAAATATTTTCACGGGACTGACATCCAGAGCAGACGCAGCAGAAGTGATCTCCTACCTGCTGTTAAGAATCAATGAGGATGGATCGGCGTTTGATACAGAGCTGTACCGATGAAGGACACTTCAAAGGCATAGCGATTCCTTTCAAGGCTAAACAGTAACTTTTAAGTTCTCATCACTTTCACACTCCTGATACAGCAACTCCTGTGATTCAAGACCATGAACGGAGGGGCAAGATGATGTTCCAGCATGAGTCCGGGGGACGAGCGGGAACGCAGTATTAATTTTTTTGCCCGGTAGGTATAGTGGATGGGGGGAAGGGGGGGGGGGGGGGGGTCAGTCCAGGCCTATCTGTCTTCTCTCTTCCTTTAATCAGCTTTGCAAATTATTTCGACGATTTACATAATGTGAATTATTTCTCTGAAGTCTTTTGTTCGCAGGTACAACTGGGGATTCCAGAGATTTGGATCTGCTTGCGAGTTACAGAAGGCATAGCCTGAATTAGGAGCTAATTAGAGGGTTCCTTCTCACTCCGATAGCGCTTCAGTGAAACGTCTCAGTACTGCTGTCAGCGGCACATATTCACTAAAGTACAGACATTGTCTTTGAGTGAGAATTTAATTTTAAGTCCAGATGCTTTGCAGGGCACGGCGGCTGAATGCATGGTACTGTTGCTTTGCATTTGCAGGGCTGGAGGCCTTAATCCCAGTCCCTGCTGTTGTCTAAGGTTTGCAGGAGTTTCCATTGGGGTACTCAGATTTCCTTACCAGAATGACAAAGAAGATGATGCCTCTGCGAGCTATATACTTACACAAAAATGTTCTGAAGACAGAATTAAAAATTATTGGTGGGTCCAAGCCACTAGAGGAGGTGGGACAAATCAATCAGATGTCTTGGTCCCGCCTCCTCTCCAATCTGATTGGTTATCTCTCTGAACCAGTCATTTTTCCCACTGCCCTCAGAAAAATTTTTGCAAAAAAAATAAATAAGTAAAAGTAAATAAGTAACACTCCAACAAGAGATGACAACTTGAAAATGACCCCTATGGTTAATCAAGTTCTGCTTTGGTCCCCGAAAAGGACAAGGTGGCCCTGGATACAGCAGATGGATGGATGGATCTGCTTAAAAACCAGCATTATCTTACAGAGTATTAGCGGCGAACTATGTGTTAAACAAAATACCCTGGCAAGAAATCGGAGTAAAAGCGTGAAAATTCCGGTTTAATGCTTCCTATTGATGAGAGGAAAGCATCGTTTTACTGGCAGATCTGTTCAAATGCACTCATCTTCTTTTATGCATTAGAAATAGTGCCCCCCCCCCCCCATACTGCATGGACTGCTGGGATCCTTCAGTTTTAATGTAGGACCATGATAAAGAATTTAAATAAACCAGCCTAATTAATGAGTACATTTAAAGACATCCATGCTGTTTACGATAAAATTGTCTATATTAATTTACATCTATCTTATGCATGAGCCTAATACAAAGGAAAACTAAACCAATTAAATCAATGCTAACAGTAAATCTATTTTTTTAAAAAACAACTGTCTGGAAAGTTCTTTTCCAAACAATGGTGGGGGACAAAAAATATTGGGGTTAAGTTGGGATTCGACGCGAGAAGACGTTGATATTCAACGTCAGAGGGAGGGTTACTGATGGCAGAAAATATCAAGCCGCCACCAAAGACCCACAGGACCTCAAAACAACATTCAGTACGGTTCGTCACATTTCACAGTCCTGTACGCAAGGCAGGGCACCAAACGCTGCACCTGCGACAGCGGGTGGCACCAGTCACTTCCTTTTGGGGTTTGTTTTGCTGATCGTCATAAGATCATTCACATAAGGACCCAGTGTCCAGGTTCATTATTACATGCGCATAGAATGGCCAGCCTGCTTTTAAATTTCTGCGCACCAATTTTGATTTAAGGTAATGCAACTGACAGATACATGCAGGTCAGGTCCTCATCGATGCTGTAGGGAGGGGAGATTCTAGGGTTGTAGGGAGTTATATAAGTTGGGGAGGTATATGAGGGGCCATAATTCATTACAGAGGGGCCGACCTCATCGTTAGCCAATGACATGTTTGGAAGTGATGAGTGGCATGGGTGTGGGCACTCCGGGGGTCCCTACCATAAATAGTCCTAAACCTTTATATTAGTAAGTTGTGTATCCCCCCCAATGTCAAACTGTCTCGCATGCCATGCCATCCATCCATCCATCCATCCATCCATCCAGGACAGGGTTAGGGTTATGGTTAGGCCCTTTCCCTGGAAGCACAGGAATCATGGGTAACCATGTACATGGTGCCAGTGCATTGTGGGATACATACTGACACACTATGGGCGCTGAGACAGTAATTCAACTAACCGCAAGTGTGGTAACCGTGGAAGGAAACAGGAGTAAGTTCATGAAAACACGAGGGTTTCCAGAGCCAGGATTTGGAGCTAGCAGTCAATACATTTTATACAATAATACAATAAAACATAATCAATGCATTTTATCCTAATTATCTTTATTGCCTCAGCTTGGATTAATATTCCGATCTGTTATGATTAATTTTGGTTCTGAAATGAAAACCCAAACAGAGACCCCCTGTTTACAGTATTGTATATTACCATCCGTTATAGGAAGCAGTGGGGCATGAAATCTACTGCAGCCAGTAATTATGGGCAGGCGCTCATAGCCAGCGCCTCCCATATAAGGCCCTTACTACTGCATACATTCTGCTCGGAAAATGCCTGTCAAAGTAATTTGCATCAATATAAATTAATCCAATGCAAATAACCGTTCAGTCTGAATAAAGTCGCTCTAATATCCACCATATATTTTCAACATTTGCAACGGTATTAAAACTGTGCACGTAAGAATGACACTAACAACAGGACTCTGATGGTTACTTGAGGCGCTGTGATAATTAAGTGCCGGAATTTCAGCCGTGCATTTGCCCCGGAAACCTCGGATGGAACCTGGACTCGAGCGAATCTACCTCACGTCCCACTAGCAGAACTGCTGGGTCGCCATGGACATCGCGACGCAGTGAGTTCCACCCATCCACCACGTCGGGCGCCAAGCAATTTAATCACCTGGTTTCTCGGGCATTGGAGAGAGTTTGATACTGGGGGGCGGATTTATAATTTAAAGACAAAGGATTATATTTTGCTCCTGTGGTCCTGTCCCCCTACCTGGTTTATTTGTGGCCTGACGGTCATTTTTGCTGCTAGCTTGCGTTAGCGCTTAACTAACAATAGCGCTTCATTATAATGCGCAAAATTACTACTTGTATCTCAAAACCGCCACGTTTATATGTCTGCCGTTCTCCCGCCGCTTCTTAATTAATGTGGGGGAGGTGGCCATCAAGCAAAGTGCTGCTTTCTCTCCGCCTGTCTCCAGAGGGCCGGGAAGTCCTTTGCTCTCGCTCATCCTTAACGAGCAGACGCACGGCACATGGCACACGGCGTCTTACTCCATCAGTATGCTCTTGTCTTCCTTTCCTTCGTTGCCGCCCATTGTTAACCGACCTCCTGCTAAAGTGTCTCCAGCAAACATCGTGCAGATTTACGTATTTGCCTCCGTTTTCCACCGTTGCGGCTGCGCAGTAGAGAGCTGCCACCCTGAACTGTATGTTACGGGATTGTATTGAAACATAAAATTCTGTGTGAAGTTTGGCTTCTCGAACATCTTTAGATTGAAAGTGGCAACCCTGCCTGCGATCAAACTGTAAAAAAACGGTGTAGTCAGGTTAGAACAAAGCCAACGCAAAGGGTGATTTAGTGCCTTGCTGCATTTCTAAGCTTTTGTCCACCTGCAGCCAGCAGCCACGGTAAAGCTTGATGTGGTTATTGTGACCGAGACTTTTTTATACACTTTTGTATAAAAAAACGGGGAGTAATTCTAGGAAGGAGGAATTCGAAAGCTTGTGGATTAGTAACATTCTGTTCCGGGAATAATGAAAAATAAGCTTGTATGCTGCTTCGCTGTACATGACTACCTTTCATACGTTCTCGTAGCGTGTGTCACAGTGACCCTGACACACATCGCCTGTATATCATACCGTAAACGTCTATGTGCTGACGCGGGCCTTCTGCACTTCAGCGAGTCGCACTTCTATGATATTAACACCTACGGCCTTGCGTGTTGTTGGATTCCGCCCATCACCCCCCCCCCTTACCGATCCCCATGAAGTGACACCTTGTCTGCGGTTGCCATGGCGGTGAAGGAATTCTCCAGGCCGGGCGGCCATGACAGCGTGTTGTCATCACGATGCGTGCGCACGTGGGAGGGAAGCTGCCAGACGGCACGCGCGGCTTTACGCAGCGCTGTTTATGGCCCTGGCAGTGTGTCGCGGGTTAATAAAGGCACACGTGCCGGAGAGGACGGTGGGTAATTTGGTGTTCCTGTTCATTCCTGGGAGACATTCGTGGGTAAATTAGGAAGGGAAGACAACTTAATCAGCGTCAGCATTGTCTGCAGGGCCCACACGAGGTGTCTGTAGTAACAACAGTCACCCAGTTCCCCATTAGCAGGCCCGTCCGAAGGTTATTTGTCAAGCGGCAGCTGCAATTATCCTTGGCGCAGGTGGCACAGGAAGTGTCAGAAAAGCTGGAAGTAGGGGTAATGTCCCTCTGCGCTAATGAGCTACTTTGGCAGACAGTGACGTTGCAGACGCTCGGTTCTGTCTGACAGAGGGCCGTAAAGGATGGGTTAGGTGACATGAGTCGTGCACTTTTGCAGCTTATACTGCCATACAGCCAATGTGTGCAAAACAGGGAACGACTAGATGTAAGTGTCGATGCATATGTGGGCGCTAATATGGAAATAGCTACACGTAAATAAGGCAAAATTTTGGGATACATACTGGGGTCCAATGAAAAGCTTGTTTGAGGATTTGGTGGCGGGGGGGGGGGGGTGTTTTTGTGGAGGAGGATGGGAGTGGTTGGGTATTATGGTAATTCTGGAACTCCAGCTTCGATTAAAGACTGTCTTATTCCACCCACAAGCAGAATCATTTAAGTTTTTCTCGAGCAAAACTTTTCTTTCAAACTCAATTAAACGCATCTACTTTTGCAGCTGGGGGGGGGCTGTTGAAGCGGTGGGGGGGAGTAGCTTTGTTTACCGCCAATATAGTGTACCTCTGATCTCCTAAAATATGTATTTTAATCAGGACTGATATCTCGGGGCCGCTTCACTAAACAACAGCATCCCAAACTGCTCCTGTTCGTGTGAAACTTTTGACTTGAACTTACACCTAGTGTGCATCCTGAAAACAAACTGATTACGAGTAAAAACAAAACATATTTATTTTAACTGGGACAATTTTCGTGCGAGATTTGCATTAATGCAACAAATTACTAAGAGCTAAAAAAAGTAAACACAATATTATATACAGTAAATCAAGGGATCAGCCTAGCAACTGCCAAACAACATGAATGTCTCTCCAGTTTTCTCCCTTTTTCAGCCGCATGCCGTTAAAGTGAGTTTGTCCCCGCAGACGTCGCTGGAATGCAGCTCGGGTAACGTGACTCAAAGTGACGTCATGAGGAAAATCTTGTCACCTCAAGGACATTTCATAGCTCAGCTGGTGGCATAGTGGTTAAAGATCATGGGCTTGGGACCACAAGGTGCCTAGTTTATGTCCCGGGAGAGATTCAGCTGTTCTACCCTCAAGCAAGGTAGTTAACCTGAAATGCTCCAGCAAGGTATCCAGCTGAATAACAGGGTAAAAGCTGAAGGTTGCTGTGAATCAAACTGTCGGCTAAGCAACTTATTGCGAATAATTAAAATTAATAACCTTATGCCCAGGTGTCCTTAAACAGCCCGCTTACTCCGTTAAGCCAACAGTAAATCCATACTGGGGCTTGGGGATGTAGACACGCGGAGGATCTAAGTCCTCCAATGTTAGTGAGGACAGGCTGCTCCCTATGCCCTTCTCCAACCCCAGTAGGGAACAAGCCCCACTGTGCAACTGTAACCAGGGGCGATTGTAGAGTTTTTTTAAGGTAGGGTGTATAACAAGGCTCCATAATTCATACAGAGGGGCCAACTTTATCATTAGCCTATGATATGTTTTGAATCTTTGAGTGACAGGGGAGTGGGTACTCTAGCGGCCAATCAGCTTTCAGCTGGGGCCAGTGTCCATGTGGCCCCGCCCTGAATACACCTACATGGACTTGCTTGTATAACTCAGAGGGCAACACAGTTTTTGCATGTCACCAGCTTCCTCTACCAGTTTTGCTCCAAGAACGCTAACAAAGACATCCAGTTCTATCCACCAATCGCTGAGTCCTGTGGATCTGTTCCCCGTCACAAAGAACCAGGTTATTTATGGACTGGCTTCATGATGACTGCGTGCAATTTTTTTTGTCCGCATGTGGGGGGCCAAGACAAAGGAAGGGAATGGTGCAAGTTGTGTGTGATGGCAGTCTGTCACAATACTGTGACAGTGCACTGCTTTTGTGAGCGAATGCAGCGTAAACGAAAGTGGTATTGACTCTTACATCTGCCACTGCTGTTATTCCAAGAATTATTTAATATACATCATGGGGAAGGTTAGGAAATGGAGTGTTTGTGTGTGGGAAGGAAAAAAAAACACCTGAGGATGGTGTAACAATCAGCCATCACTGCCTCCCCCCCAACCGCCCCCCCCCCCCCCCACCCTGCCTCCCTCAACCTCTTCGCCCTACTCTCCAACCTGAATCGGTGCACTTTTGACCCCCTTGTATGGATTGCCAATAACTGAGGTAGTACTACAGGGTCACAGAGAAGGTCCTGTATTGCACATCGCAATAATTAGCGAGGAGGAAAGGGGAAACTGCTCTGGGGCAGAAAGGTGGGGGGTTCGATGTGTTTGTTTGGATGAACGGATGGATTCAGGTTTGCGTCGGGATCAATAGGAACCAAGGTTGGTTTGGCAATTTTTTTAAACACAAAGACCTGCTGTTCGGATCTGTCCCACAAAGCACCCCGCGGAGTTGGGGGGGGGGGGCGGAGGGGTGGGCACCGTCTGGTGTGCAGCTCGCAGGTGTATTAATAGTTTGCAAATTTTGGTAAGATGTCCCCAGAAACATTGGGAAGAATCCACAAAAAACAGCTGCTTTCTTTCAAAACCCAAGGTCCAAGTTCTTTTCTGTCCCTGTACTCTTCATGGTTGTGGGGTCTGAGCCCAGAGGTGTGAGACTGCAGTACTAACAGCTGCCCCACTGCACCACCCCACAAAAAGCAGTAAGAACGTTAAATTTATCATTACTTTTGCTCTGTCTTTATTGGTTTATCAGTTTGGTGTTAAAAGTCCTTAATTGGAGAACAAAGTTCCAAAACGCACTCAGTTGTTGTTTTTGAGACCTAATAGCATAAAGTCAGGCTTCCTCATCATATGTTACAGTATTGGGAACCAAAACCCACTCAGTCCTCATGTAATCCAACCAAGAACGTTTGTTAAATTTCCCAAAATCGACATAAATGGTACTTTTTAGTCCCATCTACGTATCCAGTGGACTAAGTAAGTTTGCCCTTCAATGGTCTCAAAATGCAAGTCATTGCTATAATCCCAGGAATACAGAATTACAAATATCATTTCCGTCCATCGGCTGGGGGTCTATCTTCTCAGGCCAAACCTATCAATGATCGCAGCGAGTAAACAGGTGTTTCGTAATCCAGGGGGGCTCCTTGATTCCCGACGTGTCAGATTGATTTGCGTTACTGAAATGTTTTGCTCTGCCTCCACGCTGCCTAAATTACAATGCCGCCATTGATCCATCGACAAAATGGGGGGGGGGGGGGTACCCGCCATCTGTCTTTGTTTCTCTGGCTGTTCCGGAACCTTCCTTTCCCTTGTTCTTCCACTCTCACTCCACCTCCTTGCCACCAGAGTTTGCTATTCAAGACTAAGATGTTGGTGTCATGGGCCGAGGTAGAAGATTTTTGCTAGCAAGCGATGGGGGGTGGGGTGGGTGGGTCGGTGACCTTTCATTTAATTACTGTTCTTAGCATGCTCTGAAGTCATGGCCAACCTACCAAAACAAAATGCTTTTATCCATTTAAAGCTGGCTTTGGGCATTAATAATGGATTTAATCTGCTGTGGCCGTGTCCTCTCTTAATCCACACGTTTTTAAGCACACGTGGGCACTAAAAGTACCTTTTTAACACTAAATTAACATGCAGATGCAACTCAGACTTGATATTCATCTTTAATTGCTCCAGACTTCATAAGGCTTTGCCTGCAGATACTAATGATTAATATAAAATTGCCATCGTGAAATTAGGACAGGTAGGTAAACCAGGGGCCATGGACATACCGCCTTTCTAAAGGTTTTTTGCTCGTACCTTATGCTTGTGCAATGGGTGGGGGGGTGTGAACTACAGAAGAGGCCGCTTGTACCATCTCTCTGACACGTGCCTCTCGATTTCAGGACTTCTCTGACTATAACTCATGTGCATCTCTGTTCTGACAAATAGCCTGCTAACGGTCTGCTTTTCATTTGTCTGATTTCTTGTTGCTTTTGTTCATAGGAATGCATTCATGCAGCAGTGACTGTGATCCTGCATATAAAAAAATATATATAAAAATATTCTCAGTTTGGGAGGAGAAAGTCAGCGGCTGTGCTGCCTGCATTTCGGACTAGGTAGTCTAACTGAAGCTGAGCAGGACTGAGCTCTTGAATGCGAGACCAACTAGGAAAGCTGGGTTGCTACTGGAATACGTGTTGGTGTGGTCAACCGATTAGTCCATCCTGTGCTCTGTGTGGATCCCAGTGCCCCAGTAGTGGCACATCATCCAGGTGGGGGCTATGCGGTCGTGGTGGTTGAAGTGGCTCCCCGTTGGTTATGTAAAGTGGTTTGGGTGTCTTGGAAAAATGGTATAGAAATGTAACATTTATTGTTGTCATACATGATTATAACATGATGAACAAGATTACATTATTGAACCTGTGGACTGTATCTGTTGATTTTAGATAGATAGATCATACTGTTTTACATAGATAGATAGATAGATAGATAGATATGTAGGCAGATATGTAGGCAGATAAATAGATAGATCATGCTGCTTTAGATAGATAGATAGATCATACTGCTTTAGATAGATAGATAGATAGATAGATAGATATGTATGCAGATAAATAGATAGATCATGCTGCTTTAGACAGATTCACCTCAGCGGTGGTTCTAGCACGTCAGACACAGCTGCCTTCTTGGAATTTTTGCACATGATTATGTCTAAAGTTCATGGAAAATGATGCAATCAACAGAAGAACATCCACTCGGTGTCGGTTCCGTGACAGAACGCACCCTGCTAGTGAGTGAGGTCACTGAGGAATAGTGGGACTTAAAAAAAGCCATAAGTGCAAAACTAAGAGCTCGGTATTGCGGGCTGCAGGAAGAGCACTTTCAGTCGGCCAACGCCCTGCATTACCGAGCTGCACACAGTAAAGTGGCCACTGATTACGCATTTTGAGTGAAGAGAAACAAGTTCATAAGGTTGTGCTACAGTGTTTCTGAAGGTCTTTTTTTAGATACCAGACCAAAGTTTGAACGAAGCTATTCAGCTTTCTCCAAACACTGGACAAGCCAGACGGTGCCCCCGTTTGGAAGAGATGCAGATTCTGTGCCCTGCTTGCCTGAAGGCAGGTCAGTGTGCCCTTTCCATTGCTAAAGAGGAACTGGGGAGTAGCGGAAATCCAACAGGTCGTTTTGCTGCACATTGAGGCACACACTGACCTAAACACAGAGAACAGAAAAGACCTAGACTGTTGGTGCCGAAGCCATACTAGATGGCTGTTGCTTTAAACCGCAGGATCTAGGCGACCTGTGTGGTCATCATGACAGAGGCTTGAGGTCATGGGAGTGTACATGGGTTCTGCATCACTATGGACATGAACTTCATGAGTAGGTGGGCGTCACTCACTCTCAGCTTTGTCTTTCTGTTCTCCACAGTCAACTTTCAGTTAACAGCTGCTTCTTGTAAACCCTGTGAGCCATTTGTATTGAGATTTTGAAGTTTGTGTTTTTCGAATAACGTATAAATGAAGCAAAACATTTAATATACTTTTACAGCTAAGTTCTGATTATACAGAAAAAAAAAATCTGTGGGAGACACAGAACCATTGAGCATTTATTCCTTAATGAAAAATCGGTTTAAAAAAACAATGAATGTGTCCTTGATTTTCTCTAAAGTAGCTTGGGGAGTCGGTAACATAAGCTTGCATGTTTTTTGTTTCTAAGAAAACAAAAGCTATTTTCTGAACACAAGTGGACCTTCACAGATGACTCAGATGTTGTAATGATGTCATTGACTATCACTGTGCCCATCAATTTAAGGCTACACCTATGACTGAAGTATGTACTGTCAGCTTTATCTGCCTAAGATGCCATTATATTTTTCTGTGCTTGTTATGACTAATAAGTGAAATAATAAACAAACTGGCCACTGGAGTGAAGTTTTCTCAAAAAAGTGACAAGAAATAAAGCCAAGAGCAAGGTCTGTGTACCAATAATCACACTTTGAAAACTCCTTCAAGGTTGGTCGATGCACGCTTTGTGCACCCCAGACAGCTAGAGGCATCCCTCAGCGCACCGGTCCTAATTTGCACACTTTACCTGAATTAACTTGAATTAATTAAATACCCGAGCGCTTTGATGAGTTTTTAAGACTTTAAATAGGCTAGACGTGTTAATTCAAAGACACTTCAGCTTATATCAGGGAGAGTCACACATACATGCTTGCAAGCATGCACACCCTCCCATATGTTCACTGACATGTAGCACACATAGCAGTTTAATTAAAATGATTGATAGGCTGCCTCTCCCATCTGTGCCGCCTCCTCCCCCCCCCCCCCCCCGCCAAAACTGCTACTGCCTGGTCACGACTCCTGGTGTATGTGACAGAACTCCCCCCCCCCCCATGGGCTGGTCAGAGTGTTTACAATGTCACCCATGTCCTGCTCCTCCTCGCTGTGCTCCTCTTAGCATCTGCAGGAGACAAGACGCTGGAGACCACTTCTACAACAGCAGTTTCAAAAATAATTACTGTAAACAAATGAAACATTGACAGGCACACATGGCAGGGGTGGATCGGTCAAGAATGGGCGCCCGTCACAAAACGGAAAAGAAAAGGCTTCGGTAAAGATGCAGAGCGCGACAACGTGCTTGATCTTCCCATTAGACAGCTCATCTAAGACAACACAAGGAATTAAAATCCACTCAAAGAATATACACTGCTTTGCTATGTGTGCTGACCGAATACGATCTAGGACCCACTTTTGCTACCAGAACCACTTCAACGGTAGTAGAGCTGTGCATTCAGAGGAGCTCAAATTACTTTTAACTATTTTGATAATTCACCTTCAGCAATAAAATGCGTTTTTGCTCACAGGACCATTGACTGAGTGTTTTTTGTCCATTGCGCCGTACTCTAGACCAGTGTTTCTCAACTGGTGGGTTGGAAACCAAAAGGGAGAATTTACAGTAGAGTGTAGTTTGAAAGCAACAACTATTACTTTCACCAATAATACCCGCCCCCCCGACAATGACCAAGAAGACATTAACATTAGAATGAGAATTACCTTTATTTGTCTTAGAGGGAAATTCTACAATTGGGTCCTGATTCTAGGGTAGTTGGGCCCACTGCAATGCATGAAAATTCCAAAGGGTTTGTGTAACAACACATTACGTAATAATGACACAGCATTAAGTAATAAATGTAAGTAGATGTAAGTAAATTTCATCACAAAATGTAGTGTGATTACAACACATTATGTAATAATAGTGGTTTATATGTAACAAATTTTCAGTAGATAAATTTCGCAAAATTTTCACGGGTACCTTTCCAGAAAGCTTAGTGATGCAAAATAGTTCGTACTTAAGATCATTTGTTGATTAATGAGTGTTTCTAAAAAAATAAAACAGTAGTTTGTAGCATCATTCTGATCTACATGCTGTTTTCTATATCACTCTTGATTTGAACTTTTGCCTGTATTCCGACAGAGAAACACAGAAGTCACCCAAAAAGCATCATTAAAAACATGCTGATGTTTTTTATCTGGGCAATTATTAAGGTATCTAGAGTGCATTAGGTATGAGAGCCTTATGAAGCATTCATAATGCATAATATACATGGCTATAATGTGCCTCAGTAGCAAAGATGAAGATGCATGATTTTTTTCCATTCAAGTTCACGGAGCCCCTGGAAATCTACTGACGGAGTTCCTGGAAATCTACTGACGGAGTTCCTGGAAATCTACTGACGGAGTTCCTGGAAATCTACTGACGGAGTTCCTGGAAATCTACTGACGGAGTTCCTGGAAATCTACTGACGGAGTTCCTGGAAATCTACTGACGGAGCCTTCATAGGCCCTCATGTTAAGAAGAGCCTGGGTTAGAGGTTGTAAGTTCACTCTCCTGGTACCTCGTTAGTGAAGCCCCCAAAAGCACATTAACAACATCGCCATGCTGCCACACAGGGCTGCTCCCATAAAGGCATCAATGTGTCGTCACCCTGAACAGTCCTGGCATTTGTCACATAGGCTGAGTAAATTCTCTCTGATGTCACATGGAATGGAATTGGCAATTCCTTCCCAAATCCCATCGCCCACCTGCCGACATTCCACCAGGAGGGGGTTGGCGAGAAGGTTGAAAGGAGATGGGACCCAGGCCCCCCATCAGGGTACATTGAGCATCATGTGCCCCCCTACAGGGCTGTCAGAATTCTCAACGATGTGATTGACTTCCATCAACCCCCATCACGCAGCTTTACCTAAACCACAGAGGTGTGTTTTTCTAGACTGGCTCTTTGTACAGCTTTCAAGCTAATTCACTAAGAAACAGGAGGGTTTTTAACATGCACATGAATCCAGTGCTGCGACTTTACTGCACCCCTCCACCCTCCACCATTTATCAGCCTTACATAATTTTGCCTCGTCTTTCTGCGGGTGATGAAATATTGATAGACAGTGCTGAATGTTTCATGGCCCATCCCTGAACATGACATCCCTGCCATTGCTTACACCACCCACCCCCCAGCAGGGAACCAGCATGCCCCCCCCCTCAGAATATTACCATGGTGGACTATCAAATAGATGGCATCAGTAGAGGGTATACTGCCTAGTGATCTGCTTTAAATCTGGGCGCATTCATGGGATTTTACAATCCCAGGTTCAGAAAGTTACATTCATTTATACATTTTGCATCGCCGTATCTTAAAAACACGACTTTAAGCTTCGAGGAGGTGTTCACTGTGACATTAAAGCAACATGATTGTGTTAATGAATGGTCAAGCTACAAGACAAAAAACCCAGATGCCCTCTGTCAACCTCAGTGAAATCCTAGTGCACTACTGTACAGACATGCTGGTAAATGCAGATGAGCATTGCAAGACCCACATGTGGTTCTCATGGTGTGATGATGACAGTGATTACTATGGTAAGATGGCATCTTCCTAACGTAACGTCCTGAAGGTACTACAGTAGGGCAATACTGAGAATCTCTGCAGAATATTAGATGCTGTTGTGGTCTTCAGCAAACTTCTTAATTCTGATTTTCAAGTAAAACGTCCAATGGAACCAATGGGTGGTATGCAAAATATGCATTAGATAGGGGAGTCTGCCTTGTAAATGAGAAAAGCACATGAAATGCACTTGGGGTGTAATGAGTTCTCGCCTGTTATTGCAGTGGAGGACCCCCAGAAGAAGAAGAGAGAGAACTCATGCACGACTGTTCATGAATTCACAACATCAAACACTGCATTACCAACTTATTTGCAAGTACGAAGCACGTTTAATGTCTTCAAGCAGACTGAACAACACTTACCTTTACATATCTCATTTTTCTCACTTGCTTTCCCTCTCTTTTTTATCTTCCAGGACTTTCACATGGAGATTAGCAATGTTGTTGCCTTCTCAAATGTCTTGCCCCAGGCCTATCTCCTGTGAAAATGGGCTCTCTTGTCGCTTTCCCATATTATGGCCGACAAGAAGAGGCCTACATTTAAATCCAGAAGCCCTGTTAAAATCTGGCAGCTGGGAAAGGTAGAGACAAGCCTTTGGCTCACACTTAGCTGACAGCAAAAATAAGCCTCAAGCCCAAACAGATGAGTGAGAGAGGTACGAGAGATGGCTCATGTGAGCTGGCTCGCCACCATCCATTTTAGCATCCATCTTTGGCCAGCCATGGTCATCCTTAAAAATATCACTATGTGGGCATGAGACTGAATGAAGATGGCGGCTATGTGACTCGGAACAAAGAGTAAGATTGGTCTCGCTTATCCTAAGACTGTGTAATACAATGACGGAAGCAACAACGCCCAAGAAGAGTTGTACTTTTTGCAGACTGGCCTGGGAATTTGCTGTCAAGAAGCCCTCAATTTGATATTTTGCAAGGGTCCCTCTTGGTATGTTTTGCTGCCAAGCGGGGGGGGGGAGAGGGGGAGTTTCCCTTGACATAGCCCTCATTAAACTGGCCCCCCGGGAAATTTCCCGATCTTCGCGATGGCCAGTCCGATGCTTGCCTCATGTATAAATAATTACCAAAATACAAGAAACTCCTGACTTAATGAATGATACCAAAAGTACAGACATGATTTCATAAAGTTAGTAACTATCATCCAATCAGAGGAAAGTAAGCGAGGAGTGAGGGAGGGCGTGTTCAAAAACCGATGCAAAGGGTATAGATAGCTGACCTCACAAACAGGACGCTGGCTAAGAAGCTGTTTATATCCTGAGGGAAAGACATCACAAGAATGAGACAACTGTGAACAGGAGTGCTTACTCTGTGAATGTGATGTCCTTGAATTAGTCTTAGATCTGATGCAAGGTGAGCAACTCTGAATCAGATTACTGCAAAAGTCAATTTAAGGCACAAGTAAGCAGTTCCATTCAGTACAGTCCATCAAGGTTTTCAAGGAGATACTGTGGTCCACACACCCCCCCATTACACTTAGTAATGCATTTGTGAAGCCAAGGGATGGAGGTAGTGATCTACTGAAGAAATAAATAAAGTCTTATGCTTATATTAATCATTCTTCATCTTGTTCTCAGTAGATGAAGACCTTGGTGGAAGATGGCAAGAAAACTCCACTGCCTTGAATAATTATTCCTCACAAAATCAGGTTCTGGTGATTCTATTATTCTGCTTCCGGGATGGTTTCCACTGTCTATTCAGTGACGCAGAGTGGAAGGTAAAGGTCAATTCCGTTCTGTCTTCATCAAATGGTGGAGCATCTTTGTCTTAATGGGAATGGAACGTTCCAGATGACAGTGCTGCTGTCCATGTTGCATGAGTGGACAGTAAATGGTTTGATGGGCATGAGAACGGCACAAGTCTCACATCATGAAGATTTCAGGTGCTGGGAAAGATACCGTTACTGACTCTATGCCTCCTGGGTCTTGGTGTTTTATTACGGCAGGTACCTGTTTATATGTTTCAATGCGTGGTGCGTGTGTAGTTTCAATGTTGCGTTATACGGCACACCATATCCACCGGTCCCACTAACAGAGCAGCCTGGCAGCTGGCTCCTACCCGCCTGCGACACATCATTCAGTCTTTCGCTGTGCATGATGGCTTTTGGCTTGCCACGGGTATCACTGTTGCCAACTAGAGCGTAGCGGATGCTGTAGCGAGAACGTGCGGCGGCCTTGGGGCGGGGGGGGGGGGACATTGAGGCAGTATGCGACTGCATTCCCACCTCCCTGCCACCCCCTCAGCTGTCAGCCAGCTTGTTCCCACGCCTCTCTCCCTGCCTCTGTCCCCATAGCCCAAGGGAGGGACGACTCATGAAATGACAGGGCTTTTGCAGCTTTATCAATTGATGGTTTCCGGTGGATAATATCGGTGATCCGATGCAATAGTCTGAACCTCAGCCATATGCCAGATTTGCCGCTCCTGCTTGGATGTCTCCATTCTTCAAAGGTTTTTTTCCCTAATAAATGCACTGCCTCCTTGCCATGCTAAATTGCTCTGACCCATGAAGGTCTTTTGGTCAAAACTATACTTGTAAAAATATCGTGAAACACTGACGACAGCCTCAGGTGTGCCTTTCCTGGAATTACTGTAGCTAGTATTGTAAATATTATTAATATTTTAGTACCTGCTTTTCCTATTTGGAGATGTAGGGGTCTAGGGCCAATCCTGGAAGCAACGGGCACATGGTTGGGAATAACTCAGGATGGGCTGCCGATTTATCACAGGGCAGGTACACACACACATACACCTACAGTCAGTTTAGCAGCTTCAATTAATCCAACACATGGGGAGAAACCAGAGAACCCAGAGGAAACCCCACAACAACGGGGGGAGAATCCAGAGAACCCGGAGGAAACCCCACAACAATGGGGGGAGAAACCGGAGAACCCGGAGGCAACCCCACAACAACGCGGGGAGAAACCAGAGAACCCGGAGGAAACCCCAGAACAACGCGGGGAGAAACCAGAGAACCCGGAGGAAACCCCAGAACAACGCGGGGAGAAACCAGAGAACCCGGAGGAAACCCCAGAACAACGCGGGGAGAAACCAGAGAACCCGGAGGAAACCCCAGAACAACGCGGGGAGAAACCAGAGAACCCGGAGGAAACCCCAGAACAACGCGGGGAGAAACCAGAGAACCCGGAGGAAACCCCAGAACAACGCGGGGAGAAACCAGAGAACCCGGTGGAAACCCCACAACAACGCGGGGAGAAACCAGAGAACCCGGAGGAAACCCCACAACAACGCGGGGAGAAACCAGAGAACCCGGAGGAAACCCCACAACAACGCGGGGAGAACATGCAAATTCACACGGGGAACCCTGGTGGAGACTCAAACCCTGGTTCCTAAGACAACAGTGCTAACTACTGCATCACCGTGCCATTATTATTATTATTATTATTCGCAACAGTAATAATAATCTTCATCATGAACCAAGACAGGACCAACAATTCCTGTATGTCGATGAAGTCTAGTTTATTGTCATACTCATCCATATGCGTTCAAAGTTGGGGGTCACTTAGAAATTTCCCCGTTAAAATAACGTCAGATTGATCAGAAATACTGTGTAAACATTGTTAATGTTGTAAATGATTATCATGGCTGTTTTTAATGGAATATCCACATAGGTGTACAGAGGCCCATCACCAGCAACAATTATCCCTGTGTTCCAGTGGAATGTTGTGTTTGCTAATGCAAGTTTATCATTTTAAAAGGTTAATTGATCATTAGAAAACCCTTTTACAATGACGTTAGCACAGATTTGCTGATTAAGGAAACAATAGGACTGGCCTTCTTTGGACTAGTTCAGTATCTGGAACATCAACAATTGTGGGTTCAATTACAAGCTCAAAATGGTCAGAACCAAAGAACTTTCTTCTGAAACTCGTCAGTCTATTCGTGTTCTGAGAAATGAAGGCTATTCCATGCGAGAAATTTCCTGGTGCACAACTGAGCAAGAGGATAAATATATTAGAGGGTGTAGTTTGAAAAACAGACGCCTCATTGGTCTTCAACTGGCAGCTTCATCAAATAGGACCCGCAAAAGACCAATCTCAACGTCAACAGTGACGCGGCATCTCCAGGATGTTGGCCTTCTAGGCAGAATTGCAAAGAAATGGCCAATAAAAAGAAAATACTGAGATGGGCAAATGAACATAGACACTGGACAGAGGAAGATTGGAAGAAAGTAGTATGCATAGACGAATGTAAGTTTGGTACCACAAAGAATAATGTTTGTGAGACGGAGATTAAATGAAAAGACGCTGTGATGGTCTGGGGCTGCATTTGTGATGGTAAAGTAGGAGATTTGTACTGGGTAAAAGAGATCTTGATGAAGGAAGGCTATCACTCCATATTGCAACGCCATGCCATACCCTGTGGATGGCGCTCAATTGGAGCCAATGACCCAAACACAACTCCAAACTATGCAAGGACTATTTAGGGAGGAAGCAGTCAGCTGGTATTCTGTGTATAATGGATTGGTCAGCACAGTCACCGGATCTCAACTCTATTGAGCTGTTATGGGAGCAGCTTGACCGAATGGTGCGTAAGAAGTGTCCATCAAGCCAATCCAACTTATGGGAGATGCTTCAGGAAGCACGAGGTGAAATCTCATCAGGTTACCTCAACAAAGTGACATCTAGAACACCCAAGGTCTACAAGGCTGTCAGTGCTGCAAATGGAGGACTCTTTCATGAAAACTGGGTTTATCTTCATAGTGCAATGTGTGCACTACTCACAAGTAAGCATATGTGACCAGCAGGCACATGCCATGAAAGGCGTGCAGTGAGAGGCCTTGGGTCCAAGGAGTGCAGTGAAAGGCTTGCAGTTAGAGGTTTTTGGTCTGAAGTGTGCAGTGAAACGCATGCAGTGAAAAGGCATGCATTTAGTGGCCTTTGGTCCGAGGCATGCAGTGAAAGGCTTGCAGTGAAAGGCATCCTGATCGCACCTCTGATGCTAGCATGATGCTGAAGGGGGAGGTGCAGATGTGACCAGCACTGTAAGCAAAACCGGGCTGGCGTCTATGGGGACCAATTTCTGTAGGCAGAGCTGGGGCCGTGCTTAGTTCCATGGCACAGTACATCGCTCTACTCCACCCCCCTTTCTCGTTCATCATAAGGGCTAAAAAGGGGCAGACAGGGCTACTTCAAGCATCTGCGCTATACCTCCTCCATCTTAATATAAAATCTATATTTCTCATATTCCTGAACTACACTGAGCTTTTTTATACTCTATATGGAGAAAGAAGAGATTTTATATGTGGTGTGTAATGTATTATAGTGCTGATTTATATTCTGTTTTGTGCTTCTCACTAACTTGGTACCTCACCAAGCACATTCATTTAACTCTTAAGGCGACACAGCAGAATGCATCTCCAATGCAGGAATGATACCACTGTTGATGGTCATGACAGAATGAAAGCAGTGATTGTATTTTTAGGCTTGCATCTGGAATGAAATACGGAATGTTTTGTTTTGGAGCATGTGATAGAGGTGGGGGGGTCTGTGTGGGGAGGGTTTGTTGCAATTTTGGTGCCAAACTCGGGTCAGCTGGCCTGGACCTTACTGGAAGCTACCTCAGAGGATACATGTGACCTCACACCCATCTTGCCCTGTGATAAATCTCTAGCACACTGGAGCTAGCTTTTGGCTCACAGATTTTGTTTGAAAACGAACGGAGTGGAGGACGTACGAAGGGAGTGGGCGGTCGATGTCAGAGACATCAACCGTCCAATAAAACAAACAAGAGGAGCAACAAAGGGGCGAAGCGTAAATAAAATCGCCAAACAATGGCAACATGGCAAGACATGCGAGGAAATAAATATATAACACGGCACTGGCAGGAGAGGATGAGAGAGAACATGGTGACCTTGAAGGCAGCACTTAGAATGACAAGGGAAAAATAAAACGAAAGGCAGCAGCCGTGGCACATTGGGAAGGTAAAGTTGGAGAGCTTCCGAAAGATCTCTCCCGACTTACCTTCACAACAAAGGCGAGAGGCAAACAGACAAGAAACAACTCAACACCACGCCCCGACAAGAAGTGCGAACTTTGAAGAAAAAGAAATTACACGCCGAACTTCGCCCCCCCCCTCCGGAATCATTCTGCACAGCACCAACGATATACATACTGGATTTCAACTGCGGTTCATTTTGAATAATCCAGTAATGGGGGCTTAGGCAGTGAAAGAAGATTCTCCAAATTTTCTAAGTCGATTCTCATGATTACGTGGCGCTTTGGGAAACTCAAAAAGAACATCCTGTATGGCAAAACGGCCATTTAAGAGGTTAAAGAGCAAAGTAATCCTCACTGCCACAGCGTGGGCAATTACCGTTAGATTTACTACGCCGGGTCTGGTAAACGTCATCATCGGCGTTTACTCTGTAACTGGGCGCCGGATTTTACCCCTGCCTGTGATGAAGTCGGGTCATGGCTAAAAACTGGAAGACAGAAAGCAGCTCATGGCTAACGAGCCATGAAGAGGAGAAAATAAAATGATTAATGGGAAAAGAGCAGGCGGTACTGGGCAAGGAGACTGCCAGAGGCAGCAGGCGTCCCAGGCCAGGCGACGTCATGGGGCGAGCGGAACGCAGAGGTGGCCATGCCCCCCACCTCCATCACTACCCCTCGGCATCTTTGGCTCGACCGGGTCCGCCATCGCAGACACGTAGAGGGTAGGGGGGTTTGAAACCGTGACTGAACCGGCGCATGCAGACTCTCACCTCCATGTTGTGCTTACAGATGCAAATGGGCCGAGGGACCAGATGAGAGCTCAGACTGGGCAGGGAAGACAAAACACGGCGCGGACCCAGGCAAGCTGCTCCACAAACATTTGCTGCAGTTCTTCTGCTATACAGCAGAGGGCGCAGTGAGCCCAGCACAAATGTCACTTGCTAATAGTGTGGAAATGACAGGTGAGATGGAAGGGAATGAATAGAGATTCTATAAATAAGGTAAATAATGAGGATAATAAATAAAAGTCGGAGTTGGAGATAAATTTTATACAGGAGAGAAAAGTCTGCTTTTTTCTGCAACCCCAATAATTTTCTAAACCATTGGTTTAGGGATTATTTTGAGCACATACTGCAATGACATTGCTTTCTTCTAAAAAAAAAACAAAAAAAAAACGTTATATATAATTGACTGGCATCTTTTGAAACATAAAAACTAGGTTTTGTTGGAAAGCAATGTGAATAAAATAAAAGTACTTAAAGCTATTTTTATTGACCATGATAAGAGGACAAAAGCATAAATATTAAAATGAAAGATATAAGAAATAACAATATACTAAAAATCTGTTAGGAAATACAATAAATTAAGTTCAATTACATTACAGTAATAGAGAAAAAATACCCGCGTAACTTAAATGTGCAATATTCTTCAATATAAAGGCAGACAAATTTGCTATAGAATGACACAACTAAACCCAAATATTTCAACTGAGTGGCACCTTAAATTGTTTATAATAAAAATTTCCATGCAGTTATGAAATTTTGGAATATACATTTTGGCAGAAACTTTACTTAAGACAGTCATCATGATGCATTATACATACCTTCATAATGCATTATAATGCATTCATAGTATTATAACCATGGCTATAACTATTTATAAAAAAGGGCATATCACATTATAGTCAAGTTATAGCCATATATAGCTTCATAATGTATTATAACTTATGTTATAACTTAGCTTATTAGAATTAAGCATGCTTTGTACTGTTTGTAATGCATTATAAAGTACAAACATGGTATAAACATGGTTATAATGCATTATGCCTTTTTATAAATAGTTATAGCTGTGTTTATAATACTTTATGAATGCATTATAATGTGTTATGAAGGTATCTATAATGCATTCTACATAGATGCTTTAAGTAAAGTGTTACATGAATTTTTAAGGCCCTTTATTTCTCACTAGCCCACATTTGTAAAATAAGGACATCTGTACTTGATATTTGTCTTTAATGGTTTAATTTGCTTTACAAGGTGAACGTTCGATACAACAGGAACAAGTCCAGCTCCTGGCAGAGTAGGGCTGTCATGCTCATTAATTAGCCCCTATTCAATAAAACACAGCCGGCTTGTTGATGCACATTCATCTTGGTGAAAGGATAAGAGAAAAAAGACTCGTTGTTGTCAAAGGAGGCCCCAATAGGCTGACCCCCCCACCTCAGCCACACACGCCAAGCCCAGTATGACTAACGATATCGGCCAAAATAATAATAATTGTAATAATAATCAGAACTCATCCCACAATATCAACATTTTTCATGAGATTTTGAAGGTAAAAAAAAAAATGATGGTACTGGTTTATGGTTTTAGTGTAATTATTTCCATGGATGACGGTGCTGCTTACTGGTGGAAGCCTGTAGATAATTCAAGTTAATTTGCTTAAACAAATTGATCAAAATTACAACCGGCCAACACCTGAAAATAAGCCCAAGAAATAATTAGCCGGCGGATCATTTTACAGAACACACTTCACAACAATTATGTGTTTCCTGGTGTCTCTGCTGTTAATTATCGCTAATAGTGTTCTCTTCGCAAGACGAATGTTCGGGAGCCAGAGGAACATCACTTTGCATTAATTAAGAGCAAAGGGGCTGAGTTTGCACAAGTTTTCAGGGTCTTCCCATCTGAAGGAAAATTTCACGAGCTGCTCCGTGGGATTCGGAAGACGCCGGCCAGGCCTTAGTAAGGAGGAAGAGGATGAAACTCCGCGTTAAAGTCTTGGTATGACAAGATTAGGTAAGGCAATGAAGCAGAGTCACAAGGTTTTCCCAGCATGCTTTGCCCCAAGGTCAGGGGTGTTAAAGGCGAATGGAGTACTAGATTCCAAACCTCTAGCTTATATTGACGTTGCTGGGCCTGAACCGCCATCGTGGGGCAGAGTGAGGCAGATATCATGCCAGATACATTGTCTATACTCATGAGGTCACATTCCCCTCTATTCACAGCTGCAAACATCACGCACTCTGGCAGCGTGTAAAGACAATGAGGATTGGACACACAAGGCTATGATATATGATTTTCTCCCCCGACAGACAGATAATGGGCTGACCTTTGTGAACAGGGGAGCAGTGACTGTAGTGCAAAGGACATCGATTTAGTTCGATGGCCTTAGAGGAATACTGACAACGGAACCCTTTGGGGCCAAAGCAGTATCTCTCTCAAAGACAACCGACTCTGGGGCAGGCAGCAGAACTTTCTCTTCATGCATAGAAAATTCCATCCATGTTCTGTAACCGCTTGTCCTATTCAGGGTCACAGGGGATCTGGAATGTATCCTGCAGGCTTTGGGCTTAAGGTAAAGGAACAACCCAGGATGGGGTCCCAACCCATCACACTCACACTTCTGCAGGCATCTTGGTTACACCGATCCACCTTAGCATGTTTTTCAGCTCCCAGGGTATCTGGAGGAAACTCAGTAAGGACACGGGGAGAAAATGCATATATCATATACATCCATGGGCAGAGACTCAAATCCTGGTCCCAGAGTAAGGCAGATGAAAATATGACGGCATTGGTATCCCACCTACAGTCTGCTGCCTAGCATAGACTAAAAGCTTACTTGCGACTCTGATAGAGTTAGCAGTTGGAAGATAGATGGATGGATGTATGGATGGATGGATATTTTACTGCAGACTGGTGCTTAATAAAATGGGTGCTAACTGACCCAGAGGGACACATGTCAGAAAAAAATTAGGTTGTGGCATCTATTACAGAGATGAGGTGGAAATCCTTTGATGCAAATCTGTTCAAGATCAACGCTGCCTTAAAACATGCGTATATAAATATACTGTGTATCTTACACATGAATATATATAACTACAAGCAAAACAACATTTTAAATCTTTCCAAAACCCCTTTGAAGTGAGGAATGAAAGCCTCCAAAGAAATGATCCGATTGCTTAAGAGAGAGGAATTCTCTGCAGGAATTTCACTAATGATTTTCACGGTGGCACAGTGCTGAAGGAGAGTTATAGGCCCCCTAATAAAACGGCAACATATAGCCGGATTTCTGAGTGACTCAGAATTCAGCTGTGGGCAGGCCTTCCTGACTGGACGGATTCCCATATGGGGAGGGCAGTTGAGGTATCTCGTTTCAGAACAGATGGAGGGCGGACCCCCACAGATGGACCCAGACAGCTCCAGAAAGGCACGACACAGGTCAGCTTTCCAAAGCAGACCGGGAAAGCAGTATGCTCGCTAGCTCGCCAGGTCTTACCAGGTGAGATATGCTGCTCCCACAATGCACCACTCCAGCATGTAAAACAACATACCTCCACATGGGACCCTAACCCACAAAATGCTCCTCCATCAAAATCTGACCCCGGGTTGGAGGCTGCTTAACCTCCCTCCATTGGGGTCTGCGTGTTCAGTGAGATGGTATTCAAAATTGAATTCTTCCTATCTAAGCAGACAGCAGAGATATGACATACTGTGGACATTGTGTAATCACAGACAGGTGATGTATAGATGGGCACCCAGGACAGTAGAACAGATGGATGTTAATCCCCACATGCTTTACTGCTACTCTGAATGCAGGACTGGGTCCCTCTGCATTTTCACCATTTACCGCTAAAGGGCTGGTTCCCGCTATGCACGCTGTGTTGCGATTTTCATCAACGCGCTCATTCCGCGATTCACTAGAACATCGTACATTGCATAGAAAGCATCGTATGACGTTCCTGCTTGCATGCTGCGTCGCAGCGCATTTTGAAAACGCACTGCTGCACGCATTTCTCTGCGCTGTGCACTTCCATTGATGACAATGAAAAACAGATGCAACTACATTCTAAAGTGTCTGTATACATATACATTCTGTATACATTACTCCCCCTGTTTACCCACAAGCACTAGGGACAATCGTGTACAATCACAGGAATTGCTAATGCAATGCAACATTAAAAACATACAGTATAAAGGTAAACAAGAACGTGGACAAACGTGAGGAGAAAATGCAGAAAAACACACTTGAAAGAAGAAAAAGACGCGGAACCATTCGCTGTGCTTCTCATGGCGTCTTTTGGCTTCCCCAGTGTGAACATACCCACGTAAGAAACGTCCTATCAAGTATCTTTCACCTTCATATTCATATTGCATTTGTCACTGTTTTTCTTGCACTTGCAACAAGATAAGATCATTTCATCTCTGTGTATCTCAGACCCATGGATCATGCAGCTAAAGATGCCAATAAAGTAGGGTGATCAGATAATCCATGCCAGGGGGGAGGGGGGGGACACTTTGAGCTACTTCAGGTTTTACATGGTACTTTAAAACCGAAAGGCTCCTGTGGTTGGCTGATTGGTTCAATTCTTCTGGTGCTTTTACTGGTTTGTTTCGTTGACTGAGAGACCAACCCAGCTACTTCACAATAACATTGGTGACACACGCATGATTATAGGACGCTGACCAATCAGCACTCAGCAGGAACTCAGTGGTGAAGTGAAATCCAGGTCCTTTTAATTGAAATGGTAGTTTATAGATCCTGTCCCAGCTCAAGGTGTCCTCCCTGACATGGATTATCTAGTCACCCTACACTAAAGACACTTTGACGTTGACCTACCTTGATATGTGTAACCAGTCTCTTTACTGTCTGAATATAAAATTCCTTGAGTGGAATAACAATGTTTCTGTGAGACCAACCCAACACACTCTCAGGGAATTAAGCCGATATATAAATAATATCTTCTGTTGTTAACACAACTCTACCGAGTGTTAATGAGCAGTGAGCTAATCCAGAAGGGAAGGGGGGGCTGAGGTCTTTATTAAAGAGGCAAAAAAATGGGGTTTAAGCTGGAGGGCAGCAGCAATGTGCACCCCACTCATGTCCCCCCCACCTCCACCCCCCCAGCGTCAGCTTACTCTCCACAGGTATTAATTATCCAATTATCATTGTAATTCACTTAATTTTCACCTTTCTTACCCAGCCTTCTGTCCGCTAACCGTTTTTAATAAATGAACATATGGAAGAAAAAAAAAACTAATCATAGACTTCATAAGGGAGCCCGGATTTGGGGGCGTGGCTAAAGGTTTGTGTTTTTCTGGGGCGGAGACCTCCTGTTATGGAGGACGTGGGCAGACCTGCTTAGCTTTCCGAGAAGACGAGTGCAGGGATGTATACAGGGGCAGGGCCAGCGGGGCGCTGGCTCCAGCTGAAAGCTCATTGGCCCCTGGAGTGCCCTCCCCCTGTCAGTCATCTATTCAAAACATGTCATTGGCTAATGAAACAGTTGGACTTTCTCCATGAATTACGGCCCCTCTCGTTTCCACCACCTTAAAAAAAATCCTTAGATTGCCTCGGGTTGAGCAAAAATTGTCCACAAAACCGAAAGGGTTTCCCCTTCTCACGCACGTAAATATGAATGTTTTTTTAAGTGGCTCTAAGTTAAAAAAGCAGCCTGCCTTCCGCTGGCTTTACTTCAGGCTGTGTTAGCCGTCGAACAGTAACAGCCTCACACGTCATGGCTGATGGCAATTTGCATCCATACAGCACGGTGTGTGCCACCCACCCACCCACTCTTAATTAGGATAGAGCTACTTCCCACGTTACTCAGCACCGAAGCTACGACTAGCGGGCCAGACGTCTCTTACAGCTTCATGGCGCAGTCAGTGATGCAATCCGTATGCAGACGCCTATAACATTGCATGGGCACAGATTAGGCCTAACTAATGTCAGGGGTCTGGTACTTCATGTGCACCTCATCCCAGACATTTACGCTCTGTGGGGGGTGATGAGGAGGGCACCATCATCTGAAACATTCAGCTTTGTCCTTATTCAGTTCTGCAGATAAGTGGGAAAATACAATACTGAAATACTAAGAAATATAGGGGAAAACAACACTGTTGATTATAAGGGACATTTATTTGAATTAAATCCAACTGGCCGGTTCTTTGACAGGAATTTGAGGCTGTTTTTCCCACAAGCTTCTGGGGGATTTCTGACATCAAACTGCTAAGCAGGAGTGAATGATGGGGTTTGTAAATATTGGAGGTGGGGGGGGGGCAACTTCTGCAGTTTACTGGGTAATTTTCCCAGAAGCCTCTGCTTCATGTACACTGCACCGCGAGCTTCAGGAAACCAACCGCCAACGTTTCGCAGCCTCTGTGATGCCCGCAGGCTTCCGGTCTCTTACCGGCGCCTGGGAGTCGGTGCAGATTACCGTCAGAGCGAGGCCCACGACTGAGGAATCTGCCAGGGAGGGGGGTGTCGCTCAGCACCGCGGGCGTGAAACCGGGTGTAATCGGCCTGCACTGAGCATTCGCGGCCATGACACCAGCCACGAGTACTTGCGGGTGCCCGTTAGCACTCTGGAATCCATGTAAACACAAAAACAAAGCGTCTGAGACACTCCAGCCTTCACAAGGTCTCTCGGCTTTAATAATTACCGTGATGCTTTAGGGCTCTCTTCTGCCTGCTTGCTTCACCTCGCACTGCATTTTTCCAATTCATCTCCATAGACACGCTCCCAGCCTTGGAATGCGAGTCTCGAACTCACATTCCTGTGAAAAACGCCTTATTGACACAGTCTGTTGTTATTTTCTCATTTTAAACTTGTGTCTAAAAGATAGGAATTTTCCAGCAGGCCCTGATTTTGCCAAGTTCGATGTGTCCCAAGATCAACAAGGGAGGGGCTTGTGTTTCACTTCTTTAACCAATAACAGTCTTCATCGAATGACATCACTGCATTATTTGAAACCAGTGTTTTCTGATAAGCAGCACAGATTTCTAAATTACCTGCCTTTTGTTAAGGGACAATTCATAGATAAACACAGAAAAGACATGGGAATGTGCCTTCCTGCTAGGGCTGAACAGAGCAATGTAAGGGTGTATCTATTCCATGATGACAATAACAATAATAACAATAATAATAATAATAATAATAATAAGACATTAACCAGCAACCTTCCGGTCACAAGCTCAGGCTCAGCCCACTGAGCTGCACACTGCTGCTGGATGGGCAGTTGGATGGCTGGAAGCCTTGAGTTTGAAACAGAAAAAAACAGCTCATTGTGGTGATGTCATACAATGAAGACTTTGATTGGTTAAAGAAGTGAAATGCAAGCCCCTCCCTTGTTGACCAAGGGACTCATCGAACTCAGCAAAATTGGGATGTCCAAATTTTCCATAATACTTTAGATTAAGGTCCTTAACTACCCTAACTGTTTCTAATAATTTAATAATATAACATGTAAATGACAGGATTCACTTACAATCAAATTTTGAAATATATTACAAAAAAGTATGTTATTTACTAAATAACTTGCAAATGCTCATATCTGAGTATTCTTACTAAAACATTGTTTTATATTTGCATGTCATTTGAAAATACCAGGAGCAAGATATCCTTGTAATGCGTTTATAAATTTGTTTGTGAATGAATTTTTCTGTCTATTAATATATTTTCAAATGATTAGTAACAGTTTATTAATAGTTAAGGAGCAGAGTGTAAACCAAAGTGCTACTGTATTTTCGATAATGTAAGGAAGGAAGTGCTTAAGGAGATTAAAGTCGCAGTGGCACATATGCGTGACAAAGGTGTTTGTTTATTTTTCGCTGTCCCAAGCTGCCCCGCCTTTGAAAGGCTGACAATCCCCACGCTGCTGTGGCTTGGTGCTGATGGAGCGTGGAGGCGATGCTGTTGCTGTGGAAGCCGTCAAGGAGATGTTCTGCCATCCGCAGAAGAAAACAGGAGAGAAGAGAGAACGGCGTCCTCGGACTTGAAGGAGATGCGTGGAGGAAGGGGGTGGAAGTGGGAGGGGCCGACCAGAGAAACGTGTGATGGCAAAAGAACTGCCACCTTCAATTCAGTTAAATTTAATCGGGTGCCGCTTACATTATGATACATTATATATATTATGAGGAAACAGTCTCAGCTCGGGGCAGGGAGCAGAGCCACATGACGCGGTTTGGGCAGGAAGTGGTATCTTTATTTTGGGAAACAGGACTGGGAGGCGAACAATCAGACAGCTGCAGGAGATGATGATGTTTTGTGGGGGGGCTGAAAAGGAATCGAAAGAGACGGAATGGGGAACGCAGAAACTTCTTACCTGCCCTGGATTTATGGGATGGACTGGGGAGGCTGTGTGGGTTGTGGTTTCCCCTGCATTACCTCAATTTATACACACAATTCATATCACCAGAACAACTGGCCAGGAAGAATGAATCAGCATGCCGCAGCTGGTCACATGACCTTCCCCTGCATGGTCGACCTGCCCCCTTCTCTCATTCAATTATCTTATATTATGATATGAGCCTGGCGGACTGTACTTGTAGCCCAAAGACTTTGAGATTGAGAGCTTTGGTTCTTCATGCCAGAATTTCTCCTGCGATTTATCCAGCCGTGATGTATGCAAGCACTCCCTCCTCACCACAACTGTCCTCTTCACAACACGGCAGTGACTTTACAAGCCGAACTTGGACAATTAATGGAAACAACAGCATTTAGAAATGGTGACTCAAAGCAGTTAGCGTCAGTCAACGGCCCAAGATCTCTTCAGACCGAAGTCTTCTCCAGCCAAACTGAGGTATCTGACGTCATTGCTTAAGGATGTGGAACTTAAGTGACACTTGCTAACGTCAGACAACCTAATAAATAAATAAAGTGTGGAATTCCAGAGATGCTCTATTTTTGCTATTTTGCCATTGCCCATAATTTTCGAGTGATTTATTTAGGCCAAGGTGATTGTATATGGTCCCTTATTAAGAGTGTATTGGTATATAAAAATTTAGTAAAATGATTTTATTTCTATTTCTGAACATTTTTAAGACTTTACAGTCTGTTTTGCTACAGACCCTCAAATGGAGGATGAGGAGCTGAACTGCGGATGTTCCAGTCGGGATCCTCGCTGTGAAGTGACCCATGAAATGGATCAGTGCTATTTTCTTATGAACAATGGTATGAACTGTAATGGGCGTGTGCCAGTCACCGGAAGGTCACTGGCTCAGATCCCAGATTCGGCAGAGGGATTAGACTGTTTGGCCAGCTACTGGGTGTTTAACTTGCACAAAAATGTTCTGAGAGCGGAACAAGTATCGATTGGTTCAGAGATAAACCAATCAGATTGTGGAGGAGGTGGGTCCAAGCAGCAAGAGAAGGTAGCATCAAGACTGTTTAGTTGGTCCCGCCTCCTCTAGTTGCTTGGACATACCTCCTTTACAATCTGATTGGCCAATCTTTGAACCAATCATTTGCGTGTAAGCAAATCTCCCATTAATGTTTGGTCTTTGAGCATGACCCTCAATGCCTGTTGTTCCAGTGACTGGTTGACCCTGCCTTCTCAAAAATGCATGTCTCTTGGGATAAAAAATACTTGCTAAACAAATGCAATATTAATAAGGTACCACCTACAGGGGGTGCCTGGTCAGGGGGAGGGGTTTTTGAAGCCCAGCCCACACAAAGGGGAAACAGATGCCAAACAAAGGTGACAGTGATCTCTTACTCAGCTGCCCATCGCGACAAGCTTGCTGTCACAGGATTAACTAATAATGGGGGAAGAGAGATTAATGAGACTCATGCATGGGCACATAACGCATTAGTCTGTCAGTCGGGGGACGGCTGTTTTAACAAGCGACATGTTCATTAAACCGTCCAACTTCGACGTGGTGTGAAAATCCCGTAAATAATTATCCCCAAAGCATTTAGTGTCGCATTGTTGGTGAGACACTTGCCTTTTATCTGCTCAAAAAAATCAAATGACTGGAATAAATCGCGAAGGGAGGCAGTGGAACAGAAGCAGAAATAAGCGTCACACAGCGATGCACATAGTCGAAATGTAATGTTTGATTTCTCGGGGATGAGCAATGTGGAGGTACCTGCTGAAATTAGTAATGAGTTGTGGCACAGTCGTGATACGGCATCTGACAAATACACTGGATTGCTGTCACTTCTGAACATGTGACCTGCGTTCAAGTGCGAAAATGTACCATGGATTTGATGAACGTTGGCCATGAAAGACAAACCTGTCTTCTGGGGCACTTGCTTGCAGAGACGTGCCTCAAACTCCTGCACGCTGCCTCCTGGGTACCTGTGCATGTCTTCCCCCACCAGCAGCACGATGCCTCAGAGGAGGCACATAAGGCTGCATTAGGGACTGTTACCATGGAAACTACAACGGTCTCCCCCCCCCCATGTGTCAAGAGGCATGGAGATTAGCTACCACGTTACCTGAACAGGACAGACTGGGCTGGGCCCTGCAGACTAGCTGGGATTATGGGGGTCATGAACACCAATTGGAATTTTGCTGGCTCAGGTCCCAGGAGAGCCCTTTCTATTATGACTTAATCTAAACCGGGCTGGTAAAATACCCATCTGTGTGTAGAGGTAAAATTGCGTGTTGCTTTGAGGTTTTATAAAAGCGTCACAGAGGGAAAAAGAAATCATTCACACTCACTGTAACCATGTAGTATCCTCTGGTGGGATGATTCCCAGCTTCCCCTAACATTCAGCAACACGCTGTCCAAACACAGTGACTCGGACAACCTCTCGACAGAGCTGTAGCCACTTCTGAAAGACCAAACACCATTTAAAGTGGGATGTTTAAGGATCTAATCCCATTGGCACACTGTTAACCTCACAAAAGAGAAGGAAAAAAAAAACAAAAAAACTCAAAGAATAGCATGTATTTGGTACGTTAAGCAAGTCTGGGGTAGAACCGTAAAAGCTGACCACGGCACCCATAGCATGAGCCTGGGAAAGGCAATATCAGTGCCGGGATATCACATAGGCCGTGCTGCATACCAATGAAGGACAGCGGTGACCTCTCTACAACATTATCCCCTAGCCCATCTCTCTCGCGTGGCCCTATGGCACCAGCCCCGGTCCCGGTGACCTGCCGGGAATTAGCTGCCGGCCTCAATTTAAATTGCTCAGAGCTGAGCGGGTCTGTGGAGGGCCCGGCTTATTTTTGCTCCGGCCCGTGAAACCTGAGTTCCATTCATCCGAGCTTCCGGTCACAACATTCGTAGAGTTTCTGCGTACGGCAAAGGCGGCGTGGGAGGTCAGGAGCGCTAGCAGCGCGTTCTGCCAGCGACCCGCAGAAGCCGATTACAGCTTCGGAGGGGAGGTGGGTGGTATAGGAGAAGGGGGCATTACATCAGCCACGCTTTCCATAATCACAGCATGCTCGCCTCATTTGTTCGCTTGCCTCGCAAGATTGCCCTTGCATATTTTACAGCTGCCGGGGGAATGCAGACACTCCCGTCCATGAGTGGCACTATCGCCTCTCAGGGCGGCATGCGACAAGGGGAATGCTGTGAATTAAACCTCAGCGCAAACAAACCACATGGCACCCGCCGTGGCGGGGCATTCAAACCCAACTGATACAGGGTGCTCAAACGTTCATCAGCTTCAGAAAACGAAGCTTGGGTCTGTTATACTCAGATGACCTGAATCTCCAGGTGGACCCAGGCATCCAGCTCATTCTGTAGACTGTAAAAAGCCTGTCAGGTAACGGCCCTCCTAAACGAAGGTGCTGGACAATTCATGTGACACCAGACTTGCCGCAAAGTGCCTGCTGTACTACGATAAGCCTGCCAGGGCCCCCGCGATTGGGCGTCCCATTTGATAAATAGGCAGGGGTCTGCTTCCACTCGAATAAAGTGAGCAAAGAGCTCAACGCTACTGAGTGTCAAGGGAATAAGGAGCGAAAGTGGGATAGAGAAAGAGATGGAGGCCCATGATAAAAGCTGTGCATTAACCCCTAAGCACTGCCTGTGAGCTATTACAGCACAATCCCCCCCCCCCCCCCCCCCCCCCCCAGTGTGGGGCCACAAAGCAAGAGGCGCACTATGATCAGCAGAGGGCAGCATGGGCCCATATGAAAGATATTCCTGGCTGGGGTGGGCGGGGGGGGGGGTGTTATGGCAGCAGATGGTATGGTAGTTAAGGAGCTGGACTGCAAAGTTCCAGGTCTGAATCACAATAAGAATGTGGCTTCTGTGGCCAGAAGAGACAAACAGCTTCAAATAGCCTTATCTTCAGAATACTCTGGAAAGAGTCTACATTCACTTACTGTACCATAAGCCAGACACAACATCAGTGATACTTAGTGTGACCCCCAGCTGAGCGTCCAACTGACAGTGCCTCTTGGACACATTGGGATTTTCTGTGACGTCCTTAACCCTCTTTACTACCGAAGGGTGAGAAGGCAGGAGCTGCATTTGTCAATCACCAAAACCAGTAGGTGCCCTGTGCTGTAGCCGAGCATTATTGTGAAACTGAGAAATCCTGCTGTCCGAACCTGCTGCCACAATCGTTCTGTATTGAACACTTCAAAAATGTGGGCACCTCAACCAATGATGCTTCCCACAACTAGGTTACATGAGGTGATATTTCAACTTCAGTGTTTCAGTCCCAGCCTGGACAAACAAGCAAGCCGTCAGCAATGTGACAAAGCAGCATTGTGAAGCGATTCCACCATTTGTGTATTCCTCACAAGTTCCCAAGGACAATCTGCTAAAAGGCTCATCAAGACCTTGACAAGTCTATGAGCTGAGAGCGTCCCGTAGACGGCTCACTCACGAGTGATAAAAAGAAATCGCTGCAGATAGTGGTGGCGCTTTGATGCTACTGCTAATTATTTCCCCATGTCAATTATCTGTGGGTTTATTCTGTTTTAATGCCACTGAAATCGGGCTACTTGTCTTCCTTTATTCAAGAGGACACAAGAAAGTGTGTTTCGGAGCACTTTTAATTCATGCCGAGTTTTTCCATTCTTATTTTCCACACATATTCTAAGACTCCTTCTACTGAAAAGATAACCGCAGAAACTGGAAATTGGAGTACGAGTAACTTATCAATCCCTGTTAAGATCAAGACAACCAAGACTTGTTTTCTCTGAAACAAAACACGGAACTTGCAGCCAATACAGGCACACATGCAAAGAACCATAAGCGAAATAGCCTGTTTATGTATATATCATGCATATATTATTATTTTGCAGCGTCTACATATGTGCCCTTGAGAGGTAAGGTGGACATTTTGGACCCCTACCCCCTTTTTATTGAATATTGTCAGTTGGATAAGTTGTTATTATCTAAGTCATACCTCTGTGCTACCTATGATATATATATCAATTGTAGGGTATTAGATTAGGCACACTGACTTTTTTTAAAAAATTCAACTTTGGAGCTCATTTTCTCGAAACTTTGTTTTTGTTGGGTAGCCCACTTTACCTCTCCAGGGCACATATATACTGTGAGTCATTGTTATGTACTGGTACTTATATGTATATCGCCACACTATATCTGATGCTCTACAAAAACAGAATTTTGTGTGTGAAATGACAAAAAAGTGACGACATATAAGATACACTGACACAATTTACGCACACAATGGTCACTGACACACTCATTTTACACACACAGACTCACTGACACACTGTACACACTCTCAAGATTAGATCTACTTTAGAATATATTAGACGAACCCAACGGGACAATCCTGTACACACAGCAGCAAGGATTGTAGAGCAGTAGTAGTAGTAGTAGTAGTAGAGGTAGTAGTAGCAGTCGTAGTAGTAATAGAAGTAGTAGTAGAAGTCGTAGTAGTAGTAGTAGTAGTAGCAGTAATAGCAGTCATAGTAGTAGTAGCAGTAGTAGAAGTAGTAGTAGCAGTCCGAGTAGTAGTAGCAGCAGTCATAGTAGTAGTAGTAGAAGTAGTAGTAGCAGTGGTAGCAGTAGTAGCAGTCATAGTAGTAGTAGTAGTAGTAGCAGTCATAGTAGTAGTAGTAGCAGTCATAGTAGTAGTAGAAGTAGTAGTAGCAGTCATAGTAGTATTAGTAGCAGTCGTAGCAGTAGAAGTAGTAGCAGTCATAGTAGTAGTAGCAGTCGCAGTAGTAGTAGTAGCAGTCGTAGCAGTGGTAGTAAAAGTAGTAGTAGCAGTCATAGTAGTAGTAGAAGTAGTAGTAACAGTCATAGCAGTAGTAGTAGTAGCAGTTGTAGTAGTAGTATCAATAACAATAATAAAAATCATTTTTAATTCTGGGATATCCCCATGGTGACCAGGCAAAGGCCATGACATCTGGACGGGTTTATAAATGTGAAAGGAATTTCCGGACTATGTGGCCTGTGTTTATTAATGTTGCTTTTGTAGTGTATGTAATGTTTGTGTTTGGGTGTAAATGTAATTTTTGTGGGCTTTCGTGTAGTGCATATACGATAATATCTATTGTAATAATAATAATAAGTATTATTATTATTAATCATGGATAGTATAAATGCAATGAAAAAACAGAATATTACTATCTCAACGATGGGATTCTTCCTGACATGTTACAGCTGGGGGTGGGCAGGTGTTTAGCATGAGAGAGAAGCGACTGATGTGTGACCCCAAATTGGAATCGAGCAGGGGGGCTGACCAGAGCTCATCCTGAGTCACTCAAAATTTGGGAGTCAATTAAGCACCTCGTGACAGGCCTCTGATCACTAATATCAAAGTGGCATGATTAAAAATGCTGGCGGATAAGCTGATAGCTTTGTAGCTGTCCGTTTCAAACCGTCAGCCGTGTGAATAGGTGAGTTCTGGCCAGGCCTGCTGGGAAAGCAAGGAGGAGGAAATCATTAGCAAAGGAATAGCACAATCCGTCTAGTCATGGGTGTCCCCTCCATGTCCCACGATAACCAGCAATCTACAAAGAGCTCAGTAAGAAATTACTTACGAGCTCTGAGATTTGTTCGAAGCCTCGCTGGCAGAGACGACCTGCCGCCATGTCCATTGGATATGGCAAACTTGACAGAAATCACCTATTCTATAAAGAAAAAAATAAAAAAGGAATCTGATGGATTAATACCTGCCGTTCCCCCTTCTTTTGTGCTCCTAAAACGTGAGGAAGATTTCTCCAACATGGACGGAACATGAGAAACAGTTTGTATGATAGCGGCCGAGGCGGCATCGATCGATGCCTTTGATCTGCAAGGAGCGCGGGGAGTGAGAGCCGTGCAGAGGAGTGCAGAGAGTGCGCACGGACTGGGCCACACTCGGGTGTGAAACCACAGGCATCAAAATCAGGAGCCATCGATATATCAACCTTCCTTTTAGATTTACGAATGAACAGGTCATAGGAAGTCAACATTAATATAAATTAACAACTCCATTTTTAATGCTTTCAAGAATAACGGCGACATTCTTACGGATATGCTGCAGTAGACGGTCTCATTAGCGTGTACAAGATGGCTGTGGGTACAATTCAAGTACCAAAGTACAGTGTCGGAGAACAGATGAAGAAGACCAAGTCTGAGAATCCTGGACCTTTAACTACAAGCTTAGCATAGATACTGCTGTTGAACTTTCATACAAGATTTTCAAAAGAGCCACCACATCCATACATATCAAACTGAATGAATCATCAGGATACAGACATCCACTCAGACATCTCCATATTTTGTGAACTATAGGTGTTATGCTGTGCTTTCTGTACAGACGCTGTCTCTGTAAATTAATACTGTACGTTCCTTGTCTTCCTCAGGAATTCTGTCAGAAATACAGCTAGATACACAAGACTGCATCTATCTACAACTATCTGGGTGTCTCTGGGGGGAAAACCACAAAGAGGCTGTATCTTTTAATAGGTTACTAAATTATTCTGCACCTGGGCGTTATGAAAACTGAAAGTAGCGGATAAAAGGGTTACATAATTGTGGGAAGGCTTAGACAGCGTAGAAATTATTGGAATGAATACATGAATGCAAATAAGAGTAAAATGATTCTGTCATTATACTTATCATAATACATGCATAAGTCCAAGTGCTTATTTCCGTCTTTCATTTCGAAGCTGACAGTAAGTGCAGCCAGGCAAGTTTTTCTGTCTTATGAAAAATCCATGGATTTACACAGAGGTCTGTTTCTAAAGGTTACGGCTTGGGAACATCAATCGCTCAGTACGTGTGCAGAGAGGCAACCTGCGGCCCGGCCCACCTTGAAGACGAGGGGCAGTCACTTTGAAAGGCGTTGATTGCATAATGCAAATCAGATGAAGGCCAAAGGGTAAAGGTGGACACAGGCCAATGTTTTTCCCCCATGCACTCAGCATGGGCATGTTACAGAGAGTAGCCTCGGTGGCAAATCACGCTTCACTAACGAGGGAACTCCTCTATGGGCGTATACAGGGACGGGGTCATAGGGGCACTGGCTCCAGTTGATTGGCCCCTTAATGCCCCATCCTCTGTGATTCACAGGCTCAAAGCAAATTATTGCCCAATGATAAGGTTGGGCCCTCTTATGCTCCTCTCCCTTAAAAATCCTAGAATCGCCCCTGATCTCCTCAAAAATTATGTTCAGGCTTGTTGAGGATCCACGATGCATTGCTACCCAGGTGAATCCCCAGATATACTACTCCTTACCAGGCTAAGATTACTGGCTCTGCCCCACTGTCCACTGCAAGCCCTCATCAGCTGGCATGGTGTCACAGTCTCTGGGGACAACATAATGAAATCTAATTAATGAGGCTTAAGTAAGCAAGGGGCTGGCCTCTAGATGGCACTACATGCAGGAATCGCATCTGATATCTCGGCTGGCAAATGAGAGTGAAAAATCAGCACACTGGACAAAATGGGGATTAAAAACACGCACATTACTGCCTGTCAGTCCTCAGATTAATATACACTGACAGGCTGAGATACAGGCTGGTGTAGGTCAAACATGGGGACTGTTCAGGGTCAACTGCCCATCCAGCACCTCGGAGCATTTTTCAGGGGGTGTATGGCCTTGCATAAGGAACCGACAGAGGCATACCTATTTTAACAAGCATGGGATTCAAACCAGTCACCTTCCAAGCAGATGTATAGAGGTCTAACCAACTGAATTCCACCCCACACCCCTTCCCTGAAACTCTGTACTTGGCATGTTCCACTAGGATTTAATTACAAACAGGTTAATGTCAGTTAATGACCAAACATGCCAGTCTGGAACAGTGACCCTCATGGATCAAACCCTGTGGATCTTTAATTAATATCACAAATAACAATCAGAAGCCGAAGCCTCAGAGTAAAAGGGTGACATGCAAACAGAGAGACATTCAGGAAGATTGTGCTGACATCAGCCGGCTCACGGATATGTAGGTCAAAGCCCGCAAACCCCAAAAACGCTGAAAAAGGAGGAAAAATATGGGCATTTAATTTAGTTTTTGAGGTGAACGTTATGCGCATTTTCTCTCCTCTCTTTTAATGTGATGGATTGAAATGATTTTAGGATGAATCCTGAGTGATTTTAAATAGCTGTGTTTCCATTAAAGTTTTGCACAAATAAGCAAAATTTTGAAACGATGACAAAATTAAATTGTGAGTAGGCTGTGTTTCCATTAACGAATGTCATGCGGATTAAAATCGATGTCTCAAACTTCAAAATCGACCTTAACTCTAGTTAGTACCTCCAGAAGAACTAATTATCTACATATCTACTAATTGGCAAATTCTGTTTCCATTGCAGTTTTGTAAATCGCTTCTTTTGTTTTAACTCTTTTTCCTCCCAATATTTGTGTTTCCATTTTCAGTTTTTCAGTTCACATTATCAAAATGTGCAATGGAAACGTCACTAATGAACAGCTTGATTTCTTGGCACATTTTAATCCAATTAATTGTGAAAAGGTCTCTCTGCCTTGAAGAAGCATAGCAACGGAAGGGAGATTGGTTTTGGTGATTTTTGTGTTGTTATGGTGAGTAATCGCTAGCCAATAGTCACCTTGATTAATGAAACCCAGCAGGCCTTAATCAGGCTGATTACCAGCTAAGCATATGTTTGGCCAGCTGGGCAGGTTTTAAAAACAGTATAAATACATTTTAAATCCTTTTTTTTATTCTATGACAAAAGGAAGCTGGAGGCAAAGTGGTGTTTTACAAAATCTGACAATTTTAAAATAACAGTAATGTATTGTATTCTGCTAGCCTAGAACTTTGCACAAAAATAAGAAAAAGCAGAGGACTGTGATTTTAAAGGGTTGGAGAGAAGTGCTTGTTATTTACTCTTATTTTTTCAGCGGCAATTAAATGGCTTTCTTTGGTCGCTGGCCTTCTCTATTGTACCCGTTACAGAAATGCACCGAGGTACGGTAGCTATAAAGATTCCCGAAAAGTTTTCCATTTAAATTGAATGACACACATCGTAGGAACAACTCAAAAATATCACAAAGCTTGGTAGCTTTTGATTTTTACTTTGAAAATCCCACTCTTGCAGTGAATATGTGGCCTTAGACGGTAACAGTCTATTATTTAAATCTATAATCCATTATTTTGCTAATTCACTCCAGCTTCCGCATAAAAGCAAGAAAATAAACTCCAGGCGGATTCTCATTTCAGCTTTACGCAGCTATGAAGTTTTCCCGTGAGTGAGATGGGTTGTAAAACCCCAAAACCATCTTTTGTGTGAACCACACACAGGCTGTGTTCAATAATGGAGAGTACCCCATATCTTCATGCTGGTGAAATTAAATAAAAATAAAAAGTCATTTTCAAGTGCAGTAAAAAAAATCTAGTATCTAGCAATGTTGCGATCGAGTGACTGTGGGATTGTTGAATCTTCCAGACGGCTGCATGCAGGGATACTATTAAAATTTTGGGCCCCATGAAAGCATATCCTAAATTTTTAGGGCCACGGTCACTCAGGGGACTGTGGAATTGTCCTAACTTTCCAGCCCTTACGGCGCCCTTGGTTAAAAAACACTCAATTGTATAGTATTGGGACATACCTCTCAGTCACTGAATTCAGGTGCTTCATTCAGAGTCATTACTAGAAATGTATAAAATCAAGCACCTAGCCATGCAGTCAGGTTTACAAATATTTGTGAAAAATAGGTAGTTCTGAAAAGCTCAGTGAATTCAAGCATGGCACTGTCATACGATGCCACCTTTTGCAGTGAGTCAGTTTGTGGAATTTCTTCCATGCTAGATATTCCAGGGTCAACTGTAAGTGGTATTACTGCAAAGTGGGGGCATTTAGGAACAACAGAAACTCAGCTATGAAGTGGAAGGCTCTGCGAAGTAACAGAACGGGGTCACTTCTCCCTTCCAGCATGGCTATGCCCCAGTGCCCAAAGCAAGGTCCATAAGACATGGCTAGGTGAGTTTGTTGTGGAAGAACGTGACTGACCTGCACAGAACCCAGACCTCAACCCCATGAAACACTTTTGGGATGAACTAGAATGGAGATCACAAGACAGGCTTTCACGTCTAACATTACTGTCCGATCTCACAAATGCTCTTCTGGATGAATGGGCAAACATTTCACAGATACACTCCGAAATGTTGTGGAAATCCTCCCCAGAAGAGTGACGTATGATAGAGCTGCAGGAGGACCAACTCCGTACTGATGCCTGTGAATTTAGAATGGAACGTCGTAACATTTCGTGTAGGTGCAATGGCCAGGTGTCTACATGTCTGCATGTCCAGGGTTAACAGAGGGCTGAAACCGCTGGAATCAGGTGTGTGAGTCACCTTGGTGATGGACAGGTAATTACTATGGTAACACTTGAGGGGCACATATAATGAAGTAGTACATTCTTATCTAATGTATTAATTAACCAGAAACTAAGTGCTAGTTACTTACTGATGCCCTGTTTGTTCATCATACCAGTTCATGTTTCATACAATTACTATATTAATATATGTTCATGATTTGTACTTGATTTGTATCTGAGTTACTAAGTTACCTGTGCCCCCTTGGGTACTGTGTTCCCGTTACTATTATTGGTTCACTGTCACTTACATTTTCCACCTTTTTTACGAAATTTTTTTTTCCTTAATTGTGTATGAGGCAATGGAATTCTTTTGGGACTTACAGCTGCAAATTCAAGGCTACACGTTCACGTTCGTTAACAGACTGCTACTAATGATGATGAGCTGTGTAGGCAACAGTTAATTCTGCACAGTCCATCTGGAAGGTGATTGGTTGGCATGGACGTCCCAGGATAGGGCGGAGTCAGATTACGAGAGCTGCCAGTCACGTTGCCTTTTCCCTTTGGACCATGAAGCATGTGCCTAGCTCTGGATATCTGAGCTCCCCCTATTGTGTCCCTTCCCAAGACCAGATGATCTCATTGTTATAATTTTCATTACACTTATATTGAAGGTTCAACTGTTTTCTTCTCCACACCCTTCTGGTAAGCCCATCTCCATGGCTGAGTTTACCTTCCCTCCCATAGTGAGTCTTACAGATCACTAGGAGCATTTTATATTGTTTGATGCACTTCTCAGGGAAAGGCCGCTCTTAATTGATTGTCCATACTGTGGCTTTTTGAATGAGGTCATAAACACGCATTGCTCCCACTGTATTTGTATGCTTACAGAGTGAAAACGTTTATCCCTTTCAAATTGCTTTGGGGAAAAAGCATCTGCTAAAGTAGATGTAAATCTTTCAGGGTTTAGGAACAGGCACCCATTACATGATTTTGTATTTTATTTTTTAACATGCTGTTTTTGCTCTCTCCCCCACCAAGCTGTAATAGAATGCTCCAAGTAAGCTAAAAATATGCTAGGTGAAACCATTGACAGGAGGAGGAGGAGGTTTGGGGTAGCACCTCTACAACTGTAAGGCAGCTTTTACAGAGGCTGATGAAATATGTGCTTAATTACATGGACACTAGAGGACTTACCCATGAGCACCAGGACAAAAGTGCAGTTTTTTTTACAGTAGCCATCTGTTATTCATTTGAGGTATTAACAACACAATTCCACTTTCACTTTTTCCTTTAACTGCGAAATATAGTATAAACCCTCTGTCTAATTACATCCATCCATCCATCCAGGGTCGGTTTGCCAGGGCAGCAGTCTAAGCAGGGATGCCCAGACCTCCCTCTCACAAGCCCCCTCTTCCGGCCCCTCCGGTGGAATACTAAGGTATTCCCAGACCAGCCAAGAGATATAATCTCTCCAGCGTATATTTAAACTTCTCTACTTGGGGCAGCAACTCATGCTCTACTCGGCAGTCCACCCTTGTCCGGTCGAGAACCATGGCCGCCGACTTTAAGGTGCTGATCCTCATCACAAGCACCTCACATTCCACTGGAAATGCCCCAGTGAATGCTGTAGGTCACCGGCTGACCGATTCAGACACTAATTCTGCCCATAAAAATTATGAGCAGAATTGGTGACAGAGGGCAGCCCTGATGGAGTCCAACACCTACCGGGAACAAGTGAGACTTACTGCTGGCGATGCGAACCAAGCCTTTGCTTCGCTTCGGTTTACTATGTATCGATTAATTCAGTTCAGTTCAGTTCATTTTTATATAGCGCCTTTCACAACAGTCATCTGAAGGTGCTTTACATGGATGTGTTGGACACATTACAACATCATTAGAGAGAGTGATACAGAAAGGGGGGGAAAGGAAGGAAAGAAATGAAATAAAGAAAGTCAGGTGACAACGGAGGAGAGGAACAAGCAACTCCCAAGTAAGGAGAGAAAAAAACCTGTGGGGTCCAAGGTCAACTGGCTGCCCAGCCCCCCCTGGGTATACTGACATTACTGAAAACAGAAAACATTGGACTTGCTTGCTAATAGCTAGGTGTAAGCTGTGATTAAGGATCAAGACCAAGACTAAGAACATCTATGGGCGTTATTCACATCAGCCTGTGTAGGGCGGCCAAAGTCCATCAATAAGTCTGTTCTCCACGCTGGCCTGTGTAGGGTGGCACTGAAGGCTGCACCCATGATGACACAGTTTGTAGGTTTCATTCACGATGTCACCCCTCCACAGGACTGAACCAGGACTCCAGCTCTGATGGTGTCCACCCTGGGCACCATCCGGACTTGTGGGATGGCAGAGAGCATGGATGGTCAGAACATGTACTGACACATAAATGGACAAGCATTGTAGATAAAAATGTCATGTACAGCAGAACCAGCAGCCATAGTTACGGTGTGTTAGGTTGCAGGTAAGCTAAACTGAAGTAATAGGTCTTCAGTCAAGATTAAAAGACTGAGACCGAATCGGCATCCCAGACATAGACTGGTAAACCACTCCACAATATAGAGGCCCTATAGCAGACTGCTTTACCACCCACTGTCACTTTATTTATATGTGGAACAACAAAGAAACCTGCGCTCTGTGATCCGAGTGGACGATGCGGCTTGCAAACTTGAAGTAATTCTGTCAAACAACAGAACCTCGATTTTCTGAGCGATAGATATCTATATTTCCTGATATCTATAGTGATAAAAGCAATTAGCTAAAGTGACAATAGATGTGGTGTCGTTAGGCGTAATCAAAATGTATATTATATATAGGAGTGATAGTTAACATTATGTTGTCTCATACTTCCTAATATAAGCATGTAGAGAGAAAACAATAAAGGACCGATCACTGATCCCTGTGGTACGCCATATTTGACCAGGGACATTGACAACAAAGCACGAGTATCTGACACTTCAACATATTGATATCAATTTGTCAAATATGATTTAAACCACTTCAACATCTTTCCATACAACCCTACCACAAATTTAAGTCTTTGTAATAGGATAGAAAGGTCAACTGTGTCAAAAGCTGCACTAAGGTCTAGGGATGGCTCACTTTCTTTTGGTCCGGTACCGATACCAGAACATTGAGTATCTGCGGATCCCGATCCGATATTTTATTCTTCTCGCTAAATCAACTAGGCTGTCAATAGTAAATAACGCTCAAACAGCCAACCAAATATTCTGCTTCCCTAAAGGGAGAAATACAGGCCATAGCCTGACTCAGTTATGTAAATACGGCTGATTCTTTTTATTTTAACATTCTCTAGGCTTTTCGAAATGAATTCGCACACTTGCCTGCACGTGTTTGGAATTGCTGTTTCAGAGAAAGTGCAAGTTCGGTAACACGTAGCGGGGCTCCAAATGTTCCATTACGCGTCGTATTTTCCACAACAGAAAGGGGTTGGTCATCCAGCGCTATGAATTCAGTGACCTCCTGTGCAATCAGTATGGCTTTGTTGCTGTCCAAAGGGAACTTCTTGCATTTCTGAATTGTTTCCTGCAATGTTTGTTGCTTCAGAGCAGGTTTGTTCTTAGCCGATGTGATCTGTATAAATTCGGCATATTCTTTTGCATGATATTTCTGCAAGTATTTAAACAAATTCGTTGTGTTAGAATTTCTCACTCTGCTGCCACCCACCTCTGCGGCAGTTCGGCTTTTTTCTTCCGCGAGCTTAAAGTATGTCCATACCGCGGACATGCTGGCAACATGCTTGGAGTCCGATGTTGTACTAATGTATATTACGTGACATTCTGCTCATATGATATGGTCGCCTTCACTACATATCGTTCAGCTAAGTTCAACTAAGCATTTACATGACGCGCTGATGGATCGGATAACCCTAGTTTATTTTTCCGATATCCAATCCAGTAATTTTGGCCAATATCAGATCGATACTAATACTGCGGATCGGATCAGTCCATCCATACTAAGGTTCAGAAGCATTAGCACAGTCACACTATCAGCATCACTTGCCATTGTTATGCCATTTACGACTTTAGTTAAGGCAGTTTCAGTGCTGTGTCCTGGGCAGGAGCCCGCCTGGAAAAATTCCACTATGTTGTGTCTCTCCAAGTAGAAGTGAAGTTAAGCAGCAACCATCTTCTCCAGAACTTTTTGACAAAAATAGTCTATTAGAGACAGATCTGTAATTGCTGAGCTCCTGTGGATCCAAACTTTGCTTCTTCAGTATGTTGGTCAGGAACATCACCTGATAACAGGGACACATTCATTATGGCAGTTATAGATCTTGCCAGAACTCCCACAGATTCTTTAAGAAGTTTAGTGGAGATTGGGTCCAGTGGAAAAGTGGTTGGTTTGATCTTAATTTGCATAAGGAACTGATGGCCCGCAACAACAGACCCCATACCCCATACGCCTGAAGTACCCCCAGAGGGACATGATCATATACCTTGTCCAAGTCCACAAAACATGTGGTTTGGCAAACTCCTATGAACTCTCCAGTATCCTTGTGAAGGTGAAGAGCTGGTCCGGCATTCTGAATTCAGGACAGAATCTGCATTGTTCCTCCTGCATCCAAGGTTCAACTAACGGACAGACCCTCCTCTCCAGTACCATGGTGTAAACCTTCCCAGGGAGGCTGAGGAGTGTGAAGAAAGGGGTGGTCCACTTTCTAAAATATTGGGACCAGCAGCTCAGTCCAGAAATCCAAAGGCACTGTCCCCGACATCCAAACCATGTTGAAGAGGCGTGTCATCTAAGACAGCCTAACAACATCAAGAGTTGCCAAGAACTCAGGACGAATCTCTTCCACTCCTGGAGCCCTACCACGAAGAGTTTTTTGACTACTTCAGTGACTTCAGCCTTGAGAGCCCCCCTCCTCCAAGTCTTCTAGCTCTACTTCCTCTAAGGAATGTGTATCAGTGGGATTTAGGAGATCCTCGAAGTATTCTGTCCATTGCCCGACTATATCCCCAGTCGAGGTCAACAGTTCTCATCCCTGCTCACCCCAAGTCACCTGACAGTTTTCCAGAACCTTTTCAAGGCTGAGACTTTCAAGTCTTTCTCCAAAGCCACATCAAACTCCACCCACACCAGAGTTTTTGCTTCACCAACCACCAAAGTTGCTTTCTGCTTAGCCTACTGGTACCTGTCACCTGCGTCAGGAGTCCCACAAGCTAACTAAACTCAGAAGGCTTCTTTGTTCAGCCTGACAGGAGACTTGGGTTTTTATTAGTTTGCCGGCTGCAGACAAAGCCAAATCAGAAATCTTAAATCGTAGTCGGGATGGGTGCAGACGGTTGAAAGCCACGGAAGTCAGTCCTACAGGCAGGCACGATGAAGGGGACGGAGGATCGACGGAAATGGGTCAGGAGCGCCAGGAATTTGGGTCTGGTGGAACTTACACTCCTCTCCCTTCACGTACAAATTATGCTCTCGTAAACACTGCAGGACCAGATGGACATGCTCAATGTGCTGAAGAAAGGTAGGCGAGTAGATCAAGATGTCGTCTATGTACACAACAACAAACCGGATAATCATGTGCTTGAAAAAGGTACACATGAAGGCTTGGAAAATTGACGGACTATTAGCTAGTCCATAGGGCATCACCCGATATTCATATTGTCCCGTGTTGGTGATAAAAGTCTGCCATTCATCCCCTCGCTGAATCCGGACCAGATTATAAGCGCTGCGTAGCTCCAGTTTAGTGAACACGTTCACCCCGCAGAGCTGAGGGAATAAGCGGCAAGGGTTCACGATGCTTCATGGTAATGGCGTTGAGAGTCCGGTAATCGATACAGGGGCGTAGGTCTTGATTCTACATCTTCACGAAGAAGAAGCCTGCTGTTTAGGGTGAGGTACACGGGCGAATGATACTTTGCTTAAGGCCCTCTTGGATATGGGCATTCATGGCCTCTTCCTCATGCAGGGATAAGGGGTAGAGTCTGGATCCGGACTCTTCACCAAAGACGTGTTAGGGAGAGGTAGGGAGAGACATCGAGGGAAACAGGTGGGTGACTGTAGACCAGTCAATGTGGGGGTTATGTTCCTATAACCATGAACGACCTAGAATCAAAGGGTCCCTAGTGTAGGGAAGCACAAGTAGGTTGATGGTCTCCCAGTGGAGGACCCTCACCCTTAAGGTCAGTGGTCCTGTACGATGGGTGATCTTCCCTCCGCATAAGGGCTCTCCACTTACTCCCAGGACTACAAACAGAGTGGAGAGTGACTGCAGGGGAATCATTAATTATTTGATTAAGGTATTAATTATCTGCTCGCCTAGTACAGACAGAGTCTGTGCATCGTGCAGCAGCATCTCTCAGTCATGGTGATGGGATCCCAGCTGCATGGGCTCTGCGTGATTGTTTGGATTGGATTTCCGAGTTCAGAGCGTGGCGATACATGATCCTGAGGCAGTCCTCAGGCCACCAACTTCGTCCCACTGCAGGGTGATTGAAGATCTCCGTAAAAGCTCGTTGGAATTCTCTCGCTGAATCTAGAAGGGGGCTATCATCTGTCCATAAGGCAGTGGTCTATTCACGCACTCTTCTGGTTAGTAAGGAGGTGACAAAGCGAACGCTAGCAGCGTCATCCACGAAGCGGTCAGAATGTTCACTGATAAAAAGCCCTGCATTGGTCAGGGTTGCCATCGTACTTCTCTGGTATCACCACCAGAATAGGAGCTGAAGAAATGGCCTCTGCAGGGTCCATAGTTTGTCTGCAAAGTATTCTGTGAGGACAGGAAAGCAGACAGAAGGCAGACCCCGTATTGCGGGAGACTTGAGTCTTTATTAGTTTGCCGGGTGCAGACAAAACCAAATCCATCTATCCATTTTCCAAACCGCTTATCCTACTGGGTCGAGGGGGGAGCCTATCCCGGAAGCAATGGGCACGAGGCAGGGAACAACCCAGGATGGGGGGCCAGCCCATCGCAGGGCACACTCACACACCATTCACTCACACATGCACTCCTATGGGCAATTTAGCAAGTCCAATTAGCCTCAGCATGTTTTTTTGGACTGTGGGGGGAAACCGGAGAACCCGGAGGAAAGGTTGATCGACGGAGATGGGTCAGGAGTGCAGGACAAGGCAGGCAGGCAGGGCAGGTGAGACAAGCAGGCAGGATGCAGTAGGCAGGGCAAGCGGGAAAGACAAGAGACAAATGAATGCTTAGTAAGGCTCCAAACCATGGCAACGTGTGCTGCGTGTCATCCGCTTAAGAAGCGCAGCTAATCAATGGAGATCGCCTGCTGCTGCTATGTCCCGCTCATGTGGGCGTGACAGATATGAACTCCGCTTAGTCTGGCCTCTCACCTAGGACCAATTTGCCCTGGGAGACCCTACCAGGTCTCTCGTTTTCCGCAGATTAAAAAAAACAATGTAACATTATTCCGCTAATAAGCACAGGCAGTGCCGCTGGCACTGGCAATACTAGACAAAAGTATGTTGGTTATCGATCAAATTTTCTGATGCAAAAATATGGACATAAGCAAAAAAAAATATAAATTGATGCATTAAATATAAACAATGTACAAAATAGCTTTATCTGCTCAATCTTTGCTCCACTACTTTTATATCTTTTCCTGCACTTCCACATAACTTCCAAGTTAACATAGGTGCTTGCGGTCAACCAATCAGCAAGGTATTACTGTAAGTGCCTCCCATGTATTGTACAAGTCTAGGACATCATGGAGCTGTATATTATCACCGAACGCTAACAAGCTATCACTAATCACAATCATTCCGTTGTCTGCTTTCGTCTTGTCCCCGTAAACGTCATGTGCGCACACGCGGGTACGCGGCAGGAGCCAGAACCGAGCCCGGCTGGCTAAAGACAACATGCCACGACAGCAAACGGCACCAGAGAGAAAGTAATGAGGGGGAGGCACTTTGAGATTCTCGCTGAAGTGACGTCCTGACGGTGATGTGGCCTGACTTTCAGCTTCGCTTGATCATAATGGGGGCCGTTGCCCTCCCACGATGCCTTGTGACTCTCACCAGCTCCAGAACACTCAGGAAGATGGCGTATAGTTACAGAAACAGCCTGAGCTACTAATTCTGTACAGAGTTTCCCCAAAACACTGACCCTCTCATTACATGATAGCAATTAAAACTGAACTAATTGCAAACTGCCCTTTGTACCATCCCAGTGTACCCTTTGGTGATACACAATCTGTTTTGGAGAGGATAATAAATGCCAGCCTGAAATCCCTGTTTAAAGCAGAGGTATAATTCATATTGGAAAGCTACAAACATTAGACAGGAAATAAAAGACGTATTGATTAAATGACTAGTCTGGCTAAATAGCAAGCTATATCTCTCGCATTTTTCATGCAAAGAGGAGTTCAGTATCTCCATATGTCTGTTCTTTTTAACAAAATGTCAGTGTATGTTTTTTTAAGAGATTAATCGGTAAAATTTATCTCAACCAAAGAGTCAAACGAAGATCCTATCCTTCGTTACATGCATGCCACAGTTCTGATCGGACATCGCATCCATAACAAGCAGAAAATGGCAATCTGGGGGTGCTGAAGCCAATTGTTTAATTCGTCTGGGTTTGTTTTCAGTTTCATTCCGGCTGTGATGTCCAATTAACACTTTGCAGGATTTTCATTTTCCACATTCGGAAGACTCAGGCCGAGATAGGAACAGACTATTGTTTTATAATCAGCAAACAAAGGTAATGGTCACATAATCACAGGGACAAGCAGCCTCATGGCATTTAATTAATTATCACTTGGAACCGCTTGTTTACCAGACCCGAGAGCCTCTTTCTGAACACTGCATAAGGAGAGCACTCATTTTTTTTTTCCTGAGGAAATAAAAGCTGCTAAAAGCTGCAGTAACACACGTAGTCTTAGTGGAAATTGCATTTGTGGTGAAATTCCACTATGAATTATACCAGAATTTCCCCGAGGGTGTAGGGCCATTTTGGAGACCTGCTTCCTATTGCTTCGTGTTCAGAAACTGAACTGGGGGTCGTCAAAATTTAAAGGTCACCAGGTGTAGGTGTCATTGCCGACATCATCATCACGGGCCTCCGTGACGTCTCAGGGGGGCCGCTATGTGTTTTGATTTGTTTTTTATTCGTTTTTTTTTTTTTTTTTTTTTACCAGAGGTGAATAAGGTCAAGAGGTTCATACTAACCAGTGAGGTGACTGCATGTTCTGAACATTGTCATCTGTCATGTAGGCATTTGGGAGAAGACTGTAGTCTTGTCGTTGTGGTGGGGTTCCAGTAGGGGGCGGTGTGGCACACGTGCAGGGTAGCCACCTCGCATGTGGCACTGTGAAGGGGACCCTCCACAAAACCAACTCATTTACAACACAAAAATAAAACAAAAAGCACAGAGATAAAAGGCTTCTTCGACTGAAAAATCAATACATCATAAGGCACGCGCCAATTCCTCTGTGTACCCAGAAATAATTACCGCCGAGAAAGGCCGAAAGAAAAGAACGACACAGGGCCTTCAAACATGCACATTAAAAAAGTAAACAGCGCTTTGAAAAGGCTGTTTTTCCGTCGGCGCCGTTTTCAAGCATCCGCAGGCCCCCCTGCCCTCATTTCCTCCCTGCTTTTGCACATTTCAATTACGGCCACATCTGCATCCACAATGGGGCTCGTTTCAATTACAGAAGAGAATCTGTCGGCGCATGTCCCATTTCCTGGGGTCCCGGGGTCCTTGTCAGCGCGATGGCCGTGAGGAGAGCCCACACTGGGAACACTAGGCTGTGACAATAGGGTCGATTTCAACCCGGCAAATCCTGTGAGGTTTTCTTTTCCTGGTGGGACCCTATTTTGTTGCAGAGGCTTTTGCCTTGGTGATGAAAACTCCTCAGGTTTGCTTATATATCTGCTTAATAACCCACTGCATGTGCATCTCACTGTTGGCAGGAGACAACATAAAAAAAGGGCACCCCAATATGAACAATTTCCTGCATTGGGGTGCAACAAGCGCGTGTCAGAATTCAGCCGCATTTCGGCCGGCGTGTAAATCTCGCAGTAGTTAGAGCAGGCCGGCCTTCCGTAGTACCTGTTGCAGGTAACTACAGCTTTGCATTTATTCATCTCTCTCATGTAACAATAATAAAAAGAAAAAAATCTGCTTCAGATTCAGTTTTAATGCTGCCCGGCATCATTTCCGTTACACTACAAAATAATAATAAGAAAGAATAAAAACAAAAGTGCAGTAAAGAAAAAAAGTAACAGGGAATTACGTGCCGATTCTGAGTCCGCCGAACAAGATGAAATATTTGCAAGGATCAGAAAGATTGAGAGGGAGATAAACAGAGATGTCCGTAGGCAAAATGATCATTTTCTGCAGAGTATACTGATGAGGAATAACGAGGAGATGGGGGTGTCTGAAATGTACTAGTGCCGGATTATCTCTGGCGGGGTGGAATTGGGCATTTGGGGGGTGTGTGTGTGAGTGGACTGCTGGGGAAGTAGATGATGACCAAGATGTTCTGTCATGTGTTTTGATTGAACCTAAGACTCGCAGTGATTGCACATGTAATACACTCATTTGCATGCCAGCCAGATCCCTGTAACATGCATGTTTATTTGTCCGTTTATACTGTGGCGTTCAGTAAAAAGTCAATCTCAGTTAGGTGTGGTTCATTTCTCAGTTAGACACTATTGAGTACTTAGTCACTGCTGAGTTATGATTGAGAATTTTACCCCAGGGTTGAAGGGGCAGGAGCAGTGAGGGTGTACTCTTCCCTTATTGGCTGCTGTGGCAATCACTCTGCTCAGATGACGAATGGTATCCAGCGTGAGGCAGGCAGCAGTAGTGCCCCTTAAGGCTTGGCAAAGAAGTGGCTTTTTATTTCTTTTGCAACACCCCCCTCCCAGCCTCTGGCCTTCTGTGCTTCAATACTTGGCACTCCAAGGCAGCTTCCCCCCCCATCCTTTTTATTCATAGAACAACTTTTCTACCCACACTGCAGGCAGCCAGGTATGGGGAGCTGGGCTGTGCCAAAAGCACGGCATGAAACTCACCGCGATTGTTCTTCTCGTCGCGGGAGACCCTTGCGAGCTGAAGAGGGTCTCGTCTCCGCCAAAGAAGCCATTTCTGCACCGCGACGTGGGTGTTAATTACGAAGGAATGGAAAAATGTAAATATCTTTTAAGTATGTTTCTCTTCTTTCAGTGAACCGAAGGTCTGCCTGTGATTGTGAGTTTGAAGCGTCTGGAGGGTTGGTGCGGTGGTGCTGAGTTGGACTGGGGGCTGTGGGTGTGAAGTAGTGTTTCCATTGGCTGTGTAACCGGCACTTCCCATAATGCATCACAGTCCAGCGCTGGACAATATAAAGGAATCAGTCAGCTTGGAACGGGTGCTGGAGGTGACATCATTTAGCTATCCTTAGACAGAGAACTGGGAACAAACCTACAGAAAGGGCAAACTGGGAACAAAAGCAATATCAGTAAGAAGCATAAGCCACTGTGTATACTACATGCCATACTTCTCTCTATTATGTGTCTATAGGGGTCCAAGCATGCGGTGCTGGAAGACTAGTGTATTTGCTAGTGTTTCTTATATTTATTCTCTGTTGACGTTTTGCTTTAATCTTTAATTGCTTATCGTCATGGTTTCTACAGCAATAGCGAGCTGCACCAGCAGAGACTTCCACTGGCCTTGGTCATGTGACAGTAAAGATTCTGGAATGTAACTGCAATTTGCTGTTTATTCCTAATGGTTCTCTAGAAGACCGCAAATGTTTGTCTCCTTTGCCCTCAAGCGTTGATGAATAATGCGACCGTCTAATAAACAGACTCCCGCGTGATGATTTTGACCCCTGGCACATCAGTCAGCTTCCATGCACCTCAAACCAAGCTGACACAAAACACAATGACTATCTTTTCATTTCCCCGATCGGTTTATTTAGTTAGAGCCCCAGTGATCCGAAACCTATTTCAGGAGGTCTGAAGTATGAGGCAGAACATGCCCCGAATAGGATGCAAGGGACAAATGATTATGCAGCGAACCGTGAAGAGGTTAGCATTAGCATGGGCGGAGGGGGGATTGCCACTAGGAAGGGGACAGTCCCACCTGCCCGGGGCGGTGGGGGCCAGAGTTACTGTGAGCCAGAGGAGGCCCCCTCTTAGGTGCTGGTGGACTGACACCGAACCACATTTGGGATGGTCATGGGGCTCAAGGAGTGGGCTAGGTCCAGCAGCACCAGAATCAGCACCAAAAAGATTGGGAGGCGCAGCTGAATGTTAACCAATCAGCTGCAAGAGGGGGGAGTGGTTTACAAAACATGACTGTATGTATTTTTTTAAAAAAAGGTGCAAGGGGGTGCAGCCCACCTTGGTGTCATTACAAAGACGTTTATAATGTTCTAATCAGCTGGCTCTCCTCTGGCAAACGGCAGGAGCCGACTGCATTTTGCAAACTACTGCAGACATTCTTCCTCACATCTTCTAGGAATGACATTCACAATCTCGCAATCTATTTTATCTCTGCGCCAGAGACTAAATTAAAAAAAAAATCATTAAAAAATAACCAGTCCTCGCAAACAAAAGCCCAAAGTCATTTGCTGTAAGTATTTCGACTGATCAGAACATCGGTAACAAAGCAATTTTTTTTTCCCAATACGAAGTGTTGGGCAAGTTTCGTTCATCTGGATTTTTAAAAAACTGATACAACAGCTGAGCACCTTGGTGCTGGAATCGAACACACTTTTCTGCTCCATGACGGCAGTAGACAAAACAAATTAATCCAATTTGGTAACACTTCATTTGGAGGGTCCTTTACGTAACACTGCAAACCCCTTCAGAAGTGGCACAGAACATAATGTCATTTGTAAGCACTCATAAATATTCATAACCAGCAATGACAACAGGGAAAAAAAAGCAAAACCCTACTAAATCAGGCAACTTTCAGCCACCATGCTCAGATATGAATATTTATGAAAAGAGTTAAAAGGCGATTATGAAATTGTTTTGTACAAATATGCGTTACAAAGTACTCTTCCAAGAAATTGTCATGATTTTGACATAAAAATAAGATTTAATCAGGCAGCAGTTATCCTACATGTAAAACGAGTGCTTTCATTCCCCACAAACAACAAATGGACCCTCAGTCTGTTTGGAACTCGAACCAAGAGATGAACCTGAGGTCTTTTACTTTCATCCATTTAGGTGAACCGTTTGTCTAGAGTCATGCCTGTGATGAAAAGTTTGCCACGGCAGCTCCAAGCAATTTCCGTTGGCTTAGAACGCTGCAGAGGTTCCGCCCGAAACCACTGCAGCACCAAGGCGGGAAGCATTACCGCCGTGGCACTCTCTGCTTCAGTGTTGACCTTTTCACATCTTCCCTGAATGACGATTTACCAAACGAACAGGGCCCATCAGCGTGTTTAACCGCAAACAAGGAGTGAAAAACTCATATGGACAAAGCCATTTATTTTCCACATTACCGGAGATCTGTGTAACTTAAAAGTCTCTCTCCAGATTACTTTGCTCCGGATCGCGCACAAGGGGCTGTGACGGCATCTGCGAAATTGAATAAACAAACAAAGTGAAACTCTCAAGGATAATTCGGCCACTCAGATCGAATTACAAGCCGCTTTAAAGAAACTGAAGTTCAGCATCCCCTCTGTCCCCCTGCGGACGAGCACAGACCCAGCGCAGGATGGGGTGTGCTTATCAATGCCTTCCTTACCGACTCCCCATCACCACCCCCTATGCCAACCCTCCCCCCCGCCCCCCAACCCAGTCCTTCCAAGCACCTTTCATTAGATCACTTTCATGCAGACGCAACGTGAGGATAATACTACCTGTCTTCCCTGAATAGGGAAACCGAACAGATTTTAAATGACTATGAGTGATCAATCATGAGTGAAATTACTCTGTATACATTACAGTTTATCTATATGCTCTTCTCCAGACAGAACTGAGCACACTGCCAGGATGAAACACATAAATAAAATTCCAGACAAATCACTCATTTATTATTAAGCCAGAGGGGTGACTCTCTCTCCTCTTACCTAATGTAGTTTTTTCCTTCTTGAGTTTATATTTTGGGGCCAGTTTCTTTCTTTACTTTTATCTGGGGGCCACTTATATTTACGGATTAACTGCAAATGTGTTTACCGTAAGATTACCGCGCTTGTCCGAGTCCTTCTGTATGATTTAACGCCTAAATCGTGGACCGCACGCTTAGGTCTGTGACAAATGTCTTGCTGGTGATATGCGGTTCCTGAAAATGAACTCCCATTTAGCAATTGTCACATATACATTTCTGAGATTGTTAATATGGCCCTAATGAAGTATTTTCGTGAACAAAATTACGTTCCCCCGGGGCAAAGTGGGTCTCCAAAAGGCCTTGGAGTTGAACAGCCAGGCAAAAAAAATGTTCAGGTACAGATTAAATCACCTGGAATTTAAGCTGCTTTGGAAAGGGCAGGTATGGTGGTGCACCAAGGTACAGGGTGGCGAACGTTTGCCGAATGGCTGGTGCGTCGACATTGCTGGGCTTCCTTCATTATCGCAGCGGACCGGCAGCGTCCACGTTAATGCCGACTGCAGCCCACGAGGTCTCACACCTGCATGGAGGTCAGAATTAACACTTCCTCCGGCGAAAGATGGAGAACATTCCGGCGAGTTCGTGCTGAAGCAGCCTGGGGGGTGAGCTGACCCCGAAATGCTCCAGGCGCCCAGATAAATGGCTTGACTCTGTGCGTAGACCCCAAGCTTCACTCATACAGTATATATCAGAAGCAGAAGCACTTTATTTAACCAAGTATGTTACAAATCCGATGAATAGTCTTAGTACATGTACACATGATTGACATGTAACATATTACACAAGCTGGAGAAATACAGACTATTACTATTACATAGGAGGAACCAATGTGAGGTTTCTATAATGATGTGTGTGTGTGTGTGTGTGTGTGTGTGTGTGTGTGTGTGTGTGTCAAAGGAGAGCAGGGTGGGATGTGTGAAAAGAAGAATTCCAATGTACCTGTATTCATACTAGTGCAAGGATAAAGGATGCTTTGATATCATTTGATTTTGTTTCATTTCATGTGGAGGGTTGCAGTCTGTTGAGAATGCCAGGTTACACTGTTTATAAGCAGTCACTGCCTATTTTCTTCAGAGCATCCATCCATCCATCCATCCATCCATCCATCCATCCATCCATCCATCCATCCATCCATCCATCCGTACATCCATCCGTTTTCCATAGCTGCTTGTCCAGTGTAGAGCCTGATATACTCCCAGAGTGAGCCTGGATATATTTCCAAGAAGCCCAGAGCATTTTGCAGGGGAACACCCTGTGCGAGATGCCGATCCGTCACTGGGCCGCAATCACACTATGGGAAAACACCGACTGCATTTTTAAATGAAAGGAGGAAGCTGGAGCACCTGACGGATACCTACAGGAATATGGGGGTACATACGAATTCCAAAAAGCCGCAGTGGTACCGACTGAGCTAGTGACCTTCACCTCAATGAGAATAATCGCACGTTAATACTGTGTTCTATCCAAGGAGGCTATGCCTCTGTGCCTGTGATCAGATGGTTGTTGGTTCAAGTCCCATCATGACTTGAATAACAAGGCTTGTCAGATGAAACATGGGGGAGCGATGGAATATCTGAAAAGGAGCCCCCCCTGATGTCCCTGTACTTGTGCCCATGGCAAGCGAAGTGTTGTTTTATTCCCAGAGTTCTTTGCTTGCCCAAGCAGCTTTGTAAGCTATAATCTTCTCAGAAATGTTGATCCTAAACCGAAAATAACCATCTCATAAATAAGTTAATGCTTTTACTTGACAAAGGTGACTTGAATTCTGACCAAGGTTATTCTCCCTCTGGAAAGCTCAGCCTTAGACATGTACTCCAGTCACATCCCAGCATCCAAAGTGACCGCTGAAGGTGTGGGAGTCTCCACGACACCCCGAGCACGTTCGGGAGACCCAGCCTTCCATGTTGACATTTGCTATGAGTCCCTCGTGGGCAGGGTCCGGCCGCGGGTCAGAGAGCCATGGCGCAGCGAGGCAGCGCTCTCGTCTTTGACAGGGAGAGCGCTAACAGCTTCCCCTGTCTCAGATACGCTCTCCTGGAGGGGGTTTAGCCCCTACTGTCAATGGGTGTGCGGTTCTCCTTTGAAGAGCAGTGCAGGAAAACAGCACTTACATGAGGTTACGTTCACCCCCTCTCCATCCTACCTGCCACTTACACTGTCCGGCCAGAAGGGAGCGCTACAGGGACGACGGTGAGAGTTGCGGGTACCTCCCTCCCAGCAGAAGTACAGTAGGGCATGGGGACTATGGGCCCAGCACTTTACAGAGGCTCTCGAATATGCAAAATTATAAAATAATGGGCCAAGATGACATTTTATTCATGGGATATGCAACAGGAAGCTTTCCAATGTACCTGTGCAGATGGCAAATGCAACATCATGTTATTCCCAGTGCATGTTCATATAGCTTTGTCAACTATAATCTCGTCAGAAAAGCCAATCATACTAAGAAACTATCATATTTGATAAATGTACTAATGCCTTTATTTGAAACACGAGTCTCCAAGCCAGGTCCACACTCACCTTTGGTCCTCAGGAATTGGTGGCACTGAGCTTTCCCACACAAAGCTGAAGAGGACAGTGCGATGAGGGGGGGGGAGACAGCCAGCTGCCTGCTCCCCTACTTCTGCCCGAACAGCTCGTACCTGTCAACTGCCAGTCACCGTCTGCTTAAAATTCTGGGAAATGTACTGTGCTTCTGCTTATTTTAAAGATCATTACAAACTGCAAGACTTCCCGTACATTTCAAGCAAAGCGGGGACCAGCACTGGACAGCGAGAGCAAAGCCTGCCATGCGGCACAAGGCCGGCCTCCCGATAGGGGATGTGGATTTTGGCACAAGAAAGGGAGCAGGATTACGCTCCCAAAGCTTGGCCATTTTACCCCTGGGCAAGACTCTATACCGAGCTATATGATAGCTAGTTAAGTGGGAAGAGGAAAAGTTGTAGCATATGTAAATAAATTTTCAGAAATATGTCTCCAAAACCACTGAATTAAAGACATCAGCACTACAGGGCATACAATCTAGCTCAAACTACGTACCAGGAACCAGATGAACAATTAAATTTTTTATTTTTTTTAATTTTTGTTAGTAATTTTATACTGACGGCAGTAAACCAGCAAGATGAAGTATTTCACTAAGGCCAACACACACATGCAGACAGATGGAGAAGATTAAATAGCCAAAAAAATTGTTATGTTCTTCTTTTTCTGAACATAGTTGGATTACAGGCATTGTGGCATGCTTGGTGTGTGAGATTTAGGAAGGGACATCGAGGAAGGAAATGTTCTTGAAAGCAAAGGAGAAAACACACCAGGCTTCCACCTCTGTACCGCAGCATACAAATCTGCTGTCTGCCCATCTTTCGCGTCACAGAAAATTTCGGCGCTTGTCATTACTCTACAGGCAGCAACTGCTGTCCACGTCTGTGAAATAGCCCATTTTCCTTTTCTCTGCCTACAGTTCAATTTGTTCCGCCCTCAGTTCCCATGACCATATTACCCAGAGCAGTCAGCTTTGTGTGACATATCCACACAACACACAGGCCCCAGTGCACTATAATGAAATGGCAACGCTGAGATTTTTCCGCTGTTTACCTTCAAAAAACCTTTATAAACCTGCATAAACCTTTTAAAATTTCTACTTGACAGTGATAGAAATTTCAAGCAATTCAGGCTTGGTAACAGCTGCAAGTGATGGACTGTCTTTTTTCTCCCACTCCATTGCTTAAAAGAACTTGCCGGCATTTTTCTAACTCAACGTTCACGCGCCGAGCTTATTATCGAAGGGATCAGATGGCCTCCAACCATGCAGTTTTGCATAAATAGAGAAATACACACGGGGACACACAGACCCACAGACACACACACAGACACACACACACACACACACACACACACACACACACAGACACCCAGAATCGCAGCAGTTCTTAATTCCAGAACCTTCCATTCTGGCAGAGCCAACAGGTTTCGTAACGTTCTAAAGGTCACGTTCCACACCTAGCGACATTACAAACTGCCTACGCAAAGCTTTTAATTTGTCAGTCACTGCTCCTCCATCTCGCCCTGGAAACATTCATTATGTCGGGAAGAAAAAGATCCTTTTGTTCATGATTCAGGTACCTTTTTCCCTCCTCTAACTGTTTATCTGAACAGCAAAACCCGTCCAACAATTCTCCCTCTGCAATACAGAGAGTTAACAGAACAAGTGTAGGGAAGATAAGACATGATTTAGAGAGGGTACAGCACAAAGGCTCCTGATCTCATCTTCTGCTAAAACTACTCAGGGGACAAATTATTCATTCCATCAAAAGTCAAAATGGCAGACAATCGTTTATCGGCTGTAAAGCCTAGTAACCTGGAGATTGTGCTGAAACGCAGCATTGAGGAGGATTGCGCAATCTGATTCGCTGTGGTTTCATCACGGGGAATGAAAGATGCAAGGGGGTCGAAAGAGTAAAGTTAAGAAAAATGCGAGGAACACTAGGCAAAGTCATCGTTTATGTGGAGAAAAAAAAACTGCGGCAGAATGCAACAGCTCATTGGAAAAGAAAAGATATGATGCTGTTACATAAACTTTAGCCATTAATTATACCAGTTTGCAAGATTTAATATTTGATTTATATTGACGTATTATTTGATAAAAAAATATTAAAGTCCTATAGCATTTTGTGTGTGAATACATGTTATCGAAGGGAATTTTTTGATGGATATTGTCCACAAATGGAATGTGAATCTGGATAAATGATAAACTTAAAAATAAAATGCAGAACTAAAAGTAATTTTTTTTTATTTTAAATAAATGCCTATACCTTTTAGTGATGTTAGCTGTGGTGCAGTTAGTAATTATAAACAAAGTTAAAAGAATGAATGTGAGGTCTCTCTAATGATACATAAACAAGTCTGTGTGTGTGTGTGTGTGTGTGTGGGGGGGGGGGTTGCATAGATTGCATTTGGAGATCAAAATGTTCCCGAAGTGTGGCAAAACTTGAAACTTCTTTCATCATAGGGATAACCTCAGTTTTACACAAATCTGTGAATGCAATCAAAAGAGTAAAAAACAAAAATGCAAAATGTATTGTATTTTGTTTGGTTACTTATGGATAATGTTAGGGCTGGGTGGGGGTTAAGATTGTCATTGTTGGGATTAAGGTTTTTCCTCATAGAAATGAACTGAGAGAGTCCCCACAAAGATGTGAGCACAGGTGTGTGTGTGTGTGTGTGTTAAGGGTGAATTCAGAAGCTTATAGAGGTGAATGGAGCTGTCACACCCTGGAATTCAAAGCAAAGAAGAGGTACGAGGTACGACGTAACCAAGAACAGCTAAACCTCCACTAGAAAAACAAAATAACGTGATTCATCAGCCATCAGCTATGTGATCCAAAGGCACTGAGCCACTCTAATCAGGCACAGCAAACAGTTATTGCTCCCATTCAGAAATGTACGAAGAAAAATAAAATCTTTGTAATGAAATCCCAACATCCTCTGTGAGCAGGTGTGACACACACACACACACACACACATACACACACACACACACACACACACACACATACGCGTGCGCACACAAACAGCCATGGATAAAGAACACAAAAACATGAAAAAACACTGCATTCCATTTTAAAAGCAGCAGTGAACTGTGGAACCCTTAAATGCGGGGAGAAAGAACCGCAAGCAGATCTCCCGTGGCATCCAGCCGTGTCCCACGAATTGGCAAATGCGCCGCTCTGCTTGACCTTAGTGATCGCATTCCGAGCCGAGAACAGCTATTAACGAAAAGCACGGCCGCTTCTGCTAGAGACCTTAAAAGCTGGGAGTCTGAAAATAACGGTGGCACAGCTGCATTGTGGGTAGCCCTGTTGTCTCAAACCTCCTGCGTTAGGGGCTTGAACCTCACATGCAGTTTGCATGTTCTTTCTGAGCAATGCAAGTTTCCTCCTACAGTTCATGAAATTAGGCTACTAAAACTATTCTCCCTATTTCCCCTCATGTATGTGGCCTGTGGTGGACCGGCATCCTGTCCAGTGTGAACCCCAGCCTTGTGCCCTACACTGCCTGGGGTAGGTTTCTGAGCAGGATATGCAGTTAGAACAAGGATGCAATTTTAAAGTTGATTCTATATTAGCCAGTGCAATGGGGCCACGGCAGGAAAAATCTCTTTTGCTTAAGAGGTGCTTTTATTGGTATAAACTACTACTTGCAGTGTACTGCAGCGTCTGATCAAAAGGAACCTTAATGAGGATCCGGGACACGGATCAGGGCCGTTTTCCTCGATCCTGTGTAGAACACAGCTCGGGAGCCGAATACATACCCATCTTAGAACCGGTTATCCTGCTCAGGAAGACGAAGAACCACAGCGCATGAAATCTAAATATAACATTAATAAACTGCAGCAAGCATATGGAAAAAAATAACAGCATAATAATTAGTATAATTGTTCATTTTAAATTCATTATCACCAATATTAGTAGTAATAGAACAGAAATCAGAAGCAGCATTAGAGATGTATGAGGCATGAAGCCTTTACTAGATGGGTCTGATTTCAGTGAAAATGTATGAGAGCACATTCATGTAGTATGTACATTTTTTTTTTTTTTTGGGGGCGGGGGGCTAAAGAACATTTTAGGGATATTAAAGATGCCCCTGACACAATAGTAAGAGCTTCTAGCTCTCATCAAAGTCCACGGGAAGCAGATAGGAAACGAGTAGAGGTTCAAACTGAAGGGCGATCATTATATAAGTGCATGGAGAGGAGACAGGCAGAGCCAAGCTAAACATGGATGTATCTGTTTCTCATCTCAGTATTGGCTGGTTGATCTGTATCCAAGGGACAGACCTACTTCTACTTAGTAGTATGATAGAAATCCACAGCAACACCAAAGTCAATGCGCCACATGTCGCTTCTTCTGCACTTTTTTTCTACTTGTAGAAGTGATTAGACGAGCAGATGCTCAGAGGTGACCCAACCCAGAGAGCTCTTAACTCCCACTGCAACAGCCCCCACCCCACTGCCCCCCAATGTCTCCTAATGCTGTATGCTTCTATCACGCCAGAAAAAAAAAATAAATAAAAAGAATCTCCTAATCATAAACCAAGAAGAATTCTCCAATCGGAAACCAAGAAGAATTCTCCAATCGGAAACCAAGAAGAATTCTCCAATCAGAAACTGAGAAGAATTCTCCAATCGGAAACCAAGAAGAATTCTCCAATCGGAAACTAAGAAGAATTCTCCAATCGGAAACCAAGAAGAATTCTCCAATCAGAAACTGAGAAGAATTCTCCAATCGGAAACCAAGAAGAATTCTCCAATCGGAAACCAAGAAGAATTCTCCAATCGGAAACCAAGAAGAATTCTCCAATCAGAAACTGAGAAGAATTCTCCAATCGGAAACCAAGAAGAATTCTCCAATCGGAAACTAAGAAGAATTCTCCAATCGGAAACCGAGAAGAATTCTCCAATCGGAAACTGAGAAGAATTCTCCAATCGGAAACCAAGAAGAATTCTCCAATCAGAAACTGAGAAGACTTTTCTGACACCATTCATTGGTCAGCAATGCGGGCTCACTGGGCTATTCTGTGCCTGGATGTGGGGGCTGCATCCAGCTTCCAAGATTCAGTGAAACAAAGTGAAGCACTTAAAGAGCACAGACCATGTTGTGGGGTTGAGCTTTTTTCTCAAGACATCATCTACACCAGAGCAGTACCTTTGACAACACTACCTTGATTATTATTATTGATTTAGCAGACCCGCTTGTCCAAATTGATGTTCAAGTAAGGATCAAACGGCAGGGTCAGCTAGTCCTTAGAGCATCTCTGAAGGGTCTCACTCAAGGGCCCAACAGTGTCATCAATCTGCAGACCCAAGGATACGAATCAATGACCTTCTGAACACGGGTATAGAGTCCAAACCCACAAAGCCACACAACACCCCTACTCAATTCAACCAACCTATGCATTACAATGTCTGAATACAGTTAATTATTATTTACAGGCTAAATGCTACATATATTTCTAGAAATAATAATCTACATGATAGAAGCATTGGTTAGCATACCGATAGTAGCCGTGATTTTCACAGAGGCACCCAACTCTTCAATCCAAAGTGTTGGGGATAAGATGAATGGTGGGTCTTGAGATCGAGGAAGAAATTTTCATACAAATCTTTTTTTTTCCAGTTGTGCTCATGGGGGTGCTACAAACAAGGACACATGAACTTCCTGGCCCACAGAACATCTCCGCACCCTGTAACTGACATATTGACAGTTTCTGTGCACATCATTCATTTCTATCCCAACATAGTTGGCTTGTGAAACGAAACACAAGCACGGTAACCCGCCACTCCCCCCGCCACACACCACACCACACTCTCACGGCTCAAATGAGCCACAAGTGTTGATCCAACAATCCAAGTGGCTGCAAATATTAACGGCAGCAAGAGACCAGGCCATCCGTAATTAAGAGCTGTTTAAATGGCACTTTGAGGGAACAGCACATAAAAATTTAGCCTAGAGACAGTGGCAATAGCTCCCGGCCCTTTGTTCTGAGAATAAGAGTGTTGGCAGCAGTCCGTCACCTGCCTGCTCCCCCCCCACACCTGCCTGCCCCCCCCCCCAGCCACAATAAACAGGGATGGCCATTACAAAGGAGGAGCTCTCTGAAGTGCTAATCTGCGCTAATGAAAGGACCAATCTCTGACTCAAAATGTATCCCTCGCCTTCCGCTGCGTGTGAGTGCAGGGGCAGTGAGGCTCTCGAAGAATTGAAACGCGCTCAGCTAGTCTTTAACGTGTGCGCTGCCGGATGGTGGCCTGCCTGAACAGCTGACGAGAAAAAAAAATCCCTAAGAGATAACAAAGAGCACTGAACGATTTGTAACAATTATATTCTCATTCCAAATGCATTTTTTGGCTTCCACCTCCGAAAGGTTTGCTTGGGACATTCGAGCTACATAAAACAATGAATGAATTTATTTATACAACAGCTTCCTAACACCTTTTTTTGTCTCCATGAGAATTTTTATGTGTAACATCGACTGCAACTTTGTCGAAGTGCAGTTTTGTTCGTAACCGATTCAGATCGTCACTGATGCAACATTAAGGGTAATTTTGGCACTAAACCCTTGTTTAAGCAATTGGAGTAAGTCAACTTGGGAAAGGTCTTGAATTAAATTTAATTAATTCAATGGAATTGTGTTGACCACTTGCAATTCCTAATATACCTTACAGAGATTTTACAATGTATGTTTTGGTATTTTTGCATGTCATTGATCAATTCACTATTGACACTGCAGTTGTCTAGAATGACCTGTAGGAGATGCACTCCATCTGCTGGAGATCATTTCATCAGTTGAAAAATGAGCAACGTTCATTTTGCTAATGTGTCTGTGGGTTTAGAGAAGAGAGTTAATCTCGTTACCATGCCACCACACAAAGTTGCTAAAAAATATGGAATCAGTCCAAGTTCACCACTTCAGACCAATCAGATACATCAGTTACCCATCAGACTCATTTACCTTCCTGTCCATCAGCCAGCCACACTTGGAAAACCTTAGAGACTTTTATATTACAGCGGATGTCCCCAGCCTTTGCAAACAAACCGGGCTACTTGAAAGTTTTGACCTGTTAATGCACTAAAGTACTTGACCGAACAAATTATTCACCAGAAATAATCACTCATTACTGCAGTTAATGCGGACCTCTCTTTTCAAAGATGCTTTCATTACTGCAAACAGGATGCCATGATGCTTCTGAGGACACTCGTAATGTCATTACGTCCATGCATCTATTTGGAGGTTTTGCGGTTTCCACGCTTCCCTGGGCGTGAGAGGAGCTGGCTGAGACACTGTCAAGCGTGTCCTGTAATGCTCTGCCAAAAAAACGAGTATTTTGCGGACGGCAAAAGCCTCATGAATATGACCTGACCAAACCCAGTTTAAAGTTTTGCAGGATGTAGCCATGGAGTGTTTGGGAAAGCACAGTCACGGCCTCCCCGCTTTCGGAAAAATTTGTTATTTCTTTAGCCGAACGAGAAAAGCTTTTTTTTTTTTTTACCTTTCTGTTTATTTCACGCTTAACGCTGGCAGCCAGAGCGACAAAGAAATCTAATAGCCGTTATATGACAGCATTGTAACTAACCTTCTTTAACACAGAAGTGCTAAAGCCACTTTTTATAAAAAATGTCAACTAAATACTGATATATTAATAATAATGATGATGATATGCTGAGCTGCTGCAACCAGTCACAGGTGATAGGCTCCATTCTTTGTGACATACTTAGTCTCGGGCTGTGACTCTGGAATTTCACTGTATTTTACTGACTAACGTACTCACATTGGGTAACACCATGCCACGTTATTGTCACTTTCCATTAGATCAAGTCAAACAATGATTGACAAGTATGGTAATCCTGTCTACAATGGATTTCTAAGCCATGACCAGTGGCACGAGTACCGTTTGGCGAGAATATTTTTTTGAGATGTTTACGATGAGGGTTAGGATGCTTCTTTTGCTCTGCTGCGGTTTATTTATTTTTGTACACACCCAGTAACCTAATTCCTTTTTATTTTGTGTTTTTAAACTGTTTGCAGAGATACATTTTAAGCAAAGAGGTTTTTACCCAAAAAAAAATTATAGAGATTATTCACGGTGTGAAGTGATGGAAAAAAGAATAAAATAAGTCTTTGCAGGTGGCAAATTGAACACAAGTGTAAAGTCAGGGTGGGGGGTGGGGGGTGGGGGCGATACGCAAGGCATTATACACACAGCGGTGGGGAGATCTCTCAGGGGCAGGGACTCAAGCGAGGGAGGGTGCATCCACAACCCCCCTGCCCCCCTCCAATGGCAAAGAGCAGCCTGCCAATGGATCAACCCATTGGATTCCGATGGATAACCCTACCCCTCGCCCCCCCCTTTGTGACAAATAGCATCAGTGTAGCGTGAAGTGGATTGCATCATTCCATCCTGAGATCATCCTCAGTTCCAAATCTGCCCCCCCCCCTTCCTGGTAGGATTGAACTTCAGGTGAGATAAAAACAGCCCCTGTGATTGGCTGATAGAGGAGAGAAACAAAAGCCAACAGCAAGCCTCTGTGCAGGTAGAGCTGGCAGGGTGGGTGGGCGGGCAAAGGGGGGGTCGACACAGGGGGTTGATTGTTTAGTGTGGCTGGCAGAGGAAGGATGGGTGGGGCACATTGGCGGAGATCCCATCAGTCCCACCCACACCCCAGGGGAAAAGCTGGCAATCAATAACTCGAAATGGCAGCTAGGTTGGGTCCAAACGGCCTCAACCCAGGCCTGAGAGCGTGCCTTAAAAGCAAATATCGACAACTACGTCCCGTGCCGGATTTCTAAACGCCATTAAAATGAGGATGCACCTCAGCGTTCAAGCGGCTTAGGGAACCGCTGCATGAGACCGGCTTCCCATTTATGCATTTGGACACGAATGCCGAGAAATTCAGGTTAACATGTTTAGTCACAGCTCGGCGTCCTTCCCCACTGTGATATCTACGGCCCGCGGTGTGCAGAACAGATATTTAAAAGAAGCGGAGTGAGACAAATGAGGCGCCTGAAACCCAGAGTGGGTGGGGTAATTGTCCGCTGTCAGTCACCGGCTGCTTTTAAGGCAACCAGGAATTAATAAAATGTCTGGTTGAGAAGTGGGGGAGGTCGGTAGCTGACAGCTTGCGGCATTCCACCCACTGTAGGTTCCAAAGACTCATTCTCCCATCACTAGTGAGAATGAACATGCGGGCCTGAGTGTCAATTAGGATACAGTCAACTACACTGACAAAAAAAGCTGCATTCAAATCCGCCCAATCCTGGACCTGTGCGTTGGCACCCGTAGTTCAAAACGAAAGGGGGTGGTGCTGCTCTCGCGTGATCGGCGGGACGGTGACATTGGGCCGGGCTTTCCGAGCTCCCACGCAAACCCTAATCAGATTTGCGCCGTCCTACAAAGGCAGCGGCCTCTCCCTGCCTGCCGCCATGACACTTGTGTTCCGGAAAGCATTTAGCGTGTTACGGACGGCCGTTTTTGCAGGAAGCTTTTATGAGCTGTGTGTGCCTCCCGTTCAGGAACCGGATCCCATAAAACACGTGTAGATATGGGATTCAGCTCTGCTGAGCTTGTCGCACATTCCCACACAGAGGCAAAACAGAGGCAAATAAAATCGACCAGGGAGGCTAATAATATTAACAGTAAGCGAATAATAATAAATATTACTATTTATTAATAAGTGCATAACGTGTAAATAAATGTAGCCTAAATCCGACAGTAATGACTCAGATAAAATTGGAAGAAGCTCTCGTGTAAAATGGCAGATTCACATGAATGATAATGTAGTTTTGCATAAAACAGAATGTATGTATTTCTGCTAGTTAAGCTCCATAAGAATAATTCTGGGGCGGGAGGGTGAGCAGAGGCATAAAACAGGAGAAAGGATCAGGGGCCCTTTTAAGGGACGGAAATGGAGATGGTTTAAAATAATTTCAGGGAAGAAGTAAAGCTTAAGATGTTTCCGCATCAGCACTGGGATGGAGATGAAGACAGGATGCTAGACAGTGGAAATGGCTTCATTTGGGGGGGGGGGGCTTTGCTCATCAGGATCTGTGTACATGTGTTTTATTGGCTCAGAGACATATCAAAGGGCCATTGTTTATTATGGGTAATTAGGCGACGTCAAGACGAATGAAGCCGTCTCACACAAACTTCACAATATGCACTCACAAACTTTGCTTCCTCGAAGTTTCCAGCTATCTGCAGCTATCAAGCAGCATTTTAATTTCCCCTGTGGCAAAACTTCCCTTCTCCCGAAGCCAGCCATAGGGAGAGTATCTTCTGCGTGTGCTTGTCGACGTCTTAAAATAGAGAAATATAGAAAACAAACGCGAACGTGGTATCATCTTAGCAACAAAGGTGCAACGCTGATCAGACGGCATTAGAGAAACGTCCCGGCATTGCGCGCCATATCGGCAATAACTCCTGGCTGACAAACCCGTCGTTCTGGCACGGCAGCAATTACTCAGAGATGGTAATGAGAAGAACTAATTCGTGAGTAAATAAGTTTCCCGATTATGTACTTTGACTATGGCGTGTGAAAATCTGAAAGCGGCGAAAGTTGGGATTGTGCACGGTTTGTGAGGCGTAACGTGGCCAGAAAATTCATCGCATCGATTCGGAGTCTCATTCGAAGCACGGCTCATGGGTTATTTAGTGAGCTGCACGGCACCATGCGATGCGCCCATAAATGTATGCAAGACAGCACCGCATTCATGACCCACAGCATGCATGGTGTTGTCCTTGGCCTCAGCCTGATACTTAGAGAAGCAGCAGAGTATTATGAAATTAGTACCTGAGGCAGATATGGTAACCATGAAAGCTACAAAGTCTGTTTTCCCATAGGGGGAGGCCATATATATAGACAAAACCACATACACAAGTTTTGCACTTTTATTGCAAACGTTGGCGTTTCTGTTGTTAAGTTCTAAATGGTCGATCCCATTATGTTGCACTTGCTACTGGTGACTCAGTATAGTAACACTGCCGCTACATCTGTATACTTGTTATATATTTCCTGCCTTAATCATATGTTACTTTGGGAAAAAAGAATCCGCATAATAAAGTAATGCAAATGAATATAGATGAATTCCTCACCTGTTCGTGACATACAATGATTTCACTGTGACTTTTGGCAAGTCCACGCGTTTTAAAATTTTATGTCGCAAAGGTAAAACCAGGCAGCTTCGCGGAGAGTTTGTACGCTGGAATTTAACGTATCCATCCGTTCCGCAACCATTCATCCATCAAGGAAACGAGGCAGAGAATATCCTACCTGTGGCTAGTCTATGGGAGGGGGCACCCGGACACAATTCAGGGACGCCAATTCCTCTAACTGCACGCCGTTTGGAAAACACAATAGCCAAATACTAAGGGCTTACACAGACCCCACAGAGTAGGGAGGATGCAGAGACCTGAAGCTGAAGTAGTTCCTGCTGATTTCAATTTTTAATAAGATAAAAACAAATCCCTTTGCAATATGATTTGCTGCGAATGAAAAAGCCAAATTAAATTTTCAATCATACTTGAGACATCGCTGTTAAAGACCAGACAGGGAAGCCCCAGCAGAAATAACCCTGACAAGCCTTTAAGAGTCTCGATTGCTGGCAGGTTCAGACCTGCACCACGCCATGACTTCACATTAAACCTTCATATTCCAAGCTTCGAATCGCCCTCATACGGTGACCTTGTGCTGGGTCGCCTCGCAGGTTCCAGCTCGCCTCCGAAACTCATCCTCCGCAGTCATTAGAGCATCCCGATTTCCCAGCACTGCAAACAAACAAACAAACAAACAAATATGAATGCAAATTCGTCTCTGCGAATGCACTCCGGTCGTATAATGAAGGGAAGCCGCAAAGATGGTGGAATGCAACCCATCCCTGTGAGCCGCATGCGGCGAGTTGCGTCTAAGACTGCGCCGCTGTGCTGCAGCTAAAACACCACAGAGGCAAACGAACGTTCGTCTGCTGGTGAGACGCTGAACCTTCCGCTCCATTAGGCTCAGCCTCAGACGATTGTTCTATAGGTTGCCCCATTAATTCTCTCGCTGTAATCGCATTTGAAGAACTTCAATTAGCAATTTGCTACAGCTATAACCTGAGAGGATAACTGCTTTCGAACCAATAACCACCTGTCTTGATTGTTGTGCCAAAGTCCTTCAGCGATTGTCCAGGATGTCCACCTAAAGGTACAAGAAGAAAGATGAAGAAGAGGTCACTGTCAGACTGTGCTCCGCTATCCGCAGGTCCCTCACTGTCTTTAGCTGCCCTTCTACTTATTCTCAGATGGGTCCCTGTAGTGGTTTCTGCACGTCTAACGTATCACCCGGACAATTATACATCTTGCGAAGGGTTCAGGAGTATTTTGGACTGAAGAGGATTTTCTTACATAGTCTATTTCAACAATAAAAAAGAAAAATCCATATGTAATATGTATACAGAGTGTGATATGTTTACAGGTTTAAAAGCAAATCGAACTCAATGCCATGGAGGCCCTGTACAGAGCGCATCTGCGAGTCTCCCAAGAGTCCAAGCTGAGTCAAGGTGTTTCTCAAACTTTAGATGACTGGCAGTTTTGCAAACCCCCCTCCCCCCCCCGAGAATCCAAAAGAAAAACAAGACGATACTTTGACTTCACCAGCATATCATGGAAAGAGCTTATTGTTTACTTTTATTTATGTATTTCAGTCCTGGAACCACAAATGTTTCCTTCACAGGGCGTTGGGTCCCGAAAGGGAAGGATGCTGCGCAAGATGTTCAAATAATTCATTTCAATGACTAATAACAGAAGCAATACAGCAAATATTTTAAACTTTTAGGAAACATCTGCCCTGTGATGGACTGGGATTCCATCCAGGACGTTCCCTTGCCTTGTTCCCCATAATTCCGGGGACAGTCTCCAGGATCACATTGATCCTGTACTGGAGAAGTGGTAGAAAGTCGGACATTACATACATTACTGCTGTAGTTCCTGTCTTTTATTGAAAAAATAATGCAATGCAAAACAATAAAACTAATACGGTCTGGTATTATATTATATTATATTATATTATATTATATTATATTATGTTATATTATATTATATTATATTGTATTATATTATATTATATAGCAATAGCAATAGAACTGAAACTTTTCAGAATATAAAGCAAAGTCGAAATACTTAACTGGTAATGATATCCACCCCCCCCCCCCGGCCCCCCCAAGACACATGAAAAAACACAGCATGTGTGAGAATGTCAGCCTGGCTGCCGATGGGCCGAGATGCCAGTATACTCATGTAAACGTGATTACAGATGGGTTTCCTGGAGCGAGATGTGGGCAGCGCAGAACTCTGGCTGGCAGGCAGCAGCGGGCTGGCACAACCTGCCTGGGGAGGTGGGGGGGGGGGGTGGCTGCCAATGTGCCCGTCTGCTTCCTCTCCGCCGCTGGCCCACGCTTGGCCATCAGCGGGCTGTGCTTAGCCTCCAAATAGCACCCCCCACCCCCGTCCAGCTTAAGCGCCTTCCCTAAGGCGTGCGCCGGTGGTATGGATGTGTTATGTTATCAAACACTAACATTATAACCAGCAGTCAGTTTATTATTGCGCCATACTTTATGCGGCGGGGATGGGGGCTTCACCCTGGACAGCTGGATCCTCAGGCGTCCATTATGATGCCACTGGCATCGTGTCACCTAGCAGCAGAACCCAACCCATTCTCCCTGAATGGGGATGCATAAGACAATCACCATTAAGACCCGATTTACCGCTGCACACGGAGCAGTTTGCACATCTCACGCCTCATGCTTTAAATTACGCTGGAAAACTCTGTGCTGCAGAACTGGCAGTTTTTATAGCGGGCTTTCACATTCATCACGACTGGGGGTGAATGCGGGGGCGGGGCCACAGGGGCTATGCCCCCAGCTGGAAGCTGATTGGCCGCTTGAGTGCTCCCTCCCCTGTCACTCACATATTCCAAGCATTTCATTGGCTAATGATAAGATTGACCTGTCTGTATGAATGATGGCCCCTCTTATGCCCAGCACCATAAAGAATCCTAAAATCGCCCTTGATCACATCCGAAATGAGAAAAGTTCTTATGACTGCATCATCGGATTGCATATCTGTATCGCACTGGAGCGGGACCCTTTTCGTCAAGCCCTTCCACCAAGCCGGCACGCAGCATCACCTGCCGATGCTGTGGCCACGGGGGGGGCTGTGCATCCTACAGCCGCTGGAAAACAACAATGATCATAAATTCCAACTCTTTATCACTTTATCATGAATCCCAGATTCTTTATCATTTGCAATGAAACCAGCAGAGGCTGAAGATTCAGGAAATAGAAAACCAGACAAAGGTTTTGTTTTAACCAACCAATTGAATATTAAGGCTACGTTCACACTGCCATGCTGATGTGACTCAAATCGGATTTTTTTGCCTTAATGTGACTCAGATCTGATCTTTTCAGGGCTGTGTGGACACGCAAATCGGATCTTTTCAAATCGGATTTGTGTCACTTTCATATGTGTTACTAAATCGGATACGTATCCGATTCGCGGCCATGCGACCTGAATGTGAACGCTCGGTTCGGAATTCATGTGGCTTTTTGCTTATATGCATGCGCTGACATCATCAGCCTGCGCCGGCAGGGTCATACCCACGCATCTCTTGGTGCAGCAGTTCCAGCAATAACTGCGAAGACAGAAAGTCAGCCGGCTAGCTTTTTCTTTCTCCTTTTCGACCTGCTCATGTACAGCTGATTCACTGTCGTCCTCCAGAGCAAAGTGCGATACATGCGTGAGCTACTAACACCTCCATTTTTAATGCCGTGAGTCGTCCCACAGATATGACATTTTTTGTTGCTGGTGACGCAGTTGACCCGTGTAAAAACGTATCAATGTGCGCGTGCGTGACGTTTCGGAGGACCGATGCCTTCACATTACAGTCAGATACAGGTCACTTGTAGTTATGAATGTGAACCATCAAGACAGACAAATCCGATCTGAGCAAAAAATCGGAATAGAACGATGTGGCTGGCAGTGTGAACGTAGCCTAAGAGTCACAGTCACAGAGAACTCAACTAGTTGGCTGGAATAAAATCTTGGTCTGGATTTATAGCTTCTGAAGCTGACCTTTGCACCTCTGGAAACCAGTCATGACTAAACGCAGCCCCAAGGCCACTCGGCGTTTACACAGTTGCCATTTTTGAGTAAAATCTATGATACAGTGCAGCCACCAATTCTGCATCGGTCCCAGTCACATTTTCACTGGAACAGCTGTGCGTTTCACTGATTTATAGTTTCAAACTGTTGGAGGAAAGCTGGCCATTCGCTGCCGTCCCCCCGCCACGCATATCTGGACCGTCGCAAGCCACCGCGCCTCTGCGCTGCCTTCTATTACGCTTCCCATTTCTAGGTCATCGCTCTCTCAACAGGAAACCATCATCAGTCGCCGGGAAGGATGTACTAAGGAGTTCAACTCGGCGAAACTCACCCGGTCTGCCTCGCTGTCTTGACAACAGGTTTCCGAGCACGAAGAAAATGAGATGGGGGCCGATATACATTTTCTTTATTTAGCCTCAGGAAATGTTTTCCTTCACTTATGTCCACCTAGCTGAACAGCACAAGGAGCACAAATGACAGATGATTGCTGGCCAGCCACCTACTTAATACATACAGTACCAATAACATCGGTCTCCAGTGCATTTTCCTTTTTTTATTTTTTACCAAGGCGAGTTTCATTTTGCTACATGTGTACAGCAGTGGGTGGTTTCTGGCAGGTCAGTATAAGGTCTGGGCTCCATTAGAGAGGGAGGCTAGAGACTCTGTACCAACAGGCCTGAAAGCTTAATCATATAACATATAGCACAGTGGGTTGTGCTGGATGAGTGAACATTCCAATAGTTTGTTACACAATTGTTATGGGAGCATCGTAATGGTCTTATAACAATCTATACCCATGTTAATCGTCCATAAATAACTCACTCGTGCACAGAAAATTGCAATCATTTGCAAATGTATGCACACTGCTTTTGTTTCAACTGTGCCGAGGGTCACTCATCAATGCTGTGACTACTCTCTTTGAAATTAACAAGACATGGGAAAGATGGCTGAGGCAGTAGTTAGCTCGCAGATCGTGACGAGGGAATGGCGGGAATTAGCCACCAAAGTCACGGCGGGTGTCTGTTTCATCCGCACCTGGATCTTCAATTAGCTTCTGCTCGCGAAACATTCTGTGTCAAAACAGCTTGACAGGACGGCCCTGTGGACAATGGGAAGCGCTAACAGGGACTTGTGTCTGCTTTCTGCCCTTTCCCCGTTCTGCCGAGTGCCATCGGTGTGTCTGTGTCACAATAAACCTTCACCTTTCGCACCATCGAATGAAAAATGGTCTGTTGCTGCCAACCATGATTCAGTTACTAACGATAAACTGAAACACCCTCTTCTACAGTGTGCACTGGGACACGTTTTTATCCATTGTAGTTTCTGTAGCTCCCATTTTTGACATTACATTTCCATTTATATATTTAGCAGATGGGTAACACTTTACTTGGGCACAATTTCTTAGTAATAGCTCAGTTACTAATGGAGTACAAATTTTGAACAAATCATGAACAAAGATACACCAGTTGCTATTTCAGATAAACGATGTGTCAAGATTCGTTAACGAATGATGTACAAACATGAGATCGGTATTTCACTTGTATTTTGACTTGTTCCTTCAGCAGTTCACAAAGGCTTACAGAATTAACAGATATAATAACAAATATACAGTAGAAACTGCTTGAAATAAAGCATGAATCGCAATTCATTAATGATAAATTAACCTGAGATCAATATGTAACTAACACTTAGTTTGTGGTTAATTCATACATAATTAACAGTATAATACTATATTATTTGTGCCCTGTCAATTGATGTGTTAGCAGCAGATGTACATTTCAAACAATCATGCTAGGTTGAGCCTCCAATGAATGTTCAGATATGAGTGTAAGCGGTTCTGGAACAAGAGCTACACGGTAACTTCCAACAAAGCAAGAGCCTTATAAGACTAATCAAGGGCCAAAATAGAGGTTAACATAAGTTTCGCAAACGATGGTTTGCCAAAAGGTAATAAGGGACATCCGTAAGACTCGCTAGATCATGATATACGATTAACTGGATAATCGTTAGGGCAAAAAAAAATAAAAAAATAGGCATAATTGATATTGGGTAACTGGGAGTCCGTCTGATCCGGGTGGACGGTCGCCCTCCTGTGGGTCCGGCTCCGTCATGGGGGTGGGGCTGAGAGGAGACACCCTGGTCATGTGACGCAAGAGGAAGGGCAAAGAACAAAGCGATCAATTACCCCCGAAATACCAGTAGGTTTTCTGTCATCGGAGTGAGGGAACAAATAACGAGGGGAAGGAAAAAATCGATAGAAAGAGGAACTAAAACGGCATATGGGGGGGTCAGCAGGCACCATTACCATCTATAACATTTGTCCTTATTTCACCGTGTGGAGAGAGAAAGAGAGAGAGGGAATAATGAAATTCCAGCCCTTCTCATTGAATCCTCTTTCTCCTCGTTCGTTGCAGGCTGAAGAGCACCTGGATCATATCCCAGCAGAGCTTCTGTCCAGAAAGGTGACGCACGGGTGAAACCATTGATGGGAAAAAATGTAAGTGCAATATAATGGTACAAGCACTTTCAGCAGAACAATGATATCTAATTAAACCGGGTTTGGGGTTACTGGTCTACTTGGAATTTTGGACTTATTGTCGGTGCAACAGCAACTTTTCATTTAGCACTTTATGACTGAGCCAAAATGTCGCAAGGGTCTCCCACCACGTCAATTATTGTGGATAAGAAAACAAAAGATCTGCCACTTTGAAATCCGGTATCGTGCTTTTCCTTCAGCTAAAGATTATATCTGAAGGAGAGGTAAAGATTCGCCGCAGCCAAGACAGCTAATTAATATGAAGGCACATCAAAGGCGGGTCAAAGAGCTTGCATGACCCCCTTGAGAAGAAGGCAAGTATATTGGGGGTGCCCACTCCCCATTTTGTATGCTGATCGTCCCTGGGGTGACAAGGATCTCAGCGAAAGACCGGAGCCGGCTGCGTTATCCGCACCACCTGCCCCCCCCGTCTGCCGCCAAGGCCACTGAAGAGGGGTGATGGATTTAAAACACATCGTGGTTGTTGTTTCAGAATTTACTAGGCTGGAGTTTGTGGCCATGTCTGACACTGCTTCAGGGTTTTGCTGGGACAGATAATTAAAAAAGAGATGGTGGGGGGGAGGTTTGGGGGCAGAATTCTGAAATAAATGAGGTATGGGCTAGGTGAAAAAAAACCTGATAAGAAAACATGGTAGGCAAGGCAGACCCACTGGGGGTCTGATAAACAGTGCAATTCTAACTAAGGGATTACCTTAGCCTTCGCACCTCAGGCCACGTTTTAGACAACCAAGTTTGTGGCCCCCACACGGCCTACCCACGCTCAGCTCCTGCCTCCAATCTATTCCCTCTCCAAAGAAAAGAGATTAAAAAAAATCCATGCACAAATTACAGTCCATCATACTTACAACAGATGGGGGATGATTTTGCACAGCAGTTGCATAATCATAGTCTTTCGTTAAAACTGGAAGCGCACTTTTATTTGAATGATCAAAACCTGGTTATGAAGTGACTTGATGAGGAACTGAACGAACGGAACACGTCAGGGGAGCAAAAAGTGTGGATTTGCGGGGCGCTGTGACCCCGGCGCGAACTCCAGTGAGCATTTCCGTGGGCAATCACCATATCAAACTGCACTATTTTCTGCCATCCTGCTCTGATGCACAAATGGGCTGTTATCTATCTAAGGTTGCTGTGTTTCAGATCTGTGTCGAATAATGAAAGATAGGGGGACTTATCGGACACAAACCGCAGATGTTCTGGGAGCAACGGCATAGGTGAAATGACCTACTGGCAGCTCATTCTCCAGGGCTATTCCCACACTAAAATGAAGACTGGCTGCCCAAACCTGGACAGGGTCCTGTTTCACAGAAGCAGGTGCTTTTGCGCCATTTGTATCATTCTGGGCCAGCTGGGTTCACGATGGCTTCTGTTGTTTCTATACTTTCCTCCATTGTCTAACCCACTCTGTAAAACTCCCAACTAACAAGGCTGAAATATCTGAAGCTAACGACGTTCAACAGCTCCTTCTACCACTGCACACATCATACTTCCCAGCGGGCAGCAGGCATGCTGTCATTTTCAAACGCACTCTTTGACACAGCGCCTTGAATCAGCAACCGCAAACTTGTTACCGATAACTATGCATTCTCTAGACCAGTGTTTCTCAATCCAGTCTTCGGCGATCCCCCAACGGTCCACATTTTCGCTCCCACCAGCTCCCAGCCAATGAAGAACACCGAATAACTGATGCACGTGTGTTGGGAGCTGGGAGGGAGAATGAATGTGGACTCTTTGGGAATCCCTGAGAACTGGATTGGGAAACATTGCTCTAGTCTACTATTCACCGATGAACAGTGATGAACGCGATGATTTTACTTGTGTTTATTTTATGCAAGCATAAATTTTTGATAGATAAGACATTTTGAGTGACTATGGGTAGCTTCAGAAACGTAGCCAGAGAAGACCGGCATAAATGTAGCGACACGTTTTTGATAGATTTCATTAAGGGATGAATCGTTCAGGCAAGTTCCTGTCTGACTGTAGCACATGGGCAAACGTCTCAAGGAGGAAAACTGATGCGTAGGTAGGAGATGCTGCATGAATGTAGCACAGAAGGTAGCTCGTCTCTTAGCGATTGCGGAGGCAGTCTTAGCTTTGCAGTGCTAAACGCAGAAACCCAACTGACATCAATCACTGGATCAATATATCTGCCCCCAGCCTAGCAGAGAGCTCTGCTCTGTGCCTCCCTACCCCCTGCGTCACACCTTTGGCCCACCGCTCGATCCGGAGCGTGTTACAAACCCACCTGGAGAAGACGCTTTGTGTATAGCCTGCAAGGGGTATTAGCCGGACCGGGACTCATGCTTTTTTACACATTCTTCACGCTGACACTAATCAGCCCGGGCAAAACATGCCGCGTTTGGGGTCTTGTTTTTCTCCCCCCCCCCCACCCCTGCTTTCTCTCTCCCAGAAGGGGGAGGGGGGATAACGGCAGTAGAAAATATGAGAGCCGTGGGCAAAGAAAGCAGCCACTGTTGCCACTGAAGTGGTGACAGCTGGGAAAGAGGATTTTTCAGCGAGGCGCTCCGACTGCAGAGGAGGTCTCGTCTCTCAGCAGGTACTGAGCATGTCTCTGGCAGACAGGCAGGCGCAGATAAATCTTATACGGCCAGATGAAAATCTCAGCACATCCTTCATTCCTTTATTTGAAGCAGCAAATCAGCGCTTTTTATTGGTGGAATCGGTGCAGGAATTCAATTCTCCTTTCAGATGTGCTATCAGAGGCATGGAGAAGGACCAGCCTTCTGTGCCCCAATATTACCCACAGTGCATTGCTAGCATACTGCTGTTCTGCATACAGCTAGTGAAAGACTATTAATCTGTAATTTTCCGCAGTTATATAAATTTTTTATTGATAAATTGTGGTAAGGGCTTGGACTGACCGTGTAGAGAAGTTGAATCAGAACATCATCAGAACTTGTGCAGGACATAGGGACATTATAAGAACATGCGCAGAACATGATGAGACCACGCAGGGTTAGCTAAACATCACTGCCTTCTCCCTCCCACCCCCAGTAGGTGAGATGGCAAGTCTCTTCATAAAAAGTTCTGTAGACACATGAGCAGTCGTGGGATTCTTTGTGTTACTCAGTCTTTCATGACGGGAAAACAAGAAAGAGAGAATCGTTCTGAGAAAGATACTGCATTCCCCCAACTTTCACGGCGAGAGACCGGCAAGGTTCTGAAATATTAATGACGGCAGGAGGAAAAACAACTGAAGAGGATGCCCCACAGTCACGTTGGAGTTGTTGCTCAATGATTTACGGAGAAAGGCCGGTATGTGCCTCTGCATCACAGCTTATTCAGTGACACAGCCCATCCCATGGGGGACTCTCGGGAATGTCGATTCCCACATTATTTGGGGCTAAAAACTGGACTGGGGCGGAATGGATTTTAGAAATGCATCCATCTTCAAGTGGGATGGTTTGAAGCCTTTGGGGCAGGTGGGTGTGCAGTGGAAACACAGCGTAGCTCGAAACTCACATCAGGTAAGGATGGCCAGATTCTTTATAACAATGGGTTCCGAACCCGAAGGGGCTTCCACCTGGCAATGGAACATTGTGGGGTTGAGGGGGAGACTGGTTAATTTTCAAAAACAAAGTATATATTTCCAAGCCACACTCGGAACACCAATGAACCAACACCCCACCCCACCCCACCCTCCAGAAAAAGCAGATTGACAAGTTTTACCATTCCATGACAGTTTGACTGTCATGATAGGGGAGCCGTGATGTTTAATGTGTCAATTTGGGGCACGATTGACCATCTCTGTGGGGAGAGTGGATATAAAGTCAGTTTAGTGCACCGGTTCTAGACCTTTTGCATTCACATCAGCAGTTCCTGGCCGCGTCCCTGACAAGGAGAACTTTTGATTAATTTCAGATGGGTCCCTGGTGGGCGGGGCCTTGCAGCCTCATTTTCTCTGAGCAGACTTTATCGCTGCAAATTCGATTGATTCTCTGCCCACTGTAAAGGCTCGTAATTCCATCTCTCTCTCCTTCAGACAGAGCACTGTCCAAAACAGAAAACAACTTAAAATCAACAGATTTCATAACAAGATGAATCCCCCTTGAACCACTGTGAGCCAAGAACAAAGATGCAAAAAAAAAGCACCTCGCTGTTTTATGCAAATAAGAAATAAACACATCCAACTGAATGTACAGAGCTAGCCTTGTATGCGCTGTAATTACATTAATCATGTATTATATATAAGCCATGGAAGGACAAGAGCACAATTTTGGGATCCTAACAACTGACAGCCTGAGGATGAGGCAATTTCCTTGGCAATGTAAGCTTTGATTCATATGCCTGTCAATAAAAGAGATCAGTGTAAGGGACCAATCAGTAAAAGTGACCTCGCCACTTAGTAAAATACACTGGTGAATAGTGGAGCCAATCACACAGCACCCCTCCTTGCTGGGGGCTGGCAGTATATGCTGAAGGTCTTGTAACTGCACATGAACCAATAAATGATCCAACACCCCCCTCTCACCCCCACTGAGCCAGACACCTCCCAAACCAGCTATATCAAAGAGTCTGGGGGTGCAGTGAGACATGTATCTGTGTCTGCAAAGAGGGACAGAAGGTTACTTCTCCATTACTCTCTGTATATATACTGTGAGCAGCATGGGTGGGGGCATGTCTGGAGGGTAGGGGTGGGGGGGGAGTCGGAGTTTTAATGAGCAACTCCAGAATCGTAAGTGGATATTTGCTTTTGTTTTCCAGAAACTTCCAAACACTCCTCTCAGCGACAGGAGGCATCCTGGCTGCCAGCAGCTGTATCCTTGAAACAGGTTAAAGCGAATGTCACGGAGGTGGGGGTGCGTGGGGGCAGCGTTAAGCAGAGCAAAGAAACACGGAGAACCCGTCGATGCGCATGTCTGAAACGCGGTGCGGCAGACAGGGGACCGGGGGGCTAGCAGACAGATCGATCCCGTTAGATCCAGCGGGATCCCTCTGTACTCATGGCTTTGACTCTGCAACAAAACAGGAGAGCAAAGGTGGAAGAAGAACAAGCTTCCTGTGTTAATAAGACCGGATCTCAACGAGAGCGGACAACGGCAATGCACTGTCATGATCGCAGACGGAACGAAAAAAACAGCGACACTGCTGATAAATTGCAGACATCGGTATCCAAATATTGGTGAAAGTTAATTAAATGTAGCCTGATGATACACAGATAATTGGTCTAGAATTAAGTGAAGATCTGGTCACAATACCCTTGTCTGCCTTGTGTGCAGCGATCGTCTGCAAGGACTGGCCTGCAGACGGTATATAGGTGGTGTGTCTGCAATTCTGGCTTGTGATATGAAGATCTGAAGACCACCACAAGTGCGTAATTCTGCAATATCTTCCAAGTGGACAGTGCAGTATTTTCCCGGAAGTCATACATATGCATTTATTTATCTCGCTCTTTGGTGGCTGCTGCTTAGCTCTGGAACAGAAGCTGCATCAGACAAAAGTATGCGCCCACAGACAGATGCTCATTGGAAAACTTCCAAACTTCTTCAGGAGCTATCACCCTTCATAAAATCACTCCCCTGTTGCTAGGTGACAAAGCCCTTGTCATTTAACGTGCGGGATTGCAATATTTTGTGAGACTAACACATCAAAATCTGTGCTACGTTCACAAGCTTTGGATTTCGTAGCCCAGTACTCTTCTGTATTGCACAATCGCAGAAGTTTACAGATAAACGTATTACTTTTAACATATAACTTCCCAATAAGGAACGCTAATCAACAGAAGAGAAGTTCCTTTTGAGTTTCTTTGTCTCAGTCAATCCCAAATGTCAAGTGCTCTGCGTATCAATATTCATCGCCATTGTCTCTTTCTTTGAGATCCAGACTTATTAACATAGGGAGCGCGTTATTTCTCTCCGCCTGATTGCCATGTGAACTCATTAAAATGTTAAAACCGAAAACCCGGGACGATGGACGTCAAGTGCCCCTCTCTTAACAAGGCGGGGGGTTCAGACGTGAAGCCAGCAGTGGGTCTGGTGCCACAAAGAGCCCTTTCCATGGAGCCCCTCCAAGCTCACGTTGGGTCTAAGCCGCTGGGTGCAGCACGGCCGACAACGTGCCAACTCATTCAAAACTAATTTTTCTCGCCAGCAGAAGACCTTTGCCTGCTTGTGTTGCCACGGGGACTTAACAACCGGGAGCTGAAATCCCACAATAAAGGAAAAATAGAAGTCGGAAAAGAATAATAAAGGAAAGAAAACCGATTTAAAAAATTAAGCCTCCTTTTTTGAATATAATACTTGCTGTTTTAACATTAGCATTCCTGCTAAGCGCCACGGAGGATTACGCAGGTATAACACTGCTGGGCGCTAACCGGTGGCTAACCCGCGACGTAGCGGTCGCGTCTACAGCCTCCTCGACAACTTAATCTCCCTGTAACTGGTCTTGTCGGGCGGCCGCCTTGTCAGTCCATGCCAGCCACACGCACGCAGCCTAACGGAGACATTCATGAGCGGGATTTGCCATGCGCTAATGCGGCCGGATGCGATGCGCGGTCAGGAGCGGGCCGCCCCAGCCTCTTACAGCTCACAGGAAGCCGGCAGCTTCTTGGCTTCTCGAAATGACGCAAATTGGACACAACCGGCGTTTCACTGCGCTCTCCCTAATTCTTTTAATAGCTACTTAAATGGGCCTTGTGGGCTGCCTGTGTCATTCATTGCCACACTGGAGTGGAAAATGTGGGTGAAAATGGAACCTAACCCTACCCAACCTTGCACTCTCATGCCTGCTTTTTTAAATCAGTAACATCAGGCCCTACAAGCAGTCACACACCCCCACGGTACGGAAGAGCAGATGCTCCTGTAATGAGCGTAAATTCTCCACTCTCTCCAAAACGCCCACCTCCCCGACCGTGGACCAATCAGGTGTTGCTTTTCTCTCTGGCTCAGTCAAATGCTCATGCCTGATTGGTCGGACTGGCTTGCTCGAAAACATGGAGCGTGCCACCTCAGGTCACCTCTCAGCTGAGGTAGAGCTACTGGAGCACCAAGCATATAACCATCTGGAACCCCAACGTGACACCTACTGCGCCCGCACCTGTCACGGATGACCGGTGCCATGTCTGTCAACCCAATAGCGTGGGACTTAAGCCATGTAAGAGGGATGCCATTTACAGGAAATAATTTAAGCCTCCCTAGAAACACAGTGTGATGTAACCCCCCCCCTCCCCCAACCCACTCCCAACTCGTTGACAAGGCTGCAATCGTGGACGTTTTGGAAACGCTTAATGTTCATCGTCTGAGCTTACGCTCCCAGCAGACTCTGGAAGCAAAATGGTTGTTTACTAAAAGCCCAACAGCAAAACACCTCAGAACAAATATATATTTTCCCTTGTACCTTATGGCAGTGAAATTGTACTGTAAATATTTAATTAATGGGAAAAAAATAGAATTACTTTCTTGAATTCTAGAATTTCTTTTCCATTCCATTGACAGGGTCATTGTAATACTGTAAAGAAATATCCTATAATTCTGATATGAAGTTAAGATTTGGGGACGTTGTCCACCATCACAGCAGACTGACAGGTGGGTGGGTGCCAAGCGAGCAGCAGGGCAGAGCAGCACAGAAGCGGTAGGGAACAGCTCTCTGAACGTGTAGTAAAGCTCTCAGATGCTGATCGGTCACTGGGCTAAGGGACATCATTTAGGCAAACGTTCCTGTGGGTGAAGGACCTTGAGCGATGTCTCGGTTACCCTGGCGTTCAGTCGCAGGACTGAGTCAAGGTTCTTTCACGCATTCGACTTGATGTGAAGCATCGAGCGTAGTGAGCCAGAACAATAAAACGAGGGAAAATGGGATTGACTAGGTCACGTCAGCAGCTGTCTTTGACAGTCATTAAAAATACTTTTCAAGCTGAATACATTAAAGCCACGCTGGTCCATACATAAATGTGTAGATAATGCATATCATTTTCCAAAGGTTATCTGCGATGGAGAAAGCTGGGTGAAATGAGACTACCTCACTCTCCATTTAACATCGCAAGGTTGGCTTCCATTTTATGGCTCTGTCGTGCGGCTAGTTATAAAACGACTTATTCCCTTGGAAAGCCACTCTCCAAAATGAGAGCGACAGCTGGCTAATGACTTTGGCGGCCTGACACTGGTCACGCTGCCGCAGAACCGACCGGGAAACCCATAGCAGATTGATATCAGTGGTAAATGGACTTTGCTCCCCCCTGCTAAATGAGCTCTGGTCGGCTTTCCGACAGAAACATCCAGATACTGACCAGCGCGAGCGGTAACCCAACCTCCAACCGGCCCCCGCCCCTCCCCAGAACCCCCCACCCTGCAGGATTCTTATTTCTTATTTTGTCGCCGTTACTCTCGCACTCTGCTTTGGCATTGACATCATTTGTGCTTCAGAAGGGCTGCTCAAGGTCAATAAGCAGAGAATCAGTCAAACTATAAGCGAGGCGGGAGATGCGTGAGGCCGGGGGGGGGGGGGGGGCGTGTGGCGGGGGGGGGGGATACTCTCGTAACCAAACGCTCTCGTTTCCACTGAGTTGCATGTTAAGAGGAGTCCATTGTGGAATGAATCTCCTAGAATTATTCATGGTATGAGAGACAGAAACTGCTCAGATACATATTTTTCATTTTCCCTCCGTCTTTTTTGATCATGCAAAAAAGGGGTATTAAACTCTCCAAAGGCAAGATGCTATTCTTTATATATATATATATATATATATATATATATATATATATATATATATATATATAAAACATATCAATGGGTACCATTCTTTCTAATCAATTTCCATTACTGCTTATCCACTCCATCCACCATCCATCTCATTTTTGGGGGGACTTAATTTCATAAGAGTCCATCCATCCATCTTCATCGTCATCCCAGGTAGGACACAAGGCACCTTACCTGCAGTGTAGATTAGTATTATACATTATTATTACTATCATTACTATTGGCATTGTTACTATTATATAGATCAGTACGTTACATTTCTTTGAGAGCCATTTAAAATGAACTAATCCATTGTGTACTCATATTTGTGCAAATAACAAATAAAGAATTATTTTATTTCCTATGGCTTCCTTCCTCAGCCTAAAAAGTCAAGTAGTTCCTATAACGGCACCCCAGGCATGTGAACACGCATACGCTTGTCCTGCAGAGGGCCCAGCCTCCTGTCTGGGGTTATAACCTGCTTTAATCCCCGTGCTTCCAGGGATAAGCTTCAGATCGCTGTGACCCAGCCAGGATAAGTGCTTCTAGAAAATGGATGAACGGATAGACCTCTTTTCGGAGTCAGGTCATGCAGATACTGACTCGGGTTTGGGGAGCGGCACCCAAACCATTCATTGACCTCGTACTTGTTACGCATAAAAACATTTCCAAGGGAGCGTGAAATGCAATTACCCTGACCGGGAGCACGCTAATTAAAACGTCATAAGCGGTTTTACCTGTCCCGCGCCTGAGGCAGGACGGAATGCCCGTTCCTGACAACGGACTGCCAAGGCGGATACTCTCATCGTTCCATGATGACTTCGGCTGCTCGATCTGGACGTCAGTTGCTCCAATCTCCACGGCTGTCTTCCGACAGTTCACTGGGGCCTGCTTATCTTCCAGGTCTCACCATGCCCTTTGGCTGTGTGAATCTTTGCCCCAGGCTCGCCTCGCAGGTCTTCCTGCGCTACAAAAGAGTTTCCAGGCCCAGACCTCTGGCTTACCTGCCTGCTCCAAGCCAAGGCCATAAGCTCCAGATGTTTAGCTGTGGGATACCACTAAGGGAGATAGAAAAAAGGGAAGCTCATCGCTTCCAAAGTACTCTTAAGGTGCATCTCTGATCTGCCTTTTGTTCCAGTGAGAACTCAGCATTGTTTGATCGGGTGTGTAAACAAATTCTGAGCAGCTGGGCAACACGCACACACACACACACACACACACACACACACACACACACACACACACACATACACATACACACACACGCACACACACACACACACACACACACACACACACACACACACACAAAAAGCTTGTTTACCAGGAAAAAAATTCTAAGCAGCATCGATCAAGTCACTCAAGAAAAATATGCTCCTGGGCTTCTGCGGCACAGGTGGGCAAAGTCGAAGAAAATGCGGGAAGGAACTTTTGGGAAAGTCCCCGTGGACATAAAACTGAACAAAGCCCTGTGTAAGATGTGAGAGATCGACGGCCTGCTCCGAGGGACAGGCTACCTCTCTCCAGCACTATTGATATCGGTTATTAACTCCGCATGAAAACTTCTAACCATTGATTACATAAAACCGGACTTTATCGATAGTTATTTGGGTCTCTCACTTGTCTACTGCGCCACAAGTGAGCCCCTTTAAGGCTATATCAATTAAATATAAGGAGTACATACCATGGACCACGGAATCTGAATGGGGGGGCTGAAATCATGTCCACTTGTCAGTTTGCCTTGGAAAAACTCACATATGTATTTTTTTATTTCAGAGACACGAAAAAAAAAATCAAACAATTTAAATAAAGTTTTATCGGTTCAAATGCAATTATTTTTAGGTATTTTTTCTGTGATCATCTTAATGACCCAGTTTCCATGGTGTATATATAACAATATATATGGTAATGTCCCAGAACCACGCCATAGCACATGCAATCGCCCCATGCAATGAGATGTAGCCACACTGGGTAGGTTTGCCATTTTTCCGCCCGGCCGGTCATCATTTGGATGGTGCAGCTTGGCTGGGTCTCTCTTTGGAATCAACGGCAGAGAGCCCCCCTCCTCTTTGCTAGTGACACCTGTGTACCAAGATGGGGGGCAGGTAATCCCATGTCCCTAACACAAGCTTCATTAAATCCACAGATGTTAAGGTGTCCCTACTCTAATTGCGTGGGCGTATGTGAGGGTGCTCTTGTATTGTGTGGATTTCTGCTTCGCTAAAGTGCTTCACTGCAATTTGTTATGATAATTGATAATCTTTCTGTTATTATTATATATGACTATGTAACAGCCTCCTGGTACAGTATGTGACACATACACTACATGACAGTAAATACATTCGGAAACAGGTGCTTACATTTTCATACTCAAAGACTCTGAAACAGACATACACAAAAATAAAAGATACACATTGGGACCACAGCTTTAAAAATCCATTTTCTCCTTGGTTAGGCAAGCAGGACAAATACCAGCGTAATGGAGCTCTGCTTCCCCCCCAAATGAGGTCGTTCTCGATCTGACGCTGAACGGTGGCAGCTGGGCTCCGGATGCAGAGCCCCATAAGAGCTTCAGAATCGGCGAAATCTGAAGCAAACTACTTAATTCTATGCACTGACCGCTGGCAAGAATTAAATTTAAAAACTAAAGCTCAAACAGGCTTTTCATCTCTACTATTATCCGCCAAAGGCGCACGGGTGATGGTTTTAAACAAGCGAGTTGTTCAGCTTTCAAGGTAGGGCTGCAGAGGGCCGATCCGCGCGGGTTCGGCTTGCGAATCGACCCGGGATCCCGCAGATCGGAACGCTTGGGCACTTCACTTTATTTATCTGTTTTTAGTTTCTTTAGTTTTTTTTTTGTCCCACCCCTCTACTGGAATGCTGTGCCGTGCTGCAGGGCGCAGCCGTATCTGCGCAGCCGTATCTGCGCAGCCGTATCTGCGCTGCCGTATCGGCGCATGCAAAGTAATCGGTATCTGGGCCGAAGCGGTCGAGTCACCGCTTTGGAGCGCTCCACAGGGACAGCAGAATGCAGATCCAAGCCGCTCAGGAGGGGGCGATATATGGCGCTCATTCGCCGATCCTTCTCCAGGGCGGGGGGACACACGGTGTCAGCCTGCAGAGGGGCTGTGAATTCTTTATTGGCTAAGAAAGGTCAGGCGGGGAGGGTCAAACCAGATTTTCAGGAAAATACACAGTTATTCCTCAGTAAAATGCTATAAAAAGGCGTGCGTGGTCAAGTCAAGTGTAAGCTGACCGCCCTCGACCTACCATTGATGGATTTGAATGGAACTGGTTTGTACCCACCTGTAATCATGGCTGATTTGATACGGGAATAAAAGCCAATTTCTGCCAAGTCCTCTACTACTGAAGCTGTCTTTAGCCCTTATATTTCACTGAATTAAATGCAGATATTCTCAAAACCACTTGTACGAAAAAAATACATGTAGTATGTAGCCTATATGATTTCGTTTTATGTTGTCAAAATATTGCAGCTGCCATCTGTGTGGTTATGGCCGTAATTCATGAAGGCGACGTGTAAGAAAGAGCCACTTAAACACTTAAGGTGAATCTTGTAAAAATAGTCGGTTGGTGGCAGAGAACACCTTTCTCTTCTCTGGTTTGCGGTTAGTTTAATTTGTGGTGTTTAACTTGCTGGAGGTGGTATGTGCATGATCTCAAGCTGTAGTTCCCAACTCAGTCATGTCAGTGCACATTCCTGTTTCCTGAACCCACACACCCCAGTTTGACTCAGCCACTTTACAACCTTTGAGTAAGTGGTAATGGAATAGAACAAAAATGTAGAGTAAAGTTTGGAGGTCTGAGCAAACTGCATTTGTGTATACCACCTGTCAACTTTCTATCTATCTATCTATCTATCTATCTATCTATCTATCTATCTATCTATCTATCTATCTATCTATCTATCTATCTATCTATCTATCTATCTATCTATCTATCTATCTATCTATCTATATCTATCTATCTATCTATCTATCTATCTTTTCCTACACAATATTGTGTGCACTGTACGTTCTTTGCACTTTGTATTACATATTACCTCTGTGCACCTTACCATGGTCTGCAAAAGAATTTCCTCTGGAATAAATAAAACGTATCTTATCATATCTTATCTGAGAACTCCAAGATCTAATTATCAGTGTGGTAGGAAGTTCACACCTGATATGCTTTAAAAGTTTAACCAAACCCACGCATACCACCTCACACATGCTTCATCAATATATTTCCAACTGGTCATCCCACCATCTCCAGCTGGTATTAAACTTGAATCCGCTTCCAGATGGATCTAGAAGCGGCCTGGAAGGGGCTCCTGCCCCTTTTCGGCTCCAGTCCGCAGTCAGGGAGTTGATTGGTCTAACATAGATCTGTTTGGCAGACCTGTCCAAGGCTGCAGAGCATCACACTGAAGCTCTCATTGGCAACCGTCTCTCACTCCAGTAACAGGAGATTGTATTAATAACATTACTCTTGAAGAAGAACATTCTGACATGTTATTTATAATCTCTTCTCCTGGTCTCACCGCATTCTTCTCATTTGAAACAGTTATTACGGAAAGAGGAGAGAGGAAATATATCTTTCACCCACCCAGTTGCTGCCTTTGCTGCAAAGTAACTTGGTGAAAGGGGAGGGCAACAGGGATAGCGGGGGGGGAGGGGGAGATGCACATGGTGGGATACCCCACCAGGTCACTGAGGTTTATCATCACCTGGTGAGAGCTAGAGATGCATCACCAAAATTGCCCACGGGGTGGCGCTCTCAAGCCAGCGGCAGGACAGCCGCCTGTACTCCCCGCCTCGTCCGCCGCCGTGCCGCACGTCGCGCTGCTGGCACGGAATTGGTACTCTTCAGATTAGGGGTTGTCTGGCGGTCAAGGAGCCAGAGCAGCCGGCAGAAGGCTGCAGTTTAGGACTGCGCAGGCGTGTGTCTGCGACGCAGGAAGAGGCCCTGCTGCTGGCTGGCCAGCCTGAAGAGTAATACACTGAATGGTTAAAAACTAGCCCTTGTGCAAATTCGTCCATTGTTATCTTTGCATCTCAGCCACTTTTGGGATCACTCTTCAAGAACATGACGCCCTTGACGGACAGCACCATGTTCATGCCAAATCAGTCACACACACGGATATGAAACTCTCAGATTTCCTGGCCTATTCCTGCAAATCGCTTTCCTTGGGTCTTGTTTTACAATTAGTTTGATTTGCAATTCAAGGCTGGGTGTGAAGACATGCGGGGTGTCTTTATTTTTTTTGGCGTAACCAAAAACTTTTTTTGCCCGTTGAGCTGTGACTCCTGTAGAGACTCCATGGACAAAGGCAGCTACACAATAGCTCTAATTGGATCCTGCCATGTTACTCGAAATGTGCGTTTCCCAAGCCCATTAACACAGTCTCCTGTGTTATGTTCCTGGAACAGACAGCACCTTAATCATGGTGAATGTGTGAAGATGAGTAATAATACTAATAATATTATTAGACAAAAATACTGAAAAAATAGGGCAGGGCAACGTGCAAAATAACAGGCAAAATTCACCATGCTGGTTAATGTGGTCCATCTGATGGATGTTTTTGCAACAGCTTCCTTTGCAAATGAATCTTCTTTGACCTTCACGTTGAGCTTGACGTGCCAACATCTTGGTGTTAGATTGTTTGTCAAGGGCATGACCAACCAGTTGAGTATAAAGAGTTACAATCACAGAGTATTCAACTAGTTGGTTGATACAAAATCCCAGTCTGGACTTTTACTCTCTGGACCTGAATTACCCAACTCTGGGCATGATAAAGCTTGTTGGTTCCTCTACATTTTAGGTCTGTACCTTCTGTGTCCTGTCTTGGAGAGGGCCTAAAATTGTATTTTGTTTTTTTTTGTTTTTTTTTTTTTTATCTGAAGGCCCAGTTATCTAGGGCAGGACTTTTCGGCCTCAACGGTGATGGAATTGACTAATCTTTTTTGTCCTGTTGTGTTTACTTGTTTGGGCAAAAAAAAATCTGTCATCAGTGAGGGGAAAAAAACATCAGGAAGATAAATGCCATTAGATGAAACAGACCTTCAAAGTCTGGCTGGGCATAGGAAACCTGCAGTCAAAAGTCAATCTGGATAGAAGCATCAAACATCATTTGCAGCCTCCCAAAAAGTGATATATAAAAGCGGGAAATTAATTCACCCTTCATTAAAAATGACCACAATTTTTCAATGGAAGTTGCCCAGACAGGAACACCTGGCCACAACTGTCAAAATGAATACAAAAATGAAAACGACTCACCACAAAGGTGATAAAACGGATGCTGTATTCAGATTTCCAACAATAAATGCGCTCTTCTTAAGAGATTTTCAGCTGTGGCATGTCAATATTTTTGCATAAAATAGCCCCTGTGTTATAAGGACAATCTAAACCAGTAAACAAAACAATTACTGAGGATCTTCAGGAAAAATGAGTCATGTGGCCACACAATCACACTTCGGAACCGCGGAATCGCACTATGGAACACATAAGCAATAGGAGCAAAATCACCACGGCAACCTTCTGGAATCCCGATGTAACCAGTACAGAAACTAAGAGACTTCTGCAGCACAACAAAGGAAATTAGTTTTTTATAAGAGTTCTGAGCCCCCCTACCACAGAAAAGCACAGTTTAGTTCGATTTAACATCATGAAATAGTGCTGCAGGAATTACACTGAGAGATCGAGTTCACTTTGGATCAGTGGTGATCAGGAGTTTTAATTCGGCAAAAAGGCGACGTTTTAAGTAGGTTTTGGAACCAGAAAAAAAACAGATCACCCATGTCATAAACCCATTGTTAAAGCTACCCAACATGCTGCAGAGGTACATTTATGCTGACAGCACCTAACTAATGACTAAACACCCCCTCGCCCCCCCATTTCATCAAGCGATTCCGGCACATGGAGAAGCCTGACATTTAAGTGACTTTTAACAAGGTGTGAATATCCCTCCACTGACGGTGCAGGGAAATTCTCCAGCCTGCATGAGGAGATGTCCTGGAGGTCGGCTTGCTGAGCTTCCTGAAATTCCAGTCAATTAACAACCTTCTGCCGACAGATTTCACTAAGGCGTCATGACACCGTCTGAAATCTGTCTGTACTCTTCGTCAGATAAAGGAGAGGTATAATCGGGGGGATATATTTATACATGGGGAAGCACACCTTCACTCCTCGCCTCCGGCACAGGACACTTCATGCCTTCCAGGAACCGCATATATTTTTAATTGAGCTTTTGCTTCAGCGGGCTGTTCAACCTGCTGTGAAGCAAAATCCATTTACATTTATTTAGCAGATACTTTTATCCAAAGCAACTGAGAAAGCGGGGTCATACAGTCCCCAGAGCAGCTGGAGTTAAGGGCCTCACTCGGTATCGCTCTGCCCCAGGCATGTAGCCATGTTGTAAAATTATGGATTTGAATGCCCCCCAATATTTATTTTCTTCCCCTGGGTGGCAAAATCACCGCACTCACCACAGAGCCACACATTGCGTTGTTCGTTCCATCCATCCATCCATCCATCCATCCATCCATCCATCCATCCATCCATCATACTTCCAGTATGGAACTGCAGTGATGCCTATATCAGAATCAGGTTTATTGGCCAAGTATGTTCACACAGAGAATTTTCCTCTGGTTGTCAGATACACGGCCAAGACCAGACAAAATGGTCACATGCCGTCTGGTTTAGATATTACGACATGCACGTATGAAACTGCAGTTGATAAACCCAATATTTATTATTTACAGTTTCCCACCTCCCAGATCTAACCCCCTGAGCCCGTCTGTATCATAATGGGGTTAAAATGGAAGTAACACTTCATACATACTGCAGAGTCTTATAAAGTTGTTATGGTGAAACAGAATGCTAATCATTAGCAGCCTTGTCCATCTTCTGCTAGAACAAAGTGTCTCTGGGGAAATGTGCTTTAATTATTTAAAGGTGGCCAACTTCTTAACCTTTTATATAAAAACGTGCTTTGCATGTAAAGACTCCATCTGCAAAGCGTAATTGCGAATTGTAAAGTTAATATATTACATAAGTTAATCGAAGTCCATGTTATTTTCAGGGTGGAAGAGGTGAAAATGTGTAGGATACAGTCAGGAGAAGTCGGCGGACCTGTGTGGTTGGCGTACTGGTGCCGTACCGGTGCAGAATGGCTCCTGTTGCATCATCCAGGTGGGGGCTACACAGTGGTGGTTTAAATGGCTCCCCATTGGTTCAGCAAAGCGCTTTAGGTGTCCTGAAAGGTGCTATATAAATGTAACATTCATTCCTTCATCATTATTGGGGCTCAGAAAGCAAGTTTTGAAATATTTGCTACAACACTGCCATGTAAATGAAAGAAATGTCATAGCATCAATCAGTTAGGTTACACAAGGGTTTACCATGATATTCTCCTTGACGGGTCACCTTTATTGGTGCATCATATCTGCATAAATAATACGAGGTTAAATCAGTTATAGGACAGTTGACCTGTTTCCTGTTTTGCACTAATGACCACTTTCGGTTAGCTAAAATGCTATGACATTAGCTAAAATGCTAAGACATGGCAAAAAATCTAAAGTCAGCACACTTCTTGATAAAGTGCTTAAATAGTGCTGCTTCTTTCAGTATAACTGTTTTTTCCATATTAGTTAATATTAATATTGCTGAACATATTCATGTTTTGCTGCAATTTGTAGATTTTGTTGTGGAATTTGTACTCTGGATTCCAATCGATGGAACAACCTGTTCAAAGTTCTGAGGGAGAAAGTTTGACACCTTGTAACTAGTGCAGCGAAGCAAGAGAAGTCAGGAAATCTCTGTATTTCCTTCTGTTCATGCCTGAGTCTTCATTTATCTCCTGCTCAGGGTCATTGGGGCTGCAGTACACCTGGATGGGATGCCAGTCCCTCACAGGGCACGCAGACAATCAGAAGCAATTTAGAGATGCTAATTTTCCTATCGCGTGTTTTTAGGCTGTGCAAGTACACCTACTGAGTCACCAGTGCTAGCCAGTGTGAGTTTATCTGTCAGTCTTTTTCTTGTAGACACCGACCATCCCTGTCATCAAATGGCAAATGGTTGCATAAAGACTTGTGATGTTTTTATCCACATTTAACCTGTACTGTACAACATGTGACATAAACAATTACAATCCCGCTGCAACTTTCGCCATTTCGAGCAGTTTGGGGGGGACAGTGAAATGTTACAAAAAGTGCTTGCATAGCAAAAGGGAGCCTTTTACCATGTTAGATCCAATGCATAAATTATCCTTTTCAAGCCCTGAAATAAGACGACGAAACTAAAGCACGTGAGCATCTTCCTTTCCGTTTGATATTTGTATGCTAGGGACTCAGCTGAAAAATAAGCACATCAATTTGTCGGCAAATCCATCCCAGAAAAATGCATAAAAGAATATAATACTTTCCACATGCCTGCTGTTTTGATCCAGGGTTAGATTAAAGAGCAGTTCTGCATGAAGGGCTGTGGCCAGCAAAAATACCTGGAACTTCCCATCAGACTTTTGGATGAGAGGTGAAACGTCTTCAAGAACTTCAAAAAGAAGGTCCAGTTGCCTTCAGTTCAAACCCTTAAGGTTATCATGTCCTGAACAACTGAAAACCTATACAGGCATATTATTTAAATCATGTTAGCCATTCCAAATTCTCTGCCGAAATCACCCTAGTATTTGCTGTTACCTTCCAATACACTGACGTATTTGTTAAACTCAAGCGGTAGCACATTCTATTCAATAATGAAATGTTCTGGAGGTAAAATTTAATGAATAGATGGAAGTCATTTCAGTCATTCGGTGAATGACTTTCAGTCATTTCAGTCGTTAAGTCACCCTAATTGTTTCGACTGCATACAATTAGCCTGTTCAGGTAGTCTCAGTCTGTCCGGTCAATCAGCCAGTCCACTTCAGTTTACAAATCGTCAGTCAATCTAATTCCATGGTCTGAGTCAGTGTAATCACATTGTCTTAGTTAGTCCAATCAGCCTGCCTCAGGACAAAACCCTTGTTTAAAAGGCACAGGTGGAGGGGACACCTTCCGGGAAATTCAAGGACATCGAGCCGTTGTGCTTCTTTAGCTGCCCATAAAACAGTGTGTGAATCAGATGATGTTTTTACACCTCAGATTTACCATTGTAAATCTACCTTGTATCACATTAGGTCTTTGGTTTATATATGGTTTATTTTCAGTCCAAGGCATTATTGATCTTATGTGGAGCAGTTTGTCACTTTACAATGGTCGAGTTGCTTCATATGTCGTCATCGCAAGCAAGCAAATTATAATTATAAAAAAAGACAAATACCCACTTCTTAATTTGGCAAAAAATGGAAACCATTGATTAGACATACATAAATACCCATAACCTACTTCTCCTAAAAATAATTGTTTTATTTGACAATTTGAAATTAACCAACTTTTATATTTTACAAACTACTATCTCTGCTGACATGCTTTTTTCTAATTAATAGACTGAAGCTTTAGTAATTTACATAGTGAAATGTCTTCCAGAAAGCAGTAAATAATGTTTATAATTGAGTTTTTTTTTTGTTTATTTTTCACTTACACGAGTCTGTGTTCTGTGATAGGCCAGCTGCAGAAACCTACAGTGCCACTGCGATCTCCAGTGCTTCCATCGTGACATTTAGGTCGTATTTTCTCCCATTTTCACAGGTGAATAGGTACCAGACTGCTTCAGTTTAATGGTAGGAGTTGCTATGATTAAAACCCATCATACATTAGCCACAAAACGTCCTATGATATATGACCAGTCCTGCAGCCCTTAATTGCTATATATGACAATTTAATGAGTCATCCAGGGAGTCATAGATATGTTACACTGAACTTTACAGAATAAGAATAATGTTTTTTAACAAAGTTGTAATCTATTTATACCAAATTACCTATGAGGCAAAATGCGGGAAGACCTAACAGTGATACAGACACTTATTATAATATGGGGAGTATACAGGGGTGGGGCCACATGGGCACTTATCCCAGATGAAAGCTGATTGGTCCCCAACGTGCCTAATACACCTGTCACTCATTCATTCAGAACATATCATTGGTTAATGATAAGGTCAGCCTCTCTGTATTAGTTGTAGCCTCTCTTATACCCCCTGCCCCATCTTAACGATTCACTGAATCTCTCTTGATCAGGTGTAGTTCGGGTTACTCCGCTGTTTTGTCTGGGCTGGAAATCTCTAGAAGGTTCCTGTTAACCGGAGCAGGAGGGGCCTGACGAATGCAGGACATAGGAGGGCAGAAAAATCAGCAAGACCTGCTGTTCTCTCTGGAGACGCTCACAGTGCTGTGCGTTTCAGGTCCCCTTGGAACCTGCTTTCAGCTCAAATGCTTGGACTGTCTTTCAATTAAAAGAAGGACCCTCAGGGATGCCAGCCGAAGAGACGAGGCCAGTTTTCCCTCCGAGCTACAGGCTTTGCATTGCAAAGCGACGGGAAATGAGTGTAACTGTGCAATAAGAAATGCACACATTTATGAAGAATATATTATTCACGTTTGTTAATCATTTTTTTCCTAGAAATCATTTATCTCAGGAGTCATTTAGTCATTTGGAGTGATTTCCAACATAAGATCAACATTAACAGTATTCCTATTTTTGCCTCAGGCAATAATAAGAGTTCCTCATATTGTTTTCTGAAAGATGGATTATGGGCAATATTTAGGTCCATAGAAGTAAAAAGCCCGGTGCAGTTCAGTATGAATGCAATGGAAAAGGTTCTGAGGTCCAAATGCAGAGCAGGCAGATTTCATTCTTGACCACAAGGAATGACCGGTACCAAAAAGGAATTCCAAGAATGAGGATTAATTCACAAGCCAAGTGCAGAAACCGGTCCAGGGGCATGTGGGCAGCTCATCCAAGTCACGTCCAGGGTCTAAAATGCAGGTGTGAATTTAAAATCCATTGAAAGCCTTCATAAACATATCGAGTCAACAGTTCTGTAATAAGCAGGCTCAACACTTCATAAAGGTGTTACTTCAGAGACATCTTTATGTACTCTGAGTTTAATCAGGGCCTCTGGTACTAGTATGATGCATTACTATATGTACTCAGGGGTGATTCTATGATTTTTTTTAAGGTGAGAGACATGAGAGGGGCTATAGTACATACGGAGGGACCAACCTCGTCATTAGCCAATGATATGTTTCGAATTACAGAATAACAAGGGAGAGGCACCCTTTGGGCCAATCATCTTTCAGCTAGGGGCGGGGCCAAAGAGGCACGCCTGTATACACTCCCGATATCATGTACGCTGCGCCTCACTGTGCCTGCATCCACCTCTTTCCTTCCTAGTCGGCTTTTTGGTTTGCTCGTTTGAATTTGTCTGGCTTGGATCTTCGATTGATCTCTGAGGCGGGACAAAAGAATCTGTCCTCTCTGACACCAGCCGGGCTTTTGTTAATGGTCACCCTGAAACTAAACCCAGAGATACTGTTGGAAAATGTGTCAGCAGATGAGCTGGAAGAATGCCAAGAGTTGGTGGTATTACGGCATCCTGTCCAATGAGAATTGGTTAGACCCAACGTGAACCAATAAGAAGTGGCCTAATGACAGGGCTTAGTTCTCCAAAACCAGCTTTCTTACCCACCACTGGTGCTAGTCGACGCTTTGGGAATGAGTCAGAAGATGCATAGATTAAGAAGGCGATCTCATGCCTCTAGAGCCGTCCATTGTTTTTATTTAAAAATGGCCCTCCATCTGCCTAATCATCTCGAGAACTACGTGTGGGTTTAACATTATGATTAACTCGGCCCTCCTATTCCACCAGCCCCATACAGACGATTATTTCCCCCGGAGCGCTTGGTTCATATTTCGGTTGCCGAGCTGGAGCAGGTGAAAGCGGAAAGTTTCAGCATGCGGACTGCGTAGGTCCAAGACTTGGGGTAAAAAAAAAAATCACCCTACCACAGGCAGAAGGAAAATCTTGTGGGATATGGTTTATCTTGTGCCCCAAGCAGCATATTAGATTAAGAGATGAGGTCTCCATCCGTGATGGAAAATTCCAACTGCTCTCCCAGTCAGTCCACGCTCTGGGTATGTGGCACTGTCCGGCGTCGCGTGAAGGTTCTGAATGCGTCGTACTTGTTTGCGAGAGGAGCCTTTTGACAGTGACAACAGTGGCCCTTAAAACCACTTTCTGGAAATCCTTCCATTTGTCTCCCCGACACTTATTCGGTTCAGGGTCACTGGGATAGCCTGGAGCATATTCCAGGAAGCACAAGGCACAAGGCATGTGAATGTCCTGGAGGGGAAACCGCTCCATCGTAGGGCCCACAAACATTGGGCAATCGAAAGACACCAATTAGTCTAACTGTGTGTCTTTGGAAACCCACACAACACTACACAGACAGACACACCGACCGAGAGCTGACAGCACTCACACCATCACCCCTGGACGTGTGAGGCAGTACAACAGCATTTCTTCCCAAATTAGGATCTTACATAAACCAATTTAAAAATAAAATTCATGTCCATTTGAATAAACTTAGCATTAACTTGGCCTTATACTTGTCAATGAGCGGGTGAGTTTCTCTCCAGGTTTTATTGAAAAAGCCCCCCCCCGCGCCTCCCCAGCACAATTTCCTTCCCCACTCTCTCGCACGAGTGTGAAAATAGATTGGCAGCATGGTGCAGAAATCGACGGGCGTGCGTTCGATTGTGAACACGCCGCATCCGGCGTGTTACTGGAACACGGGCCTCGAGAGGAGGACGACGTTTTTCAAGGCAAAGTTATTTTTACTCTCCCCTCAGGTCATCACAGAGGCAGAATTAAACGCAAAGGCGATTTTGTATCGGCCCGGGCACTGAAAAGAAGGACAGACCCACTAGGAAACCCCAGCCGACACCATGTCAGAATGTTTACAGTTATGAGGGTTTCTATTAGCTGGTATTATGGTTCATCAGTAGCACGGCTGCCTCACACCTCCAGGGGTGGGTGTCTGAGCATGGACTACTACAGCAGCTCTGGTTTTCTCCCACCGTCCACGTGCATATGCTCGGGCTGAATGGCGTCCCTGATTTCCCCGACCTGTGTCATCGTGATGCATCTTTCCCTGGGGGGCTTCCAGCAACCCTATACCAGATAACAAGTAGTCTGTTATTCATTCATTCATTCATTTGTCCTATTCAGGGTCACAGGGGTCAGGAGTGTATCCTGGAAACAATGGGTAAAACGCCCAGGACATTGTACCAACCTGTTGTAGGTCTATTATTATTATTATTAGTAGTAGTAGTAGTAGTAGTAGTAGCTGCTGTTATCGTTGCTGTTTTTGTTGAGTAATACTCCTTTGGATTTATTTCCACAAAGACTGCGGGGTAAAGGACTGCCGTGCCCTATTGATGAATGCCCGCCTGCTGGTGGCTTCCAGTGAGAGATCAATCAGAGGGCGCTGCCGAACTGGGCACCTTCGGGAACGCCAGCCGTTCCAGATGACGCTAAGCGGGGATTTGCACGACGAGTTTAGTTTGGGTTACAGTAATCATCAAACTGTTTGCAGGAAGATAACGTGGAGGCAAGGCTGGAATTCGCTTGATTAAGCGCACAGATTGCAAGCTGAGTTGGACAAAACTGTTACTGGAAATAGCGCCAGAGATCTATAAGGGTCAGTTTTTCTCTCCTGCACTTGTACCTTATGAAGCAGACTTCTAACTGCACAGAATCAGACAGTCACTCAGGAAGCGGGCATGGTGAGCTGGGGAGAGTCAGTCAGTCATCGGTAACCTTTGAATTTTTTGCGCAATTAAAATAAATTGCAGGGAAGGCGCAACCCGGGCTTTCAATGGAAATTAGTAAAATCAAAAAATATTGTAATAATTACGAATAATAACAGCATAAAAATCCATGGGTAATTGATCTGTTTTCTTCTATGCAACTCATGTCTATACTTGGAAGATATAAATCTCGGGTCCCCAGATGGAAGCGGGCCCTGGGCCCCCAGCTCCAGACTGTCGGCCTATTCCAAGGCCCCTGTCCACCTCTGGGCCCCGAATCATTCAAGGCTTTCACCGCATTTCCACTGGCCCTTCCAAGAATACCGATGGTTTAGGAAATGGGCTTAGAAAGGTCTGGATCCCTGAAGGACATTAAAAAATGCAAAAGGATTGTCTGAGAGAGTCATACTGTGGTGTTAGCAGGTGACACGTTAGCACGAGAGTCATTTTAAATAATTGTGTGTGATTCTACACTCAGCGGGGCACTGCGATGCAAACTCTGGTGGTTTGCTATCGAGAGTGAGTGCTGGAACAATGGCTGTTTCTCAATATGTGAGTTTGACCGTACGTATGTTCTGGCTTAACCCATTTGGAATTATTTTCCATCGCCAAAGACCAGTTTCAAGACTCAAGAACAGAAGCATAAAAATCGCCGGATGTCGTTCTCGCCCCGCTCTAAATGTCAAGGATACATTAATTGCTTCCTCGCCAAAGGAGACAATCTCATGATTCATTGCGTCCCGAGTTCGTTCATGGGAGGCGAGTTAGCAGGACTGTGTTAGCAATAGTGGGATCTTTGCGTTCTTTATATTAAGAAACAGCCAATGTCTGACATCAATAATGCCATTAAGGGGTGACTTTATTGCCACTGCGAGCATGTACAACAAAATGAAGCAGTGGGCTCTCTTAGTGCAAATGAATAGTAAAATTCTTAATCAAGACATTAAATGTCATAAATAGCATAATAGTAAGGTACAAGGTGCAAAGGTCATATATATATATATACTAATATATACACAGCCTGTCCTCAGGTTAGGAACGAAGCCCATTCCCTAAGTCTGTCTCTAAGTCACATTTCTAGGTAAATCAAAACAATAATAATAATAATAATAATAATAATAATAGCTACCTATGTACTGTACTGTACCTTGAACCAATAAATTGCTGAAATACGCAAGGTTTTCATGAGTGTCACAAAGTAGTTTGTGCTTTGTGTTATTATAAGCCATTGTATTTAACTCAAATTTTTCATATAATATTTAATAAAATAGGCATTATGGTAGTCTGTTTGTAAGTGCGAGCTGGCTGTCGGACATTTTAACCTGGGGACTGTCTGTAAATGAATTAAACCTACAGTTATACTAGGAGTCCGATAGGTTGCGAAATTTTCCATACAGACTCGTACACATCCCACTGTATGATTGGTGATATTGATAGTCTCAGCTTAAACATGCTTAAAGCGTGTTTTTTCATGCTTATGAGCAAAGACTGAAAGGAGATGTTACACATGTGTGAGGAATGGAAATACAGGATTGTTTAAAGTGTCTGTTTATGCACTCGAACCCGCACCCTTACCAGGTGGAGTTTTCGCTTCCCGGTTGTTGCGAAACGTTCTGCTCTCTAACGTTTTGTTCTTCCCCCAACGTTTTTCGAAACCCTTCTCTACTCCCATTGCCGTGTCACATGGTCTTGGTTGCCGTCTTGCCTGAAGCAAGTCCTACATTTATTTATTTGGAATTATTTCCCCCTGCCCATCCTCTTGTTCTGTGTGCTGTTGTTGTACGAAAAGCCATGAATAAAAATCAGCACGGTCGACATCCACCTCCCTTTTGTCGCATGTTGTAGCAGTTATGGAGGAGACAACTGTGGCAAAGGGGGCATTACAGAAAGGAGGGGGTTTGGTACATTTTAGCAAATAAAAAGAGGATGTAATCGCCGGGATAATCCTTCTTGACAGGGTCTTGTGCTGTTGGGGATGTTGGGAACATCTCGAGGCGGGAGGAGACACAGAGAAATGACAAGCGAACAGCATGGTAACTAGGCGCTTCCTCACCACCTTCCACGCTTGTTAAAAAAGTGGCAGTGGGCACTATGGAGCCGCCTGCCTGTCCAGCACAAGAGTACAAGAGCAATGCATCTAATCTTTATCCAGCTTTGTGCTCGCAATGCACATCATGTGAAGGAAATCTACCTTGATTCCTCAGGCTGCGATTATTTATTTATTTATTTATTTTGGTGGAGATTAGGATATTGAATTTGTTTCATATCCCACCCACAAGCGGTAATATCGCTTCGCCTCTCAGAAGGACACTGAACTTCCTCGGTAAATAAGCAGCTTTGTGAGCGGGAGCGCCTGGAAATGCGCCGCGATGCGTCGCCGCGGATCGGATGCAATGGGAAGCGCGACACCTCACCGCTGCAAAGCAAAAAGGCTCTGAAATATTCGTCCTGCCATTTACTAATGCATGGTTTCTTACCAGTACCATCGCGCATAATTAAAAAATATTTTTGCTTACTTGTTTATTTATTAATTTATTTATTAAATCAAGTTTCTCTGTGTAGTGGATTCCATAACTGCCTGTCTGTGACCACCTATACAAAGTGTTGCCACCAGAGGGAGCACTGTGATAATATACATAATTCCAAGGTTACGTTTTATTCTGTTTTGATCAACGAAACGGCATGTAATAGGTCCATTTACAGAAGATCGACGAGTTAATAATTTGTAGGACACGGCCACGCTCTGAAAACCTTGCTTATTAAGGACCACGTAAGCATATTACCAGATGAATCTTGATTTGCTACCGTTAAGGTGTCAAATTAAAAAAGCACAAGTGATGAGGTTGTTTAAATTTTACCTCAAGACCTGGTTTTCACTCATTAGTGAAAAATATGTTGACAAAGAGCACACCCTGTGGCTGGAGAGCATGCATCCCTGCAGGCTTTGCTCTCAGACGGTATAGAGCCTTGTCTGCTCTCCGCTTTGGCCGCCTCTCGGCCAATCAGGACCACCTTGACATCATGGCTTTTGCGCTGCCTTAGCCTGTGCATCTGAGCTCGGATTTTGCCACAGTTATAAAGATTTTATCACGTGTTACCTGCAAATGGAAAGCCCTTGTGCAGAAATTGATCGTCCGAGGCTTTCGTGTCCAGTCTTGATAGGTTCTCTTTAAAAAACTCCCAGCTGAGGTCCCAGAGTCCCTGTGTCTTCCGTTGATACGATTTGCACGGTCAGTCATTGACTGCCATTCGTGTTTGGCTGATTTGTCCCAGGCTTCCGGCATTGGGCTCCGAGCCGCGGGCCCACCGTCACGGTCTGTGCGTGAGAATAAATAGGAAAGCCTAATGCATGATTTAAGCCCCAGTCAATAAGACCAGGACCGGCTTCAAAAGTAAGTCAGCACGACGTTCGCTACTGAATAGCCAATGATTAATGATCGCTGCACTAACTCCTTTCCATCCACGCCGCACGAGCACATTGTCTCCCTGAAGGATCCACGAGAGACTTCAGAAGCTGTCAGTTCATACATACACATGGAGGTGAGGTGAGAGCTGTCAAGAACTAAGGGATTAGGTAAAACCGATTGGCTTAGCTGTTGCTATAAACTTCCCAGCGCTAGGCGCACTATCCGCCGTGTCTGTAGACACCTCCAGTCAAGACCTGGCCGTACTTTGGTGTGGTGTGAGACAGGGACCGGCGCTGTTATCAGCGTATACCACTGTGCAGTGTACAATGGACACCCCACGACACACGCACACACACAGGTTTGTAATTATATCTTTGTGGGGACTCTCCATTCATTTCTATGGAGGAATCTCTTATCACAACATGACGTCCTTAACGCCTACCAGCCCTAATCTGAACCATAAGTAACCAAACTAAACATTTTTAGTTTTTTGATTACATTCACAGGTCTTTTTGGGAACCTGAAAAATGGTTCCCACAATGTAAAAAACAGGTTTTTCTATGCAACCCCCCCCCCCCCCCCCACACACACACACACACACACACACATATATATATAAGGATGATGGGACATGAGCAAGGAAGCATTCCGGTGTATTTGTGTGAATGGCAGACAAAAAAAAGATTTGTGTCAGACAAATTTTTGCATCGTGCGTAGATGCAGGTGGACTGGAAGGTGAGACATCATTTCCAGAACCTTCCTCAGTTTACACAGGTCACTGCAGCCAGCGAAGGCACCAGAGGGCGGGCGACGTCTCCCTTCATGGGCCGTTTCGCTCCTGTCAGCAGCCTCGCCTGCTTTTTTCCCTCTTTGCACCAAAGTTCCGTCTTCTGTGCTGCTCATTGACAACTGACAGTTTCTGCTGCCCGTGAAAGCTGGCGATAAAAGGAGAAACTCTCAAACAGACCGAAGGCGCTCGGTGCATCAGGCTTGTACTCCTTTGATACAGTCAGAGGTAGAGTGTGTCACAGGGCTAAGTTGCACATATATTCCTCCCCGTGCTGTGGCGTTGTCCTGTGAAGTGTTAACATGATTACACATCAAGTCCAGTCATGCAGCTCTGTCTTTCAGGCTGGGCGGTAAAATCCCTTCTTTTTCCACACTGTACCTTCTGTGGCCTCTTCCGGGACTCCTCAAAAGTGGCACTGCGACAATGCCGTGGGCTGTCAAGCTGGTGTAACCCCCTGGGGGGGGGGGGGGCAGAGGATGTAGCTGTCAGGGTAAAAGTCTCTCTCATCTTATTGCTAACCCATTTTATAGAGGTGTCCGTTTGGTGGGGGGGAGTGCAGCCTAATTCTAACAGCTGCCGCCTTTTGCTTTGAGTTTTTCAGCAACGTTCAGCAACGGAACTTGTGAGAAGATGAATTGTCGTCCTGTTCAAAGGTCAAATGGTTAGCTTTCTACCAGCTAGAAGAATGCAGAGATGCTGGTCGCTCTTGGTAGCTAGCAGAGGTTTGGATACCCAGCTCGACGTGCCCATTCGTGCTCTCCTGCGTATGGCCGTTTCGGAGAGGGGCTAGTATATTTTGCGATTGAAACTGAGAATTGAAATTGAAAACTGAAATTGAGAATTGATATTGGGAATTGAAATTTCATTTTTTGCATTCTTTTTTATCTCATCTTCTGTGAAGGGTGTGGAGAGGGGTTTGCCTGCTGGAACCTGTGATTGCCCACCTCTGCCATTCCGATCGATATACTTCACTGAAAGCCCCAGACATCAGGTAGGCAATATTGACTTTGTCTTTTTGTCCCCTGGAAGTTTGTCATAGGTTTGGCACATCTAGCTGTTAAGAATACTAGCTGTCAAAACAACCTTTTGACACGCCCATAAACCTTTTGACATGCCCATGAAACTTTTGACATGCCCATAAACCTGTTGACACACCCATAAACCTTTTGACACGCCCATGAAACTTTTGACATGCCCATAAACCTTTTGACACGCCCATGAAACTTTTGACACGCCCACAAACCTTTTGACACGCCCATAAACCTTTTGACATGCCCATGAAACTTTGGACACGCCCATAAACCTTTTGACACGCCCATAAACCTTTTGACACGCCCATAAACCTTTTGACACGCCCATAAACCTTTTGACACGCCCATAAACCTTTTGACACGCCCATGAAACTTTTGACATGCCCATAAACCTGTTGACACGCCCATAAACCTTTTGACACACCCATAAACCTTTTGACATGCCCATGAAACTTTCGACATGCCCATAAATCTTTTGACACACCCATGAAACTTTTGACACACCCATAAACCTTTTGACACGCCCATAAACCTTTTGACACGCCCATGAAACTTTTGACACGCCCATAAACCTTTTGACACGCCCATAAACCTTTTGACACACCCATAAACCTTTTGACACGCCCATAAACCTTTTGACTCGCCCATGAAACTTTTGACATGCCCATAAACCTTTTGACACGCCCATAAACCTTTTGACACGCCCATAAACCTTTTGACACACTCATAAACCTTTTGACACACCCATAAACCTTTTGACATGCCCATAAACCTGTTGACACGCCCATAAACCTTTTGACACGCCCACTGACCTTTCTATATACCCAGTACTCCACCTATACTTGCCTCTATATGAATTATGGCCCCTCTTATGCCTAAAAAATCCTAGAATTACCCCTGAATGTAATTCTAGACTGGAAATTATGGAAAGTCCAGCTGTAAAGTCTGATGCCATCAGTGGGGTATTGTCAATTGTTCATTTACTTGGGTTAAGATTCCATAATCTGCATGCTGAAATATATAAGAAAACTAGAGCTTTTCCATAAAGCGCAGCCCTTAAGTTGTGTTTTACCTTTGTGAGTGAAGGTGGGTTTGTAGACTAATTGTTTCACTTCACGAAAATGACGACTCTTGGGAGTTGAAAATGAAATCCCACTGGAACTGAACTTCAGCTTGCATGTCCTCCACCGACACACCACGCTTGCTGCATAAAACGGAGCCCGAGAGGCCCGTTGGGATCCCAGCGGACTTCTGCATGCTGCTGCTAACCGAGTCTGGCAGGTCGCGGGAGACAGCGGGATGCGGCTGGTGTCTCTCTCGCAACAATATGAGGTGCTGGGCTGCCGTTTCGGGGCCAAGCTGTTGGTATTTAACAAGAAGCGTTAAAACTTTTTTTTAGATCTAGACCAGCATGTCACTAGGGCCCCTGTGACACAGCCGTCGCGGACTGGCGGTCGGCCTCTCCTGTAGCTCAGCAAGTAGAGCATTGTGCTCGCAATGCAAGGGCTGTGGGTTCAAATCCCGAGCGTGCAACTGAATTGGAACTCTTTCGTCTTGTATAAATTGCTTTGGTTGAATGCGTCTGGTAAATTAATTAAATGTGCACGTTGCTACATTTTCGTAATGAGAAAAGAAAAACATGCACGTTTTGTTTTCTGCCAACTCAACGATCGTCCTGAATCCTTCCTGCAGTATGACCGCCTTTGTGGCAGGGAAACAGCAGGCAAATTTATTTTAATAGTCCCCATGTCTTTTATTCATCTTAAAGATTTATTTATTAGCAGTAAACTTTATAAAAGAGCGTATACTTTTGCAATAAACAATGCAAGACAAATACTGTAATATTTGTGAATATACACCGTCTATGTTGATAAATGTGTCTGCCAGATTCACATGAATTTACAAGCTTATATAAATTGCATTTTGCATTGCAAATATGCTCACGATATACTTGCAGTACATACATCAGATTGTGTGGCGATGTTGACGAAGGCTCACGCCTGTTTGGGACATGCAGCACCTTTCATAGGAAACATCCCCTTCCGTTTCCAGGACGGGGCGTGGCCTCCTATCAGTTTTGGCCGGTCAGATCGGTCGGCGATGCTGTTCAGAGGTCTGGGCTCCATTTTCAAACGCAGCCTTATTATACTGAATGTACTCACTGCAACCATGGCAACGGATTAGGCAGGAAACACATATCTTTGTTTTTCAAATCTGGCACATGAACTTTACAAAGTATTTGCCCAGGAGATTTCTTTTTTTTTTTTTTTTTTTTGATGTTGCCATTTTTAAAATTGTTTTTTTATTTCGGGCGACATATGCATGGAAAAGAAAAAAGGAAGGAAAAAAGATCAGCAGGCTGAATTGTTGGATCAGGGAGGATACCAAAGAGATGTTTTGCATGCACACAGACTGACAGACCTGCACACACTATGATGCATGGTTTTCTCACCAATACTGCTGCTATCGGTATCTTTCAATATATAGGTAGTGCACTGTAATCAAAAGCATTGCATGCAATCTTATACGCTGTATAGACAAGAAATATACTTAATAAAGTTACATGACCATCCATCTGCCAGCTGTATATCCAGTGCAAATTCCTGGAAGCCTATCCAAGGAAGCACAGGGCACAGCAACACCTCGGATGGGATGCTCGTCCGTCACAGGGCATACACAGTGTCAGTGGCACGTGTGTGTGCATGTGTCTCGGCCGGTTGGGCCTCTGTGCCTGTGATCGGATGGTTGTTGGTTTGAATAGTCATTTAACTCCCCCCGAAATGCTCCCTGGGTGCTGTATAAATGACCCGACCCAGAGTTCGGACCCCAACCTTTGCTCTCAGCTTTGTATGTGTCAAAGGAGACCCAGATGGGATATTTGAAAAGAAGGATTCCAATGTACTGGTTATAATGGCATAGAAAGCTTCACCTTTTCTGAGATATTCAATGCTTTATAAATCTGAACAAGCCAACACAAAACATCACGCTTTACTCTGCTGTGCCCCCCCCCCCCCCCCCCCATGCAGCTTGGGGCTATTATTGCAGGCCCCATTTCTGATTATGTATGAACAATGGCTGCAAATACTGTGTTGTTACCTTTATTGCAGCCTGCATTGGCAGGAGTCCTTAACCCAAATGATGCACTTTTCATCCAGCTGGATATCTGCCGCTGCAGTCTTCCACCTTCTCATGGATGACTTGGGGGTTGCCATGTCCGGATACTTGACCATTAAGGTCACCATGACACCCAGACCTGGCTCCATTCTCCCAGACATGTGCCTCGTAATGACCATGGCTCTAAGAAGCGCTTTAGTAGCTGCATACAAGGTTGACAGATTCCTAGCGGTGGACGCTCCATGCACACTTTGACCAAATTGCAGGAAACGGTGGGAGTTCAAGATGTTTGTGGTTTATTGAGTCCAATTTGTGTTTCCATTCATATATTTACGTAATATATTTTTCAGGGTCAGCCTAGTTTGGTGTATTCTGAAGCTCTCTCCTCGCCTGTATACCAATGTTTTCACCTGGCCCGCATCGCCCAGGTCTACGCCATTGTTTTATAATATGCTGCAGATTTTGGGACACCACTCTAAATGATAATTCCTTCACTCGGTCCTTCATTCCGGGGAGGGGCAGTTGCAGACAGTAGCTCTGGTATTACATAAGTTTGCGGCAGGTATCTGCTAAGAATGTGGGTAACCGAGGAACTTTGGAAAGTAGTCTTCAGCAGTGTTTTCACTGTCAGCTGCCTCAGCTAAGCGGAAGGTCTGGAACACGGAGGTATAACACTAACAGTCATAACAAGAACGCGTTTTCTGGCCTTGAACACTTGAGCCTTCGTGTATCTACTTTAGCGGTTGTTTTATTTAACAGTCGGTTTTGTCCAAAGTGACGTACAAATGAAGGAAATAGCACATCACTAACATACGACTCTCGAGGAGTCGACTGGGCATCAGTGCAGCTGGGCTGAGCTTCCGATGAATGACCAGGAACAGCAGTGCAGGAGCAGGAGATACAAGACATCTACCCAACAAAGGAAAAAAGAAAATGCAACATCGAGAACATTCTGGGAGTACAGAGTGGCATTAGGATAATAGAGGTGAGTCTTGAGACATTTCTCGAAGGTGGACAGGGAGTCTGATGACCTTTGGTAGCTTCTTCCACCATCAAGGAACCACACTGTAGGTGTGGTGTCCTAGTGTGTCTTTGACAATGTGTACCATTGGAGTCTTTAGTCTTGCATATAATGGACAACAGTGCGGCTGAGCACAGCATTCTCCACTCTGTCCTGCAGCCTTTTGGCCGCTGGCATGAGCCAATCAAGTTCCAAGCACTATCCCTATATATTCAAGAGGGGCATGGCCACCTGAGGGGCTCGGGGGCTCTAGCTACTTTCTAATGATTAGCTACGTCTCTTCACATATATGTGACTGCTGTCTGATTCCAGCATCCTCAAACACACAAGCTCGCTCAGATGCCAGTGTGTCAGATATATATAACACAACAGTAGCCTGTTTTGCAGTTTCTTCAAATATAACTGCAAGGTTACCTGAAGCTATGATACTCACTTATCTCTCCACTGGCTTGTCAAGGTTTCTCTTTGAGGCGGTGCTGAATTTCTTTGCTTTGGCAAGCTCAAGGTTAAACTTAGCAGTCTGATAAGAGATGTAATTATTGTTGCACTTCCTTAATGGATGCTTTTGCTTGGAGTGGTTGACTTTTCTGGTCCTTTGCCTGTTTACACACCTGGACCTTTCTGTTTGAGCCACAGCCTGACTAATAGGGCACCAGGTACCTTCCAGCTTGTGATGTCTGCGCAGTCGAAAGAAAATGTTTCCAGTGGCTGTTCTAGCTCCGTTCAGCTGCGGGGGCTGGTCTCTACACTCAGCTGGTGCATACGTCAAGTGCTACAGTACCAGGGGGTGGGAGATCAGTTGGAAGAGTAATCAGAATTTTATTTTTTAGTGGAATACCAATCTTGGTGTTTTTGAGAAGGAACTTCAGTGTGTCTGTCTATTGATCGTCGTAAAGTCCCATCCTTGGTGGGACCGAAAGAATTCAGGTCTCAGACTGTGGCTCAACAGTTTAGGATGCTGTGTCCATGATCAGAAGGTCATCGGTTGGGCCCTCAGCAGAACAGTCATGTCCCCGTGGGCCGTTGAGCAAAAGCCCTCGGCCCCCGGCACCTGGGGCACCACATGCTGTCAAACCCTGCGCTGTGACCCCCAAACTTGCTCTCAGCTCCATATGTGGAGGTTTTACGGAGAACAACATCAGTAAAGTTTCACTATTTGATAAAGCTCTCAGTTCTGTACTGTATATCCCAGATTTGCCAATGATACTATAATAGTCACAAGCAGGTACATAACCATGTAGAAAAATTATAGGGTTGAACCACCCAAAATTTGTTCCTACTCCCTGGCTAGTAAAAATTAATCATGGGGGAGACACCCCCCCCCCAGACTCAGTAGGCAATACACCCCTGAAATTTACGTTTGGCCACAGGCTTGGTCACATGACCTTGCAGGTGTAAATTCTGACATCATCAAGGTGGTAACTAGACGACGCAGAATATGGCAGGGAGACTTTTATATAATTTATCGCTTGATTATGTGTAGCAGATTTATTTATCTTGTAAGTAATTCCTGGTGCAGTAACAGGGGTCTAGGTCAGGACTAGCATTTGATTTAAACGAGACATTCAAATGCATATTTTAAACACATAGTCGTGTTTTCTTCTGCCCGTGTGGAGGAGGCGTGGGGATGCCTGCAGGAGATGATGTGACTGAAGGTTATTTGCTTCATTTTGAAAACGCTGAAATGTTTCCCTCCGGGGAATTTTCAAAGACAGTAGTCTTTAGCTTTCTTTGACCCCCATCTGGGCAGGAATGCAATCCAATTAAATCAAAGATGAGGAATTAACAGTGCCTGAAGTTTAAAGGCCTGCTGTCAAACTCCTTTCAACTATTTCATGCGACGATCCAGATTAATTGCAGGATTTCCCCCACTTTAATTGTGAAATTATTTTAAGCATGTGAGCAGTAGTGGATAAAGATAACACTCGGCCTGCACAAGTAGGGTGGCTCATTCAACATATAAAGACGGAAGATTTTTTTTATTAAAGAGCTGAATGCACATTTCCGAGCTCACATTCAGTATTTGTGTAACTGGGTTTTGGTTCCTGTTTCCTGGCAACGGCAGTTGGTGACACAGCATAAAACGGAATGACACACCATGGTATAACGAACAGGGGCGTATACAGGGGCGGGGCCATAAGAGCACTGGCCCCAGCTGAAAGCTGATTGGACCTCAGAGTGCCCTTTCCCCTGTCAATCAAAACATATTATCGACTAATGATAAAGTTGATCCTTCTGTAAAAAACCCTATAATCACCTCTGCCTGCGAGGCCGATGTGTGTACTTCACCTGGGTACACAGTGAATGGGTTGCCAGGTACGAACTGAGGTTGCTTCTGTATCTGGCAACCAAGGGATTTCTTGTACGTTTCATCCCAGTTCCTCTTTGGCACTCCAGAAATGATTCGATGACTGCCTGCACACTCCAGGCCTGGAAACAACCCGCACCCTCTGAACCGAGAGCTCATCATGGTCGCCCCCAGGTGGTGTACTGACCATGTGGCTGCAGGAGTCGGTTCCGGTCCAGCATGCTTATCTGGGGGGGGGGGGGGGGGAGGTGGGACTAGGTGGGGGGTGGGGGTGCTGCAGACTTAGGAGCCTGCTTTATGTGTCCGACTGAGCAGGCTGCTTTGAGGGTCTTCCAAACAGAATGGAGAATCGCTGCGGGTGATAGCAGGAATGCTGTACATTCCAAGGCCGGAAAGTCTGATAAGGATACGCTGTGTTGCTATGGCACTGCAGAGGCGATATGTGAATATGCAACATATGTCCGCATACATATTAACATAGATACACATCTATGCTGGTTATGTAGGTAGATGGGTGATGCATTGTTCACAATAGCCAAGGCAGTCCCCACGTCGACAGACCATCCCTCTTCTATAAGTGTCAGACGTCGGCATGAGAGCTGTGGCGAGAACAAAGCCGTCAAACGGGAGTGAATAGGCTGTACGGTATAAATAGGGTAAGAAGCGGGTCCTGTGGGATGCTGCGTCTTTTAGGTAATTGGCCTGTCTGCCTGTCGATCGACTTCTTTTTTTTATTGGCTGGGATTTCGCAGAAGAGGAAGGGGAAGTGCATGGGGGAGAAGGACGCCAGAAATGGGCCAAGGCGGAACAGCTGTTCTCTGAGTTGTCTTCCAGGCCCGCGGACCTCTCCCCTCCATATGGTCCTGTAACATCTCAATCCAGGCACTTTGGCCACAGGGGGGCAAATTGCGGTTAAAGAAATGAAGGATACGCCCACAAGCTATTGCACTCTATTAGCCACACTCATGCATTCATGATGGAATGAATGAATGAGATGGTGCTTTATGCGCTATTTGCACTAAGACACATACTGCCTCCCTCTAGTAGACCAACACAGACACTCATATACAGCCAATCCCTTGGTTATGATGTGGTTACGTTCTGATAAATTTATCTTAAGCCAAACATATCGTAAATGAATGAAAAGGTGAAAATGAATTTTAATACAGTACATCTAACCTAACAATCAGCACAGCCTAGTCTACTGAAACCGTGTTTGGAACAGTTGGGCAAAATCATGAATCAAAGCCTATTTTATAATAAAATTTAGAATATCTCATGTAATTTATTGAATAATGTACTAAAAATGAAAAACATTTATCCACCGTAAAGTCGAAACACCGTAACATGGGCCATCGTAGCCCAGGGCACAACTGTATATATATTTATATGTAAAATGTCCTCTCAAGGTCAAAAAGACATTTGGCCCCTTCTGTGATATTTACAAACACGCCTTTAACCTGAAGGTCATTCTACATTTGTAGATCAGCCTGAGGTGGGCAAGGAGTTAAGGAAGTATTTGGAGACTATTTTTGGCTGACGCCCACTGACTGACACGACTGAGTTAGCGAGAAAGATGGTCCATTTATAAATAAAGCAGCACACTAAACCACCAGTTGTCCCTGTGCTAAATCTGGCATCTAGCCCCGTCGCCATTATCCCTGTCACCAGTTTCCACTCGGGATTTGCGGACATTGAGGTCCTGAAGTTCTTAATGCTGATTTTTTAACCCGGATATTCTGGAATGTCAGGCAGAGGCGACGGCGACATTCTTGTCTCTCAGAGATGACAGTCTCCCAGCAGCTCATTCCCTCCGATTCCTACCTGCCATTTATGGTGCTCTAGAAGGTTCCCGGTCCTCCATTTGCCGTTGGACTTGGATAGTAAAAGTGGATGCTAATCACACCGCGAGAGGTTCAATAGCAAAGCCAAAGGCTCCGGCAGCCGCTGGACCCAGATTTACTGGCCAGAGATCCGGTAATGAATCGCTCTAATGTACCTGTGATGTGGTTTTACCTGTCGTACTGTAGCTGTGCTGAGTGAAATATGATCAACCACCCCCCTCCCCAGTCAAGGGAAATACCATAAACTGACCCTTGCTTAGTGAATGGAAACGTCCGTAAATTTAAAATGAATCTGAACGCTGCTTTTCCTTTCCAGTCGTTTCCTTAGCTGTCACGCTTAATTCCGTACCAATGTATTTTTTAAAAGTAACTGCTTTTAATGACTAATTTAATGATTCTGACAATCATTCCAGCTGTTTATTAAATATCATCCACTCTTCCGGATTCCTGTAGTAGACGATGTGGCCATTGATTTTCGTGATTAATTGATAGGACTCTGTGATCTTTGACAAGCAAACAAGCCTCCCAATGCACTTTGTTGACAGTGGATAACAGATTAGATATCCGCATCTGTGCATTTGCTGGTGAAAAATTTCAGATGCAGGAATGCCACAAACTGAATTGCTTCAATAAATTCACTTTAATGGCAGCATGGCAGTCATGTGGTCTGTCTTCATCAGGTGCCTCAGTCTGCCTCCGTCATTCGGACTGGCAGGGATGCCACAGAAATGTGCGCACAGATCTCGCATTTTCACGGTGCGGGGGAAGCGAAATGAAGCAATGACTGAACAGCACGGAGATTAAAGGAGGGTAAAGCGGAATGTAAAATCCCATATACCGCGGTATAAAAGGCGATGTACAACATGCGCGCGTCAGGGTTCATTAAGATTTTTCAGAGGAACAGCCAGGAGCAAAGTTAATATAAAGTCATCACTTTGCTAAAATAAAAATCAGCAGAATGAACTTTGGTGAGGGGATTACAGCTGGTTCCAGAAATGTTATGTAACAGGCCTGCTATACGCTTACAAATACGGACATCAAAGGAACAAAGAGATTACGGTGTTTTTTTTCTGTGTTCAGGTGAGCTGGACAAACTATTGGCAGGAGTCTTTCATTGACAGTTTTTCTCTATGAATACAATGACCCCAAAATTTGGAATAAAAAAATGAGGCTATTTTGGGCAGGGGCTGTTAATTGGGGGAATATGTTGAGACGCAAGACTCGCGTAGATCTGCCGGTGCTGCCTGACGCTCCAGGCCTGACTCTCCGAAAATTGCATCTGTCATCAGATTCTTTTTCGGCTAATTCCCTTGAGCGCCCCGGTAATTCTTCAGCGTTCCATTGACTGTCAGCCGCTTTGCTTACCTTTTACCCCACTGTGAGTCTTGTTCCACTGAAATGGGTTTTAAATGCCTCCACCGGAAAGAAAAAAAAAAGGGAAAAAAGCAGCTGAACTCGGAATGATTAGCATTGCTCATCCTTGGAGCGTAGCGAAATTGGAACTGAGCAATTTTAACTGTGATTATGAGGTCCGGTCAGCCAACGTCAAGGTTGACTGTGCTTCCCCTTGATCGGCGACGGGGAGGTGGGGGTGGATGGAGAAGAAAAAAAATCAGCTCTGCAAGAATATTATTGAATCAATCCCAATGTAAAGTGACGTGTCCACATGCTACGGTTCAGGCGCTATGTGCATAAGCGGGAAGATCTTTAGCTGGCGGAAGGACGGGGAGCACGGCAGAGACACACGTGTAATGGGCCGCCTCTGCCAGTGGAAAATGGTGATCAGAGGCCTCCAAACACCCGAGCATCCATTAAGTACTACTTCAGCCTCATCTCGTGCACCACATAAATGGATTTCGCATTTTGCTCTTTAATTAACGACGCCGCCATTGCCGAGCGCTTGGCTGGTAAGTGTTTTGAACCACTTAATGCACTAATGTGACCACTGCGACCAGCGCAGGCAGGGGGGAGGCGTGGGGGGAGCTCGACGTCGCATCAATTTCCTGCAGGTAATGCTGGCGCACAGGCAGCGTGATGCAGAAGGTCCCTCTGAATGTTGATTCCCAGTGGCATGATAAAAGAGTCATTTGTCGTTTGAGAGAGGAGCGTGCCCTTCATGTCCTTTTCCTCCTTCCAGAACTTTCTCGTGCCCATGCAGTTTTTTCCTTGTTAATTATCCACATGTTAATTAGTGACAGGACGAGAGGTCGCAGGAAAACAATGTCCGTAAATGACAAAAGGGTGGACCCCTGTGCAAAGGCTGTGCTCTACATCGCTGTTTTCTTCATCCACTCAGCTGTGGAACCATGTTTCTAGGGTGGCATTGATAAGCATGCAGATGTGGCTCTGTATCAATGGTTAAGGTTCATGCCTATTATGGAGGGCTGTTGGGGGGGTTGGGGGATTGTGTTTTTTTTTTTTTTTCCTTCTCACTCAAAAGCATGATGTCCGTGTGGGGATTTGCCCTCTGGCGGGCTGGGAATGCAGAATGGGGTGCTGGTTCGTTTGCCGAACAAAGCAGATGCATTTCTTCTGTCCAAGTAACAGCACGCTAGCCCGTGACGCCAGGCTACAACAGCAGGGCGGCGATAGAGCTGCAGAGGTGAACGCCCCAAGAGACAGGCGTGATGCGCATACAGCGAGCTACCCCACTGCTTCTTCAGGGGAGACCGCAAACACATTATATAAAAATGTAAACAATTTTTCTTGAAGATGCTCTATATTATGTTTTATCAGCAACAAAACGGAGTGAGGATACATCATTTTGACAGGTCAAGTCTCTGACTGCTGATAGCGGGCAGAGGAATAAAAATGGCCGTGTTTACAAAATAACCCCAATCATTTTTTTTTTTTTTTTTGGAAATGTAGAAAAGCGTTTGCCGTGCTCCGTACTTCTCAGCAGGGACGGCTAGGGGAGTGCCTCAGCACCAGACCCGTCTGGCCGAATGATTGAAAGTGCCCCCCCGTTTGAAGTTCAGAGTAGCCGTTTTTGAACACTTACTCGGGTGTCTCTCCTGCACTCACTGGTCAAACACCTGCATCTCAGAAGGTCTGGGCACGGCCCTCCTTCTCTGCATTTCTGCAGCTTGCCGTATTGTCATCCTGACGAATAGCGAGTGCCCTGCCCCTTTCCTTAACACTGCCGTTTCAATTTTCTGTTGTTCCAACTGCCATTGCACAACTTATGGGAAATGACAGTGAGAGAGGATTGGAGTGTCTCATTGTAACGGATATTGATTGATTGTTATGCACCATACACCAAAAACCAGGCGAAAAAAATCAGAAAAGACTTTATTTTGACAACTGCGATGTGGTGTTTTTTCGTGAGCAATTCATTCTGTTTTTCTGTTTTGTGACCTGGATTGGTCTTGTTGTTTCTTTCTGCTTTTCATTGACTCTTGTGCTTTTAATTATTTATCTGGCGAGTGATTAGTTTAATTAGGTTTTAATCAGAGGAACTTTAGCTTCTCTCCATGACGCTAATTGCTGTTGACTCTCGGAGTAGGGAAGCGGAATGCGTAAATAAATATACATGAGCAGGTCGGGATCGTTTTTTTTCTGAAGTTCCGTAGGCACAAAGCAGATGAAGACACAGCAGATGGTACATCTGCAAAGAACGTGCAGGTCCCCTTGCATTTGGCCTGGAATGGAAATGACAGGAAGACCCAGAACGTAGAACCGCACAGGGAACCCACTGTCCAAAGTTTCGCACCTGCTTAAGAATTTCCTTAATTAGCACTTTATGAGGCTACTGAGAGCCACCGAAAATCTGAAACAGCGTAGCGATCCATGGACTCATTTTTATGGGGAGGGCGAAATGACCCAACGCTGGGCTGACACCAAGGCCCCTAAACCCCACACCTTTCAGAATGACTGAGCTGTTTGCCGCTGATTCTCTTATAAGACAAGAAAACGACAGACGGCAAACGTTACACTTGAATTGCGCATTTGTTGCACCAGCATCAGTTGGAGAAAATGACTCCCGGCTCTATACCCTGGTTCAAAAAGAGTCCAAAATAAATATTTACTATGCTCTGCACCACACTGGTGTTTGCGTGGATATCAAAGTGGATGGTCTTGCTGCTACCACCCACCCTGCCTACCCTGCGAAATCCCCACGGTACCTCTCGGATTATGTTACGTGTGTTTCGGTGTTTACGCCACCAAGAGGCCAGTGAACCCGGCTGAAGACTTTAGCTTGGTACATCTCTTTATATTCAGAATGTGTTGTGGTTATTGTCCCTCATATAAAAGGCATTCTCCAAAGACTTTAAGCTTGAAATTTAAATTTTAAAAAATCGCAAGGAAAGAAAATAAGTTCCTCGAGGTAATGGGGAAATCCTTTTCTTTTTAAAATAAATTGAATGACATCTGATGCTGAGTATGTGGAATTTTGGTACCAGACATTAGCAATTAGCTTTTGTTTTATGCAGCCTGGCCCTTAACACAATCCATTGAATATCTGCAGAAAAAAACAACTTTTAGACAGAATTTCAGTCAGCATCTCATTCTACTGTGGAATTTCACTGCATTTCCCTGACTTTCTGCACTACCACTGCACTTTCTGCACTACTGTACCACTGCACTTTCTTCACTACCACTGCACTTTCCGCACTACCACACTCTTTATGCTGTTTTATTTCAATACTTGTCATTTATGTAAATTTGAAATGCTTTTAGTTACACCATTTTGAGTGTGGATCCGGCAAATATATAAATTATAAAAAAGGATAATTTTAGGTTATAAGTATAAATATACTATCTGAATAAACTTGGCAAACCGATTTCCGGGAATCAGCACAGCCCTCTGTAGGTCAACGCTGTAACTGCACATCTGTTCATTGCTCCCTGTACAAAGATTACAGTAAAAGACAGTGAAAAACAAAACACACTGCTGCAGTTTCTATTAGTTTAAGTGGTTAATTAGGTTTTCCTGAAACATAATCCATTATTCTATTCACAACAGTCTATGCCCAAAGGATGCTGCTTAACCGTTTATTCAAACGGCGGTAACTGGAGGCATTCATGTCGTAATGGAACGGGAAAAGGGTGCAAATGCGTTTAGTAAAAGGTCAAAGGTCAAAGGCAGTGACCGTCAGAGAGCCAGTGCCACCAGGGCGGCAGCGTCGTGCAGACAGCACGGGTCCCCAAATCCGGACCAGATGGGTCGAGCCGGGGTAGTGGGGGATGCAAAGCTGGAGGCGGGGCCTGGAGTTACCCTCCGTGACACCTCTACCTCACATGCCTCCGCGTCGCGAATCTCCAGCTGGCCCCCGGTGGACGGTCGAGGAAGCGCGTGTGACAGCTGCCGCTGACTCCTCTGTACCTGGAGGGTCCTGGCACAGAGCTCCACGACGAAGGCGTCACCGGAGGGAAAAGGCCGCGCCAACCGCCTCACCGCCAAGCCGCGCCAGTGGCGGGATCGGCCTGCGGGACAGGAAGGTCAGAGGGAACGGCTCGACAGAGACTCCTAATTGTCTGTCCGCCGTGCTCCTCAGATTATGCTGCCCTTTACTCTCGTATCGAGTATCTACAGCCCAATGTGATTAATCGGCGGCAGATCGGCTTGTTGCTTTTTTTCCTCGGAAACAGAATAAGGTAAGAGTCAAGTTGCAAATGCTTTTTCCCAGAACAATCTGTTCGAGCCTCACTCAACGTGCACGCCGATAATGTCGTTAAATGCTGACGTCATACATCAGTGTAATGGTTCGACCGGCCATTTCAAGCTCTCTTTGCTAGTCTGTGGGATTGGTGTTTGCGTGTTTGCGCGTGTGCTCAGCTTGTGTGTGCATCTGCATGCGCATTCCTATGTTTTCAGGGAGTGTCTGTGTGCGTGTGCTGGGGAGGGGGGGCGTGTTCGGCGTGTTTAAATGGAACTGAGTCAGGATTGCAGGTCAGAAAGGCAGACTGCCTTTTCTACACGACGCCACATGACTTTGGCACGGCGATGATGTCAGATGTCAGCGCAGAGCAGGAGGAAAACTCAGGGCCAGTAAAAAAAAATAAAAAAGCATTATATTTAAAGAGCACATTTCTCTGTATTTAGAATAATTAAGAGCATAGTGCAATCTTGAATAATGAGCATAATTGAACGTAAAAGACAAAACTCAAATAGTAAAAGAAAGGCTTTCAGAACCATTTCAGAAAATGTCAGAAAATGTCAGAAATTTTCCAATGGAATTTTTTTATTTTTCATTTTAAGTAGCCTGGAAGGAGATGGTACATCAGGTATATTGAGGTGCTGAAGTACTGCTTTGGCCTGGCAGAGAGGAATCAGGTGATATCACATGCAGGACCTTTAATCAGATGTGCACACGGCAGGCTGACCTGGCAGAATAAAGAACAAATCAAAAGACCCACACCAACAAACGGAATTACACAACGCTAAACACAAAAGACGTCTCTTCCAGCAAGGACAGAAACGTGTGGGAGAAATATTAAATTTAATGAACCGCACCGAGTCAAAGACTGCTCTGAGTTACAGCGCGCTTCACTTCAATACCAACATTTCTCTTCTGACCACTTATCTGATACAGAATTGTGGTGAACCTACAAAAGCCAGGGAAGCAGGAGACACAAAGCAGAGGAAAGATGGGATGCCAGTCTCATTATAAAGGTATAAATATAGAATAAATGGATCAAAAAGGCTGTTAGGGACACCCTGAATCCCCGAGGTAAAATCTGTGTCATTTGTTTACTTTACTGGACAAACTTAAGATCATTTATAAACAGTGTCACAATTTCCTGTTATTTTCTTTCTGTAGTGTCCAATTATATTAATTCCCACGGGGCAGAGTTACCAGAAAAGATATTTAGCCACGAATGTCCATATAGAATGTTGTTTATTTTACCCTAATCGATTCACTTTCATCATTTTAATTGTCCACCCGGGACTTAATTTGATCATTTCTTCGAATGCGACATGATGTTTAACGAGCGCCGATATTCCCGCCTCAGCAAAACGTCCGCGGAGTGCGGAAGGTGCATCATCAGCGATTTGACCTTTTGTGCATAACTGTGAGAAAAGAAGAATTTTTTAAACGGAGAAACGGTTCAGCTCGCCGATGTGAGTCTTCCTCTCTCTCTCTCTCTGCAATCATTTATCAGATAAGAGAGCATAGCATACCGGTCAAAGGCCAGAGTCATTAAAGGTACTATCTGAGATATTCCTCTGACTCTCCTGATACCATATATATACAGTATGTGATCACGTATGTATATAGTTCATACCTTGCCAGGCTAATTTTCTCTGTATTATATGCATGGGACGGGGGAGATAGGGGGGGTGGGCAGCCAGTGACCTTGGACCCCCACAGGTCTTTTTTCTCCCTCCTCAGGAGATTCCGGTTCCTCCCTTCCAGACACTTTGCGATTTCTCTCTCTTCCTGTTCCTTGTTTCATGCACCATTTTGAATTAAATGATGTCGCAGCGCAGGATGGCCGCTTGTGGTACTCCGGCGTCTTTGGGAGCCTGTGGGTTGTGAAAGGCGCTATATGAAAATGAAATTGAACAGAAGATTGGGAACAAAGAACAGCTTCATGCTTTCTAAAACAGGCGTGGAGACAATGGAACAACTTCCTTCCCCTGAACATTTCCCTCATTCTGTTGTTTGAAGCCCGTTTACAACTTGGATTTAATCTCTTTAAGCAAAGGAGAGTAGGATCAGTGACTCAGAAGGACGGAATGGACCCCCCCCCCCCCCAACTGAAATGTAATGCATTATTCCATTCACACAAATTGTTATTCTCTATGGCAAACAACTGTCTCGACTTGCCTGTATCATTACCATTCATCACTACTCAGACGATATTTAATGATTTTGGATTTTACGACGTCTAATTTCTTCTCCTTAATGTCCATTATTCACTGCACTGAGAAAGCTGGAATAAGATACCAATTCCGAAGTGCATTTATCCAATAATATCTGACATAACATCGTTATTTAGTCAAACTAATGAGTATAATTACGCCACACAATATGAAATGGATTTTATTTGTGCTTTGTGTAAATAATTCATCACATCTTAATAAAGCAATGTTTTTTTTCTGTGCTAAGCAGCCATGCCACCTGATGTTATGCCTGAATTTTTTTTTTATTCAATTACCAGCATTCAGGAAGAAAACATTTGGGCCCCTGCTACACCTCTCCCTTCGTATTTGGCATCCTCCTCCCTGGATCCCTCTTTCATTCACCCTCTCGCATAGAGATATTGACTCTGCTCCCCCGTTTAGATTGGATAATTCGGAGCAGGCAGCCAATTGGAAAGCTTACTGGGTGGTGAGTGGGCACCTGTAGGACAGCCACCTGTCATATTCGCTGCTGGGCCCCGTGAAACTCTTCGGGTAAATTCTGCAATTTTATCCGCCGTTTTTCCCAGAATAAAGAGAAGCCCAGTTTCTGTCTGCTTTATCGCTGGTCTTCCAGAACCTTCGGGAGGAATAACGTTAACCTTGACGAGAACTTTGGGAAGTAATCCCCGAACTGTTGTACCATTTAGGGCGGCACGGTTTCAGTATCTATCCAGCGGTGTAATTACGGTGTGACAGTAAGATGCCCTTTGATAGGTATGTGTGCGCAGAGCAAATAAGTAATTGAATTGCTAATCGCTGTCGCCCCTGCAGAGATCCTGAGACGGATGGAGCTTTGATTTCAAACAGAAATGTCACGAAAAAAAAAGAGGTAATTAAATTGTTTGGTTTCTATGTCTCCCCACATCCACCGAGGGGGGGCGGCGTCCCCGGCGTGTCCTGCTTCTGTGATCAGTCACTTAAAAAGAATGGCTGAAGTATTTCGGTGTAATTCTTTAGTGCTATAATTGTTCATGTGAATTTTCTAGAGGCTGAAATTGCTTCCACTTCAGAGACACATCTCTCAAGTTACAGCCGCGCTACGTCTGAGGTATGTAATCAGTGTAAGCAGGAACACAGCACTGTACGCAGGAACAAAGCACTGTAAGCAGGAACACAGCACTGTACGCAGGAACACAGCACTGTACGCAGGAACGAAGCACTGTACGCAGGAACAAAGCACTGTACGCAGGAACAAAGCACTGTAAGCAGGAACACAGCACTGTACGCAGGAACGAAGCACTGTACGCAGGAACAAAGCACTGTAAGCAGGAACAAAGCACTGTAAGCAGGAACACAGCACTGTACGCAGTTTTGTTCCTGGAAGGTGAACCCCCCCCTCCCCCCCCAAAAATGAAAAATAAAAAAATATAAATAATTTATATATATACTCCGTGTGTGTATATATGTGTATGTGTGCATATATATATATATATATATATATATATATATATACACACACACACACACAAACACACACACGCACATGCAAGTCTTCCTTTGTGTGGTTTAGATTAGGGCTGGGTTAGGGTTAAGGTTAAGGTTAGGGTTAAGATTGTCATTGTTGGGATTATAGCTTTTCCCAAGTAAATGAATGGACAATCTCTGCAAAGAAATGAATACAAACATGTGTTTATGTTTTTGCATTGACTGGGTTGGAGGGAGAATTTTCACAACTCGTCATGTTTGTGAGAAAGCACTGTTATGTAGGTTTGTGGGAGGGTGTCTGTTTGTCTTCGAGGCAGTAAACATTATTACTGTTGGCATGTGTATGTGGTCCGGCTACTGTACTGTGCACTGTGCCTGTCTGTGTGGCAAGACTAACTGCGGCGTTTCGCTGACAGCTGTGGGCATCCTTCTGGACTTTTTTGTCATTGGTCCTGGCCTTCATCAAACTGATGTTCCTCTGAAGACTACCGCTCTGCCCGGGTAACAAATAAAGGTGCATCTACAGCGCCAGGATCTCCACATCGCCCAGCCAATGTCAGGTCTGTGAATTTCTGGAGGTACAGGTTTTGTCCATTTACCAAACCTCCCCCGACCGGTCGGAGCTCATGTGGCACCACCCCCACCCTCATCCCTCTCACTTAATTTCACATTGTCTCAGGGAGTGGGGGGGGGGCAGCATTGAAGCTAGCCTGGGGGGTTGCCAGTGGTCTGTTGAGTTGCCTCTTTGGCAACTGCCCATCTTACACTTGCTAGGACCCACCCATGCACCCCAACCAAAGTGGTGTGGATGCCAAATCACAGGCATGTTCACAAGTGTTCCTCCGCTCCCCCCCCCCCCCCCCCCCCCCCATCTCCGAGACACGTGCTGCTCCCTCCACAAGGTCGTGTGTCAGATGACTCAGTCACAGCTTCCCGTACTTGAGCATGAGTGTGGTGCAGCACTCCCTGACCCCGATGCGTACTAAGTCATTTGGCTGTTTATTTATTCATGGTACTAGAGTAATGATTTCAAGTGATCACTCGAGAAAAGAAAACACACAAACAGACAGACACAAACACACAAACAGACACACATATGCACACATGCACACACAGCCTGAAGCATGTTTGCAATCCCGTTACGGTCAATCTGGATCTGACTTCTAATCCTGCAGTCCTGGAATCAGGCTCCAGTGTCACTGACGGTAGCAGCGCTGCGGAAAAACTCCCGGGCGACAGCACCACCGATATACGCCCAGCTGAATTTTCCACAAAGTTCAGGAAATGCCCTATATCCTAAGAAAAAAACACACACACACACAATTCTCATGAAAATAGTAACATCAAAATACAAACATCATGCTACATTACCCTGGTGTTTCCCAAAACCAGATGGCCTTTGCAACCTTAAGATTTATGCTGTCTTTCAGACTGACAAATTTTTGTGAATAGACTTAACTCATCTGTAGGCTGGACACGCCCACTGACCTTTGACCTCAATAACTTTAGCACCTGTCAAGGTCATTACCGTTTCTTCCCTAGGTAATTCGATAGAGATTTTTTTGTGTGCTAATTAAAGTAGGTGACTTTTCAGTCCTTGCAGTCTACTTGAAGCAAGTGAAAAACCTGCATTGAGAATCCCCCCCCCCCCCACATCCTCCCCCCAAACCTCCTGGGAGACTTTGACACAGATCCCACAGGGGCCACGTTTTGTCAGCGATGATGTATGACACGCCGAGCGGCCGGACTGCAGGGCAGGTGTACCGGTCACCCTGAAAAGCAGAGATGCCGTTTTCCCCAGTGCGGTGGACAAACAGAACCTGACGACAACCATCTTCCCACAGCGTCGCCCTCACCCTGCAACCACCACCCCTCCCCCCATCTTATGTACTGTCCCCATGGTGACCCAGGCACTATTCTCCTCTGGGAACGGCTATAATGGCCACACAAGATGCTGGTATCCCCTTCCCCAGCTCGGCCCAAGGTACTGATGATGAGTCAAGGCAAAGGATTCAGGGAAGGGGGGTCAGGAGAACGTCAGCGGCCGTCTCTGCCGACCCTCAATGAGAAGGTGCTGGTGGTTGTGCCACTAAGTGAAAGGGTCAAGCTGCCCAAGCCGGAAGGGCTATTGTGACACTCATGGATGATTTTCTTTAACGGAAGCTTCTCTGTCAGCATCCCCATGGCCTCGGGGTGATGCTGGGCTCTGCAAACGAAAATTTCAAATTCAAATGACAGACCCAAGAAGTAATCCATCCGTACATAAATCCGTCTATCTTTCAACCGCTTATTCTAGTCCGAGTTGCGGGCCCGGAGCCCATCCCAGGCGGCACAGGGCATAAGGCCGGGGTGCACCCGGGGAAAGGATGACTAACAGTTATTTAAAGATTAAATTAGGCCAAGATATGCTCTATTTTTATATCATAAAAGTATAAAAATACACTATGAGTGCTCATTGCTGAATAAAGCAAGCTTGGAAAAAGCATGCAAATGTCGGGAAATATTTATTATAAAAGTCTGTGAATAAGAATGGACCTATAATGAGGAGAACATTTTCTGAGACCAAAAGTACCTGATTTACTGTTAAAATGCCAGATTTTTGGTGTGTGGGTTGGAGGTTTTCACCAAAGCTTCCATGAACTGAAAGCAGACTTATGAGATAATGCTTTAATTTGCCATTTCTACAGGCACTATTCACGTATCCCATCCCAGCACCGGGATCCAAACACGTGACCTTCCGATCACGGGGACCGGGCCCTAACCCGCAGTGACACACAATGCTCCCTTTCTGAGGACCTCAGTATGCGAGGCTGCTTGTTCAGTCTCTAGGTCTGACGGTACTCAACCAAAGTGCATTTCTACTTTTTGGAGAGAGCGTGTCTGCATGCAGTTCTGAAGAGGACCCTTCTATTCCTCGAATTTGCAAAGATTGACTGTTCTATGTGGGCTGATGAAAACAGACGAGCAGCCCCACACCGCATGCCCTCCGCAGAGTTCTCCTCACCTTTCACCATTCCCTGTATAGTTTTCTGTACAGCGGTCCCCCGTATCCACAGGTGATACATTCCAAGACCTACAGCAGATGGCCAAAACCGCGGATAATAGCGAACCATCCACAGACCCCATATATAATGTGATTTTTCAGTACTTACATCTGGTAATTGATAAATTACACACAGTTAGACATTACCAACATTAGAGTACTAATACAGTATATTATTATACAGTACTGTATGGTGCTGTTATGTCTTTCTCAGATGAAAGGGATTGTAACATTTGAGCCTAATTCTATTCTTCAGCAACGACAGAGCAATGAAAAAAATATCATGCTTCAAGGGAGGATGAACCAATGAGAATCTTACTTTTTATACCCATTAAAGGCGGACATGGCAATGAAAAAACATACTGTTACACATTTTCCAATCCACGGTAAACTTTCCAACGTCTTATGTTGTTTTGCATACTGTGCATTTTTATGTGGTTGGTGCGATGCTGCTGTATTTAGCATTTGCCACTTCAAATCTTAGGAGATCAGGGCTCCATCCTCTACCCTGGCTTCATGCGTGTGGAGTTTGCATGTTCTCCCCATGTCATCACGGGGTTTTCTCCAGGTACTCTGGTTCCCCCCTACTGGCAAAAAACACGCTAAGGTGAATTTCTATTACCAAATTGTCTGTAGGTGTGAAGGAGCTGTGCTCCATAATGGGTTGGCACCACCTGTGGTGGGATATTCCCTGCCCTTTGTCTGTTGATTCTGAGTTACGCTCCGGGCACCTGTGGCCCTCTACAGGGCAGTTGGTAAAGCTGGATGAATGTGCTGTTTTCTACCGTCTCTTTGTCACTTAGTGTGGCTAAACAAGCAAGCGTTCTGATGCACATGTTGCACATGGCCAGTGAAGTTCTAGAATTCTGAAACTCTTGTTTTTGTTGTTTTCTTGATGCTTCCCCAAAAGAGGAGGTCCGACCCGTACGACACGAGCAGCGAGAGTCGCCCGCGATGCGAAGGAAGGTTCATCCACGCAGCCGCCGCGCCCATCGATCTAGCCTTCTCACCTCCATCATGCTGTCAGTCCTGCCTGGCTGTCCGTCATATTCACACTCTCTCTCGCTCGCCCTCAGTCTCCATCACTCTCTTGAGCACTTTCCACGTTTCTGGGCCATCAGTCAAAGCCTCTTCTCCCGTCTCTTACTGTACATTGCATTCACTAAGTGACCAGCCCACTGTCAGTCAGACTCGCCGTCAGTCAGGTGTCCTGCTGACCATCGTGTTTTCTGTCACTGTCAGTCAAACTCAATCATACTCTCCTTCATAATAACTCTAAGATTAATTATTGTCTGTCATGCATACTTTCTCATCATTAGTCATTGGAAGCTTCTTCAAATTTTAGTCAATTTTAACAAGACCATGTCTTGCTGTCATTTTCAGCGGGTAATGTATCATGGACTGGATTATGGTTCTGTTACAGGATCCTTAACTAGCTGGTTCAAATTGAATTGTTGTAACCCTCTTTCCTCAAACAATCAGGATTATTCATTGGTTTATTCAGGGGCGTGGCCACAGGAGCACTGGCCTCAGCTGAAAGCTGATTGGCTCCCTTCCCTTCTCACTCACAGATTCAAAACATATTATTGGCTAATGATAAGGTTGGACCTCCTGTAGGAATGATGCCCCTTCCAGAAAAAATCCTAGAATCACCCCAGGGTTTCTGGGTTAAGTTCCTACCGTGGCCCTGTGTATGCAGAATTTATACCTATTTTTCCTATTATTATGGGATGCTTTTGAGTATTCCAGTCTTCTCTTGCAATCTGAAGACTTGGTACCTCTGAATGATACCGGGCGTGTACTTCCGGATGCCCTGGGATGGATCGGCTTTCCCTGCCTCATGTTCCTTGCTTCTGAGCTCTGGGCTGTCTGTGACACTGTACTCGATAAGCAGTAACGGAAAACGAATAGACATTCTGTCGCTTCAGACGAAAGCAACCAAAATAAATACACAAGTCAGACTCATACACCATTTGAGATGCCTTCATCAGTGATAATCCCTCTCGCTATCCGTCAACAGCAGCGAGACGTACCCTTGCCGTCAGTGACCTTCCTTATCACTGACAGTCACAATCATCAGCTGTGATTTCCCCTCGCCGTGCTTCGTACCTGCTTTGAGTCGTACCCTTCCGTGTTGCCGATCCACCCCTTATCACCATCCACTGTGTATCATACTCAGCGCGATGAGTTTACATGGTGATGGTGTCATTCTCCCTTGCGTTCTCAGTGACAGCACTGATCAGTACCTCTGCTCGGTCCTGGTCACAGTTGGATTTAGCGTGTGCTTCGTGTGTCCCTGGACAATACCATGTGACATCACATCAGAAAGAAACGTAGCCGAATGGCTCACGAAATTCACAAATACGTCTAAATCTGATTATGTCTTTCTCGCAGGTACATTCCACACTGCCATCAATAACAGTCAGTCGGTTGAGAGTCTCTTATTGTCTTACGCACTCCTTATAACAGTCAGTGACTCGAGAGTCTCTTATTGTCATGCACACTCCCTATAACAGTCAGTCAGTCGAGAGTCTCTTATTGTCATGCACACTCCTTATAACAGTCAGTCTGTCGAGAGTCTCTTATAGTCATGCACACTCCTTATAACAGTCAGTCTGTCGAGAGTCTCTATTGTCATGCACACTCCTTATAACAGTCAGTCTGTCGAGAGTCTCTATTGTCATTCACACTTCTTATAACAGTCAGTCTGTCGAGAGTCTCTATTGTCATGCACACTCCTTATAACAGTCAGTCTGTCGAGAGTCTCTATTGTTATTCACACTCCTTATAACAGTCAGTCTGTCGAGAGTCTCTTATAGTCATGCACACTCCTTATAACACTCAGTCTGTCGAGAGTCTCTATTGTCATTCACACTCCTTATAACAGTCAGTCAGTCGAGAGTCTCTTATTGTCATGCACACTCCTTATAACAGTCAGTGACTCGAGAGTCTCTTATTGTCATTCACACTCCTAATAACAGTCAGTCACTCGAGAGTCTCTTATAGTCATGCACACTCCTTATAACAGTTAGTCTGTCGGGAGTGTCTTATTGTCATTCACACTCCTAATAACAGTCAGTCAGTCGAGAGTTTCTTATTGTCATGCACGCTCCTTATAACAGTCAGTCTGTCGGGAGTCTCTTATTGTCATTCACACTCCTAATAACAGTCAGTCAGTCGAGAGTTTCTTATTGTCATGCACGCTCCTTATAACAGTCAGTCAGTCGAGAGTCTCTTATTGTCATTCACACTCCTTATAACACAGTCAGTCGAGAGTCTCTTATTGTCATTCACACTCTTTATAACAGTCAGTCAGTTGAGAGTCTCTTATTGTCATGCACACTCCCTATAACAGTCAGTCACACTGTCCATTGCACTGTTTCTCACCCCATCAAGTCATTTCGCTTATCAGTCATCATTAAAATGAAATTTGTAATCTTTGCATTGATACACACATATATATAGATGTCATACAGAATTCACAGCAGTTTCATTCTCTGCCCAAAATGCTTGCTTCCAGATGCCAGAACAAGGTACAACTTTCACCCAGCACAATGCAAATCAAATCATACAAGGAATCAAACTGCATATGTACTGGATGCATTTTTGTCAGTAAGCGCTAATTGTAACTAATTTGAACTAATTTGTAACTAATTTGAATTTGAAGTAAGCAAAATGTATCATGGGACAGCCAACCCCGAGCCACCTATCCTGAAGCAGTGTCAGAATGCCTGGAGATCATCTTTGGGAGCATAGGGGTAAGGTTGGGGTGCACAGGCCGTATGTGAAATGCAAGTTATTTTACCTGCATGCCTACCTTATGCAAAAAAACTGGGGAAATTCCACATACACACTGAGTGGAAACAGGACTCAAACCCACAGTGCCGGTGGCATAAGGTGCCATTGAGCCATTGACGACTTACTCTGTTACTCCAAGGGGACCTCAGGGGGATTAGGTTAATACTCCATCTATCTAAGCCCTCTGCTTATACAGCTTAAGTCATTTTAGAGCACTTTTGCTCTACTAGTTGGAGTAGTAACAACCACCAGATAGGTGGGTTATGCTAAATTCTAACCCTATTACAGTAGTACCACAAATTTAAAGAGGAATTTGAGACAGAAGACAACCTGGTTTTCCCCTTTCTGTGGTAGTATTTTGTGATAAAATCTTTGGATCATTTTCGACGAGCAATAAAACCTGGCTTCAGTTTAACCTTTCTGAAAATCTATGAAATCTTTCCAAATTGTTCGCTGCACATCAAAGAAACTGAGTTAAATGATAAGCAGGGAGATTATGTGTGATAAAAATATACGTATCATTGTGAAATGGCCAAGATATATAACATGCATTTCTTCCTGCTCCATTTTTACACAATGCATCACAGTTTTGGAGTAAGACTGCCCCGAAGCATAAGAACTCAGAATCACACGGTGAGCCTTTTATTCCCCATGAAAAATTATCATGGTTCTGTGAAGTTCAATTATTAATATTACACAGAATTGTTGAATAATTTCCAGGATTTCTTAGTAAAATAACTAAACAAGTTTATTAAGAAGGAAGTACTCAGATGATGGTCACTGACTTTCATCACTCATCAGGAATTAGGAGTTTTCACAAGGAAATTTAAAAGCTGTAAGTCTGATTCCTGGAACTGATGGGTGATTATGTTGTCTTTCATGGAACACTTGCAATCGAAATGTTTTTGGTGTTTATTTTCTGATACACAGCCCTGGCAAAAGTCATAGGTGACGGCATACTTATGACTAAAATGTTATGTATTATGTGACTAAGATAATGATGACTTAGATTCTTCTGTGGATTGACTCACTCCTACTGATAAGATCGATTCGTCTTTAAAGTTCATGCAAACCCTACTTCTGCCTTATATTTTATTCTGAAGATGTAAGACCAGCTACAGCTTCAGGACACGATGCTGAGCTTTCTTCCAGTGTCATAGCTAGCATTACCATTTCTTAGCCAGCTCACAATAATCGCTGGGACGTCCCATGACTTTTGGCCGTTCTGCCTAGAATGAACTACACGCAACCGATGTCTATGCCTGACTGACGACAGCTTCTGACCTTGAAAATGAGCCTTCCGGAGGAAGTGGAGGTCATGATTAAACCCCAAAGCGAAGAGCTTGTGTTGTATTTTATCTATCCCATTAACATTGCATTTCCACCTAATTTAAGACTGATGTAGCCGAGAAAAACGCATTGTTAGCCCAGAAATAATCATTAACATCTTGATTTTCAAAGCCATTTCGGGAAAGGCTATTGAGTGCATTAGCATGAAATGATCTGTTTATGCCACTCATCATCACTGCTTGCTCATGGAAAGGCAGCGATTACACTGGATCTATTCATTTCACAAATAGATACAGGTAAATCGACTCTCATTTATTCAATAATAACCTTACTTATTGTTCCATTTTTACTTTTGTTCCTACAAGCCTACGTGAGAACGAAAGACCTAAAAGGCAACAGGAACCATCTGTTGAATGTACAGCCAGACCATCATCACTGTACATTTAAATTATTATAGTGCTATATATCACAGAGATGGACTTCGGTGTTTGTGCCGGCTTGCTTTACACTTGGAGCAAAAAGTAAAACAATTTTTTGAAAATTCTAGCATATATTCGCTGGGCACTGAATATATATATATAAAAAAAAACAATACAGGATATTTCTTCCCACTTGTGAAGGTGTGTTAGTATTGAGTGGTCTCCTTCTACTTTGTGTCTGACGCCTTTCAAATCCCCCTGTATGGGGGAAAAACAACATCTGTACGACATCAGTGTTGATGTTTGGGCAAAGCACCTGGAGCCTTTGACGGTCTGCACAAAAGCACCACAAAGACACACACAAAGCGAGCTTCCGGTCTGTCCCTCGGCACGCATCGAGAGGTGATTCCCCGCAGAGTTGGCTGTCCCTGCATGTATGCTACCTCTCCTGCCCGGCCTTTACAAGCCTGCATCTTTTCAAAGCATCTCTTTCTCCTCCTACACAAAGGTCCGCCAGATTAGAGAGCCCGGCATGCAGCTTCTAGAGGCCGCGGTTCGCGATCTTCATCTGGCTCGCATTGACTGCATGCCGGAGAGTCGAACGGCTCTACGGTATCTTTTGCTGGGAAGCTTCTGCAAGAGCAGCACTGGACAGGAATACAGAGCAGCCGTCTCAAAACTGGCGTAAAAGGAAGAGACCCAGGAATGAAAACACTGCTGGAGGTTTCGAGGAACGAAGGCAGGGCTTTGAGGGAGAAATATGAATACCAAGGTGTCCTGATAAGGACAAACATAATAAGCCCTACTGAAAGGCAATAACACAGATGCATAGAATAACATAAGAAAGTCATAAAAAGTCCAGAATGTAGTATATTTCACCTCATTCTTCCCTTTAAAGGGCGGCAAGATTCTAAAGCATTTTTCCCAAAGTCAATCCCGAAATCACAAACACGATGTGCGCTCCCAGTTCATGGGCTGGAAATTACGCCTTGGTTTCCTGCTGGTTGTTCATAGGTTGTAAAATAATCATCTAACAAATAGCCTTATCAGAGAAAACAAGCAAAGAACCAACAAATATTGAATAGATTAGAATACAAGCACATCTGCGCATTACAAACAATATGATTTCATAGGCTGGATCTGTAGTCAGAGCACATGGGGTTCATGCCACAGCAAGTTCCCTCACATCCTCGTCATCAAAGATGTTTCATGTAGTCCTCAAATGTACACTATGCAGAGAGAGTATGGCAGCTGCTCTTCAACTGGCTGGCTACATAGAGTGAAGATCATTGTGGATATTCATCTTATAGAGCATGTACCACCGTCATTCATGGGAGGGAATGCAAATAAGGGCATGTGGTCTCTACCCCACCTACGGGCGCAGTAGGGGCATGGCTACCCTGGCAGATCCTGCGGGACCAGAACTTTGCAGGGGCCCTTTAATACATTAAATCACAAGCAAAATTAAGCCAGTGGGCCCTAGGTGACATTTTCTCAGGGGGTCTAGAATCTCTAGCTACACCCCTGCCCCTACTTATTCACCGCACAACACCGGGAGCCATCAATGCAGAGGCAGAGAAGGTTTCAGAATTCTCAGTGACTGGGAGGCCTGGAGTTGAAGGGGAATGGAAAATCTTAGACCAGGTACTCCTCAGTTTGGAAGAAAGCTATGTTCAGCTAGGGTCACGGCACTGTGGGCAGAGCCGGTCAAGTTGCTCCTCTTCAGCTGCAAAACAAATACCAGGTTGCTATGAGATAGAGTTGTGCATAAATGTGCAGAAATACCTGAGAGACCGTAGAGGCAAAATGTGGAGTGTTATTGACGGCGGTCTTGAGTGGCTCTCTGCAGATCGAGACCGAATCGTCCCTATTTAGCAGGGATTTCTGTCTTTGCTCTCCATCACAAACCTGATCCACTTTGTGTTGGATGCAGCCTGTCTTCTCTTGGAAACGTTGTTGTAATACTTGCCTCTGATGTGAAATACAGAACAGAGTCACACGATACAGGGACAAGAAAATGGAAGATTGTATTTGAGACCGAGAATGGAAATGTTTTTAACAGTAATGGTGAGGAGAAAAGAAAAGGCAACCGTTTCAATGTCAGCTCAACGGAAAGCACAAGGAAAGCTTCAGCGTCAGATCTTGGAAATGGCTACATTGGGTGTAAACTTGAGCTTGAAGATGTGTGCATGTTTTCTAGGGTTGAGATAAAAACTTACAGGGCTGGAGATAAGGCAGAAGTGACTGAATGTTCTTTGATCGGTAAGCCCATTGATGACTATGTGAAACAGAAGGACCATTTTGTGTTATCTATATTAATCTTAACTTGTTAACTACTTTTGAACCCATGGGTGTAAATTAAGAGGGGTCATAAGCCCCCAATAATAAAAACTAGCCAATACAACCCTCTGGACCCCCTTAAATGAGTAGAGACCGCAACCCCGCCAATGCTCAACCCAAAGTTAAGGGCTTCTTTAGACCAACTCATCACAGGCATGTATTAGTTTTTCAAGAGCAAATCGTCTTCCTTTAGTCTACACACTGCAGTTCTCAGTTAGGGCGAGTGGTCTGAAGAACAGACAGGTGATTGATGACCTCACACAGCCTGGCTTTCAAAAAGAACCTTTAAACCTAACAGAACTCTTCTGATGTTCCTCCTACATTATGGATAGCGGAGCACTGGCACCCATGGTCTGTCCAGCTGCTAAGTCCTGTTTATCGTTTGATGTCTCAGCAGAGCTGCAGCCCTGGAGTAGTGCATGGCTGCTAAAACGTCCTTCCATCAGGGGAAAGACACTTCTGCATTAGCCTTTCCTCTCTTCCCATCCCATGGGTCTCTTTGTTATTGCAACGGGCAAGGCCTGCGTTCGCTCATTACGGACCACTGCAGCCCCTCTCCCCCCAAGCAGCGAAGAACGGCGTCTCCATAGAAGATCCGTCTCTGCACCTGTATTTTCTGGAACTGCCTGAGACGTGTGAGATTGCCCTTACTTCTATTTTTATATTTTCTGAACACATGCCCCCCCCCCCCCCCCCCCGGCAGAACTCAGAGAGGGATGAAAGTAAAACTGATGATACACTGCTTTTTAAAAATACCCCTGATTTTTAAGCCCTGGGTGGGATTCTTTAAAAAAAAAAAAAAAGTGTAATTCAGAAATAAAATAATAAACACAGAGGCCTGTTTATGTTGAGACACGACATAAGTCTGCCGCTGTCTCTGGGTCCTGCTGCCCCCCCCCCCCCCCAGAAAAATACCCTGCACTCGATTAAAATGGACCGTTGAGGCTATCTTAACTGCTCCCCTACTCCTCTTTGAAGAAAACAGCACATCTCATCTCTGTGTCAACTCATGACAACTCTGAGCGTGTAACCTTGACTGTGCACACAAGCTCTCTTGCTCTGCATGAATCCTTATGTTCGGCGAGTTGTACACGGCCATCCGGTCCGCTGAAGAAAGTCCTTTCACTGGAAAAAAAAGGCACACTGCTTTTCCAGCATGTAAACATGGGTATGGGGAGAGATTTGAAGTGCAATGGATTCAACACAGAGGAAGAGATTCTTTTGGCGTTAAGAGGAAGGTGTCACTTTAGCCAAATGCCACAGTGAGTTATTCACATGTGAGGCCTGATGCATGTCGCTCCGGATGTTGCCTAGTTAGCTACAATCCAGTCCTGATTGGAAGAGTGCATACAGGGGTGGGGCCACAGGGGGACAACATGAAAGCTGATTGGCTCCTAGAGTGCCCCATTTTTTGTTATTTGCCAATTCAAAAGATATCTTCGGCTAATGTTAAGGTTAGCCCCTCTATATGAATTATGCCCCTTCGTATACCTCAAAAATCCTAGAATTGCCACTGGTAATGAGGGAGGTCTTTTTGGGTCTCTGATTCAGGGCCAGCAGACAGACTGGTGGTGTATAACCAGAGGAAATGACTTAGCACAAGAGGCTGGGTGAGCGGCTATGGCCTTGGATATCGCTAATGGCTGAACCTGCTGAGGCGTAGCTTTGAATTGGTCGAGTCTGACACTTGTGGACCTTTTAGTCTAATGTGGTGTGACTTTTGGTGAAATAGGTGTGTAGGGCAGGCAATCAATCTCTACAAAGGGTTAAAACAAAACAACATGTTGTCAGTTACTGCATCTACACTATCACAGCTGGAGGAACAAATGACTCGAAGGCAGTCATTTGGGGCGAAATAAAAAGGGCTTTATTAGAACAAAACTGAACAAACAAGGCATGGAAAAAAAACTGGGACACAAGGGATCAATACAAGAAGGCTAGACATAGGAAGGACAAAGGCTGATAGGTGGAGCGACATTAACGACCGGAGTGGAGAAATAGGACCGGGAAGCATATATACTAGATTAATGAGGGAGCTAACGAGAGGCAGCTGGGAGTGATTAACAGGAGGGTTAGGAACAAGAGGTAAGACTAACGAGGACCAGGCATAGCTTATTAGGCTCACGCTAGGGAGGAGACAAGAGGGTCAGGGGATGTGGCAGGATGTGACACGTATAACCAATTCTGTTTATATCGAACTAGCTTTCTCCCCATCACTCAAAATGCTACATTAAATGGAAAGGATAACATGGAAGATTTGTTAAGAAAATCTTCCTTCCTTCTCTGTATGTTCCCAGCCTGGTGTTCTCATCCAATCAAGTTATTTATGAGACTCAAATTGTATATAAAGTCGTTACGCAACTGCATTTATTAAAATGACTGCCAACAAATTTCAAAGGGAAAAAAAAACGCAGACATAACGCGGAATACATTGCTCAGAGCACTCTCGTCTCCCCGTCTCGCATCATCGCCTGTTACTCTTCTGCAGGCACCACCAACCAGATGCCCCTCTGTTCTTAAGCATCTGCGCTAACCACCCACCGCCTAATTCTGCAGCCCTTTAATGAAACGGCACTAAATCGGCATTAATTTCACCGTCGTGCTGCTCGTAACTGATGGATCGCATGGTAGCGGACGGAAGCACCAGCAGCTTCCTGGTATCTGCGTCTATTTCATAACGACTTATGTGAACCCAAAGACACGTTGGATGGTGTGCCTGTGACCGCTGGCTTTTCAACAAAACACCTCAAAAGCAAATTTCCAATACTCAGTCTATTTTCTTCTCGTTTTTGGGTTGAGACCATCAATGACCTTAATTCGACTTTCTTATTTTATGTTTTAGCATTATGAATCAAAACTCTTTCAGTCCTCAGGTAATCCAAAGCTCACAAAGTCCACAAGCGTGTGACTGAAAGCGGTATCGAGTGGACTGAGTGAGTTTTGGAACTTTTGCTTCACAATTCATCCATCCTGCTGCCACTGTTGGGGTACAATAATGTGGAATGTCAGCCATTAGCCAAGCTGCGTGTTTGGTCTGTGAAGCTCTTTGCACGCACACGTATTGAACACGTGTAGATTTTTTTATATACGCTAGGCCCTGTAGTTATGTAGACCACAGCAATTTGTAACTGCTGTGACAGCAGCTCTGTTTACTGCAAGTTGTTAACGATTATCAATGCGGTTGTGCTAGCCATACCATATTTCTGGCCCTTCCAGCGCAGACAGCAGCGTATGGTAAGTGAATACAATTTATCACCCTCTGTTGGAAGCCAGGATTCCCTAGCAGCTTCTCCTGGCTTTTATTTTCATGTTTTTCCTACATAACGGTCATTCACATTGATTACTTTGCATGTACTGAGTCATGTGTGTGTGTAGCAAGACTAGCAGTGCCATAGGAAAATATCTTCATCGATGCACAGCAGGCATGCCTACAATATGTTTCCGTAAAGTTGCACTTAAAATCTATTCATACATATATGAAGTAGGTCTCTACTGGTCTTTTTTTGGAGCCGGGGGTTGTTCAGATGAGGCAAAGACGAAAAATAATTAGCAGGAAGTCTTTGTAACACAGAATTACAGGATTTTATTTCCCCTCAAAAAGTTTCAGTGTTCCTTTTTTATTACTTTAAATTAAAAATGTCTTTATTAAGTTGACCTTTCTCACTTGAAAAGGTTAAAAACAAGTATCTGAGTGTGACTGCTTGGGAGAGTGTGCTTTCATTTTCAGTTAAAGCAATGATATGGATTTTACTCTGGATTATCGGCATTGTCACTCCTCTCTGCCGCAGACTGCCTCAGTCCAGACTGCCCGGACCTCCAGCTGAGAATCGCTTCTGCTGCATCGCTACGGCGACCACAGCCTCCCGCTCCCACATCAATCTTTGGCCTTTCGGTGTTTCTGAGGCGGCGAATCTTTCTTCTTAATAATCTGCAGCCCACGGCCTTTAATGAGCCGCGACATTCCAGGCATCCCGGCTTGGAGGTGTCACTCTCCAAGATCGATGTTTGTTTATTTTTTAGGTCTGTCAATTATTAAATAGGCTGGGGGACGGTGTCGCTTCAAAGTTTCCTGGATTTGATGCTAATGATTTCAAACGCACGGAATGCTATGTTGATTCTCGCTGCCAAAAAGCTTACTGGGATCCAAAGGAGCCAGTCTGACAGGGGGTGGTGAGTGGCTCAGTAGGCTAGATCACCGGTTCAGGCCCCCACCTCAGCAGAATAGTCACATGTCTGTGGGCTCCTGAGCAAGGCAAGGCCCTTAACCCCCACCCCCCCTCAGCTGCTGGGGTGCCGCACATTGACCCCCCAGGTATGGACTGCAAGAGGAGGTTAGCAAAGAGAAGCCTTCCAATGTACTTGTGCAAATGGCAAATAAAGTTTAAATTCTGATAGCTAGTAAGGACACTTAAAAAAAATCTTATGTAGTTGTAGCTACATTTGGCAAAGACAAATCTGCAGAATATAACAGGTATATCCTGTAAGACTTCTCCAAAGAGCCGCTGTTATAAAGGTCAGCTGGCTCTTACTTTTCACTTCTACACCTTGTGCCAAGATACCTTTGGTTAATGAGCAACCAGCTGCCTTGGAGTTAAGTTGGGTTTGTTTTCTGAGAAAAGGCTTGGGGAGAGTGTTCACTATGTAATCGACTCTGCATAAGTGCGGCTGTGGGGTCCGACAGTGGGCGATGCGTGGGTTACAGGGTCCTGGATGATGAGGATGTTACTGATTAGCTTGTCTTAGACAATCAAGGTATGCATTCAGCTGCTTATGCCAGACTGGCATCCCAGGCTACATAAGTTTTTGCCCACTTATACAGCTGATATTTTACTGGGGTGAGTGAGGTTAGGTGCATTTTTTCAGGAGTACCAGAGCAGGACATGATATATAGTTGCTAGAAATTATTTGTGATTTTTAACCATGTGGGTATGCTCGTGGGAGTCTTACTTACACAAAAATGTTCTGAGAGCAGAAGGGAGAATGATTGGTTCATAGAGAGAACCAATCAGATTATAGAGGAAGCGAGTCCAAGCAACTAGAGGAGGAGGGACCAACCAATCAGACATCTCGGTCCTGCCTCCTCTAGTTGCTTGGTCCTACTTCCTCTATAATCTGACTGGTTATCTCTATGAGCGAATCATTATTACTTCTGCCCTTTTTTTGTGTAAGTAAAACTCCCATAAACTGTCAGTACCTGTTATCTGCTGACGTCTGTTACAACATCTCTATTTTTATAGCTTTTATTATCCTGAAAATAGGCAACAAACTTAAATTCTTAGCCATGTGGGTCACCGCCCAGCATATGAAAATCGGCGTAATTATTTTGGAGTTACCTTCCGTGCCCCTGGCCCTTCTTATTATTGATCCATTGCATAATATGTGATAATCATAATAAAGAATAAAAACTGTAATGAAATGGAATTTGCTGGCTGGGGTCCTGAAAATAAATCCTGGGCAGGATGGATACTGGTTTTGCCCCAGGGGCTGATAAAATGACCAGCAAGCTATTCGCCTCCTTTGTTATTGAATCATTGGTCAACTGAAAAACTTTCGCTTTTTCATTCTGTGGATTCACTTAAAATAAGGAGGGTAAATCATTCCGATTGTTTACGGTCACCCCGCGATGGATGTCCCGACCCTTTTGAACGCTCTGAATTAATCATCCCTCCGTGTCGGGTTAAGAGGTTAACGCGTGGGGCGTGTTAAATAAGAAGAGGGAGGATGCCAGCGCAGCATATTCTACACACGGGTGCGTGTTTTACCATTGAAGACGAGGCTGTGTGATGTAGCGTCTGCTGCTGTTTTGCAGTCCGAGTTCTGGCCTTGGATGTTCTGAGACAGTATGCCATCAGGACGCAAAAGAGATGGCCGGACGCCCCAATGTTTGTATAGCTGTGTCACGGGTTGCAAAAAACGAATGAAAGTGAGACTCATCATGTTTCAGTCCAGTTGTCGAACATAAAGACACGCGCTTCACATGCCCATATGCGCACATGGCTAATACACGTGTTCACACTCACATGGATACCGGAATGCAGACACGATTCTCTGTTTCACTGTCCACCACTCAGAAACAAGGAATACATTCATTAGTTCACAGACACGCTTGGAAATACGTGTATACACACACACACACACACACACATGTATGTACATACACACACACACACACACACACACACACACACACAGACACACACATGTACATACACCCACACACACAGACACACACATGTACATACACCCACACACACGCACACAGACACACACATGTACATACACCCACACACACACACACACACACACACACACATGTACATACACCCACACACACACAGACACACACATGTACATACACACACAGACACACACATGTACATACACCCACACACACACAAAACAGAAGGGTAAAGGGCTTATTTCCCCTTCATGCATAGTAAATACAGTTTCCTCCTTTGTGAGCTAGAATTTCAATATGGTTTGTTATAACTCCTGCATGTCCTCTATTTTAACAGCTGCCCCAGGTCAGATGAAAGCACATTAAAATTGACATTCACATTTCCAGTGGTAATAAAATACAAACTATGCATTATAACTCTGAAATAAAAAGAATACTCCCAGGCTTTGTGTCGTGAAAAACCACAAACAGCCTGGAAAATCCTGCCTGGAAAATCCAAACGCAACAACAGTAACGCACTTTTTAAAAAATAGCCGTAAAATGGTTTAACGGCAATGCTGTACGGGTGGGAAACAAATTGTGCAGTATTGCCTTACTGCGACCCTGATCGGATAAATAGTGATTGAATGTGGATGGATAACATACTGGGTTTTTGTCACACATTACCTCATTCAGGAGGTCGTGATGGAGAAAAGGACCAAACAATTCATTTGCCCTCTGCAACTGTGTCAAGTGGATTTTAGTGTCAGTATGAATGTTTTTTTTGGTCATAAATTTGTCCTGTTGAGGTGAGGATCAAGAAATAAACACATTCTTTACATTTCTACACCACTTTGCATGCGTAAACCTCACTTTAGGCCATACAAACAAATTCAATAAGAAAAAAATATCTTACTGTTAAGGTACTTGGAGGCGTAGGCGTGTATCCATTTGGGGGGTGGAACTGAAGAGGCTCTGGTACCTAAAGCCTTTCCTTAGGCTGGGGAAGTTTCTCGTCAGTTGGTGGCCTGATTGTCCCAAACTACAGGCCGTTCCACTGAAGCTGTAGCCAGTCAGATCTTCTCCATTTCTGGCTTGGACTCCCCTAGTTCCTTTACTATTCTTGGAAGAGGTTCTGACAATGATATGAACCTGGACCTTAGTGAAAAACAGGGCCCATGAGATATGGAAATACTGGGGATTTTTGTGATCAGTGATCGCAAGGATTCACTTGCTGGAACTGCCAACTAATATTTACACCTTTTCAGGGTCAGCGCCACTAGCGGCAGATCAAAATGAGCCTCAGTGGGGCAACCTGGGAAAATAAGTTCTTTGGCTGACCTGGAGAACAATGCCCAGTCTGACCTCAGAGGCATCCACTTCCACCATTACTGGGCCTATCAGGAATTTGAGTCCATGGAAGACCTCCTGTACACTGAAGATAATATGGCTATAGAAAATATCAAAGCATAGCGACCACTGCAACTCCTATACCAAAGTAAGGGACGCCAATACAAAATATCTTGGACTTGCTTAGGGTCCATCTGTACCTCTGAAGGGGACAGGATGTACCTGAATCATTAAACTTTGGTGACCTGAAACCGGCACTTTTTCCTGCTTCATGAACAGCCTGTTCTTAACCACCTGACACACCTGTCTGATTTAGGTTTCCTCATCCCAAGAGAATATAGTCGAAATTGCTGATGATGGACTAGTGAATCATGTTCCTGAGGACATTATTTAAAAAGGCCTGGAACACAGCAGGGACATTGACTAACCAATGAGGTATAATCACGTAATTATAGTGCCCGGTGGTAGTAAGGAAAGCAATTTTCCAGTCATCCCCCTTTCGAATTCTGGCCAGGTTTTACACACTAGTTTTGGGGTATATCTTGGAGTACACAGTGCAGACTTGATTTATTTTGGCTGAAATGAGAGGAAGGCATAGCAGGTTTTCACTGTAATGGCACTAAGGCCCCAATAATCAATACATGGCTGTAGGATACCATATCTTATACCTATAACTTCCTCTGGCAGGCAAAGCAAAGGGATGTTCCTACCCTGTGCTTTGGCTATAAATGTCCCCATGGCTCGAGTCTCCAAGACTGATAGAGGGTAGATATGTCTCCTTAGAAGTGATATACTTGAAACCAGCCCTATAGCACGCTCACCTGTAGACTAAAAAATAGTGGCTATACCACTGTAAGCCAGCAACTGATGCTCAAAGTGTTGGGTGCAGATATGCACTGGTGAGCCGGACAAGGTGATCCAGATCACTGGGCAGAATTTTAAGTAAAGGTACCAAGTGGAACGTTCATAGACCCGAACCAAGACATAACCCAAAGTCTGAAGCTAGGACTAAACACCAGAACCAAGGGACAAAGTCTAGAAAACTAGAAAGAATCACGCAGTGAGACAAACCAGGAAGACAACTGGATTACAGAAGCTTCCAGATTGAGGGTAAATATCGACATTACTCTGCAGTTAGCTTCTCTTGCAAGGATCCTGATGAAGTCAACCATGTAAGAATTGGTCAGTCATGGAGGGTATCCGTCACGTCTCCGTCTACAGTTCCTGCTGGGCTGCTGAAGTTATTATGGTGACATACACCACAAATAAAGCGTGAGCTCCGCTCTAGTTTCACTGCAACTGTAGGTAGCTTGTTCTGTGCTGGGAATTAATTAGCAAGCCTATAGAACATCTAAAAACATCTGCATCCCTGGACTGAAGAGCTGTCTTTCCTCTGCTTTTATGAGTTTATTTCTTTACATGCTCACAAAGCAATCTAGTCACTCCCCGAGGACATTATTGTGCAATGCACGTAATTGCTTCTGCGGTTTGCGCATTTGGTAACTGGCACCAATTCCTTCCACCTTCTCATTTCACCACTCGCTGCAGCCCATGCGTCAAGCGTGCACCGTAGGCTTCTGACCTTGTAGATTCTGACACGCATAGCGCCGGTCCCTCCACCCGTCCTGGTACCTCGTATGTGATGTAACGTGCATAAAGGGGGCGGCAGTGGAGCTGGGGGTCCCATGAGACGGACGAGTAATTGGCATCGTCTCTTCGTCATACCTGACAAGATGGCATCCGGTTTTTGTGGTCTTGTCATTTACCTGGTTCTGGGGGTGGGGGCAGGCATGAGCCTATCGGTCACACGTTCGGAGGGGGGAATAGGTATAGTTCCCTTGAACGATGGTCTGCCAACCTGTCGAACTTCTGCTGGCTCATTGCTAATGGCAACCTGATTAGTACAGCATCTGTTATATGGATTTATAATGAACTAAACTTGCTGTTTCACTCCTCATATTCATTTATAATGCATTTTATATCTCTTCTGCTGCTTTATGGATATGCATTTTATTTTAATATTTTCAGCCCAGCTTGTGCCCTAAAATCTGTGTTTTGTGTCCTCCAACACAGGAGTTCCGGTGGAAATTGGGTTAAATCATCGAACGGCACGGCAATCAAAGCCCCCCCTCCCCAGCTCCCCCCCCCCTCCCCAACCCCAGCCCATTCCACCGCTGCTCCACTCCACATCCTGGCCACATTCAGCCCACTTTACACACCTTCCATCCCTCAGGGCCCGTTCACTCTGAATGGGCTGGTGATCAGTACCTTACACAGGGGACTTCAAAGGACAGGAAGCAGAACACTGTGCCCCCTTCTTCCAACACCTCCTAAGATGCTCCACTAGTAACCACCACCCCCCCCCCAGATCATTTCCACGGTTATCGTCTGTACTCACATAATGCCGTCTCCCACACAAGTGGCACGGTGAATTCAGCCGACAGTACAAGATGCAGTTCACTCGCTCCCTTTCTGCAGCGAACTCCTCTGATCTGATCATGAGGGTTTTCTGGCTCATGCTCTCACACCTCTGTAGTGTGACTGCTGCACTGTTTATCTGCACATATCCTCTCACAGAGGATGTCCTAGAGGACCCTAAGAAATCAATACTGTCTCTTGTTTGGGTTGCATATACATTTACATGACTTGCTTTTGTTGTTTAAGTGATGTTTTTATCTGAAGCGGTTTAGGATTTGAGCTTATATCAATCTGGATGTTTACCTTTTGCTCAAGGAAGTCGAAGGGGGGGAGCTCCTAGCCATGAACCACCCGCCTCGAGTCTTTGAGGCCTTTTCTTTAGAGTGATGCTACTACTAGATTTATCTTTCACACGTTCGGCGCCTGCTCTACACCCCAGGCGTGTCCTTTTCCAGAGATTCGCCTCACAGATCCTGAGCCCGTGATTCTGCCTCCTTTTCTCTACGGACCGACCCCAGCTCCCCACCACAGCCCTTCTCTTTCTTACGCCGGGGATGGACCTTCTGCCTCGGTGGTGGGTGGGGGACTCGGGTTGGTCAGGTTAGCCTTCTCCTTTGGCGGGATCGCTGCCGACTTGCACGCGAGCAAATGGACGGCACACGGCACCAGGTGCATCCACGAGGGGAATGGGGAGTGCTGCTCAATGGGCACCGTGGGCCACCTGGCCTTTTATTAACACGGGGGCTTCCAAGTAAGTCCAAGCTGCTTCCTGGTTAGTTCTGGGGGGCACAGAGTTCCCAGGGAGGAAAGCAGAAAGTATGCATGACGAGACGTCGCTCGCAGTAAAACGGCAAGCCAGATCCCGGCGATATTCACATTCAGCTTTCAATAAACTTATAAGGTCAAACTGATTCTTACCTCTGAGACTTTCTATGTTGGGCACTGGGTACTGTATGTGAGACAGATCTCTATCCCTCCCCATGGTGAGGCAGGCCCCTATCCATGCTGAGAAGATGCCTGTCCATTGTGAGAAGGCAGCTGTCCATGGTGAGAAGATCACTCCTAATGGCGAAACAGGCTGACCACTGTCCATGGTGCTGATCTTCCCCGTGCATCTAAGCCAGCCACCTTGGGTTTCTGGTTTGATCATGACGCCTTTTTTTTGGATTACAAATGACTTCTGTAACCCTGCTCCATATTCCTTGGTTGTCTGCTAAACGGCATCCTTCTCCACCTCCACAGCCACCTCCGATATTCTCTGTTTCACTGGCGAACGGTTCCGATGGCTCGACAGTTCCAGTCCTTTCCTTATGGTCTTTCTGTTGCGATTCTGTACTTTGCAAAATATATGCATCAGCTTGCACATAATGGCTGTGTTCCATGATCACCAGCAAGAAAAAAAAAACGATTAAATATTGATCTGATTTGCGATCTGTCGTTTCGTATTCCTGGCCCAACTTAATCGCCACACTTTTGTTGTTCATCATTATATTCCTTCTGTAGACACGATGCTGCCAGCCATGTGTGCCATTCACCCCACTTCTTACCTCAGCCACGTCGTTTCTTGTTCTTCAAACATCCAACAGACAATACTATGGAGTCCACATACTTCATTCCATTCACCCTATTCATGTATATACTGTGTGTCTGCCCTCCTGTCGTATCAAATGCACTATGTGTGGTCCGTGTCCAACCCCCATGAATTTAATTTGTACTTTACCCCGGTAATTGTATACATACAGCCCCCCATGTGTCTTATGTCGCGGCGTAGTCCTGGAGAAACGACGTCTCATACTACTGTATACACACGCCAGTACAGTCACTTCACTTAACTAAAAACAAAGTACATGTAAACACTTAATATTATTACTTGTGTTTCTTCGCATTTGAAGGACAGTAAGTTTGAGTTATAGACATTAGTTTCCAACAGGTGATCACAACAATCCAGATTCACAGGCTTACAAAAAGCATGTGGTTTTGCGTGTAAAATGTGTGTTTCTGCATATTGTTTTTTAAAAAAAAAAATGCAAAATTTAGTTCATTAAATAAATGTCTTTATCAGCTATCACACGTTTTTGCAGTTCACATCTGTTGTTTCCTGCTTGCTGCTAATAGTGTTACATTGAACAGCTGGTCAATCATCATCTTTGGGAATTAAAAAAAATAAATAAAAATGGCACATTTCACTGTATGGCTCCGAGTCAGACATCGCTTTGCAAATTCTTTTAAAACACGTTTGTGAAAGTATTGCTCTGTCTCCTGTGAGATTCATTAAACATGACAGACTTAGGTTCGCGCCATGAAAACAGCAAACCATGCATGCTGTGCTCATGTCAATTCTCCTGCTGGACGGACGAGGGGAAACCACTGACGCTGAATAAAGGCCCTTTTTCAGCAGTGAGATGCGGGTCCCATTTGCCTCCAGGTGTAAAGGAGAGGTCTCCTCTGAAGTGTCCCACCTGACTGCCCAATCAATGGCCCGCGCCGTCTCCCAGATGGAGGTGACATGGGAGATTACGTCATTCTTAACAGAATCTTCTCTCCTGGTCGAGGGTGAGGCTGCATTAACTCCATAGCAAGGAAATGCAGATCAGTACTGACATTTCGATTCTTTCCATTTTGAAAATAGATTCTAAGGGCCCAATTTTGATTTTTAAAATGTCAAAATGGTATGATCCCGCCCCCTACCTTGGCAAACTTAATCCACTACTCGGATTGGGGCCAGTACCACATACCAGTATCAGTATTGTACTGGGATAACAACCTTGACATTACTTGGCATTTCATCGCAAAGCTCATCGGTGCTATCAACCCATCCCTAAACAATGTAATGGTAAGCAAAGGCAACTGAGTGACGGGAGAAAGTGGACATGGGGTATGGGGACTAGCAATGCCAGGGTGGGGGAGTGCGTGCCATCCAGCCAGGTAACCACTGGAAGACTTCCAGGGCGCCGAAATGCAAGATTGAATATGTGGAATGTTAAAAGAGAATAACATGGTCATGTGACCATGCTCTACTGCTCTGTACCCTCAGGAGGAAAGGAAACATCTTCCCGAACCATGAATGGAGAAACCGTGCAGCCTGCGTTAAAGGGTGATGTGACTTGCAAGCAAATGAATAATCAAATGCAGGGAGAGAAAGGGACAGCCCCCCCCCCGCCTTTTTGACAGAAAAATTCTACTTCCCAGCTCTTGAGAACGTCCAAACTCCCATCCATCATGTATGAGATGGAGGAAGGACAGATATCCTATGATGGAAACTTTCTTTCTCCCCAAACGCTCATAATTCATCTGCCCGATCCCGTTCTTTTCCAACATGTGTCATTTATTTTCATTCACACTCTCCATTCCTGCTGTAACAGATAGATTTATTGTATGGCTAAAGCATTATATCGCCGATGTGAGCTGTGCAGTTCTGCCGGGTGAACTTTTGCGTATCGTGTTGAGAGCACTTGTAGTAGCAGCTAGCATAATGGCTAAAGACATGGACATCCATTGCCAAGGCTGACAGATTAAGTCCCAGGAGATGTCTCACCATAATAACTTTGATCAAGGTACTTGAATTGCTGTCGGATATGTCTATATAAATTGGTTAATACTGTGAGATACTTTGCATGAAATCATCAGCTAAGCAGTTGAATGCAGTAAACATGCTCCCATCCGTCTATTTTCGGAAACTGCTTGTCCTATTCACAGAGAGTCTGGAGCTCATCCCAGAGGCTACAGGCTTAAGGCAGGGAACAACCCAGGATGGGGTGCCAACCCATCACAGGGCACAAGGCAGGGAACAACCCAGGATGGGGTGCCAACCCATAGCAGGGTACAAGGCGGGGAACAACCCAGGATGGGGTGCCAACCCATCACAGGGCACAAGGCAGGGAACAACCCAGGATGGGGCGCCAACCCATCACAGGGCACAAGGCGGGGAACAACCCAGGATGGGGTGCCAACCCATCACAGGGCACAAGGCGGGGAACAACCCAGGATGGGGTGCCAACCCATCACAGGGCACAAGGCAGGGAACAACCCAGGATGGGGCGCCAACCCATCACAGGGCACAAGGCGGGGAACAACCCAGGATGGGGTGCCAACCCATCACAGGGCACAAGGCGGGGAACAACCCAGGATGGGGTGCCAACCCATAGCAGGGTACATTCACAGACTACTCACTCACACATGCTCACCTATGGACAATTTGGAAACTCCAGTTAGCCTCAGCATGTTTTTCGACTATGGGGTGGGGGGGGTAACCGGAGTAACCGAAGGATACCCCACAATGGCACAGGAGAACATGCAAACTCCACACACATGGAACCCTGGCAGATACCTGAACTAAGATCCCAGAGGTGTGAAGTGACAGTGTTAAGCACTGCAGCACTGTGCTGCCCCCGCCCCCCAGCATATGTAAGCAATCGAAAAACAAAAACAGCCCTACAGTATTCATTTTGCAGGTTCTGTGAATGAAATACTGTAAGTTCAGATGCTGATTGGCTCCCAGTGGTTCAGGGAGGTCTGAATGCTTAGGGTGTTGGATTGAGGGCCGAGTGTCACTCGCTACCCCTCTGTCATATGTATGAGCCCATGAAGCGGGTAATATAATATAATATAATATAATATAATATAATATAACACCTTATCGGTCCATGTGGAGAGGTTCTCTTTCTGCCTATCCCATCATGCTCTTCATGACACACATATAGGCGAGAAAAAATTTGTCAATGAACGGCAGCCACACACATGGAACTGGGTAGTTAAGGTCCTCGCTCAAGGGTCCACAGACGTGGACATTCTGCTGAATCCAGGGTTAAGCTGCCGACCTTCTGATCACAAGCACGGAGGCTCGGCTCATGGAGCCACACAGAAGCCACACAGGCTCCCAGAAGGAATAGATGCATATGTGAATTAACTGGAGACTTTAATAAGTCAGGCAAACTCAGTCAGGTAATCTGAGGTCAAAACCGGCGCAGACAAAACAGAATCCAAATTGCTATGCAAAAATCTATGGTCAAAGAGGCAGGCGTAGGTCAAGCAAATCGCAAGTAATGATCGGGGGCAAGGCAAACACAGAGTCTGGAAACAGAATGGGATCAGAAAGTCAGAAACAGATAACAGGGAAGCGCTCGGACTATCGGTAAACAAGAGGATCTCGCCTCTGTACCACCGGCAAAGGAAAGCAAAGCGGTAAGAGCAGAAACTGCAGTAATCAGCAGAAAGTAAACAGCTGGGAATGGGTGTGGCCTAAAATAGAGATCAGCAGGGACCATAAGGCACTGGCTGGACAGGGCTTCCCTGACTGGGCGGCGCATTTCAGCTGGGATTACCTGGAAGGCGCAGCTGGGCATGGCTGCCATGCTGAGGAATCCCTATGCGAGCTGAGTGACACCCACGGAGCTCCTCCGCATGAGTACGTGACACACACACATTCATTTCATTTGCAGAACACAAACACTGCCAAAAAATGGACTTTCAGGTTTAACATAAACTGTTTCTGTTTTGAGACGAGACGATCTAAAGCTAGCAAAGTCATCTGCCAGTGCAGTAAGAAAATCGTACTTGGCAAAATTTCCGAATTTCCGAAAAAGACAGTATGCGTAAATGCAAGCAAATTAATCTTATTCATAAGATGTGTTGTTAGTCAGTTTATTAATGAAATTAGAATTTTATCTAAACATAAGAAAATTATACTGGCTTAGATCCCCCTTTTAGTTTTTGCAGTGTACATGTACACAGTTGAGGACTTCTCTGATAGATGACTTCAACCTTGAGCTGTCCTTCAACCTCCATCATCAAGCTTGACCATTGGATGGGCCACCCACTGGGAAAAATACACTATTCAATTATTAATAATAGCAGCTATCTCATATGTAACTCTTTTCCCTATTTGTGGATCTCCTTACTAAACATCAGACTGGGAAATGACCGCCCTCCATTGGCCGGGCCCTTTTCTGTGACCCAGGTGTGCCACATCACAAGAGCAGGAAACACTCTGCCTCCCGGCTAACCTTTCTGAATGCCAAGTCATGCCAAGGCGCTATAAGAATATGCTGTATATTATTGTAATGTCAATATTAAAAGAACAATCGGATCAGGATTCCGATTGTCTGATTGCATTAATTCCGGAAACCTCACCCTTATGTGACTGTATTGACCGGAATGCTTATTTCTTTTTCTTGTTGGGGTGCGGGAAGGAGTGAAAGAAAAGTCATGTTTATAATTCGGGAGCAAGAAATTAAGTTCTGATTAAGCTTTGACTCGCAAAGTTTCCAGACGGCACCCACATTTCCAATGGGCTCGGAACATTCAAATGAGCAAATACGATCAGTTGTTAATAAAAATGGAAATGCGCTTCCCGGTGCCGGGTTCCTGGCTGACGGTATCCGGCTCTGTTATTCCGGCTGATTATCTCCGAGCTACGTGCTATTGTCCGGCGTGTGCTCCAGCTAGGCCAGGAAATAAACCGCGACCACTTGTGATTTGCCTTTGTGAGAATCGCCTTTGAAGAATTTGTCGGGGCGAGTCGACCTCATTAGGAGTTTCAGGAAGTGCGACTGCAGCATTTAGGATTGTTTTTCAGACCCCCCTACCACCCCCCACCCCCCCCAACACCACCTTAACTTTTTTTGGTGACCCAAATAGCCTCCCTAGGACGCCTTGATATATTGACGGTGCTGTTGGGATTGTCACCGTTAGCATCTCAGGCAGGGTGATGATATCATGGCTCATTTGATCTCCTTAAGAGTCTCTTAATGCACAGGGAAGCTTGATTTTTGGACTGATGTAAATCCTGTCGGGGAAGAAATGGCCTGTTAAATCAGCATCTTTTTGAGATAATCCCGGCAACTCAGAACGAGTCCTAGGAGATGCCGACCCGCTCCTACTTATAACAGCACAACCATTATTTGGGGTGCCATTTTTTAAAGTTTATGATATTTATATATAAATCCAGTGGATGTATATCCACTACACTAGCCTGCAGCCTTTCCCAGAAAGGAGGGGGGGTACGAGGCACCCTGCATGGTACATCCACCGGGGGTCTGGCTGTAGGTGTGCGGCCACCATCTCCACCTGCCCTACAACTTTTATCGTCTCCACCCCTTATCCCTTCGGTCAACAACATGTGGGACCCCTCAAGACCCCTGTCACGATTCAGACACTGGCATTCTGTCAATGTCCAGCTTTCGGTTCACCCTCATTTAACCTGATCCAACTCCCTGTGCTAATTACCACACAGCTCTTGAGCTGGATCATTTGTGGTGGAAAAAGGAAAGAACTAAACTACACAGGGCTCCGACCCCCCGGGACTGGGGTTTGAGAGGCATGTTCTAGGGGCATGAATAAAATAATCTCTCCTCTTCAACACAGTGTCATGCTGTCCTGTTTAGATGCACATGTCCTGATCTGACGGATGGCAGCAGCATCAGTGTGAGAATGAAGACCTTACTGCACCGCCGGTTGAGCTCCACACTTCTTGTCCATCCGAACCAGACAAAAAAACTATCAGAAGCCATTGAATGCAACTGAAATCAATCACAAAAAAACCGACATGATACGTCAAAAGCAGGAAAAAAAAAGGCAAAGCATTTTAGGGCAAAATAACTGAATGGATCAGTGACTCTGTAAGGCTGTCATAGGAGAAAGTGAGAAAAACAAAACAAAAGAATATATATATATATATATATATATATAGAAACACACACAAGACATGGTCAAAATGTCATGGGCTGCACCGCTTAGAGAGTTTCAGAAGCCTTAGTTGTGATATTTGTCCTGAAGGTCTAGGCAGGGGGAAAAAAAAACTGTAATTTCACGCTGTCTTCGGGGGAAATTTGATTCCTGTTCAGTGACAGACTGATAAATAGCAGGAGTGTCACCAGTACCCCCCCCCCCAACCTGGAAAAGGGAAAAGGACAGAAGGCCAATTGTTTTGGAAAGCATCCTATACATGTATTTGCTACACATACACACACATACACACACACACACACACACACACACACACACACACACATATATATATATATATATATATATATATGTGTGTGTGTGTGTGTCTGCAATACATGGCACTTGCCTATCTACCTATCTATTTATCTATCTATCTAAATTTAAACTTTCCAGCTGATAAGCCCACATTTAGCTACAGACGGTGTTATCGTTGTTTTTGTGTCGTACATTTTGACGCATTTCTACGTCTGGTTAACGACCTTAATTGGCATCACTAGGCACAGACGTGACCTTTAAATCAGCAGCGAGCGACAGCATTTTCTGCACTGCTATGTGCGACTCTCCGTCTGAAACGCCCCCCTTAATTCAGTCCCTGAAAAAAAAAGAGAGAGAAAACTCCTGAGAAAGCAGTCGTGTTTGTGTAAATAACCCGGAAATGTGCCCTGGGCTGTTACTCTCTGGGTGGCAGGCTGTGCTCTTGTACCCTTGAGCGAGCTGCTTGATATCCCACTCTATAAACAGGCGGGACTGAAAGCAACGTGGCTCTGGGTAAGAAATGTTTGTCAAGTGAGTGAAATAATTGAAATAAGATACTTCGCAGGTTGTCAGCAGCCAGAGTCACATGTCCTACTCAATTCTCTGAAGTACCGTGCGCCTTCATTTCCATACTGCCCCACCCCCCACCACCGCTGTCAAGCAGCATTGTTACCGCTGAACGCAAGCTTCCTCTCGCTCTCGCCTCTCACAATCCTCGGGTGGACACATGCAGCAATCTGCCCTGGGGTGGCCGCTGTCCGATGAGCACCAAGGCTGAGAAAACAGCTACTGCATGCCCAGATAAGGCTGCATTACCTGCCTTTTTAATGGACGCCCCCAAAAAAAACAGACTTTCCAACACTGTTACATTTTTCTACGTGCCTTTTTGCAGTGATATGTCTGTCTGATTGTCAGTAAGCATGCAATTTACAGCCAGATAATGAGTTTCACATTGCAAGTGTTGTCCTCACACGATGTTGACTTGGCAAGGGAACAGAGGAACTGAAAGCTGATTGGTCACTTCCCCTGTCACTCACTGATTTGAAACATATTATTGGCTAATAAAAAGTTTGCCCTTTTGTATGGAATTATGGCCCCTTTTCAGCCTCTCATTCTACAATTCTAGAATCACCCGTGTACAAGACTCCTGTTTCTTTGTCGGGTTCGCACATTTTTCACCGCTGACAGTCTGGATTAGGCTTCCATACACCTCGCGTGCGCCAGCGTAAATTTTTCGTGGCGTTTTCACAATTATCCAGCAGGCCGTGAATTAACACTTTCAGGATCTGCGGCATCTTCCTCAGTATCTAGATAGCAGGCCACTTCAGTTCATATACATTCAGAAAATTTGGAGAAACATTATTCGTCAGTGCACCACGGTTAACCTTCTTCACTTAATCCGGAAATTAGCTATGAAAATATGAAGATACACTGCAATGGAATGCACATTAGTCCCCACGAACAGACAGTAGACCGGCTCATTGCGGGGCAGCGAAGCCACATGTCTTGCCTCCGGCATTGGGCAGGATGTATGCAGTTTCTCCCTCTGTCTGCTTGGACTTTCTCCGGCCAATCCAGCTTTCGGTGGTTAGCCCAAAAACATGTGGTTAGGTTAATCAGTGACGCTAAATTGTGGGCACTGTGGTGGATTCCATCCAGGGCATCCCCTGTGCTGCTCTCCCGGGGATAGGATCCATGTTACAACTGTTTGAAAGACAGATGCGTCGATTATACCTACTAGTGCTTCGACGTTGCATTTAAACAAATTCATGCTCAACTAACGACACGGCCTCGAGGACACCACCGCCAAGCCTGGGGAGACAGCATACCCCGGGAGTGGGCAGTGCCACTAGGTCAGACCCTAAACGAACACAGAGGCATGCGATGTCCTAGCAGGAAAATGGCAGTTATGCTTGACTGACGAGGCCAGGCCACCGCTACCTTTCTGCCCTCGGTCTCAGCCTAAACAGCGGGCTGAGTCAGAGCTAAGTGAGTCAGCAGTAGAGTCTGGGAGGACTGTTAAGCTCCTCTTGCGTGGAAAAACGAATTCTTCCAGGGAGACCGTTCCCACTCCTGCCAATCAGCATCGGCTGCCGATCCGCCTCAGCTCCAAAGACCCAGTATCGCATCCTCACAGAGAATCTACGGCCTTGAAGACCTTCCCCTGCTTTAGGGGGGAGGGCAGCACTTCACAGGAGCTCTTCTGTACATAAAATTGTAAAAATTATGCAATTATGCAAGATGGCATTTTGTCAGGGAGCCCAAAATGTCCAGCAATACTCCTGGCTTCACCTTTAAGTCCTCACAGTGTGTGTTAGCAACACCCGCGTAAAGACCCACTAAACTTGAACCCTCCGCACCTTCTGTCCCATTTCGTCTCCCGTTACATTCCGACGGCATCCAGAAACACTCTTCTGGCACCCGAGCATGGCACTCCCCCGCTTTTTGAAGTCCAGATTACCTTCATCCTTCTGCATTCTTTGCAACTCTAATGAATTAGTATCAGGGCCGACAAGGTGTCTTGGCACTACAGCATTAGTTACGCTTAGTTGCTTTGCGGTCTCTTTTATTCTAACCCAGTTTCTACCCATTTACACATTTATAAATACCATAAATATTTCAGTGGCATTATTCAGGTTAAATAGCTTTGCACAAGGGTACAGCAGCGGCATTTGGGTCACGTGTCCGTGCCGTTAACCAGCATGTCAACTGCTGCTGAAGATGAGTTTTGCGTGGCAACCTAAAATCATGAGCTTGGAGCTTATCCCAGCAAGCGCAGGACCGTGGGACGCAAGTCAGACATACAAAAAGGACACCGCAGAGACATAAAGCACCTGCTTCTTGGGGGAGAGACTACCTTGTTGAAACCCACACAGATGTGAGGAAAACATGTGACCTTCAACACACACAGAGCACTGGAGCAGGAATGAAGCTCATGAGCTTGGAGGACATGGCTCTACTAATGGAAGCACTACACCCTCCTCTGTATTATTACAATTATACTCTATTTGTGGTGGGGACTGCAAGGCTGGATCTCAGCATTTGCTCTCCTTCACTTGTGGTACGAAAGACATACATGGACTCGCTTTAGAAGCTGCTAAGAATGTACGGTAGAGTGTTCTACATTTTATTTATTTTTTCGCTCTTAATTGCCTCGTATTTCCTCAAACTTTCATTTTATCAGCACTCGTATGCCCCTTAAATAATGTATTGACTAAACTGGATCAAGCTAATGAATCAAAACCGCGAAACGGCTGCAAACGTGCGATTGTGATTTGCGACGCGAAGCACCGAATGTGTTATGACTCATGACTTCGGGGTGGTGTTAGTCACGCCACTGCGGTATTCCTCTGTGTTCACATGTACGGGCGGCAGCATCTGTGCTATGAGATGAACATGGGCCACTTTCTTTGGCCTAGTTACGTTCAGCCCTGAAAACTGCCACCTCATTAAGGCCATGTTTTCCTCCCGGGTCATGCTGGCTTCCACATCGGCTGCCTCCTCTGTACGAAGTCATTAAAAAACATTTCTGGTGAAGGTGATGGCAAGTACTTGGCAATAAGTGGCTGGAGGCTGAATGGATGGATGGTGTTTAGTCACAATGAAAGTCAGAATAAGCGACTGTAATCAGGAAGGGGGGCATTCCTTTAGTATGAGGGGGCATTTTTTGTGAAGTACCCTGTGCGCAGACCAAGGTAAGTTGCTGGAACCAGAATCACAATCGTTATTGTGACATGACCGAGGCAGGTAGAGTTTTTTGTTGCCTAACTTAGCTCCTGTTTGGAGACGCCATGAGAACAGACAAGGAACAAATTGGGGCGATACGATGAGCAGATGCAGAAGAAATACAAGACAATATACAGAGCAGAAAGGGAGTAAATGCAAAGTATGTGACGAATACAGCAGTTTGTGCAATTTCAGGTAGTGGAATGAAGCTACGAAGGTGGATGAAGGGTTGATGGTAAATGTGAGAATCATCTGTGCGGATTCTTCAGCGAGATGAACGGCGACGGAGCTGTGGCCACCGGAACAGGACGCCATGTCCCCCGGCGTGGAGGTGCGGCATATGGCCTGGGTAGGACGTGCACATCCACAGCCTGTGACCCATTTGTACGCGGAGAGGCACACGGGGCGTTTCTCGCGAGCAGGCAAACCGTGGCGGCAGGAATGTGCGGGTGGGTCGAGGGGAATGATGCCGTTGGTGGTGGTGGGGGGGTGGGGGGTGCAGTTGGCATGAGTTTTTATTCCGAGGCACAGATGCCTCCATTTAAGCACGGTGCTCAGGGCCTGTGCGCTTCACGCCGTCACGGATCAAAGTATCTCTGAACCCGGGTCCAAGGAGATAATCGCTCGGCCGGCGGGACCAACCACATTACAAACAACTTTTAATTCAGGCCAAGGAGCCCTGCAGACTTTGCCTGGGCTGGAAAAATGGAGAATCGGTCCTTTTATATGCCCGTTTAACCCCAACATAGGAGAACGAGGGAGAGGGTGAAGATAGCGAAATGATGTCAGCAAATCAGGGTAACAAATATCACCCAGCTTCTGGTTCATTCAGTGTGTGTGTGTGTGTGTGTGTGTGTGTGTGTGTGTGCGTGTGTGTGTGTGTGTGTGTGTGTGTGTGTGAGCGGGTATACCTATCCTTATAGGGACACAATGTTCCCATAATGTGATAAATATCCGTTTTTTCCCCTTATGGGGACCGGTTTCTAAAACTCTATTTTATAAAAATTGGTGACTGCTATGAAAAACACTAACAATGCAAAAACTCTTGTATTTTGCTTGGTTACTTATGATTATGCTTAAGGCTGGGGGGGGGGGTTAAGGTTGTCATAGTTAGCGTTAGCATTTTTCCCATAGAAGTGAATGAGCGGGCCCCATAAGGATAGGTATTAAAAATATTTTTGATGTTGTAGGTTTTTTTACCCACAAAGATCCACGAAGGCAATTAAAAAACTAAGAACTTCAAAAGTCTCATATTTAGTTTGGTTACTTATATTTAAGGTCATGGCTGGTAGGGGTTAAGGTCGTCATGTTGGGATTACAGTTTTCCACAGAGAAATGTATGGAGAGTCCCCACAAAGATATAATTTTGAACTTCTGTGTGTGTGTGTGCGTGCGTGTGCCTGTTTGTCTGTGAGGGGGTGGTCTCCATACCCTCCATAATGCGACACACCTGAAGTGTTCTAAATGCTCACTAAAGTTTTGTTTATGCTGGAAATAAAACACTACCCGCAATCGGGGGCGGAATACTGATTATGTGCTTTTTTTTGTTTTTATTTTCCTGTTTTTCCTCAGAGAGTAAAATATGATGTTACTAGCAGACTAGCAGATTGTCCTGGGCGGACCGTTTGACAGGGTGGGATTGTACTGTTCGACACTCCGGTTATTTAGCCTTGTGTGCGGATTTCCTGCAGGTGCTTCAGGCTCCTTCCCACAGCTGAACGACACGCAGTGGCCCTGAATCAGGGGCTTATGTCACCTGTGTTATGCTGCATCATGCACAAACCGACTGACACACTGGCACTTGGTCCCAGTCGCACTTCTGCCTCATACTTTTTGTGTCTCTGGATTGGTTTGACATTCGCAGCAGCCCTGACTGGACAAGTGGTAACCGAATACAGTTTCTGACCTGTGCATTGATGGAGTGTCAGCTCTCCATGGCGATGGTGTCCTGATTCAGCAGTGAACGGCTCCCAGGCAATATCAGAGGTGCTAGTGATTCGGCAGCCACTAAGCTCTTGCCGCCGTGGTTACGGAATGCGCGTGTTTCAATACAGACTGTTTACCACGCAAAGCATGACATTGGCTGGATTTGTGAGAACGGAGAGGCAAAACTGCGGGCTGCCAAGACCTCAGCTCTGGGGAAAACCCTGGAGAGCGATAACTTCGTATCTTCGGGGTAATTGCTAGTGGCCCATTTTCTCTAACCACTTTTGCAATACAGGGTTGCGGGGGAGGAGGCATAGACCACAAAGCGAGGGCCACCCTGGCCGGGATGCCAGTCTACAGCATCCCCACGCTCACCCGCTATGGTCAATGTGGCAAATCTCTAAAACTCACTCAGTCAACAGTTTTGAGGACATTTCTATGGACTTCTGTGAGTTTTGGAAATTTAACAAATGTTCTCTGCTGGATTACATAAGGATTGAGTGAGTTTTGATTCCCGATGCTGTAACATATGATGGCGGAGCCTGACTTTAAGTCACTGGCGGCCAGATCTCAATAACAAAACAAAACAAAAACTGAACGGGGCGGCTCTTGGATAATTGCTCTTCTATTGACTTTACTGCATTTCTTTTTGGATGCACAGACAATCCAGAGCATCCACAGAAGGTCCAGTCAGGGCGAGATGTGAATCTCCGAACCTAGAGGTGTGAGGCCGCATTGTCGCCCGTTTATCTTTCCCATAAGATAAAGTGTAGCTGAAAGTAAGTAGCTAAATGTGCTTGACAGGAGTCGGCAGAGGTCAAAAAGCGTCGCGTAACCTTGCGGCGTGCGTGCGGGAAGTGCAAGAGGCGCTCTTTGGTCACTCCGCTCAGGAAACAGCAGGTCCTGTACCCCGATAATAGATTCTGAAATGGCCAATTTACTTGCCCGCAAAGATGTCCTCCGCTGTCTTTGGTGGGCCGAGCGGTGATGAGGAGATAAAATAGAGCAGCTGTGGAAGACTTGACAAAACGGCTAATAGGCATCGCACCCCCCAGACGCCCCCGTTCCCCGTGTGCAAGGTGAAATCGCAGCAGAAGAGAAACATTCCCCTGTGAAGTAATCGGAAAATGGGAGCCAAACTCCATCCGTTTCCTGCTTGGGCTCATTAAAACAAAACTCTGCCATTGCTAAAGTAAAGGGTTGAAAGGAGACATGGGAATGAGAATGATCACGAGCAGAAGAGCTGTGTCGTAACGGGGACGTGTCCAGACCAGAAGCAGAAGCATTTGGAGAACCAGTCTGGATGGAATTTCATTAACTCCATTTCCCATAAGTACCATGTACGCTTAATTAAATATGGAGTGCATTTATTGACTTAATGCAATTCTGGAATGTCACAAGGCGTCAGCTCTGACTATCTCAGTCCGGCCTACTGGAAGGAGAGTGAGTGGGATCTCCTGATGAGATGAAGAAGTGAGACCTACATGGAGCTGGGCTCCGAAGCTGTGGACCAGCCACTGGAAATACAACAGCTTTTACACAGGCTGGGTATTATTCCTGCAGTATTACCGGCGTACCACCCTTGGCATTTGGGTATCTTGGGTGGGCATCAGTGTTTGTATTGGGGGGGACGGTAAAATTTCTTGACCAGGGGTGGGGGGGAGATAGTAAAAATTATTGATTTAATAATAACACAATTCAATGACATCAACAAAAATTGGTTATATACAGAGTTGAGTAATTCAGGTCCAGAGAGTAAAGGTCCAGACCAGGATTTTGTTTCAACCAACCAGTTGAGCATAAAGAGTCACAGTCACAGAGTACTCAGCTGTTGGTTAAAACAAAATCCAGGTCTGGACTTTTACTCTCTAAACCTGAATGACCCAACTCCACCATATAAGGGGGTTCAGTGAAACCTGTGCGGATTGTTTGCTAAGTCTTTTTGTTAGTGCCACTGTAGTCAGGGCTCTGACATTCACTGGCAGGCTTCCAGGGAAGGAACGGAGAAGCTGTCCCTCGGTATGCCTGGCAGCAGGCCGAACACCTCCCATCGGAACAGCCTCAGATGCTCGCCCACCCTGCTGTTATAGCCAAAAGGAATAAGCAAACACCCATGAGCATAGAGGTGTGGCCTGTCTCCCGACGAATCACAAGGCATAGCATTATGACATCACAGGTCAAACTGGATGCATCAAATGTCATTAATTAGCAGGTGGTCTTACCAAAAGAATTATGGAAATCACAGTTAGATTTGTAAGCGGTCAGTCGGAACCTAGATGTGGGACACCCCATTGATCTATCGGCCATCATTTCAGTGATTTATTTTAGTTGCCATTTCTGCAGCTGAAACTTTTGAGGTCACATTCCTTACCACTTTATAAAACACTCCCAAAACCATTTAAAAAAATCATTTTACCCCATTAAGCTCAACATGGTGCCGCTGTTCATTCCTGTCATTTTTAATTGCCTCTTATCCAGTTAGGGATGCAGTGATCTGGAACCCACTGCACCGGGAACAAGGCCGAAGGTGGGCAGAACCTGGAGAGGAACCTGAAGCAATCTGGAGTGAGAGCAGGCACACTCTGTGTGCAGACACAGCAGGGGCTACACTCGAACCCGGAACCCTGGCTGTGCAAAGCTGTGCCTGTTGGTGCAACTTTTGTTTGTTTATCACATATCGTTCTGTAGCTCTGAGAAATGACAAGTAGTAAAAATGCAAAAAAGGTACTCACCTCTGCCGGGTAAGCTGTTCATTTATTAACAACCGATGGAAAATAGATGCTTAATGACCTGGTTCCTCTCATCTGATGTCCATTTTATTGGGCAAACGTTCCTCCTGACAGTTAGGTCCTTAGTGTTTGATAGACTTTAGTGTTTAGATGTCTGTCTTTAGCATTGATAGATTTCGTTTAATTGACTCTCCTGGCTTTGTGATCCCCGATTCATTTTTTCCCTCTCATCATCACTTATTAAAATCAGTTTATTCCACTTTGATGTGAGTTAAGCCTGTAATTATAGGTACCTCATTCTTCATCAATCCGTGATTAAATTTGTATGTTGATATAAATTGTGCATGTACATGTATAATTCAGTGCATAAAACTTATTTTTTTCCCTCAGAACTGCACATTTGAAGCATGAAATATCCGTTTTTTTGCATCTCCCTTGATATAAGCCTCCATAAGTTTGCATGCTAAAGGGGACCTTGGATCTCAGAATCGTGGTCAGGTACACCAGTGTTCTAAACAGGGTGCGTGCAAGCCAATCCACTTCATACTTACTGTACTGTGATGTCCATCGCCCAATCGGAAAGAAGCTCTTTCGAGACGTGTCGGTTCCACCAGTGAAAGGGTACTATCCAAAAAATAAGAAGAAGAATTTGAATTTTAACTTTGAGAATAGCCGCATGGTAGAGACAGAGTTGTGGGCGTACCCAATTTACATCTGAATCAAGCCTTTCTACAGGTTATGCCAGAGAATGCACAAAGAGGAAGAAACGCACTTACAGAAATGCGAAGAATGCTTGCTGAAGTCTTGCGTGTTTGACTTTGTAGCAGATCTCGCCGTCTACGCGTAAGCGATAGCTGCGATGCTGAACACCGCTACATCCTGAATAATTAAACACTTCTGGTAATAGCACGGTTCTCTCCAAAGCAGCCCTGAGCGTGCTGCACTTGTGGTAACTTACCCGTGTTAAGTGCTCTGGATGAAAATGTAAAATGCAAATTTGATGTTCCCTGACTCCGGATGAAACATCAGCTGCATATAGTCTTAGGTATTAATTAGGTACCTAATTAGGTGTCACCTAAAGTGTACTTGTGGTATTAGGTTGTAGGTATTAGGAACTGAGTATTATCTAAAGTGTACTTGTATTAGGTACGAGGTATTGGCTATTATATAAGTGTTCTTGTAGCATTTACTGCATGCTATATATTACACATTACATAAGGTAGATCTGTTGCATTAAGCGTTGCCAGAATGGTACTTGTGGTCAACAGAGGTAAAAAAACATTCACACGGCTGATGTCTCATTACAAAATGTGTCGTTATGTTTGAAGAGTGACCTTGATGCTATACATTGTGGAGTTGGGAAAACAGAGCTGTAAAAACATTCTAGGGTGGGAATAGTGTACATCATCCACCACCGCCTCATTTAATCCAATGGGAAGCAATGAGGGAACCAGGGGTTGAAGCCGCATGCCATGATCCCACCTAGCGTGTATTTCCAAGCCTTGTTTTCCTCATCGCCAAGGGTCCGGCTGAGGGCCGTGCACGCCGCTGTGGGTCAGACGCTGGTGGAGTTTTCTGAGCCGGGCCGCTTGGCATTGTCAGACAGATGGGTCCAATTTAAACCAAGGGTCAGTAAAGGAAAAAAAAAAAACAAACATCGTTCTGGTAGGACTTACCGCTATTCTGCTGTCTTATTCATACGGTAGAATGATGTGACACTGGTTAATGAGGAGATCGCCATGGCGACGTCCCCAAAAGTCTCCTCTCAGAGTAATTTGACAATAAACCTCTGCAATCGCGTTTGTGTGTCAGCTCTGCGATAACACCTGGCCTAAACAAAACGCGGACGCGGGTTCAAGCCCTCCTTTACGAGCTGAAGATATCCCTGCTAATGTTTGCAGGCTGGCAGATATTTTCACAACCTAATAAAGCACAGCAGCTCCCTGGAGCACTTCGGACTTGTCTCTTTGGGCTAATTTGCTCTGACGGGTGCAATGGAAGTCTTATAAGACAGCTTAATTGAAAGGGTGAAAAGGTCCTTTTGAATCCCAGCTTTAAAGACCACAACGAAACGAATCATGCTGACTTTGAATACAGGTAAATGCAATAAAAGGCTGTTTTTTTCCCCCTGCATCAAAGGACCTTTTGTAACTATATATATATAGTTATATATATATATAGCATATGCAAGTCAAACAACATACAAAGAGTTTAAATAATGTGATAAATTCTATAAAACAAACCGATTCTGCGTTCACGTATTGCATCCACGATTTATAGAAATAATCCCCTCCAGTGTACATAGGGCAGATGGTACTTCCCTGCTTTTATCTCAAGTTATTCAGGGATTGCGTATCGTTCTAACATCACGATTTCATCCTCTTCGTTGCATCCTGCCCTGCCCTCACCTGCATGAACAGGAGGCCCCAAATGGGCAGGTTGGCAGCATCCTGCGAATGTGAGCATGTACGCTACCCGCTGACCGTGGCTCCCTGCAAAAGGAGAACATGTCTCTGGAACGATGCTTAATCTGTAGACACTGGTCGATGCTGAGAGCTTATTTAGAGGGATCAGCTGATGTAGCTTACTGAACCCGAGCTGATATAAGATAGCACACAATCCCTAGGGGGGGCTTTTGTTGTCCAGTAGCATAACAAAAATATATAACTTCCAGCACAATGTACCACCCCCCGGCCCTCCGACCTAAGGAAATAAATTAATCGTAACTGTACAGAACAGCGCAGGTGGTAAAGTTAAGTCAGAAACATGCCCCCCCCCCCCCCCCCCCCACCCCCCATTTATGCCGGCCGGATCAACATCCACACGGCTGCAGGCACAAAGCAGGCAGACAGCTATTCACACCCTGTCAGGAATTAATTCCTTACAGGTTATTATTTAGCTACATGACAGCGTTTGGTCTGTTCTCTGTCTTCAATACAATCCTTTCTGCATTTATCTCACTCAGCAGTTTGGGAAAAAAAATGGAAATAGACACTCAGGAATGTTTTCTTCTCAGCGTTTGCGATGAATCAATGTTTTTTTTTTCCTGACAGTGTGTTTTGTAACACGTAGCTAGCGACGTGACTACTGTATTTAATTTGATGACCTACAGAACTCTTTGGAGGCCAACTATGTAGACAGCTGCAGAGCTAAAAACTATAATGGTTTCTACTTAACATGACAGAATAGCAAAGCAAAGCTCCAAAACTCACTCAGTCCATTTCTGTTCTTGCTGAGATGTGAATGATCTAAGGTCAGGCCTCCCCATCATATGTTGCAGTACTGGGAACCAAGACTCACTCAGTCCTCTTCAATGCAATGAAGAACTTCCACTAAATTGCCTAGGACTCTCAGAAATGCTAATTACTATTGAACTGGACAGAGTGAGTTTTGGAAATTCGTTCTTCAACAACACTGAGCACTTCTCAGGAGCTGAAACTCAGCCTTGACGCTACTGTTTGGGTCCAGAAATCCATAATGCCACGGAAAAATCTCCAGCCAAAGGCGATTCTTCCTCAAAGTTAAAAGCTCGCTGGACCCATCAAAGTCCTTTGTCGGCTCGGGCGTGATGTCCCCCCACCCACTGTGCCCCGCCCCGGAAATCTGGTCCTAATGGTAAACTCTACCTGCCCTCTGCCTGCCGATTGGCTCCTGGCAGCAGATGGACCATGGGGAGTTCACCAGGTGCTGGCAGAGGGCCCGTTTCCTGGCCTGGCTCCGAGAGGGCCGATGGCAGTCGCTCCCACTCGCGACCCTGGACTTGGACCCTGCCAGGCCGGGGGTACATATGGACCCCGCAGCCTTTGGAGGTACCGGCAGGACTTTTCCTTGGGGGTGGGTTCATGTATGTCAGCAGCCGAATGGTCCTTCTGCTTCATTGGGACCAGAGCAGAAGAGAATGCCTGCAGGCGACGTCACACTGGCACGGCAAGTCCTGCTCTACCTGACTGACTACCAGGCCCTCTACATTTTTGCCTGGTTTCATTGTGCATTTTATCAGAAATTAAAGCCAAATAGAGCATTTCGCCGTTCTCGTGCTTTTAAGTACAGCAATCCGCGGAGATGTGTAACAAAAGGGTACCGTTTAAGTAAATAAAAATAAACAGGCTGCCTGCCATGGAGGGTTCTATTTACCGCTCAGAACCGCGCTATTAATTCCGCCATGAAATTAGAATGGATTTATACGACACATTTTGATGAGATAGATTAGCAAGATCTCCTGAAGTCGCTAATATCCACTTTTTGAGTTTTGTAAAGCTGATTAAATAAGTCTTTGTATTAAAAAAAATTAAAAACTCAGTCAGGGGTAACAAAGCAGTTCTTTGGGCTGTGGAGTCGTCGGAGTAAGCGGGGGGGGGGGGGGGGGGGGGCTTGGCAGGCCGCAGCCTTGTGGCTAACATGAGCGGTGGACACGGCGATGGGGGACGGTGGTGGTTTCCTCTGTGGGAGGGGGGCAGAGGAGAACAGATGGCTTTAGAGGAGTGGAGAGGAGGCCGTTTGGGGGGGGGGGGGGGGGGGGGGGGGGGACATGGGGTGGTGCTGAAGAGCATCCAACAGGCCCTAATCCTCAGGTGCAGCACATGCAGAGCTGTGTTCCCTTTGTTTGTTTGGTGGTTGTTTGGCTGTTTCTTTATTTACATTTCTACATGTGTCTCTGTGTCCATTTACCCAACGCTCATTAACCAGCCCCCCCCCCCCCCCCCCCCAATAGGCAACTCAGCGAGTGTCATGTGTCAATTAATCGACCGCTCAACTCCATGTTTGTCAAATTTTATTATTGGCATACCTCTCCCCCAATTAAAAACTTTTACCATCAGCAACCCCCCCCCCCCCCCCCAAGGTTGGAAAATTTTACTGGGCCCAGTGGCTGCTGATAGAATTGTTCCCTTGGGGAAAAATAATTAGGGAACTAAGCAGTACACCTCCTATGAATTATTTACCAGAAGAGTTGATTTGGTGGGACTGGCAAACAATTACATGACATGGGGGTTAGCAGGTGGAAAGAGAAAATGAAGGAGATTGCAGATAGACAGCAAGGGGTCACGGGAGGTGTGGCCTGGTCTTAAGGGGCAAACTGGACCAGCCCCAGGCGTCATATATCAGACCCCCACTCTGCTTCTGGGCAAAGAAGGACAGGATTTCACGTTAAGGACAATTAGCACAGTTTGGATAATGGACTTTGTCACTTGAATAGGCCCCGCCCACATTTTACATTAGCAACAGCATGTACTTTAATCTGAAGAAACTTGCATGTTATGAGCCAGGTCTGGATATTTCCAGAAACAGTTCAGACTTGACACCTTTTTCAAGCATTTGGATGGTGATGGTGATGCTTCCAAATGCAGCCACAGCCCCCACCACAGATAAACCACCATCTGTATGCTGTAAGGACTATTTAAAGGTCTCCTCTCATCCGTAACCCTCCCCACTGGCACGTCGTGCTGGTCAGCGGATCTCTTTTTGCATACATGTCTCGTAACTTACACCTGTGTGGGGGTGTGGGGGGGGGGGAGGGGTAATGGGATTGACTGTTTTTCTGCAGCCATGCATACAAATGTCATAAGATACTGGAATAGTTTCAGCAAATTATCTATACAATGGCCATAATTTATACGGGGAGGGGCAAACCTATCATTAGCCAATGATATGCTTTGAGAAGGTGAGTGACAGTGATCGGGACCAATCAGCTTTCAGCTGGGGCCAGAGGCCCTACTCCACTATATACCCCTGCCAGGTGCCCACTGGAAAGGATACCATTCATACACAGGGCTCACATACTAAGGGTAATTCTTACAGCTTGTGGCTTGAGGGTGAGGTGACAGAAGCCCCCACCCCCAGCGGGACAGCCATCCCTTCCCTTCCCAGTGACGTCACAGCGGCTCCTCATCAGGCAGTTTGCTGCGTCGCCGCCATCCGCCCCATTTTGAGCCTGACGGAAGCAGCACCGACGAGACCCGGGGCAGAAGCTCTGAGTGGAGAGTCGGGCTAAACCCCGGCGACCTTAAAGCGCTACCCCTGTCGCTATGACAACCTCATTTTGGCTGCGCGGCGCTTTAATTTGAAGAGCAATTCCGAGCAATTCCGAAATGTTTTACTCACCCCATCAGCCCCCAAGTAGGACCTAAGAACCACTGGAAATTTAGGGAAAGGGCACGTTAGCCTTTGCAGAGCAGTGCGGCCATTATTCGCAGTTTGAGCGGCAGTCGCTGGAGCTGACACACCATATGCTCTTTTTAACATGTTTTAAATTCCCATCGCACTTTCTGTAGGTTCTAAACCAGCCCGAAAGCCTTCCTAATGAATTTATAATTAGCGTTCATGCGATAACATTTAGTATATAAATTAATCTTATTATTGCCAGGACTGCTCCCCCCACGATTTCGATTACCTCTTTTAACGACGTTACCTCAATAGTTAATGAGAAGGGATTAAACGAGCGTTTGCTTAATGTAATATTCAAATGAGGGATTCCAGTTAAAGCAAATGCGGACCGGATCATAGATAAACATGGATCGGCATCCCGGAACGATCTAGTGTGTAATGTGTGATGTGTGTACATGACATATTCTGACCCAAACAGAAAGTCCTTAGCAGAATGTTGGTGCCACATTGCTAGGTGGCACCAAGTCTATATTTTTTGTGCATTTAATTAAAAAATATGTCATGCATGAGGGATGAAATGTTCGGAACTGTGACATGGGTTTAATGTATTAAGACAAGCAAAACAAAGCAAAGCAAAACAATGTTGGAACGTAAACCTTTTATCTACCAGCCAATGGAGCTACAAATTAGAAACAGAAAGTGACTGCGACAAAAAGTAGAGTCAGTCTTTCTGCTATTACATTGTGTGTGTGGTGGGAGGGGGGGTTGGGGGGGCAGTGTCAGCGGTTTGCTAAGTTGGGGCCCCTTCAATAGATATTGCCCTCACTAGGATTCAGTCCTGATGCCGTAATGTAAAGTATGTCACTCGTCATACATAAAATGTGCAAAATACCTGCGACCCGCTAATTGTCTAGCGGCTAAAGCTCTCTCCCGTGAGTCCGTGGACGATTGAAGTGTCGCGAATTTCCCAATAGACGGCGACAAACCCTGAACTCGGGGCTCCGAAAAAGCGCTCAGGAAATCTCTACGATGCTCGACGACGCTCCTTCTGTAGAGCATGTAAACACGGGACCTTATTAAAATATGATTCTGTTTGTCCATAAATAATTGATGAGGATGGAGAGCCTCACAAGACAACTCCCAGAGGCGACCCTGACAGCCCGGTACACCTTGTTCCTCTTCGTGGATCAAGTGCTTCCTGGATAGTGCCGCTGAAGCGCGGATTTCTTCGCTCGGCTTCTGAAACAATGCTTCATTTTCTCAAGACAGGATATCCTTATGAAGAATTCCTCTCTTTGGCATTTTTTTTTTCCCAGCATTCCAAACACGGAAGTTAATTCGGGACTGGCTCCATGTTCTTGTTAGCCCACCCTCGGTTTTTCCCAGACGGGGGTTGGATCCTTGAGTTCCCTGCATCTTCTTATTGTTTGCCCAGATTGTCTCTGCATGTGCATTTCCGCCCCCCGGCCACAAATGCAATCACAGACTCATTTATGAGCCTCACACCTGGGTCCATTTTTCTCTCGGCTTTGCTGAAAGGAAATAAATGACTTATTACTGTATCAAAGGCTTCACAGTTCCCTCCATAGGTACTTGGTCTCTACCAAGAATATGTGTTTTTTTTCCCTCTGGCCTGACAATAACGTTTAAGAAATCCGGCTGTTCAAGGAATCTCGCCAGTTCACGGCGGCGCTTCAGTCTAGGCGGGGTGCGCGTCTCTCTGTTGAAGATCGTGGTAATTAACCTCTGGAATAACAAGCGCGTGGCGTTGTGCCTCCCAGTGGTAATTAGGGTTTAAACACGGTCTTGCGGAGCTCGACAAGTGCAGGTGATCGTATACAGATGTGCGGACTGCCAGCTCAGCTACTGAGACAGGGGTACGTAGGGTCGCTACTTCGCTACGGGTGGACAGGAGACATGCCCTGATTCCATTAGAGACCCTCATGTTCCCTGGAGTTGGGGTCCGAAGCTGTGGACCAGCCACTGGAGATACAACAGCTTTTACACAGGCTGGGTATTATTCCTGCAGTATTACCGGCGTACCACCCTTGGCATTTGGGTATCTTGGGTGGGCATCAGTGTTTGTATTGGGGGGGACGGTAAAATTTGTTGATCAGGAGTGGGGGGAGATAGTAAAAATTATTGATTTAATAATAACACAATTCAATGACATCAACAAAAATTGGTTATATACAGAGTTGAGTAATTCAGGTCCAGAGAGTAAAAGTCCAGACCAGGATTTTGTTTCAACCAACTAGTTGAGCATAAAGAGTCACAGGCACACAGTACTCAACTGGTTGAAACAAAATCCTGGTCTGGACTTTTACTCTCTGGACCTGAATTACCCAACTCTGGTTATAAATGGCAGGTCTGTTTTGGGTGGATCCATTTGAGTGGCCACTGTCCACCTTTTGCCCAATGGTAGCCACGCCCCTGATGACATTCTGGATTGAGGAACTGTGCCGATAATAAAAAGGTATTAACTGACCTCTAACTGTGACTCCAGTGGGCAATGTCCCTGTTTCCTCTTATACCTGCCCAAGGGGCTCTTCTACACAAAGCTTAATTTTACTTTTTGGGTATCACGTTTCTGTGTATTGTCTTGGCTCATGGTGAGTTTTCAGACTTTGTGTTCATTCTGCGGCTGGAGAGAACGGGACAAAAGGTCACCTAGATGCCCCATGGGGTGTCATATCCGCTGGACAGCTGCCATATCACCCTGGGGCTTTTCTCTGGGTCGACTTGGTTCTGGTGAGGTTTTTGTGTCCAGCCGTGTTTTTTATTACAAGGGCCTGACTGGACCTGCTGATTCACTGAATGCAATTAAAATCACATTTCGCTGAATGCGTTTAACTCCACTCCTTTTCATTTTCCACTTGTGTTAAACTAAATTGTTGTCAGGAATAATTGTAATTATGAAAAATGACTCATGTTCCCAGTAATGTTGGTTTTTCCCTTAAAAATTCGCTATTTAAATCAATCAACATTTATAGCCCTTGAGCAGTGAACTAAAAGGATAAATTTTAAATGCAAATAATCACAAAATGTGGGGTATTGACTTTGCTGAAATTTTACAAATAACCACGTAATGCGAATGTATTTCTTAGTGGATGTATACAAATATTTTGTTATAAGAGATGAAAAATCTACTGGGTCCTCAGCTAAGGCTTCCTGTAATTTAATCTGTAAAATGATACATGAGAAATGGCACTAAGTATTGCATTCATTTCTCAATTATGTTTCATTTATTATCAGCATGTGCTGGTTTTAGGCTTCGCTAAATCTTTTTGGCAAAATGTCTTTGAAAATCACCATGTCGTCGTGTGGAAATCTTACCCAAATTACAAGTTATAAAAGATGGGCTGCTATTTCCAGACCAGGAATTCATGGAGGGCAATGAACAAGGACACAGCGAATGGTTCTTGCTTCAGCAACATGGCGGTTCAGTAAGTAGCCCTACTTACTCACACCTCGAGGCGACGGAGGTTCACATCCCAGATGAACGCTTTGTGATACATGCATGTTTGTGCCATTTTGGACAAGGCCGGCTCTGCTTACAGAGCTGAAAGAATTCTTGTGGCCTTTCCAAGATCATTCTTCATAACTCGCCTCCCAAGAATGAACTCGGGATGCAATGAATCATTGGACTGTTCTCCTTTGACAAGGATGCAACTGATGCATCCTTGATATTTGGGGTAGAGCAAGAACGACATGCAGGGATTCTTGCCGTCCTCCATACCTCTGTTCTTGAGTATTGGAACTGCTCTTTGACAGTGGAAGATGGCGTCAAACAGGTGCAGGAGACCGCGAGAACGGTCACATACGTATGTTAATAAACACGCATGCAGTCAGAGGCTAATCGCGCCACTAAATCGTGTATGTTTGTTTAAGGTTTTATTTGTCCCACGCACTCACATGCACTGAGCAGGGAAACGCTTTTCCACCGGCTACCAGGATGGTGCTCAAAAGGAAATATGTAATACAAAAAAAATCAAAAAGATAAGAATAAATGATTACTGTTAGGAATGGTTGAGAGGCCAGAGGCTTCAGGAACCAGAGAAGGCCATGTAGTTCCAAAAGGTGCAAACATTTATTATCCTCTCGCACAAGAGGGCACAAATACAAGTATTAACAACAAAAAATCGCCCAAAACAGGTTATATCCCAGCAGCCTCTGGATCCATAACAACTTCTCCCTTTAGCACCTTCTGCGGGGTTTATATAGATTCCAACCCCTCCCCTTGGGACAATTAATCTAACAATTATCTTCCTCAATACAATACATCCTACATACACAATTCTAAAATATACCATCCAAGCTACAATTTTATTCGGATTTATTCATAATACCAACAAGGACTAAAATATCAGTTTTATTGTAATATGTAAAAATTCTCCCCCCCCCCTCCCCACTTGGTTTTACCCAACAATTGTGAACACCCTTCCCCTCCCAAATCACACAATTGCAATGGTACAATCCATGCACAATCTTGGTCAGAATCCATAGTGGAAGGGAAATACCCAAGATATCCACATCCTCCCCATCACTATACTTAACTTTATAAAATGTTGGCCAATTAATATTAACATACAGTAACATAACAATATTGTCAGGTTCCAATCCGTGACAATTACAATAAGAATAACAATAAAAAAAAGGTCTGAAATGGTGGCCTGTACAGCAGAGGTATTCACAAACTGTGGGGGAGGGGGGAGCACCCAAATAATTACTGGGGGGCACTGGGGAGGGAAGTGGGAGCTTTTCAAATATATATATTTTTTAATAATGTGATTATATGATGCAGACAGACTAACCTAAAATAAAAATGTGTGTGTGTGGGGGGGGGCGGGATAGATATATTAATTTATATCTATCTGTGTATATATATATATATATATATATATATATATATATATATACACAGACAGACAGACAGACAGATAGACAGATAGATAGATAGATAGATAGATAGATAGATAGATAGATAGATAGATAGATAGATAGATAGATAGATAGATAGATAGATAGATGCGAAGGGTTACAATTTTTCAGTCTTAGGATTAATGTCCAGTGCTAAGTTTCTGCACCAAAAAACTCAGTTCGCTAGCTTTGCAGATCCCTATTCCTCATTTGTATAACAGGTATGCCACGGCTCTCCTTTTTTATTTGTATAATTGCCTCCAGGAACAATGGAAGGCAATCTCCAGTTCAATTTGGCACTCTTTCAGAGCCGCCCCATTTGCAATAAAAAGTACAGCTGCAAGAACTTCTTGGGGAGAAAGTTTGCATTTTCTGGCCAGATCGCAGAACAGAAGTTTGTGGCGGAAGATGAGAGAGCAGTGGTTCAATCTGGCGCTGGCCCATGGGTCTGGTTTCTCCAGGCCTTCCCGAGCCAAGTGGAGTGGGAGGGGGATCTCGCCACCCACTCCTCACCGCGTCCTGGGAGATGGGTTCATAACTCAGATACCGGGACACCTTGCTGAGGCCCTGCTGGTGAGCCCCAAAAGCAATTTGGAGTCCCTCACTAGAGACTAAGTCACTTTTCAGATAAGGTGAGCCAGGTGAGGCCCTTGTAAAGGAGACAGCTGCTTCTCGAAGCCTCATTATGGAGCGAGGGTGATCATCCGGCTGATCATGTTCAGACCGAACTACTGTGAGCAGGGCCACTCATGAATTTGCAGTTTAGATCAATATTTGGTACTTGGTACGTGAAATCAAAGGCTGGAGACACCAGGGATACAAGCGATCAATTACGATAAATACTGTTTTGCGCCCTTAAAATGAAAGGAACTCAGTTACTGTTTCTTCCAGCATCTAAATATTTTGCATGCAACCCAACCCGCCCCCACCCCCCGCCATACCTCCGAATGGTGAAGTCCGTAGTGAGTAATTAAATTCTAAAACCCATTTTCCATGCAGCGGGGTGTGAGAACGCCAGCTGCCAGGGGTCATCCCAGATGTGCGCTCAAAAGCGCGAAGCGATCGCGCTCCGGAGTCGTGCACTGTCCACCGCCTCCTGTTAGGGAGTTTGCCGAAAGTTGGCCGGGCTTCAAAGCTCGCTCGCTCTCGGCGCCGGCATGGCTCTCTCGGCGCCATGAAACCAGAGCTCTGTGCGAACTGCAGCCGGCGATGCTAACGGTTAGCGCTCAGAGTCCGCCGAAAAAGAGTCCGCTCGGGCCTTCAGACGGACGTGGAATCAAAGCCACATGAATGCTGGTGCACAAGGAGTACATCTGTTGATGTGTGCATCTCTAGGGCGTGTAGCGTTAGATATTCTTTGGGCAGGATATGTTAGGGCACTTATAGACATGATAATTACCCTGAAACCTCATCTACATAGTGACCACCATGGGTCATGAAAAATGAAACTGACGAGCAGAATTCTTGGAATAGGTTTCTTGGTGCTTTTTTCAGCACCTAAATCCCAACTTGACTTAGAGGCCTGTGGATGTACAGTGACAGGCACCCCACTGCGCACACGCTGAATGTCCGGAACATGCCTTTCCAAGCCAGGGGGGTGGATCTGCACCACCAGCATGGAGAGATTGCGAGGGGAGACGGTCTGCCTGGAACACCCATTTTCAAAGCGCGCGTGGAAAAGCTACGCTCGCTCATTTGACTCAGAAGAATGTACCTGCAGGTCCCACTGGGACGAGAGCCGAGCGGAGAGTTTCTGGACTGTGATGACGCGGTTTTTTTTCAAGGTGGAGCGTCTGTCTTTGGATACCGAGGAAGATACAGACGAAGAACATGGAAAAATGGAACACCTGCTGGGCTCTGTCTTTCAATTAGCGTACCAGGAATTGCAATTAATTAGGCTAATTAATCACTATTATTAGTTACATTTTTTTAGCCACTTTATTGGGGCTACCTTGCAGTGCTTTTGTCCCATAATCCTTCCTTCACAGAGGTAGAAGTGAGTTTCACTCAATGCCCTTGACCTTGCTGAGAGATGTAATGTCAGTCGGTCCTTTTGCCCCACCGAGGGTAACTTGCAGGAGATCCAGGATTTAAGATGCAAACCTGCTGGTCCAATTTGCTCAGGGAACGGTGAGATTCAGAACTGGCATCGAACAGCAGAGGGCAGAACTGCTGCTGTACAGGTTTGCTGGCTAGTGCACTGCATGGCGCATCAACTCTGATGGTGATCTCCAACAGAGAGTATAGGTAGCACGTGCATTAGCGTCATACCTCACCCATCTGGAAAATTCTAGAATAGGTACCATATGGTTCTTTTTGAGGTGGGGGAGGCCAAGACATCCCCTCATCTGGCTCCCTCCATTTTCCTTAAAAGAGGTAGATAGTAGCTTCTCCCAGGTGTGTGCTCTGGAATCAGTGACCTACTGCGGAGGCTCCCATGGCAACACTGGAATCCCAGGAGAGCATCCTCCCCTCAACAAGGAACATCACCCGATCGCAGAATTCGACTGTCTGGATGTCAGCCGTGGGTGGACATCCACGTAGGAGGGGCCGCACTCAACAATAATAATAAAATAGAAACATTAGAAGACTTTTGGTCTGGTTCACATCTGAAGTAAGTTTCCATCGTAAAAGTTTTGAGGGGGTTTTGGCAGATATGATTTTCGGACTCTTTGGAGTTAGAATACAGGACCTTAATTCGACACAACTTTAAATGCGCAAACATGCTGCCGCTGGCCTCTGTAGAGACGAACGTTGCCCCCAGAGGAGGAGAAAGATCAGCTTGTGGATAAGGATCAGCATATTCAGGCTACGTGAACGAAGGCGCGTTTAAGAGGAAGAAAAGAGAAATAAAATAGCAAAGAAAACGAAATAAAGACCAAGCTTTAGGGTTTTTTAGCAGAAGGGAATATTTGCGGCCCAAAGAAATTTAATCCCTGATTCATTGACATGTTAGTTTATCTTGCATTTCAGTTTTACCACCATAGTAAACCAAGCAAAATACAAGAGTTTCTGCATTTTTTGTTTTTTTATAGCAGTCACCTATTTCTATAAAATAGAGTTTTCCCTTATGGGGACCAGGAAACCAGTCCCCATAAGGGAAAAAAACGATATTTATCACGTTATGGGGACATTGTGTCCACATAAGGATAGGTATACCCGCTCACACACACACAAACACACACACACACACAGAATTCACCACCCTGCCTCTGTTTTCAGCATCTGTTTAATGGCAGGACCGGATATATGGTCATTCAGGGTCACAGCCACACTGAATTCATCTTCCTAACTGTACAGTAAACATTTAAAACTATCTGGCAGCATTAGCAATTAGCCAAGGGCTAGCGAGACCGGCAGGGTCTGTTATACACCAATCTCAACGTTACCGAGTCGGCCTGTCTGGGTTGGTTTACCCCAAGTAGAGTCGGTAGATGATCGAATCCTGTCGTACTCTGTGTCTTCTGCGGGCAGTTGGTGACTCTGTGGCTCAGGTCTAGGTTGTGATTAGTAGGTTGCTGGTTTGAATCCCTTGGTCAACCATGCAGCTGTGTCTGTCCACATTTGCATTACCTGAAACGTGCTCCAGGGGAAGTGGATAGTTGACTGACTTTCTCTGTACTCAGATTCCAAACTCTGCTCTCACCTCTATATATATGTGTCAGTTTTTATTATTTTTTTTATAGGAGAGCATTTTGGGATACGAGAAAAAAACACATTCAATGTAGTCGTATAAATGGTAAATAAAGCTTCATTTTTAACACTTTTATTTTGTCATTTAGCCAGTGGCGTCCACTCAAAGGCAACTAGCAGCTTTACAGATGAATGCATCTCTGAGTTTTTTCTGAGCTCAGGAATTTTCCGTCTCCAGATGCCTCAGAAATTTGAATTAGAAACTCAAAAGTTAGGGATCCGTGCCTTTAACTGCTTCACTATCCAGCACCCTACTTATTCTCATTAAAAACACATGCGAAGAAGTCAATGAATTTTGAGGAGCCTGTCTTACAAAGTTCTCCGCTTACTTCATCGGGATAGAAGGCAGTGCGAGAAAGGGCGAGAGGAGAGAGAGACTCCGCTGCCAAACAGCTGTTAGCTCGTTGGGTATCTTTTGTTTGCTAACGGCCAGATAGGTCACTTTTGTTTGCGCATTCATCTGTATCCCTTTAAACGAAAGGACTTTTCATCGATGACCAAACCCCTGAGAGATGTCTTGGCTAGCATCCCAGACTGTGAAAACTTGGGGGGGGGGGTGTGATATGGCTGTTTCGAATGCAGAATTTTAACTTTGTGGCCGGGGGTGTGAGTGACAGCCTTTTTGGAGGGAGGTGGTTCACTTGATTTAGTCTTTATTCTGCAGCCATAATAAGAAGCAGGTAAACCCCGTGCCTGATGAGGATGATCAAAGATCAAACCATCTCTCTGGATATTGTCCCTTAGTCTTTTCTCCATTCTTCCTTCCACATTGTACCTTATTTTTGAGTACTATATGACATCACCCCTTTACAGAAGTGCACGGCTGTGTTTAAACATCTCCTTGACACCACCATTCCCATATCAGTACATCTGTGTAAACTTTAAGTGTGAGTGTAGAACTATTAAATGGACCGCATGCATTAGTCATATTTGTTAATCCACCCATGCTTACTTTGAAGTTGTTTTAAATTTGAATTCTTAATTAAAGGCAATAAAAACAGCATTGGTTTGCTTTCTGTTCATGCCTTGTTTTTCTTCACTTTGCATGAATAACAGTTCTCAAATATTTCCACGCAACTGCTTTTGTAAGAGTATGGCTCTTGTATATTTCTCTTTTCCGTACACGATCCATCGTGACAGGGCAGAGTCTTTGGCCCCTCTGATTTTGAGATTTCGAAACCCAATTCGGCACAGGAACCCAAACAGCCTCTGCCATGCAAAAACAAAAAAGCACAAAACCTTCCGACCTCCTCGAAACGTCATCTGTGCCACGAAGGGAGCCAGTATCCAAGACCAGGGTAAGCAGACCACTGTGTAAGCATCTGCAGACGTCGACAGGAGTTTCTGAAGGCGTTTCTGAAAAAAGACCCAAGACTACTGTTTAGGTGCTTATCCGATCATTTTCAGTGTTGTAACAGGCTAGTATTCTTTCAAAGTGTAATTATGACATCATTTTAATCGTTTGTTTTAATTTATGAGCCCCCGTGTCTCCCAGGGACGTCAGCCTGGGGAGGTATGTACAGCCTGAGTGGCACCTGTGCCAGCTTTAAACTTAGAACCTATTTTCTCTGCTGCCAAACTGTGCCGGGATCAATGGAACATTCCTGTGTCATTTCCTTGCTTTGAGGATGGGCTGCCTGCTCTGTACCACGGAGGCGCTGTCAGTGGTGCTCCGATTCTCCGGCTGCAGTGGCAGGAAGGTTAACGATTTAATTTAATCCGGGTCCTGGGGTATGTTAATTGTTACTGTGTCCCCAGAGCATTCTGGGTAGATCGGCAATGGTCTCGCATCAGTACATGGCCTAAAGTAAACAGCGGCGTATCTGACGAGCGGTACGACAGACATTCTCGTGCCTTCTCACGTCAGATTTCTCATGACAACGCGGCGGTTTGAGGCATCGTGCGAGCTTTTACTCTGCCCCCTGGCGCTCGGCTGTCCTGACGCAACCTCGCCAAGGAATCCGCACCATCTGTGCCTTCGTAGGGGTTCCGGATTTCTTTAGCTCCAATGGCTGTGAGACACTCGGTGACCCGAAACGAGGACGATCAAACCCTGAAGTTAATGCTGCTCATGTATGATTGACTGAGTTATTAAATCACGATTCATTTTTAAATTTCCAGCTGCATTCCTGCCTTCGGCCATTCGATTGCACAATAAGTCACCTATGGCCTGGGGGGGGGGGGGGGGGGGGGGACTGCCTGAATGGACCGGAACCACCTAGGCACATTCACAGAACATTCATTTGTTCGCTGCCTTACCCACTGTGTAATACCTACTGTGCAAAACTATTTATTACTGAGTATTATCTATCTAACATCACTACAGCACATACTCTTGATGAAGGCTGCATTTATGCTAATGATTGGGGCCATGATTCACACCCTCATGATTTAAATTCCATCCCTGCTCTGCTTGTATGGAGTTTGCATGTTCTCTCCGTGCTGTGTGGGTTTCTTCCCGCAGTCAGGATATGTGCTTTGGGTTAATGGTCTCTCTAAATAGCTCATAGCATGTGTGCCGTGTGCTTCCAACAATAGGCTCCAGGCTCACGGCAAACCTGTACTGTATAAGTGGCTGGAAAATGGGTGTGTGGAGAAACGTATCACAAGAATCACAGTTTTGGTGAACATATACAGCTAATATATGTAACGTATGGAACATGGCATGGTGGTTCAGTGGTTAGCACTGGGACATGGGTTCAAATCTCCTCCAGGGTACTGTGTGCGGAGTTTGCATGTTATCCCTGTGTCATATGGACAATTACCAAATTGCCCATTTGAGTGAATAGTATGAGTTGGTGGCCCATTCTGGGTTGTTCCCTGGATTAGGACCCTTGGGGCTGGATCCCCTACAACCTTCAACAGGATAAGTGGTTTCAGCTTTGGTCTTACGGCATGTGGTGTATCCATGAAATGACCTAAGTGGGATGCTGTCCAGCAGTAATCAGCATCGAGCCCTGGATGAAGATTGAGCGCGGTAAAGCAGCCCCTCAGTGCGTTTGAGAGTCACGTTAGGCTAGATCTCTGGGGTCTCTGTTGTTCCGTATGATTATATGCCTGCAGCATCAACATCTCCTGGCATGTAAGTACCGTGTACCATTGTAGTTTGAGCTGACGCGGGAGTGTCGGATTGGGGCTGAACGTGTACTCATCCGGGAAAGTAAAAAAAAAACTTCTCGTCACATACCGCGGTAAAAATTCAAGTGTATGGGATATAAAATGCATTGAAATGAATTCATCATTTTTCTTGCCACCAGTCGCTCAGTGTAGGTGTGGAACATGCAGTTCTGAAGCCGTGGGGCCGAGGGATTCTGAAGTTTAGGAAGATGTTCCAAGCCACGAAGCGACGTGCTCAGAATGAGCAGAACTGCGCCTTTTTCTTATACGGTTCCCTTTGAGCTGCCTGTCAGCTTTGCTGGTTTAGCTTTCTGTTAGCTGTTAGCTCTTTTAATGCTGTCCCTCAGGGAATCCGGAAAAAGTGGTGCAAATCCAATTCGTGACCCCTCCCTCTCAAGCCACCACCTCCCCCAACAACGCACAATACTAGCAGAGGGCTGTTTGACGAGGAGTGCGATTGATCGCCGCTGGTGGTGCTTCTAGAAACCCCCGATTTGTCTGAGTGCCGGTTTCGGCTTGGTAACTCTGTTTGAGGAGAACATAATGCCGTTCTTTGTTTTTTCGCTTTTTTCTCCGCGCGTGCTTCCCTGTTATTGACTGTACTGCTGGTAATGGACGACCGGCTGATAGTCCCCTAATTGGCTAATTGATCTGCCGGAGGAGTCAACAAAGAGTTTCGCTCGGTGGTGGGTCAGCTTATTCATTAGTCTCCTGTGCAACCAATTTATGCAGTGGCAGTTTAGTGTTCATCCTAATGACAAGAGTGTCACGGTGGGGGTGTTCAACGGTACTGGATGCATTTAATTCCGTTTTCATTGTAGTAAGAACAAAGAACAAAAGTACCTGACACAATTTACGCTTTAGTATCATACTAACAGTAGACAGTCTTCATTGGTAATAGCCTCAGATATGAGGGTCTTTTTGCTGACATTTTGCACTGTACAGCCAAGGCTGATTCTGATTGGTGGGAGAAGGGGAGTTACCCATCTCCCCCGATGCCTGCTAAAACCACAGTATGTGATTTAGAGCTGTGATAGACCTTCATTTACTCAGGAATGTGCATAACTCTGACCGTAAGTTACGTGCTGCGAGAACCGGTGCTGATCCAAGATCCCAAAGCCACCAAGGTAGCACTGCTTCGCAGCAAGCAATAGAGTACAATAAAAAAAAATTGTGTCTGACAGGTATGTGTGTGCGTGGTTAGAGCAATCTGATTGGTTATCTCTCTGAACCAATCATTTTTCCTTCTGCCCTCAGAACATTTTTGTGTAACTAAAACTCCCAAGTTTTGAGCCAGAAAAAAAAAACAATGAATATTTAGTGTCATCTATCTACCTGCCATAACATCTTATCTAGTAGAACATTCGAAGGAGCCTGGAGGCCACCTGAGGAAGCACAGGGTACAAGGCAGGGAACACCTGGGATGGATGCCGTTCTGTCGGATGGCAGAAACACTCACGCAGTGACACTCTGAGTGCAATTTAATGACACCGATTGACCAAAACCACATGTTGAGGATATTTATTCAAACATGGGGAGAGCATGCAACCTCCCCACATACAGATTTATTGGTGCGACTCAAGCCTACAGCCTATCGGAGATATGAGACCACATTACTGTGAGCCAACGAATAAGAATTACAACAATTATTGGCCAATTATATTCATGCACACAGAGAAATAGTCTCTGGTTGTCAGTGTCAGTGTGATCTTAACATTGCAAGATTTAATACGTTTAATACTATTGCTATTGCTGTTAAATTGGTATAGCAGATGCATAAGCATGAATCAACAACGGATTAAGTATTAGTGTTTAATTGATAAATAACGGGAGATGTAGGCTAAAGATTACAGGAACAGTGTCTCACAAAACACTAACACTGCATGTCTCTCGGACAAGGTTTCTGCTTACAATGAGAAGTTTATTGGATTCAAGTCGAGCCAAATTGGTTAAAAGCCACCACTTCTCTTCTCCCGAACACTGGGGTGACAGGATTCAGTCCATTTGTGGTTCTTCTGCAACCGCAGATTTAACACCTGGGAAATTGTTTGTTATTTTATCTTTACAATCCAATGACCCCCCCCCCCCCCCCACCACCACCACCTTCTTGCTGTCCTCTGCATCTTTTACACTGTATAAAGTGTTGCATTTCTCACACCAATGGTCTAAATGGTGGTGTGGGGCCGGGGGGGGGGGGGGGGGGGCCGGGGGGGGGGGGGGGGGGGGGGACGGGGGGAGTCAATTGGCTTCACTTCAACTGGGGAAGAGGAGGAGAGAATCACTCTCCAACGGGACCTAATGACAACAAATGGCCTTTCTGCAATGTCAGCCCGTTTCAGGGAGCACAAGACATGCTAATCGTATATAAACATATTGATTGAAACGTTACTTCCTGATATTGTGCTGCACGGTCGCTGCTGTTGGATCAACACTGGAAGCCATGCAGTGATATTTATTTTTTATTTTTTTTTAATCATTCATTAAAAACTCTTTCCATTTACCACTGAAGGCTTTTTTTTTTTTGTTAAATATCTCCACCGTCAGTCAGTCTTGTTTCTTTTTAATGTAATGAAATGAACAGTCAGCATGGTTCTGTTGAATAAAAGACACCCCCCCTTCCATAATTTGGCTTTGAATTTAATCTAAATCAAAAGACTTTATTTGAGGAAAAAAAATGGATAATGAATAAGAATAGGCAGGAAATTTGGAATTTCTGGTTTGCGAGAGTTCATTAATTTGGCTTCAGATGAAATGCGACTTTACCGCAGTAGCCAAACACTGCTTGCTGCGGTGAATTTCGGATCGTTATTAACTCTTCTTTGAATTTTAATCAGCAGAATGAATCGCTCTGTCTGAAGGACGACCTGCGCCTAGCATTTCAGTACACGCCGGACATCCCCGGGGTGCTCAGGAGTGCTCAGATGCACTCTAGTGAGAAGAGACCAAAGATCCCAGCTTGCAGGTTTTACCAGACTTTGTCACACTGAAAAAGGTCCCCAGCCACCTCAGCTTACTGATGCAGATCTTTCCGTGGGCTTCCATGCTGCAGTAACCTGATGCCTCTGAGCTTGAGCAGGTCTAACAAGAGCATGACCCAGTGCATCAGCTGGAAGGCCAGTGGATGGTGTGGCCTCCGTGACCAGTATAAATAGACCTGGCTATCTTTTTATTGCTTGCACAGGAGTGTGTTCCTATGAAGGCTGTGGATACAGCTTGGTGGGCGGGGGGGGCAGCACCCACCCAACAGAGACAGACGAAAATTAACCAGTCATCATTTATTTAATCAAATGGTCTGGGGACCCCCTAGACTCGCTGGTTGACAGTTTTTAACCTCCACTGGACCCCCCCACCAGAGACCTGAGACACACTTCAAACACCCAACCTACTGTACCTAAATGCCCTCCCCAGGATGGTGCCTGTGGTCCACAGCCATCATTTTGCTGTTACCATTTACTCCTAATTCGCTACAGCTAGCATCTCATCTATGGCGCCCCCTACATTTTTGCCCAGTTTTCTGACCGGGATACCAGGATAGGCTCCAGGCCTCCCTTGACCAGAAAAGCTGCTTAGAAGAAGAACAGAAGAATGTTTCAGTCGCATCTTCACAGGTGTAGCAACCAGGAATGGGACCTTCTGGTCAGCTTATAAGGCTCAGTCTTTATAAGGCTTTATTGAAGCACTTACAGAGCAGGCAGCTACACAGCACCTCCGTACTTGACAGGGATACATCCTCCATTTCATTTCTTGACATTTCCATGGCTTCCTTTAAACCAGCACTGACCTTTTGTCTCAGCAGAAACTCCCTGAGTCAGTGTTTTCGAGTGCTGTCAGTACTCCTTTGTTTTACGTCGTGCTGAGGCTCAGTCCCCACTGTGAAGAGCTTAAACGCTTCCAAGGGCTGAGCCGGAGTGACTAAATCTGAGGGGGGGAGGGGGGATTTAAGCCGGCGGGGCTGCTGGGCATTGCTGGAGCTCTCCTCTCACGCTCGGCTGTCTGCAGAAACTCATGCTGCGCCTTCTCAAGTCTTAGTTCGTTCTTGGCAACGTTGGGAAAAAAAAAACTCGAAAGGAATAAGGTTTGATTTTCCTTGAAGGTCGCTAAATGAGACCTTTCTAACACCTACGTAAGGCATGCCTCAGACGTAGGGACCGCATCTCAGCAAGCGGGGGGGGGTGGGGGGGGGCATAAGAGGGGCCTTAAAGTCATGTCCACTCATCTGTTCCCTTTTGAAAATGGCAGATCTAACCTTTTTTTTCGAAATTTTCAAAGCTTGCTCACCTCACGATACAGTTTTTTTCCTCGCAATGCATCTGAGATTTGGCAAATGCTGCCCATGACGTGACATGAAGATCACAGACTAAAAATGCAGTTGATTGGCAGTGTTTGCAAATCACCGTAATGAACAAGCAGATTTAGAACAGACTTAGTTTACCTCGCCTAAGAATCACTTTTTTTTTGCTTAACAAAAGCATAGATACAATAAAGTTTTATCAGCTTAAATGAATTTATTTGTTAGGGTTAATACCGCACTCCATGTTCAGACCGTCATGATCGCTACGTTTATAAATGATGCATGAGGGAGGCATGACCAAAGAATGCTATGTGAGTCTCGGGGTATGAATACTGACCTCTGCGATGGTGTGCATCGTGTCTCCTCTGCCAAGCCGACCTCCACATCTGCCGTCCTCCTCCCCACGAGCTTCACAGCTCCACGCACAATCCTCACATGATCAGCTCTTGGTGACAGGAGTAGCAGGAGTAAAGCAGGCATGTGGTGTCAAAGTGACCTGATTTCTGCACCTCCTCCAGCCTGTCCCCAGGGCCCTTGCATAACAGGCTGCCTAAACCTCACCGAAAAAGGTTTTAAAACTTTTACACTTCCTGGGTTTGTTTTTTTCCCCTGCTCTGAAGCCCCCAGGGATCCCATTTACAACTTTTCAGTTCAGAAAAAAGGGCCTTAGAAAACGGAAATGCCTCTGAAGTCTCTCTCTCTAATCTGATATTAGTAATGGCGGTTACCGGAGTAAAACTTCAATCGTGACCTCCTCAAAGTCCATTGGAGGCTAAGACGATCTTCAACTTTCCTTATGACTTCATCCTTCGGTTTCCTTTGTACGGTTCAGCTGTTGGAATTAATGCTCGCTGGAATTAAAGTCTACAATTTGGCTTCTCATGCTGTTCTGCTGGGGGCCTGACGGAAAGATGGGGGGGGGGGGGGGGGGGATGGAGTGCTGATTCCCCAGCCTGCCATTCTCTACGCCAGGGGTTGTAGGTAGAAATTCTCAGCTCCCTGACGAAATGTCACTTCCCCATGGATTGGCAATTTCAATCTGAAGCACGAGCCTGACGGTAGTTAGAATTTGCTGAATAGGGGGGAGGCTCCCCTCCATAGATTTTGGGGCCCCCAGAATCTGCGAAGGCATCCACGCCTCTCTGACTCCCCTCACCGGAGTGTGGCCCCCACTCATGCAGTCAATGGAGTCACATGCTGAAGACGCAGCAAAACATGATTCAGGAGAGCTATGTGCTGTAAGATTGTTATCCACAGTTGTTATGTCCTTGACAACCAAGCACAAGGAAGCTCCAGTGTTCTAATGTAAATAACAATTGTGTCCAAACTCTCAAGGCTTCAGTTTTTATAATTGTATCGTAGATTCACCAATGGCCTGACACAAATATTTCAGCACTAGACCTAGTGTGTGTTTCCAAGTACAAGCATTTCAAACTGCTAGATAACCGATGGGTAGTCAAGATATTCACAGCCACACCACTGTGGATGCTTATGTAGGGTTTGTCGTAATAAACAAATGCTTGCACTTGAAAACACACACTAGGCCCACTGAAAACTCACACCGATGAAGAGTTTGATAAATAAAAACAATTTAATAAAATGAATGCAAGACATTTGAGATCGGACCCAAGCATTGTGATTTCAATTGCATCTCATTGTCAGTGAGCCATCTGAGAAGGTCGATCGGAATGTTCAACATGCGGAATTCTTACTCACCAGTGTTCTAACCTACCACCCGCCTGTCTGAGCAAGGCAATCGAGTGCTTTATAACTAGGTACCAAGTAGGTGGTGCAACAGAATGAAAATGGGGACTGGCTCACGGAACAAGAACTGAGTTGAATACTGCCACTGTAGAAGGATCTTAGAATTTTATCTCTGCCTGTGGATCTCAAAGGATCAGTTTGGTTTTTTGTAAACATCGTGCTGTATCTCTGCTTGCTGTAACAACAGCATCCTCTCTGCTCATGCATGTTCCTCTGTGCATATTTTTCCTTGAAAGTGTGTCTGGGAATAAGCCAGAAAATGGACTAATGAAACTAACATAGAGAGGAGCATCCTGCGTGAAACGCATGAAGCATAATGGAGGACTCGGAGAAGGTGTTCACGCTGTCAGTTATCTCGCCAGAGTTAATTTCCATGTAGCTGAAAATGTCCTTCGCGTGATCTTCGCTCTTCCCTCCCAAGCTGCATCTGCCTTTTCAGCAGGTGGGCTGTGTTTCACGACGGGGGGGGGGGGGGTCGACGGCATCCCTGCCCGCGACGGCCAGACGCTGCCTCGTTGCTTGACTCTGGGCTCAAGGCAACAATAAACAGCACAAATCTGCTGTTCGCCCCCTCCTGTGAAATTCAACTCAGAGAAGGAAGTCCATTGATTAGCCCACCGTTCGGGTTGACAGCTATCCGCAGTAATTGATTAGCCTCGCGGTCCAGCGCTATTGTCCCCAGGATTCTACTGGAAGTCTCACTGTTAATTTGTTGATGTAATTGAGCCATGATGGTTCCACACCACTTAAAGTAAAATATACATTTCTGGCGCGTATCCCAATAGGGCGGCAATCTGCACAGTGGGTTGTGCTTAAGCCTCACAAGTGATTTAGGGTTTGAGTTCCATCCCCTAGTTTTGTGTGAGTGAAGTTTGAATGTTCTTCCTGTTTCTGTACAGGTTTCTGCCTGGCTCTCGGGGTTTAGGCTCTGCGCTTGTGATCGGAAAGTTGCTGGGTTGAATCCCTCTTTCAGCAGAATGCTCCTATTTTCTTTTGGGCCCTTGAGCAAGATCCCACCCTTCACTCTCAACTCCACGTATGTATGCAATGATGGTGCTCTCAATACGCAATATAGGCAGCTGGCCACCCCCCGCCCCCCCCCCCCCCCAGTACACATGCACAAGCAACCCAGAGCTAAACAGTCAGATTCAATCGGGGCGCCTCTATTCCGCCTGCGTGCATCTCGCGTTCAATCATCATGGTGAAAATATCGATCGATGACCCGACCGCGTCTAGAAATAAAATGCCTAAAAATGAATTACACGGCTTCAAAACGATACGTATCTGCCGCAGAAGAAAGAAAACTGAAAATAAGTAAAGGTAAGTTATTTTTTATGTTTAACGGCGTTATCATCGTTATCTAGCACAAGCATCTAGCTAAGCACCACCAGTAGTAAAAACTCAACAAAAGGCATCGGGGGGGGCCTCTTTGCCTATCCTGCCTAGGGCCCTGCCAACCCCCAGCTGTACGGCATATACAGTATGTGTGTGTGGTGTGTCACAGGAGAGCATGATGGGATATGCAAAAGGAAGGTTTCCAATGTACCTGCACTCAATGGAAAAAATAACGCATCCCTTCATTTGCATTTCTCAGTCCAAAAACATGCATCGGCATGATTTAGTGTCTGGAAATTGCCCATAGTGTGCGGGCACAGCCGCCCCGTGATGAATTGACATTCCATCCTCTACCTCATGTCACGTTATTCCTGGGACATGCTCCAGGCTGGCCCGCAACTCCCACATCGGAGAACGGACAGATGGATGATTGACTGATTGATTTACAGATTGACACCCGCCTCCTCTTGCGTGCTTCTCTCTTTTTTCCATAAGCATTCTTTTAGATACTCGTTCTTTGTAATCCCCCTATTCTTTCAGCGTTTTTTTTTTCCTATTGGCATCCTCCCTTTATTCCGTTTTATTCCTCTGCATCTTTGCAGTGCGATTGTTGCGATAGTTTTGTTGTGACAGAATAAATCCCAATTATCATGCATTGTGGACTCCTGATAAAAGACATGAAACCCTCCTTTATTGCATCGGTTTTAAAACCGAATTATGGGCGTCTTTTTCTTGTCGGGACCCCAGACCTCTGTACCTTTAATTTAGTCGTGCTGTCACTCCTGAATGCAACGGAGGATGACATCAGAGAATGCATCGCACGGCTGACATTTCACCAACAGCCGGTCCGCACGCTCCGCAGTCACACGTCTCGTTTTCACTCTCTCTCGTTTTCCCTCTCTCTTTCATTGTCAATTTCATCCATGTCACTTCCCCCCATTCCACCCTTTTCTCCACTGCCTCTGTAATCCTCCCTTTGTTGGCATAATCATGTTGTATTTCTGATATAATGGGATGAAACGCTTCTGTCATCGGGGACTGACACATCAATTGTTACCCGCAAGCCTTGTTTACATCCATCAGGACTGTGTAAAATGAATTCATGTCAACAAAGAATGGGGTAAAGAAGAAATAAGGATGAGGGGGAATGCACAGGCGTTTTAGCAAATCTCAGGGTGCCCTGGACTTTCTGTTTGACTCCAAGGTCCGCACGGACGCAGCGAGGCGATTTGCCTGGCTTTCCGGCCAACGCAAACTCCGACACAGCCTTGTGGCAGGATGCCACCTGCTGATTCGGCGCCCAAGCCTGAGCTAACCCAAATAAGGATCGCTGGTGGGAATTCGTCGCAATAAATACCGCTTGACTGCAAGGCTAGGCCTGGATGACAAGGGCACGCGACGTAGCAGCGTTGTCACTGGGCAGCTGGTGGCGGTAGTTAAGTAACCCAGTTGGGTGGCTGCAAGGTCACAGGAAGGGACCTTGGAGCACTTAGACCGCTCCTGACCAAGAACCCTACAGGGAACTGACCTTACCGCTGCAGCAGAAGAGAACGCAGTTTGATCGTCTTTTATACAGCTCTCAAATAAGGCAGAGAAAAAAAACCTCAATCAGCTCCCTTGCTGTTCTCCTTTCTTTCTACATCACTCTCCTTGTTTTTTTCCCCAGTTTTGCGAACAAAATATCTTGTTGCTGCGTGCTTCCCACAACCAGAGGCATAACATCTCTCTCCCATTCTGGATTTTACATTTTTACAGTGAATTTAATTGTTTTCATGTGTAGTTTGCTTTACAAATTATGGGAGCACACTGAGAAATTACCTCCAGCCATTAAGGCAAGTAATTAATATACTGCTAAGACTCACACCGAGACATAAAAATGCTTGACATTCTGTGGGATTAATGTTTATTCATAGGATTACCGGATGACTACCAATTAGTGTTCCATAAAAAGGGTAGTACAGAAATAAACATGAATATAAATGTATACTTTTGGAAAATAAACTAATTTAAAGCAATTTTTGAATGGAATTCAGCTCATGGCAAGCTTAAAAACGCCCCCTCCTTTGATACTTGTCAGTTTTTTAGTGAAATTCACTCCTTTTCTGTGTGCTACTTAAAAACACTTTCCCCGATTCTGCGTACATTCTAATAGCAATCCTGCCTTCAAACATGGCTCACTTATGACTTACCGAAGTCCCACAAAGGACATCATAAAGAAACAGAGCAGGGGATGCTTACGAGATAAAGGGAAATCGCCGAAATGTTTTTGCCGCCTGTCGTAAGCTTTCAGTTTTAATTGTTTACAATTTTATCTACTGCAGCAGTCACTGGTTTTTAATGACAGGATTAAGAACAGCAGCTCCAAACCTGGCAGGTGTGTTGGTTTGGTTTCAACATTGGTGGAGTGCAAGTCAGCCCAGAACCCCACACTCCCAAAATATACTTGGTACTCCCCAATATTAAAAGGGTCATCTACAGTCCATACCCAAATCTACTCCCTTGCAGTCTATCTATCTGCCAGCACATCATCTTTCCTGCAACAATATCTATCTATCTATCTATCTATCTATCTATCTATCTATCTATCTATCTATCTATCTATCTATCTATCTATCTATCTATCTATCTATCTGTGAAAATAATGGCATTGTCTACCATAACAAGCTTTTGATAAGGGCTGCTTTTATGTCGATGGATAATAAAGTAGCACTTTTCCTATGCATCTCTGCAAGTGAGGGAATGAGGAAGCTGGTGAGATACATTTCTGCTGTTGTACCATGCGAATAAGGACAAAGACACTGTCGTGGGTGCTGCTTGTCGCCCCAGCATGCTGGAATGATGTGCTGGGGCAGGTTCCTGGTGCAGCAACTCATCAGACTCTAAATATAGAGTCAGAGACTACAACACAATTGCCGGATCTGGAATTACTGGTGTTGACGCTTCCTCTGCTGCTGGGAATGCTGGTTCCGTGTGGACAGCAGGCCGGAGTATCATTCTCCTAATGCTGCCATCCAGGTGTGACTCATTTGAAAAATAATAAACAAAGAGCAGTTGTTTTATGAGGTCAGAGGGGTGAACAGTGATGATGACGCGGCCTGCAGAGATCCCACTGTTCCCATTGGCGCCACTATTTGGAAAAGTATTATTTTTCAGGGAGTGTTTCGGTCAGCCTCTGCGTGAGCACGCGCACACGCACAGTGAGGGATGGGGAAGAGCAGGCTGGCTGCGGCTGGGAGGCAGGGGGCTTGAAGCAGATGTTGGTGAAGGTTAGGGCACAGCTTAACCCACTTCTGAGGGGAGCACATGACAGCCGGGCCATGAAGGAGAACAGCTTGAGAAGACTGAGAGAGACGGAGTCAGATGTTTTGGGTGGGGGACATAAGGGGTTCGGGGGGGGGGTTCAAAGTGAGCTAGGTTTTTCTTTCTGCTCTGTTATTATTATTATTTTTTTAATTCCTGCAGACATGGCAGAAAGACTGTCACTGCAGTGACAGCATCAAGGCCACCAAAGAAGGAAGCACACAAGCAGCACACACAGAACCCATTAACCTTTTTATACCAAAGTTGTACCTATATCCTGCCATCTTCTTTATGTTATATGCAGCCATCTTCCTTATGTTATATCCACCATCTTCTTTATGTTATATCCAGCCATCTTCCTTATATTACATCCAGCCATCTTCCTTATGTTATATCCACCATCTTCTTTATGTTATATCCAGCCATCTTCCTTATATTACATCCAGCCATCTTCCTTATGTAACATCCTGCCTTCTTCTTTATGTTATATCCACCATCTTCTTTATGTTATATCCAGCCATCTTCCTTATGTTATATCCACCATCTTCCTTATATTATATCCAGTCATCTTCCTTATGTTACATCCTGGCATTTTCTTTATGTGATATCCACCATCTTCCTTATGTTGTATTCACCATCTTCTTTAAGTTATATCCAGCCATCTTCCTTATGTTATATCCACCATCTTCCTTAGGTTATATCTAGCCATCTTTCTTATGTTACATCCTGCCTTCTTCTTTATGTTATGTCCGCCATCTTCCTTATGTTATAAAGAGCTACCTTCCTAAGTTTTGCATCTGGGTCACCAGGAATTTCTTGTCAGATCCTTCACAAGCTGTCCGTACCTCAGCCGTTTTTATTAATTTTAACTGAGAAATACACAAAAGCAATATGAAATATATTACATCTCACACGTCATGATCAATAATTTATGTCATACATTAAACCATATTTCAGCGAATATATTGTAGAGTAGCATTTATTTTACGCGAATCGATCACCGAAACATATCTCCCGTGCATGAAACGTACCCAGTTTGAGTAACTTTCATTTTTTTCCCGCCGAAAAGGATTTACAGGCATGCTGTAAGGATTAGATTGATGTGTCATGTGAGTGTTTACGTAAGACAGCGGGGAGGCTCACTGTTTAAGAGATCGTAATTGTAATTTACTTCTGTTGTGCCCTTAAGGAAGGTACTTATCCTGAATAGCTGAAGTGAACATTGCAGCTGTATCAACGTGTGAGTTAATGAGCTGCTTCTGGGTGAGGGTTTCGGCTAAAGGGAATATATGATATAATGAGTCAGCCAAAGGTTTCTGTTTCTTTTTTTTACTTCTTCTGCTCCAGCAATAATATGCCACTACATCAATGCAATGGCAAATTACCCAGCAAGGCCCCATGTGTCTTTGTTTGAAAATGGACAATTCCTTGGCTCCTTTAGGGTTTTGAAGGGTGCTGAATTCGTGTGTTTGACATTTCCTCCCGCCTCCCCAGGTGCATATTCATGAGTTATGATATTTTTAAAGCCTTATGAAATATGCCCCTTGATCCCTGCATGCTCATCACAATGGGGTGTCTCAGTTGGGGAGAGGTCGGGAGGGGGGAGGCCCCCCCGGTTCTAAAGGTGACCCATTCGCCACCCTGCGTGTCACATGAAGCAAACTGACGGATGTTTGTGAAGTGTTTTACATCCAATTTCCTATTTAAACTTGTTGCAGGGAAAGAATGTTCTAGAAGCATGGAAGGTTCTTCAGACCCTGAAGGCCTAACCATGCAACGTAAGATCCTGAAATTCTGCAGGAGCTCAGCGCAAATGGATTCTCAAACTTTCTTTAAACAGCTAACGACCACATAAATTTATTCTTCGGCCGGAAAGATTTCTCGGAGACTTGGATTTGAACCTTTCTCTAGTCTGCGATCACGTATGAAGAAAAGCACAGGAGCAGCCCAGTATGTAAAGTTCGCAAATAAATTCTGGCACATCGAACCGACATGGAAAACAGTAGCAGGGACAGTAAAACTATCAGCATTCTTCAGAAAAAAAAACAAAAACAACCAGTGGGTTTCACAGAAGAGTGACGGCAAGCATGGATTTCTGGAGGGCAGACTGAAAGCCGGACATCCATTCCCCATCAGGGGTGTTAATGTGGAGCCGCAATCTGGCAAGCCCACGTCTGCTGGAGGATCACGCGTGCCGGTGGGACAGGCAGCGCTGAGCTTTGAAGTGGTAATTGTGGTGATCGACGCTAAATGCACAGGCTGGAGCTGGTATGATCTCATTGATGGAGACAGCGGATAAACTGTATCATTTTCAGCCTCTTACTAATCTAAATATTAACTCATTGCTGGGCCATGCACGGCACAACGTGCAATAAAGACTGCGCTAGCACTGAAAACTGTCGCATGACCCGGAGGCTGTAGACGACCACCTCTTCCCCACTGCTTGATAGTCTGTTCTGCCACTGGCTTTCAAAACTCCTTTGACAACCCGCTTTGTGCTTCTGCATTAATGGGATGCATTTTCTTTTTTCCCCCCATTTTTTAAGATCCATTATACATGTTTCTAAAGAGCAAGTGCTCTGCACCTCAACTTCCCGAGTTATTGCAACGTAACACATTCTGCCCTGACAGGAAAAGTGGTGCCATTTTGGAGGGTCTTTCAGCTCACAGACTTCCACCTTGTGTGTGCCTCAAGGGCGGCTGCAAGCATCTTCCTGCTCTGTTTTCAAAGGCGTTCCGTAGTCTTCCGCACCACTGCAATGGCTCTTCCTCAGCTGTGTGGGAAGTCATGTCGCGCCGAGGCGGCCTCCCTTTGAGCACCGAGCGATGGGCTTCCGTCTTCCCACTCAGAAAACATAAAGAATTACCCCCCCTCCTCCATTCTGGCACAGGGTTTCCGAGTTGGAATGTCTATTGTTGAGGCTGCCAGAGGCACAAAAGTTTTTGATTGGCTCTTTCATGATTGTTTCAAGGATATGCGAGAGCTCGCCGACGGAATTGTGATCGTATCGCCTTCAACCTCAACACAGAAAAATCTAAATAGATAAAGCGTGTCTCCATCGGTTCAGCTCTTCAGTATGACACCAGCATTACTGACTAGATAATCATTTTGTTTGATAACAGATGGTCTCTTCATTGGCTTCCAGTTAAACACAGGACACACTTCAAAATTCTTTTGCTCACTCACAAAGCACTAAAGGTACAGCTGCCTACTTATTTAGTTGAACTGATACCGTGTGCAATCCAGAGCATATGTTTAGATTATGGAAGATGGACCTTCCCACAATTCCTCACATAAATCAAAAAGCTGCTGGCGGTAAAGCATTCAACCGCAGGGCTCCTAGTCTGTGGAACAGTCTGCTAACATATGTTAGGGATACCCCCTCAGTCTCAGGATTTAAATCCAGACTGAAGACCTATTAATTGAGCTTAGCCAACCATAAATAAGGCAACTGGTGCAACCATACATGCTAACGCTTTTGTTTTTGATTTTTTTTTACATGCATCAGCGTATGCACTGACCCAATGCGTCGCGCTCCTCTCCACATGGCCAGATTCCCTCTACATGGTGAGAACTTCAAGCTAGCTCATGTCCTGCATAGATCAGATTGCAAGCAGTGCTCCAGGTCAGTGGAGAGCTACACATGAACATGCTGCTTCTTGACTTGTGTAATATTAAACTGCCTGAGGGAGGGATTGGGCAGCCGGTTGACCTTGAACACCTCTGAAGAGTTTGCTTTCCTCCTTATTCATTCATCCATCTATTTTCTTTACCAGCATGCCCTCACCAGGAGCACGAGAGGTCAGGAGCAAATCGCAGAAGGTACAGGTGCAAGGCAGGGGACAAGCGTGCATGGAGAAGCCATTGCAGGGCTCACTCACGCATGCACGGTTCACTTTAGCATGTTTTTGGGCTGTGGGGGGAGGTTAAGCCATGATGACATGGGGAGAACATGCAAACTCCAGCACATGCAACCAGGGCAGAGTCTCACACCCTGGTCCCAGAGGTATGAGGCAAAAGCACTAACCACCGCAACACTCGACACCATAATCAAGGGACGGATTCTTGCTTTCTCTCCATCATTGTCTTCTGCCATTTATTCACTAGTTATCTTCACTATTATTACCTATGACTGTTGTGTCTGTTAATACTGTCTGATTTTCTCTTATGCAGTTTTGGGGATCAGTGTTGTGAAGGGATATATAAAAATACATTGGATCAAAGTGGATAATACTTTCTTTACTCATATTAAACTGCCTGGTTGCTTGCACCTGGGTTACTCTTAGAAGGCTCAAGAACCACATCCGTTATCATTATAAGGTCCAAGAACCGCATCCGTAACCATTATAAGGCCCGAGAACCGCATCCATAACCATTAGAAGGCCCGAGAACCACATCCATAACCATTATAAGGCCCGAGAACCGCATCCATAACCATTAGAAGGCCCAAGAACCGCATCCATAACCATTATAAGGTTCAAGAACCGCATCCATAACCATTATAAGGTTCAAGAACCGCATCCATAACCATTAGAAGGCTCAAGATCCACATCCATAACCATTATAAGGTTCAAGAACCGCATCCATAACCATTATAAGGTTCAAGAACCGCATCCATAACCATTAGAAGGCTCAAGATCCACATCCATAACCATTAGAAGGCCCAAGAACCGCATCCATAACCATTAGAAGGCCCAAGAACCGCATCCATAACCATTAGAAGGCCCAAGAACCGCATCCATAACCATTATAAGGCCCGAGAACCGCATCCATAACCATTATAAGGTTCAAGAACCGCATCTATAACCATTAGAAGGCTCAAGATCCACATCCATAACCATTATAAGGCTCAGGATCCACATCCATAACCATTATAAGGCTCAAAAGAGCAACATCCATATTCATTAGAAGGCTCAAGATCCACATCCATAACCATTATAAGGCTCAAAAGATCCACATCCATAACCATTAGAAGGCTCAAGATTCACATCCCAAAGCATTAAAAGTCTGAAGGTCCACATCCCTAAGCATTAGAAGACTCACATCCCACAGTATAATTACTGTAGGCTCCCAATAGTTACATCTACTGTACAAGCATTAGAACCACATCCCAATGTATTAGAATGGTCCAGATCTACACCGAGAAGCATCAGGTTTTCTAAATTATTGAAAGTGATCACCTCTTTTTACATTCACCGCAATCATCCCATCCCAAGTGAAATCTCTGGTGTTTAAACCAGATGCAGGAGGTTTGGTAGGTAATACCTCTGACCTCACAACTCCAGGGTTGTAGGTTCTCCCTACGGTCCAAAGACATGCTGGTATCTTCACAGTGTGCCCACAGTGTTCACGCTTCAGGTTTACTGCGACTCCCCACTGGATTCTGGCTGATTGTGGTCAGCCTACACTAAGCCTAGGCTGTAATGAATCTTTCAGGCATCATATCCTGGAAAAAAAAATCAGCTTTAAAACTTTTTGGGTTCTTCTCAAATATTGTGAAAATGTTCAGCATGTCATTCAATTAAATATACAATTACATTTCATTGTGTGCCTGTGTACAATCAGGGCTGATTGGATGAGCACATCTCCATAGTTAGTCCCTGCTCTTTGTGTGTGGAATTTGTATTTTCCCCTACCTTTCTCCAATGCTGCATCAGTACTCCAGGTTCCACCACAGTCCAAAGACATACAGGTAGGTCAGTTTGTGACTCCAGCTTGTCTATAGTGCGTGTCCGGTGATGGACTGCCATCAGGTCTGAGGGGGGGCCCCCACCCTGTGTCCTATGCTGCTTATAATTGATTTCAGGCCAATCATCTGACCCTGTACTGGACAAGTGGTTGGAAGATGGATGGATGGATGGATGGATGGATGGATGGATGGATGGATGGATGGATGGATGGATGGATGGATGGATTGACTGATGGAGGGATGGATGGATGGAGATTGTTCATAGTGGTCTGGCATGTATTCCATCTCACAATTAAATTACATTGTGTGCCCGTTTACAATCAGCACTGATTGTAATCGAAGGCCTTTCTCCTATTCCCTTTGCCAACAATAAATTTCTCCATCTGTTGAAAAGCAGACACTGCTTATTTTCTTCAAATTACAGCCTCATCCATGTTGTTTGAAACCGACTACACGGCTTTCTACGCTCCCCTGAATGTGCCAGCTAGTTGCTGTGCACGGCACCAGCAGAGCTGCAAGGTAAGAGCGTAGCAGGACCAACAATGGCAAAGTGCTGTTACCAACTGCTCTTCCAGATAGAGGATGATATGTTGGTGCCACTCTTGGCAGTTGCCAAGAACCAGTCAATAATTAGTCATTCAGTGTCATCTTAAGCATACCAGCAGGATTCCAGAATGCCAGATTGCTCGGAATATAATAATTAATAATAATAACGTAGTATTACGACAATTTTGTGGGATGCTCACAGCAGCAGAGGAGCTGGCGGTGATGTTCATGTGTATTCTGGGCCTGACACACAGCAAGTGTGCAGTGAATCTGACCTCATCCTTGGAATACGGCAGCCTTCTTGGAGAACACCTTCATCATTCCAAACATCCATCCCCTCAGACGTCCATCTGCCTTAATATCCCCCACACATCACTATTCCCAGACCACCATCTAACCGATTAGGAGGCCAGATTTAAAAGGGCCACAGTGGGTAATTTTAGCCAGGTTACCATCTAAACTCTTTCAAACGATGTCCAGGGATCTTTTATGACCTTGGAGAGTCAGAATCTCGGCTTTTTGTTTTGAGAAACAGTGTCATTTTCACTGCACAGTGTCCCCATCCCTGCAGTGGGGTCCACACAGAGCACAGGATGGACTAACCTGCTGGCCACACCAACACCTCATCCAACAGCAACCCAGCTTTCCTACATGATCTCCCATCCTGACCCAAAGCTGCGTAGCTTCAGATGGGTTACCTAGACTGACCGGCAGCTGGTATGGCTGCTCCGATGCCCATAACACCTCCGTACTGCATGTTCTTCCTCCTTAGTATTATGTATTTGTCCAAGCTCCACCAGTGCATCGGTGAGAAGCTCTCAAAGACAGGAGCAGCCACAGCTGCTTTTGACAGGTCTGAACACACACTGTAGGCATTCCCAGTGGGGTTACAAGGCTCCCATTCTTCTCTAAGTACACCCATTTATTTACCACCTCCCCTCCCCCCTTGCTTGCTCTGGTCTCCCCAAGGGACGAGTGGCTCTCTCACTTTCAAGATGATGGCCTCTTTCACACTAGCCGCCATCGCGGGGCTACGTCCTGGCGGATGGCAGACGCATGTGGCTTGAAGAGAGTCTTGTTATACAAAGCCCCCCCCCCGCCCCCAACCCCCCCTCACCCAGCCTTCGCTCTCCGCTCATTTTGTGAAACATTACTTATGGCATGTACTCATTAATTCTGGTTAAACTGGCAGGTTGACCGAAAAGCGAGAATTATCTACACCACGAAACGGCACAGTGGATATCACAGGAGCATATCTGTAGCAATTATCCAAATTCAGTTGAAGTTTTTTTTTTTTTTCTCCTCTCCATCCTTCTCTCTCTCTCTCTCTCTCCCTCTCTCTCCCTCTCTACGGTACACCGCGGACTACGCGGGCACAGTCTGGCGGTCACGCTGCGCTCCTCACATCTTCATGTCAAACTCTCTTATATCCAGCTGGCATTTCCTCAGAATCATTGCCAACCGAAGACCTGTGGAAATGGCCATAATTGCTTCAGTCAAGAAAGTAATTATCTCAGGTAATTAAGATCCTGCATGGAATAAAAAAAAGAAGGGGGGGGGGGGGGGCTATTCAGCCCTTGAGGGTGGGTGTTAAGGATTCTGGCTTTAATATGTTTTAATTGAAAGGGAAGAACTCTGGTTTTACTTTCTCGGTTGAGTGGGGAAGACGCTTTAAAATCATTGTGGAATAACAGCTTCTTAAAAGCTTATCTCGTAACCGCGGCGATTTCAGAGTGACCATAAAGATATTTAATCATACGAAAGTTACACGGCGATGTAATTGAAAAGTAAGACTAACTCAAGACATTATTGTTTTGGCAGACGGGATTGGGACATTCATTATCCTGACTAGTAAATGAGCTTGGGGCTTTCCATTCAATTACAAGCAGTTACGGGGACAAGAAAGAACATTATGCAGGTGATTTCACATAAAATATTATTATTAACAGCATTGATAAACCAAAACATGCGAATTATATATACTTAGTGTGGAAATTTTATTGCCATTTATAAGCTGTTTCACATAATATTGCTCTTCAGTACAGGCTTCCAAGGTCCTGAATAAACTGCTACGGAAATGGTTGGAAGCCAGAAGATGTTCAAAATCTTTGGAAACCTTCATGTCTTCTAAGAACATAACAAAGTGCATGATGGGAGCTGAATTGTTCATGGGTTTGGTTGTTCACCATCCAAACATGAAGGAAACATCCATTATTTCATAACGTTTCACTGGTTTTGGTAACTCGAGTGCCTGTTTTTGCTTCTATGCCTCTTCCATGCAACATCTGCAACAGCACTTGGCATTACAGTACTTGGCATTACAGTCCTTGGTATTACAGTACTTGGCATTACAGTACTTGGCATTACAGCACTTGGCATTACAGCACTTGGCATTACAGTACTTGGCATTGCAGTACTTGGTATTACAGTATTTGGTATTACAGTACTTGGTATTACAGTATTTGGTATTACAGTACTTGGCATTATAGTACTTGATATTACAGTACTTGGTATTACAGTATTTGGTATTACAGTACTTGGTATTACAGTATTTGGTATTACAGTACTTGGCATTACAGTACTTGGTATTACCCAGCAACCCAAGGGTTCATGTGTGACATCTTTCCCACGGTGGCTGAATCCCCCCCCCCCCCCCCCCCCCGTTCCTATAAAGCCACTGAGGCCTCACAAACATGCTCTTACACACCTGCTCCTCGTACGTCGACTTTACTCGGATCTCATTCACAGCCTATGTTATTTCTCAGTTTACAGGGGCATATTCAGAGGCAGGGCCACAGGGGCACTGCCCAAAGCTGATTGGCCGTCAGAGTGCCCACTTCCCTGATTTAATACATATCATTGGCTCCTCTTTATGAATGGGTTGGCCACTCTTTATGAATTATGGCCCCTCCTGTGGCGCTATTATACTACCCTCCCAACCAGCCCCCCACCTTAGAAAATCCTACAATCACCCCTATCAGTTCTGGACCTATGGGGGGGGGGGTGCTTCTTTCGGGCCTTTTAGTAAAGTGTATCTGTTGAATAACCCCGGTGTGTATGCAAGCAAAATGCCAGGCGGTCAGAAAGCCACACATGTCGTCCAGGCAACAGATTCATATGTCATTTGCAGAGCCGTCCTTCTGCTTATGAGGCCTGTTGTGGAGTTTCAGAAGCAATTGGGGCTAAGCAGAGAAACAGCCTCACGAACATGCAACCCGTACGCGACTCTATTTTCCACGCAACCCGTACGCGACTCTATTTTCCACTTTCTGATAACCTATCAGGGGCTCAGACGATATTGTGATTCACTACATCAGACTCTGAGCCACATATGAAAATCTTCTCCTGTTCGCTCAGCACCACCATTCTGCAGTAAGCGACATGCAAAATCTCATAGCTACTGTGTTCACTTCACCCCTATTCATCTGTTTTCCGTACACTTACCCAGTATAGAGTTGCAGGCTATTTTTTCTTCACAAACAAGAAAAACGTCCTTCTGTCGTTGTGGAGGCACGTTCAAGACACATTATCTATCTCAAATTTCATATATTTTTATACTTATTTGGTTTCATATTGTTGTGGTGTCGTAGGCTGAATGGGGTTTAAGTTATTAATATCCCCAGCTAAAATGGGCACCCCCTGTCCATACCAGCTTGTGAACAAGTTGCCATGTAACATTATTATTATTATTATTAGGGTCACGGGGGGTCTATCCCGGAAGCAATGGGCATGAGGCAGGGAACAACCCAGGATGGGGGGCCAGCCCATCACAGGGCACACTCACACACCATTCACTCACACATGCACACCTACGGGCAATTTAGCAAATCCAGTTAGCCTCAGCATGTTTTTGGACTGTGGGAGGAAACCGGAGTACCCGGAGGAAACCCCACGACGACATGGGGAGAACATGCAAACTCCGCACACATGTGACCCAGGCGGAGACTCGAACCTGGATCCAGAGGTGTGAGGCAACAGTGCTGACCACTGCACCACCATGCCGCCCCCAATAATAATATTAATATTAATATTATTATTAGTATTGAATTAGTTTCCGAGCTTTGCTGGTTTCACTACCCCTGTAGGTTTTAGTATATTAGATGAAATTACAAGTTTTTTAAGACTGGCCTTGATCCAAAATTTGTTTCCGAATAGCATTTGCAATCCTGTTTCTTTCATTCACACACCTCTTAAAACTTAAAAGGGTATATTTTAATGAATGCTTTCGCATGGAGCTGCCATATATCAACCTGTTCTGCAAGATTAATTCCAATCAGCCCTGCAGATTTATTTAATTCTTTCCAGGAACTTCGATCTTCATATTTGCATTACTAAAATATTTTATGGATGTTTTCAGCGGCTCTATTTAAATAACAAGTATATTTTGCCTGTAATGGTCTCCAGGCGGAGATAAGGGCAATATAGCCGGCTGGATGTCTCCTACTTGTACTCCTAGCTGTACTTTTTCCTTTATTTTCCATATGAAAAAAAAAACAACACTGAATTGAAGCCTTATAATTTTATGTCCCTGCCAATAGGGAGGCAGGCAGAAGGAGGCAACAGCCCTCAGGGCAGGGTGGGGCGCTTGCACTGCTACAGCGCATTACCATGCCCACTGCATGACAAAACACCGCGGGATCTTGGTTGGCGCCCCTCCCCCAAGCTAACACGCAGTCCAGTCCCACCCTAGGGAAATGGCCAACTCTCGGTTGCAGCCAGGTGTTACATGGGCGTCCCCTCGGCCTGGTCCAGCCACTCGAGTCCTCAGCAATGAGGATCCTGTGAGCCGGATCACCCTCAGGGAAACGCGCCACATGGCCGTAGTGCCGTAACTGACGCTCCCTCACAATGCAGGTAATGTGCCTCATTCAGGACTCCCTGAGAAACTGCTCATTAAACACAAAGTCAAACCAGCGGTACCCAAGGATTCCATGAAGAGTCACGGAACCACAGGGGTCCAGCCTTCGTCTCAGCTCACTGGATAGCGTCCTTGTCTCGCAGCCATGCAGCAATGCAGGGAGCACCAGGACTCTAAAGACTTGGACCTTTGTCCTCTTACTAAGACATTGGGAGTGCTACATGCCCCCTTCCAGTGACCTCATGACCCCCCATGCTCTCCCAATCCATCTACTGACTTCATAGGAAGAGTCACCAGAGACATGAATGTCAGTGCCGAGGTGAGTGAACCTCTCGACAAGATCGAAACTCTGCAGACAGACACACTGTTGATGGCTGAGCCCAAGAGGTCACTAAAGCCCTGAATCTTGGTTTTGACCCAGGACATTTACAAAAACCCAGACACTCAGAATCCTTGTTCAGTCTTTCAAGAGCCCTGATCAGAGCCTCCATTGATTCTGCGAAGATTGCAGCATCGTTGGCAAAGTCAAGGAATATGGAACGACTTTCATCACGGTCCCCAGATGCGTGGGGATCGACACAATCCTCACAGCCAGCCCTGTCACTGTCAGTGATCGCACTGAAGTCACCCATGACCAGAGGAGTGTCACCTCATGAGCAGCCAACAACCACCAAACAAACTTGCGAATGCAATGTCTCCCTCCCCGAGACATCATTCACTCCATGGTCAGATATCCTGAGACAACAGACAAGAAACCCAGAGAGCGCCTTAATCTGAGCTTCAAAGTACACTCGCTAAATGGAGAGACATCGGACACTATAGGGAAGAGCCCATCCCCCACAGCAGTGTCTACTCCCAGAGTACAGCAGCCATCAGAGCAACCAGACCAATAATAGGTACACCCACCTACAGAGATCTGGCCACTTCCTGGTCTGCGTGCCTCACAGTGTGCCGGCACTGAAGTGTAGAGTTTATGAAGCTCCACCGACAGCAGAGGAAGATGGTCATCATGCCGGAGAGACGGGACGTTCCATGCTCCTCCCTGGACGGGCCTGCTCAGATTAGAACCTGAACACTGCTGAGCACCCTGCCCTGAACCTCAGCACCACACCAGTTCCGACCCCCAACAAACCTGGCCCTGTTGGTCTTACTTCATAAGAATAAAATTTCCAGTTAGAGCAATTAATGCATAGAGAAGGTTTGAAGATGGTTTGAACATGTCTGGCTAGGTACCATCAGGTGCCAGCGTTAAACGTGGCCATGGGCTTGGACACAAGGGATAATGGTATCGATGAAGTAAGGCAAGTAGCCTGAGCAGTTATAGTAAAATGTCCAGTGGCAAGAGTTCAAAATTTCAGATCTTTATTGACTATTTTCATTGTGTGCGTTGGAATGCTACGCTGTCCATCCACACTTGGCTGCAAAGGGACTAAAGATGGTGCAAAGCGATACAGAAAGTCCAAAATCCAGGCAGTATTCTGATTAAGAGACGGATAAAATACAGTGAAGATGCTATAGCGCGCAGGTGCCGCGGATGTGATGGGAAATGCATTTGTTGGAAAGGTGAAAGGCTGGTGGAAGAGAAGCGCTTCTTGAACCTGGCTGTCAGTGCTCTGAGTTCTGTGAAAGACTGCAGTCAATGGGAGTTTGTCAAGTACAGGACATAGAAGAGAAGGAGAGCTACTGAGCCACAAGCAACGTCAGCAAATTTCGGAGGGAGAGGCTGGATCCTGAAAGCCTGTCTGAACTCACACTTCCCCCTGAAGAAAGGAGTGCCATGTGTCACCCTCTCGCCTGCCCTCTTGTCACCCAAAGGCTTTTTTTAAAACTCTTTCAGTCACATGGCTCCCCACAGGAGGTCCGGGGCAGTTTGGCAGATCTAAATCCCAGCTCTCTGCGGGGAGCCGAAAGCTTGCAGGTGCACGAAATATCCCAAGGAGGTACCGACGGAGCAGCCAATCAGGACGCCCAGGCCAAACGAACACCCCCCCCACCCCAATGCCTTTTCAGCAGAACGATGCTGGTGTATTCCCATCTTTGACTGCCCAATGACACAGCTCAAGCTTTCTCATGCATATGTCATTGTCACTGCAAACTGAGAATCTGCACAATAGCTGGGATGAAGAACAGAGCAAGGTCAGTCAGATAAAGAACTGCTAAAGTACTTTTTTTTCTTGTCCATATCTTCATTTCTCTTTTTTTCTAATTCCTTCCCTCACTTTTTTTTGCATCTGATCCCAATTCCGATGTGTCCTTTCTCTTTTGTGGCAACAAACTATGTCATGCCGTGTCAGGCCATGTGGAGAGTAAAGGCTGGCTATTGGTTTAATTCCATGCGGGAATGCCAGAAAGGTAATTTGGGAACAGGAATTCTGATTTATCTGCATTGTTCTGAAAAACGCTGAGGAGAGTAAGAGAGTAAGCCAAGTAACGAAAACGGGGGGGAGGGGGTATTCTTTGAAGACAAATGAAAAGGTTCTTCAGGTGACTAAGAAAAACCAACAAACTCATCTGTTGGTTTAGTGGTTTAGAGGATTGTGGCGGTGATCAGGGGAAATAGTACTGTACACTGTACACTGTAGTACACTGTAGGATAAAGAACTGGACAAAGGATGATGAATGTGGTACAGTGACGCAAATCCACGTGGTCACCTGACTCACTGCCAGGAAAGGAGGCTCTAGGTTCTAAGTAGCTACTGGCAAAATTGTCGGCAATTAAAAAAATTGATTGTTTTTTTCCTTTAATTTTTCCTGTAATTTGACTCAACCCTAAAAGGCATTTTTTTTTACTGTTGAGCTTATCTGTTTCAATGTTTCTTCATGTGGACATGGGCAATGAATGGAATATAGAAATTAAAAAGTTAATTATTTTTAGAAACTGGAGTCCCAGATATCTTAAATAGCCATTAGTGGTTGGTGAAAATATACAAATACATCTTTTCTTTTGCCGAGACCAAAGACAAAAATGTAAGATTGTGTAAGATTGTGGGATAATTCAGTATACAACCTTTTTTAATTTCCATTTTCCAATGAACTTTCATAGGTATTATAAATATCAAATCATCACTTATAACTTTTTAATCAATTAATATGTTTATTGTACCATCAATAAGATGGAATCAGATAAATCATCTTTAGCCAAACTTAAATAAATCAGTGTTTAAGAAACGAAACAATAATTTGAAAAAAAAAATACTAGTTGACCGACCTTTATAATAATCAGAGTGCAGACTTTGTAAGGTAAACATTCTTTAACAGGCAGGAAAGAAGCTAAAGCGAGCAGGCGTCCTCGACCCAAACTGCTGACATGCACATTAAAGAAACACAGCAGATTATACAGCGTTTTCAAGCTTCCCCAAAAGATATTATGATTGGCTGCTTCTGTGAAAAGCATTTCACCTATCAGACAGCTCATTAACTATGATTGGTTAATACTTTGAGAGGTACGTCCATGACGATTGGTTGCTATATCAAGAGGCACATCGCGTAATCCTTGTTGCCTTGGTTACCCCCTTAGTTACCCCATCCCATAACTGTGACCTTAACCCCAATTCTGAGCATCTGTCATGTCTTAGCACACCCTGCACTGCCTGACCACCTTACACTTCGACCCTCAAGGGTTGTCAGAAACCCACCCATTATCCAATCTATTGCTCGTAGCTAAATATCATTGCTGCTACTGTGATATTATGCCTACATGCCTGTTACACATACAAAATCTTCTGCGTTAACATAGGTTATCATATTGAAATACGTGATCAATAGCATAGCTTCCTCTTTTGCAACAGACATCTTCCAGTTAAGTATTGCCCTTCTTCTTGTCCCTCCTGTGCCCCTCCTAACCTCAGCCAGTTATTCTCGTCTCGACAGACTCGCGGTGCATCCACAGGTGTCCTGCTGCTTCTCATTATCAGCCTGCTCGCCCCACCTGCGACCCAGCCGTTTGCGACTGAGCCTGGAGTATGTATCACAGAACAAGCCCACACATCTCGCATACTTAGCAAACAGCACATCACGCAATTATCTTCATGCCAAAGGCCTAAGACATTGACAGCAATCCCATAATGCCTCACTCAAGTGTCGGGGACAGTGTGTGGCTCAGTGGCCTAAGCCTCTTGCTGGTGATGAGAAGGTTGCCAGTTCTAGCCTGGCTTTAGCATGTCTGCAGGTCCTTCAGCAAGGCCCTTAACCCCCAGCTCTCTGAGGGCTGCCACAGGTGGCTGCCCTTTGCACTCAGAGAGCAAGCTGGGGGAGGCATGAAAAGAATTTTGCCCAGGGGATCAATAAAATATCAATTATTATTATTATTATTATTATTATTATTATTATTATATTAACCCGTCAGCTCAACTTCTACACTTACTTAATTAGTATCTAATATTATAAGGTCTTTGTTTTCAGTTAAATCCTGAACAATATTTATTCTTCGTGTAACTTTATTATTGTGATTTTCTGCTTTTAAAGGCTTTTCCTGTTTAACTTGTTTTATACTTACCACATTTCTTTGATGTTTGCTTTCATTTTGTTTGTTTGTTTACTTATTTGCATTTTTTTGTTTGTTTCTGTTGCACATTTGACCTTCACATTAATTCACATAAAAAGAGCAGGAAGAACTGGAATTTAAAAACAAAAACACAACTTTGGCATTTGTGTCTCAGTCAGTCAATGAGAAACAAACATAAATCAGCGTAACACTCCAGGGCACATGGCATGAGGATCTTGAGCGCCCTCCCAAGCTGGACAGGCAGAGTTCCCTGGCTTATTCGTGGTATAAATGCTAAGTTTCACACACTGACCTTTGCCGATGCCACCCAAGTCAGTCTGTCTCAACATATGGCAAAAAATTACTCCTCCTAAAATGGAAAAGCAATGGCATACAGTTGAATGGGAGTAGAATAGTTGGGGTGGGAGGGGGCACCCAATTACAGTGATTAAAGCCGTATTACCGCTAAACTTAATGATTTGTTTGTTCCCCAAGGAACTATGTCATATTAATGCCTCATACGGGCATGGGGGTGGAACATTTTAATTATTTTCTCAAAATATATTTACTTGAGAATGAAGAACACAGTTTAAAGTTGAAGGCATCCTTACTGGGAACGGAGCGATTCTGCTTCCCTCTCTTGTCATTTTCTCATCGTCTCCCAGCGTCAGAGCTGACTCGACGTGCGATGGAGCTCACAGTGACAGATCTGAGAAGTGATGCCCCCTGCCCCCCCCCCCCCCCAGCACCACCAGAGTGTGCATTTATATCTCTTTGCTATGCTTCTGGAAATGGAATAGGGTGCAGGGGGGGGGGGGCGGTACCTGAGATACAAACTACGGCGGGAGTGTCAACCTTAATTCCCACAGGACCCGCCCACAGAGGCTGTTCTTCCTGCCTCCTCTCTTAATTACTTAATTAGCTTCATCACTCTGGTGTCTTTCATAGGTCTCAGAAACATGGACCCCCCCCACCACCCTCCCCGCCCCTCATCCCCCCACCCCAAAAGATCACCACTGTGCAGAAAGTGCCACTATTCCACTGCTCCACCCCCGGGAAGAAGCGTGCAGATAATTAACCACTAACCGGACCGATGCCATCGGGGAATAGACAGGAATTACAGCCTGAATGTGCCCGGCCCTGCGAAAGCACAGCACCCCCCCCCCACCCCCCCCAACCCCCTCGGCACGGGCGGCACAATGGGCCTCTTTTACAGTCTTAGCTCTTTCCCTCTCGATTCACCCTCGTTGTGAGCTTAATGGTTTCTTGTGATCAGTTTCTGCACTATAAATATGTTAAATCAGGTTACGGGGGAAGCAGCAGCAGCAGAGTCTGTAAAAACCAGCAAGCGATATTTTAATATGGCTTTGTGGCGAGCATCTGGTAAAGTGTCTCTGATATAACGTATCAGCCGCACAGGGAGCTTTATTACAGAACTGTTTATTTACTCTAGGTCCCCCCCACTACAGTTCCTGCGTGGAGCGTTTGGTTTAAATGCGGTCCTGAGGACTGATGCTACGGAATCAACCAAGTGCCCGTGGGGGTTTTCCTAAGGGGGGGGGGTGCTGGGAGTAAAGGGATATAGGAGAGCTAACAGGCTCCGCCCACATTAATGATGCCCAGCCAGCCCAGCAGAGTCAGCGGGAGACTAAGCGCTGAAAGAGGATCAGCTGGATTGATGGGCAGCAGGGATTACGGATATGTGAGAAGGCCAAACTAAATTGAATTAGCAACAAGAAGTTTGATTTTTTTTTTTTTTTTTGTCCCTATTTTTCATTTATTTATATTTAACTGTGTCCATTTAAAGGGGCCTCCTGCTTTCGGGCTGCTTTTCATTAGTAGCTGGTGTTCGGCATTTATATTCCACCTTTGACGGTCATTTCTCAACAAAGCGCTACAGAGCTGACCGATATGCAACATCTGGTGAAACTGCAGGCCAAGTCACACTGAGCCACTCGGCTTTGAAGGGACGGCTTGGGGCATTTACTCTCTGCTTTGTTCCCGGTATAAAACAGGGCGCCTTGGGACCATGCCTGTCATGAAACGAACCCGGGCACCGTCTGCCGCAGCTCAGCAAACTTTCTCCGGGAAATTATCCTGGACGAAAGCAAACCAAGAGTAAAACCTAAGCACATTCTTCTAGATATCGCAGCTCTTCTGAAAGCTCTGGGTCCCGCACATCGGCAACATGGCTCCATGACACCTGAAAATCTGTCTATAAAGAATTAAAAATGATCGAACACGGGGTCGTGGCTTCGTATCGTCTGCTGGGCCAATGGATTCCCCTGGTCGATAACCACCCACGCCTCCGACATTGTACAGCTATTACCGGCTATTACCATTGCCAACCCCAGGTTGACGACTTTCACCATTGCCCCCCCCCTCTCCCCTTCCCCATCCACATCATAGCTCCATGACTGGAAACCATAAGTGATCCAGTGAGTCAGATTTGGTCGTTCTTGGCTACTTGATGTGCCGTTTCACGTACAAGGAAACGATATCGCTGCCGGATGAACTAGTATCGCGCTGGGCTTCCGGTTATAAAGATACGCCGGCAAATTAAATGGGCGCCTGAAGACACCGGGGCATGGAGCTCGCCGAAAAACACAGAAATGTCTCTGTGAAGCAGAGGGGGGGCATGCTCTATGCGTCCAGCACGTTTCTATCAGTGGTGTGTAGCTCAAGGGCAGCCCTGCATTATTGATTATATTTTAATTTATCCAACAGTCATATTCATAAGTCAGCCTGAACAGATACCTCTCCCAGACGATAGCAGTCGTACATAGAACATCATTACAGATGAGTCAGGTGCCCATTGGTTGATGAACGGTAAACGTTGCCATACTCTCTGGATCCCCTAAATCAAACGTGAACATGCTATTTTTTTAACACCCACCCCTCCCCACCCCAAGAAGGAGGTGGGACTGGTTCAGCCCGATAAGGGAATCCATCAGAACTGCGTGCCGCTCCCCAGTTCCGGCGGTAACCATGTGCACGCCCGCGGTAACTGGGACACGTTCGCAGATGGGCTCGTCCCGGCACTGCCACGTCAGCAAGAACACACTCCGCTTGAAATTCCCCAGGCCTCGGACGCTGAGGCGGACGTGTCTCTCCATCCCAGACACCCTCGCATGTGCAGGAAAAAAAAAAAAGTGAGATAAAAGCAGAGCAGGGACCTATAAATGAAACACACTCCCACAGAAAGCGTCTGACTCGATAGAGACATATTTGTAATTTTTTTTTTCATTATGCACAGCGGATCGTCTACATAACTACACAGAAGGTCAGGAAGCATTAATCAGCACAATACCACTGCTACATTATTCCCTGCGTTGCTGTATTCCGACACCCAAGAATAATTTTCTTTACCATAAAAACCAGAGACAGTCATATATCACGAATCCCTCGTCCTGCATAATCTGAAAATTAAAGAAACCGAAATGAGTGCGGTAGACGTAGAAAGAGACGTTTTATTTTATATCTTTTCAGAGATTTGAGAGAGTTCAGGTCCAGCATAATCTATCTCTCACATCATTCAGCTTTTTAATGTAATACATAAAGGATGATAAAAAAAAAATTCAACAGGAAAAAAAACTTAGGAGATACAAATTTTTATCCGCCCACATTGTGGTGTTTGGGAAGAACATTGTGTACACAGCATATGGATGGATGACGGGTGTCTCCGGTGTTTGAATCACCACGCACACGTTCGCCGGCTTTTTTAGTTATTTATTTATTTATCTGTTTGTCAGTGGAAAAATTAATCAGCCTCTCCTTGGTTTTCTGCGCTTCCTTCTCCGCGATGCTCTGACATCCTTTGTTACCTTTCAGAAAGGGAAGGATGTCTGAATGAACGAAGTAATCCAGTTATTCACTTATAAAATTACCCATAGATCCTGAGACAACGAAAAGCTTTGCATATTCAACGCCGCCACCCCCCCCCCCACCCCCCCCCAGCACCACCACCACCAAAACACAAACACACACGCGTACGCAGACATGTGCACACATATGGAAATGCGTAGACAGATGCTGCTAAAGAATGTCTAATTAAAAAGCTCAACTAGAAAGCAAAGCGTCTGAATAAATGAATTTGCCACAAAGGCATACAATTACTCTTTTATGAAATTACCTATATGTGCAAAGAATAAAGATGTCAGCCTGAGATGGAAGGGTAACGACGGAGGTGAGGGACAAACCTCAACTCAGAGGTTGTGCTTTTCAATTCTTCATCTGTGAGCAAAGGTATTTAACCTAAATTGCTTTAGTAAAATATCCAGCTGTATAGCAGCATATCAAATAGTAGCTTCAGATAAAAGTATCATCTCAGCACATAAACATGATGTTTGCCGTGTCTAATGCATATATTTCCATTCAATTTTAGTAATGCGCTGTATGTATTGAGTTTAAAAATGTTTGAAATGCATCTCAGATTATGTCGGCTGTGGACCAGAGCCATATGGATCAAAGTGTTTGCCGTGCTTTAAATAATCTAGCTTGTTTTCACCTGGCCTGCTGTCATGAGCGATTACCGCCCAAATTCTGCATGTCTATGCTCTTCCTTAAATGCTGAGACGGTGTGTATTATATGTGTATCATGGGTTATCAGGAGGTGTTTTGTGCATAGAAAATCAATTATTTCTGCCTTTTGCTCAGCCCCCCCCGCACACAGACACACACCTGCATCTGAATTGAAATGCTCATTCCATCATTCGCAGCTGAAGTTTGTCTTCCACCACGCAATTCCAGCCCCACCGCATCCTGCGTCGCCTCGCGGGAAGGCGTGCCCGACGAATGCAAAGCGGACAGATGCGTCATGCGCTTGTCCGTCATGGCCGCCACGTCAGCTTCCGTCAGCCTGTGCGCAGATCTGACTTATGTACCCGATGATGTGGATGAAATAAGCACAGGACAGCTAAAGCTGCAGACACTGAAGCTGCAGACACTGAAGCTGCGGACACTGAAGCTGTCCCTGGGATTTTCAGGTTACACGTTGGCCAGTGTGGCCCCATGGTCTGTGGCAGTTTCGCCTCAGACTATTTCGAGACGCCCGCTCCGGCGTGCAGCTGGGAGCACCGGGGCTGCATATCAAATCCCTCCTACAGCCCGTACTTGGCGGAACCCCTCGGGATGGCGGCGACTTGAAAAACGGATCCGTGCTGGTGTTGCGCCCGCTGTGGTCCCTTAGCCCCCCAGGATTTCTGAGCCCTAGGAGGGGTTGCGGGTGGTACTTCCAGGTAAATCCCCGCAGGAGCTGGTTGCCCTGACGGTCCTCAGTAGCTTGGCTGACGTTTCTTGCTGTTCCAGCTGACTGTGGCTCACTGCTGTTATTTAACCGATGACTTCCTATGAAATATAAAAGTATGAAAAAGCACTAGGGCGGCATGGTGGTGCAGTGGTTAGCACTGTTGCCTCACACCTCTGGGACCCGGGTTCGAGTCTCCGCCTGGGTCACATGTGTGCGGAGTTTGCATGTTCTCCCCATGTCGTCGTGGGGTTTCCTCCGGGTACTCCAGTTTCCCCCCACAGTCCAAAAACTTGCTGAGGCTAATTGGAGTTGCTAAATTGCCCATAGGTGTGCATGTGTGAGTGAATGGTGTGTGAGTGTGCCCTGCGATGGGCTGGCCCCCCATCCTGGGTTGTTCCCTGCCTCGTGCCCATAGCTTCTGGGATAGGCTCCTGACCCCACGCAACCCAGTAGGATAAGCGGTTTGGAAAATGGATGGATGGATGGATGGATGGAAAAAGCACTACGCCTGTTTCACTATACCGGAGACATTAACCCTATGTCCCTCAAAGAGAACTGACTGCTTCTTGCACCATGAGTTCTTTGTCCTCTTGCTTGACCCATCTTCCCATAAGTCAATGCTCTTCTCCCAGTTTTAACTCTGCTTGTTGAGCGGGAAATTAAGTTAATTCAAAACAATCAGAATAAAAAACATATTTTTTTTTGCATGCAAGTAATTTATTTTGCATAAAACAATCAAGGACAATCAAGATAATAAAATTTATTAGGTACATAAAAATAAATTATGAGCCTGCTTTAGATAATGTGCCTGGTGCGATGTCAGGTTACATAGCAGGATTCGGTGTTTAGTGTGATGTAACCGCCAATGGTTACATGGGGGATTAAACACTGGTTACACTAAGCCCCTAACTGGCATATGCAGGTTTCTAGCTACCTTGGTTGAAGGACCAAGAATGAAGTCCAGTAGGTTCGCTGTGTTTTGCGGAATTGGGCTTCATACATCATACCGCTGATGGATATCTGAACCTCATTTTGGCCACAGAATCAGTAGTTCCTGCTGGTCAGTGATCGACCTCAAATTCTCTTTGCCCTGCCTGGTTAACGCCCCTTTGAAGCCCGCCGCCTGAAATGAGATGTCGACGGAATTGTTATTTGTTTTCTGTCAGCTATGCGCTCAGGAATTAGAGCGGGGATCTCCCACCGCCTCCAAGAAGCTACACGCGATCACGACCTTCTGCTAAGTACACGGTAAATGCTTCAGATACCCCCTGGGACTCCTTCAGTTTACCTTCAGCTCCCGAGTCCCTCAGGAGGGCAAATGTTCTCATCAGATCTTCTCTGGTGGGTTGGGAGCAGAACCATCTGGCCTATGATCCATGACGGCAGACCAGGCAAGCCTCAACCATCCCTCCTGGACCCGGGAGTCGTCACACACAAAAGTCCTTTGTCAACACAGAATGAGGTTCCGGCAATTCTGATGTGGTGTCAACGAGTAGAACATTCACTCCACAAATGCCTTATTTAAGTAATGTCATAAGAATGGCTGGTCTTGTAAACATCCTCCCAGCAAATGAACTTTGACAACAGACCTGAGAAGTTTCCATAGAGCTCCGTGCCTCTGAGGGACTTTTGTGTTGAGATGTTCACTTTGAAGCATTTCTGACCTTGTTAGTCCATATTTTGAGCTCCATGTAACCTCCTGTGACTTCATGCTGAAAGGAGAAACTCTGTCTTGTGTGGCGACTCGGCATTGATGCCTCATGATTTTTTATGTTCCTTTGAACTGGATTATACTGCTGTATGATTTCTGTAATTATAATATAATGCAGTAATTTCTTTGTAATTTTCAAAGCCCGAGAATCATTTGACCTTTTGATCACACTGGCGACAAACGGTTAACTTTGAAAGAGATTTTATTAGGGGTCTTGATATTTTTTATACATTTAAAAATGTTTAAATAAAAATTAGCAAGAAATGTGACACCACCTGCCATTAACCTTGAAACACCACTAATTCAGCCACTTTGAATTGGCTGGCTGGAATGCAGCGTTCGCCAATAAAAATGCAGCCCAGTAATATGGGAAGAAGATACACAGTACTGGCAGCGGGAATGTCCGCGATGTTTGCTTGTGACAAAGCGCAGCATTCAGGTTCATCAAAAGCACGACACTGCAGCTCACATGATCTTTCTTACTCCTGGCTTTATGTCTGACCCAGGCTGAGTCAGAAACACAGATCAAACGCCTGGTCCAGCAGGCCTATCTTCTTGACAAAGCGGTAACAATGCATTCAAGCAGATATTACTATGGGAATAATAGATCTCATTTGTGAGGCAACATATTAACTTCGCTTAGAAAATGGGCCGACATCCCTTTAACTTTTCAGAAGGATTTCCTGCCCCAGGAAAATGTAAAATTATGTATGGCTTTTTGGTTCATGTTTAAGGGTATCCAGTGTTTATTTAGCCAATTTACGATGCTTTGCAATTTTTTCAATGGGTGGCTTAATAGCAGGGATGCCGCCGGACATTTTGGGCCTCATGAAAAAATATTATAGTCAACCCCCAACCCAGACTAATCCAATGATGTTCCAACATTTTTAGGGCCCCCGTCACTCAGTGGCCCTTAGAATCACCTCAACCCCCCCCCCCCCAACATTGCTATTTATTACTAATTTATTCTTCATTTCCATTAACGATATTTTCTACTACCATTTATTCCTTCCAATGACGATTTTGGTTTGATGGATGACAGTTGGTGAGCCATGTTTATAATGAAATATAGTTGCATTCACCCAAAAAATTGCAGTGTATGATTTGTTTACAAGTTGTTTGGACGGAAGCTAAAAGAATGCAATGGTGTGGAAAACGCAGTATTTCCTCATGAAAAGAGACAAAAAAATAATGTGAATATTTATGTTCATTTTCATTGTACACACCGATAATACATTCCCTTCCGCTGCTGTGCCACTCTCTTACTGTCTACTTTTCGTATCAGCGGCAAACAGATTCATTTTGAGCAGGGACGCAGAAAACCATCGCCAGCCGGACCGGTCCGGGTCGGTCCGGTGGGACCAAGCTTTGCACACTCGCACAATAGGCCCATCGCGGTACCGCAGCCGCCTGCCATAGCCCACGGAGCACGCAAACAGAATGTCCCGCGGATTCCGGAATTCTGTTCCCTCCAGAGTGTTCTGCGACGCTGAGCTCCACTGAGCGGCTTTGGATTCCGAAGCGGGCCGTCGTCAAACATAATGCCATCTGATGTCCACGGATGGAGTCCCATGGCAGGGCTGAGAGGCTTTTAATTATCTCGGCGAGCGCGTGGTTGCCGTGACAAAGATGTCCTCGTACTTTACATGAAGCGGAGAATGGGTTCTGTGAGGCTCGGCTCAATGCTTTGTTACTGTTTGTTCCAAAAAAAAAAATCTACAAAAAACTCAGAAGGATAAAAATCTCTGCGCGTTATGTAAAATGTCCATCTTTTATGGCCATTTAGACTTTCGTTTGAACAATTTCGAAGCGTGCCACTGCTGGCTTTGCAGGGTAATCAAATATTAATTGTTCTCACTCGCGCAGTCCTCCATCCCCTTCGATAGAGTCATTCTTCCCTCTCACCAAATTAGCATGGAGAGCCTAATTTTCCAGTCCCCTACAAACGAAAGCACACACCATCAAAGTCTGTGGCGAACACTGTTACAGTATCTGTGTGTATGTGTGTTCTGTTTATGTTCGTATGTGTGTGTGCACGCGTGCGCCATTTGACAGATGAAAAATTACCAGTGAGAGATGAATTATGAAGTCTTCCTTCAGAGTGGCACTTTCTCTTTGGATTACAGGCCAGGCTCAGAAGATGAAGTAACTACATTTATTTCATATAACCCTGGAACTATTCGGAGTTAAGGGCCCAAAGGTGGAACCACTTAGCGACACGTGGGATTTGAACTAGTCACCTTCCAATCACGAGTAAAGAGCCCTAACCATGAGCCACACATGGGGCACACGCTGAAACTGCCCCTGCATTCGGTGCCTCTTCTTCAGTTATTATTTTAAACACTTTATTGAAAATGGTAAAGTATTCAAAATAAATATATGCACATGATGTAAAAGCGGACAGAATAAGATCTGGACTGCCTTTACAAAAGCTGTCAAAGGAAACACTACACACACACACACATAAACATACTGTATGTGTGTGTGTCTCTTTCAGCTACTCCAAATCATGTCTGAAGTGGTGTGTGTTCTTCAGATTGCCTTTGGAAGGCTTCTCTTGGTTCCTAATGGAACCGCCCCCTGATATTAACAGAGAGTGGTGGCCCTAGAATCTACGCTGGCGATTTGGAGTGTCCTGAGAGGGAGGTAGGGTGCGGGGGGGTGGGGGTATGTGAGCCGTGTCAGAGCCAGTTGTCGACTGGAGGAATGGCTGATAACAGGAAAAGGAAGGGGGGCGCCTCGGAGGAGTTGTCAGTGCCCCAGGACGGGGCCAAAACAGCCCCCGGATTTATGAGCCTTCTGCTGAAACACTGCTGTCACAGAGGAGTCCCACAGTGGTCCCTCCACAAGACCCGAGACCCTACACATCATAAATGTGCAGTGTCATGGGAGGGGGTCAATTTAACAGCAAAACAGTCAGTGGACCGAAACATCAGGTGGGATCTTTCCTTTGTCAGTACAGCCTGCCTCATATGAATCCCTTCAGTGAGTATCTGGAGGAACCAGCGAATAAATTGCGGGACTCTAAATAAAAGCTTCCACTAACACAAGCAAACACCCACCGAACAGTGACCTCACTGTGTACCTTTTCAGTTATGTTGGGGTCTGGATTGGACAACACAGTTTGATGGAGCAGGTTAGGAACCACGGGGCGCAAAACTGGGAGCATCATTAACCAACACTGCCCGTCATTAATAAACCATGACCATCCCACAACACGAGACATGATGTGGCGTGAGACGCGATACTCCAGTTCCTAAAGGGCCCCGGTTACAGTTACACCGCAGTCGCCGTAGCAACCTGTATGGCTTGCTCACGCCTGTAGGATTGCTAAGCAAAGTGGTCCTTAAGCACGACGCCATCTATCTTCGGAGCCCACGCACTCTTCAGAGCAGTAGACAGAAGACTGCACTAGGGGGGTTTCTTGAGTGCCCTTCTGCAAAGATTACCCATCTTCATGGGTGGGTGTTTACTGAAGCGGTTGACCCCAGCTTGCCCCCAGTGGTGATGTATATGGACCGGATCGGCGTGTGGCTGTCCGCTGGGGCCGGTCGCAGGGAGGCTAGCTTACGATATGCGGGTGTCACCTCTCAGCTCCCACAAATCTCTTAATCCCTGCTGCTGTCATTTTGCTTCGCTGCCGTAACGCAAGCAGGCCGCTCGCCCTCGATTTCGCTATTTGTTTTCCTTCAGCAAAGTGTCAAGAAGCTGCTTTGGCCCTTTTAATCAGTCCTGCTTCTATTGATTTTCCACACTGCATTATTTTCAGCTGTGTCTCGATTACTTACCTGAACTGAGACTTTTCCGAATATATCTTCCATTATTTTCCATTATCTACTTAATCGTTTTCAGCTGTTTTCCTTCTCATTTCTGTAGATATTGCACAGGATGATTATTCTATCCCCTCCAACCCCAGAGGAAAAGTAAAATAAACTGATAATAATGACAGGCTTAATACTAAGTCAACTTCTATGGAGAATTTCGCCGGAGTCTTGATGAACTCGTAGCATTGCCATGGAAACGCACACCCCCTGTGGTAATAAACACTGAGAGTTTCGCTGAGCATCAGCCACTGTCAGGACGCCTCGATCCATGCATCCATGTCATTCTCTGGGCTTCTTCCTGCCACTGGTGCTAACTGGGTGTCGCCTTTCCTGCACCTGAACACAGCACAGGCCATCCAGTATTGATATTTAACTTCATTGTCATCATTCTCTGCTCAAGTGACCCTTTTATCCAATTACTATTGCTAGATGGCGTCAGTTCGACGTCAGGTGACCTTGTACGCAGCATTCCTCTGGAATTTTCCATCTGCTGTCTGGGTCTCCAGGTTCTATTATCTGAAACCCTTTGCAGTTTTTCAGCCATGCACTATGACTGTTCGGGGGGGGGGGGGGGGGGTCCCACAGCAATTCAAGTCAAATTCTTCGCTCAAAGGTACAACAGGTACAGGTTACAGGTTTTGAGGGTGTGAGTCTGTGTCCTAAAAACCACACCCAGTACTCCCTCATTCCACCAGGTGGCGTTGGTGATCCCTTGCAATCTGTTCAATTAAATATTCCCACATTCGTCCCCATTCCAGCATCCACCATCTTTATGAAGTGACCTGGAGTGTGGTTTAGTTGTAGGTGCGTGATGAGAAACCATCGTTCAGATCCCAGCTGGGTACCCCTGCTCCCAGCAGCCAGGATCATTCGTCTCTGAAGTCCTGGAAGATCTTCACGCTAGACGCTATCTTGGTCTTCAAATCTAGGTTTAAAAACCTGAGGGATTATCACTCTGAGGAAGACATCATTTGAAATCCCAGCAAGCAGCCAGACTACATGTGTGATCTGAATTAATGCCTTTAACCGCTGACTATCGCATGTATTCACATGGTGATGGATATCTGTCTTCTGCTTTCCATCTCCACACGTTAGTCATTCCTGAGGTCTTCGTCGAAGGCTTTTCGGGGCACCTGACCTCTTACGCAACCCGTCTGCTGTGAATTTGCCCCTCGAGATCCTCGAGGTTCGGCCATCTCCTCAGTCGTGGGTGACAGGTGACAAAGCAGCTGGCCGATAAATCGTAAATCTCTTACAGCGAACGGCGAATAACTAAAACAAAACAGCGTTTGAAAGACGTGCGTCTCGCAGATTCACGCACCAGATTATGTAAGCTGTACATTCGGCTCCCCGCTTGGCTTCTCAGGCTGATTCCTGGGTGTGATTCTGTGGGATAGCAGCACGTTTTCTGTGTCCCCGTGAAATCTAAATTTCATGTGCTCCCTCCATGCAGTGCACTTTACTGGGGTGCATTGAGTAGGTATAAATGGGTCTTTTTTTTCCACCTTTAGAGGCTAGAGTAGCTGCCGCAATCACTCTTACAGCTCCAGCAGGGGGAAAGAGTGGCCTGCTTCTACTGGAACGGTCGCAGCTTTGCCCTCGGGGGGGATTTTTATTCAGCGATGGGTGGTTGGGGCCCTGACTACGAAGAACCGCTTTTGCTGGCAAATTGAATCAAGTCCGTGGCTCGACCGGCAGCTAAGTTACAACGGCAGGAGGACGGTAACCACGGGAACGCGTTAGGAATCGGGGCGGACCTTACGGCGTGTCTATCAGGACCCCGATCCAGTCCGAGTCTAGATCCAGGATTTGCCCCGGGTCTTCTTCGGAGCCAGCTACCCCGTCCGCTGATCGCCTAAACCTATTCGTTGCATTTCCCCTTTGAACAGCTCAATACCAGGGGTTTTCGATCCAAGGATAAAAACAGTTTATTGTCATTCCCGCTGATACGATGCGATGCTTACTTGTAGATAAACACTGGATCAACATTTAGGTAAAATAAATGTAGATATAAATATGAATGTGTAAATTTAAATATAGATTTGCATATATGGATATATGTGGAGAAATATATACCAGAGCTTCTCAAATCGCGGTCCTCAGAGGCTGAGTCCTGCTGATCTCCCAGCCTCCCTTTACCCGTGAGCCAGGTGTGCAGCCTCTGTGGCCAATCAGAATCAGTAACTATTAAACTAACTACCTGGGAGAACCAAAAACAAGGCCTGGATTTGGAATGGAGGTGCAGATTTGGAGAGCCCTGATATATACGGTATGTACAGCATAGATGCATATGCAGTGCAAAGCCAGTAACTGCTTGTGGGGTCACTCTGTGCAGAGTTTCTCCTTGCTAGTTTGCCTGTGAGGTGTCCTTTCTGTTCTGATCTGGATCATCACTGCAATCTAAAGGCACCTGGGGCTCATCCTTGGATGTTAAAATACCCGAAATAACCAAATTATTCAGTGCTTGATCCATTTCATTCAGTGCTTCAGGACTGTAATGTTTTGAACTTCTGCCTCTTTCCTGTCTTCTGGTGTTGGGCTGGGTTCTGCGTTTGTTCTGCTCTGTTCGGGTTCCCCGACTATTTGCCTGGCGACGACTTTGAGTTTCGGATTCCTTTCTGCCTTTTATAAATTAACGGCCACTTAACACTCGGCACACGGAGCTTCGTTACAGCGATGGCCGCGTCCTCCAACGTATATGATTATCTGAATTAAGTAATAATGGATAACAAGGCAAAAAATGCTTCAAGTACAATTCTCAAGGCTGGACTTTCAGTGCCTTGTCATTTTATCCACACAGTGAAAATAATTTGCTGTAATAAAACGAACGGATATTGATTTGAAGAAAACGACTGAACAAACAATGGTTCATAGTGGTCATGATAACTACCCCTCTTTTACCTGATAGCCAGCAAGAACTGGGAATTTTTTTGTAGATATGAATGAACTGGTGAAATTGAATAATTTCATGGCATTCAGCACTTCCCTGCCTACCAGTAAGTAATCTAAACACACACAGGGAAGGGGCAAACTATTTACACATGGTGAACCACTACTGTGAAGGAGTCTTCCTGCATTTCATTCTCTGATTTTCTTCCAAGTTTATCTATTTTTACATGCACGTCAGAAAGTACGCGAGTCCTCAAATCGAGATTAAAAGCTCAGAAAATTACCTTCCCAAGGAAAATGTCAGTTCGAATCACAGCAAAGTATCAGTCAGGCAGCTTATGTGGTCAGAAAAAATGTTTTTGAACCACTGATTACAGCATATTTAAGTAGTTTTTTTTTCTTTCATTTTGTGGTGAATGTGTACATATTAAAAAGACTTTCTCTTTAAAAACGTCTTGAAGCAAAGTAGCAGATTTTAGAACCGCACTGAAAACTGGCTAATCACACGCACATCTTTTCATCTGACGTTGGTGCTCAGTTCCGTTAGTTGCTGTATTTGATCCGAAATTCCCTCCTCTGCTGTTTTTTTCAGAACTTCACCTGTCACTTGTGTGTTTTATATACACACTTGCATATCTTGACGAACCTAAAAAAAGAGACGATTTTCACATTTTTCCAGCTGTCTGTTTGTATAATCGTTGAACGTCACCTGCGTGGTGATTTTGAAGAATTTGAACTCGATGCCACACTGAATCTGAACACAATTTAACTGAGACAATTTAACAGGCACAATTTTACTGAGAGTGTTTTTTATGCAAACAGAAAGTCATAACTACCATGGGTTGAAGTAATTTTATTTCGCTTTGCTCGGCTCCTACGTAGCACATTGACACTTGTGTGTTTCCATGAAGTTCTCACATGGGCTCAGAAGGCTTTACATAGATGGCCAGCTGCAATCTGTTGACAAATGCAGTAGCTTAAATAACTATGGTTATTCTCAATGGAACGATTGCCCACACCTGGTCGGTTAACCTCCAAACGCACCACCCACCCGATACACAACAAAGAACGGGAAACAAACAAAACACATTTTTTAGTTTTCTGCTCCAAGTAAAAATAACAGAGTGTTTTTTTTTGCTGACGTTGGTGCCACTGGCCAGAACAGGATCTGTACTCGGGAACCTGTCCCACAGCATTGGATGCTAAAATCAGTGTAAGTGGTTGGGGAAACAGACAAGACACCGCGTGCCCCTGTCCCTGCGAGATCCACCCTTCAAAGCCCTCTTCCAGGGCGGGTGCATTTTCACAATGAAATTTCCTGGCTGAAAACGTGGGTGGGGAGGATCTAGTGTAAAACATTGCATTTGGGAGCAGTGAGTGGTAGACATCAGGTGTCAGGCAACATCTTGTTGCTGGGTGTGGGGGTGGGCGGGTGGGGTGTAAAAACACATCTGATTGAGTAAATGGCTGCTCTGTGGCAGATTTCCTCCAGCGGGGGCGGTTGTCTATCATCTTACAGTCCCCCCCCCCCCCCCCCACTCAACCCATAAGGTCCCGAAAGACCCATATATCACATCACTGGCTTTCGTCACCCCAGCAGCTCATTGACTTTGCTCTCGAATTGTCTACACACACACACACACACACACAAACACAAATATAGTGGGTTTACTCTGTACTGAGTGTTTTTCCTTGCTAGTTCACACACACATATATATATATATATGTGTGTGTGTGTGTGTGTGTGTGTGTGTGTGTGTGTGTGCGCCTATTCTTTTCTGGCCTGGTCTTATTGGATTTACTTATTGTCTTCAGGTCACAAATGAGTTAAATGCTTATGCCGATGTTGTGGTTCTGTGGCTGCGGAAACTACAGTGACAGTAAGGAAAAAAGCGAGACCGTTTTACCACTGCATGATTAAAACTGGATTTTCTTTGATTCTGTTTCTCTGACAGCACATAATACCCTAATAACTGGTAATCCTGCTGTCTGCTGCGGCCAGCAACCCCCCCCCCCCAAACAAATCACTCTCAGCAGACGGACAGCAGAAATTGAAACAAGTTAGCCAGTGAGTTAAGGGTGCCCGTTTGTGGTACTGTAGTTAAAGGGGGGGGAGGGGGGGGGGGTATCTCATGTCAGCTAAATTACATTGTGGCACAGCGATCATTACAAGAATGGGAATTAAGTCGTCTGTCTCTACAGTGCTGTTCCGGCGTCTTTCTGAGGTTTGAGTCTTAATGCTTGACAGCTGATCACCCTCTGAGCCCAGAGATGTGACCCCTACATCCAGCTTCCGCATTCACTACGCTCATCCAGCAGGTGAGGAAAGGCAGAGTGGGGAGGGGCGATTGTAGGATTTGACCCTTGGGAGGTTGAAGGAGAACCAAACACAAGTTAATTGGGAAAATGACAGAATCGGAATATATTTTAATCGATTTCGCATTTTCCTTTGTCGGTTTCCCTTATAATTCTCTCTCTCTGTTCTTTAACACATTATAAAATACCAGCTTCCAGGCATCAACCAATGTCAGACTGATCACGGGAGAAGAAGTGGGAAGCTAGAGAACGAGAAGAGAGGCACGGCGCAATCTTTCGGGGCGGCCACACCCCCTTCGTAATTTAAGCGCCGAAAATGAGTTTTGTCAACTGGAAACGACTGCAGGCCCGTTTGATGGGCAGCAAGCCAAAATAAATGTCTAACGTACCGTCTGCTTTGCGCTGGGAATGTGTCTCTTTGAAAAGATTCACTCACGTTCTGAAAGCGGCGTTCTAAAACTCGGCCTCGCACTGGCGTTACATGCAATATCGGCATTCAATAATATTCAGTGTTACCGCCTCCCAAGGCGGAATTTATTGAGAATCGTTGCATCCATAGGGCTCATGATGAAATAATTATACTAGAGTAGCACACGATGGCAGGTGGCCAAGCGCTATAAAACTTGCTGGGAATGTTTTTTCCACTCTCATACCACCCCACCAACACCCAAAATTGCCAAACTTCCATTTTGAGCCAATACTGCCCTCTCCACCCCCTCCCAAAAAAGATGCTATCTCACCTCAGTGAAAAAATGATACCACTGGACAAACCCCTTAGGATCCCTCTCGCCCAGAGGTTTGAATGCCATGAATGCTGCTTCTTGGTGTGCCTGGGGGGGGGGGGGGGGGGGGGGGGCACTCCATCATGACAAAGGACACCATCGACACCCTCAGTACTCGTTCAGGACAACGAAGTGGACACATTAGGTTTTAGGACCAACAAAAGAAACCTAACATGCCATGGTTCATTCAGCTCATCTAAACTAATCCACCACCTCCCTTCAGGGTGAAATCCATCCATTTATTGGAAAAAAAAATATCGTTTAATGAACTGAAGGCGATATGAGAGCTTTTCCAGTCTTGCAGCCAGACCTTATGTTCATTGTGGCATAAGTCAGCGGCTCATCTGTCCAGAAAATCAATGCGGGGCTCTCTGGTTTATATGGGGTCGTCACCCAGCTCCCGAGAGCCAAGATCAAAACCTGGTGGAGACCCCAAAACTAACAGGGTCCGCTCTGACAAAGACTGTAGTTTTAGGCTGTAAAGTGTATTACATAACATCCTTCAGACTTTTTTCCATTTTTATTAATCCTACACAGGCGACATGGTGCCGCAGTTGGTGTACTCTCGCACTTACTGGGTTGTGGGTTCAACACCCATCCCCGATTCCTCACTGCAGGGGCTCCAATTCCATGAACTGGTATCTCTGGAATCACTGGTAGAGCGTATGCCCAGTGATGGACTGGCATGCAGTCTGGGCTGTCCTATGCTCTGCTCTGCTTGAGGTAGCCTCCAGGCCTTCTGGGAACATGTCCTGGATGAGCTGGTATGAAAGTTATACTGACGGCTGGGTTAATTTCATAGATTGAACATTCATAGTTAATAGAATAGAATAATAGAATGTATAATGGAATAGCAATTCAACCTTGTGGAGAAATTCTCATTTCATCTGTCCTATCCTGCTCTCCTTGAGACTCATAGACGGGTGAGAACAACCATGGAGAAAGACAGCGGTATCTATCAGTGTGCAGAGCCTCCTGGAACTGCGGGTGAAGGGTCTTTGCTCAGGAGCCCAGTGGCGGAATCCATCTGCCAGCCCTGGTTTTCGAACCTTCAACCTTGTGGTCATGAGTCTTAACCCACTGAGCCATGCACTGCCCCCCAGTGGACACTAAGGAAACTACAGACACATCGTGCTTATTTTCACGGCTCTTTGATGGCTGCTATATGTCTCTGTGGGATTTTCTGGTATGTGAAAGTGGACCCGCGCTCCTGGAAAATGCCTCCCCAGCCATTTCCCCCTTTGAACGCTCTCATTGGAAGCATTAACAGCATTTCTACGCATTCAGCTCACACCGCCGTGTGCTTGGCGGAAGTGACATGCTCAGCAGAAATGAGAGGGGGCGCTCTTGTGCGCACTTCTGACTTTACCCTCCCAAATGACTTTGGATTACGGAACGGGAGGAGTGGGGGGGGGGGGGGGCAGGATGTGGTTCTAATTTGGCATGTTGTATTGACGAAAATCTCGCTCTCGCCCAGTGAGGGGCAGAAATGAGTCATTCCTCATTAGCCACAAGTGGAAACGCACAGGTTGAGGGGCCGTCGCCTTCTCAGACAGCTTTCAGCTTGTAACAGGTGGATCACCTGTAATCTAGCAAGAGGTCTGTGGGAGCCAGCCAATCAGTGAGTGGGAGCCGGCCAATCAGTGAGGGGAGCCAGCCAATGAGGGAGGGGAGCCAGCCAATCAGTAAGGGGAGCCAGCCAATCAGTGAGTGGGAGCCAGCCAATCAGCGGATTGTTCTATCATCTATCTGACTTTCTTCAACAAAGCGAATGGGGTGTTCTGACACAGGAACGGCACATCACAGAAGACAGGAGTGGACTCCCCCACTGCACATCACGCCGCTACACATTTTGAAGCTTATTATAAATACGCACCATCCACATTCACGCAACTGGGCCCATTTGAGGACCATTAACCCTTAAAACGTGGCTTCTTTTCGCCATATTACCTGTTGGCATTTATTATAAAGCAGGGTGCCTTTCTTCACTTGCACACTAATCATCTCATTAGAAACATAGCCTTTGTATTCCTGAGCTCCGCGAGCTTAACAGTAACTCTCCCGCTGTCAGTTTACCTGAACAGGCTCGCCTGCGTCTGCACGGCGGCAGAATCGCCATTTCCTGCCGATTTCACCGCAGCATCTTGCCGCCGCGTCTGCCTCTCGCCGGATGCCACCGTTTGGTGACGCCTTCTCTCATTAAAACTTAATTACATCCTGAGCATCCCTCTGCGTTTGCTGGAACTTGGAATAAAGGTTTGTTTCAGCACGCCTAAAGAAGCCATATGCTGCCTCAACCTGCCTCACGACGAGGTTTTCATGAAATCCTTCACCTCCCTCACATGAAAAGCAGAGAAAATGTTGGAACCTTTTTTTTTTTTAGCGCTGCATTTTTACTTTATTTTATTTTATTTTTTTTTTTGCAAGCACCGGCACAAAAATCCGTCACGTACCTTATATAACATACCTACAGCGAGAGGCTGCGGTCCCTGAATTGGATCACAATGCAGCAACTACGAGAGTTTTTCCTATTTTTTTTATTCTTTTCAATAGGCTGGGAAATATATTCAGTGAGGCAAAAAATTCACATTCAACACAGCTCTATTGTTACTGCCTGGCTTACGGTGTTTTTTCATTTTAAGCGGCTGGAGGGACCGGCTTTAGGACCGTGGGGATCCATGGCATGCGGTTCCTTTATTATCACCCAGATTGCCGAGATGACCGCCAGCTTCCTCCATACAGACGCGTACAGGATGTGGGCGACATGCACCGCGTGATGCGACGACGTAGCTGCATTACCGCTGCTGTAACAGATGTGGCCCCGACCAGGGATTGAACCCAGACTTCCATCAGTGGCACGGTGTAACGGAGGGAAGGATTAGCCCGCCGAGCTCAGACCTGCACGTGCCAGCGAAGGGAAGAGGTCCAGGCCCCGCGCCGACCCCCGTGGGGCGACGTGACTGTCACAGCTGACTCCCGTCCGCCGTGTTCCATCCCGAACCCACCCCCCTGATACTCACGCATGAGCTCCTGTCAAAACCACTTCTCATCACCCAACCATCCTCCTCCCCCCCCCCCCCCCCCCCCCCCGTTTGCATCATGTTGGAAATCTGCCCCTAAACCTCAGTGGATCTCTGCCTACACCCCCCCCCCCTCAAACGTCACCCGGAGCGTCGCTCGCACCCCCCCCCACCCAGTCCCATCTGGGACACAAACTGGGACAGGGATGGTCTCCAGGTCGCATATTGCACCGGCAGACGTTACACGCTGACCTGTGAGAGGCAGCGGACGCATTTACGCGATCAGAGATATGCGGACGCATTTACGCGGGAAGCACTCTGCCCAAATTTGATTTCGCCAAATTCTGCAAAATTACCTTTACGTTTCGCTAATATCAAGTATTAACCTTAAGTTTAAAATTACAATTAAGAGTAAGATGAACTTTATTGAAACCAGAAGAAAGTCTCGCACATTCAGCAGCAAAGTACGCATAACACAGCCGAAAGTACAAACGAAAGTACAAACGAAAGTGCAAACGAAAAAAGGTGCAAAGACACACCACATGGCGCAAAGAAGTAAATGTAATTCAAGCAAATTTTACAGCCCAGTGCACAACTAGAATATCCTGAAAGACAGAATATTGGAATATTAAGGAAATAAATAGATAAATATTTAAAGATGGTTTCCTCCCCTACAGTCCAAAAACATGCTAAGGCTAATTCAGTTTGGGTGCTCTGTGGTGGGTTGGTGCCCCATCTTAGGTCATTGTCTGTCATCTCCAGGATTGGCTCTAGACCCCCCCCCCCCCCATTGGTTGTGTATTTCTACAGTAGCTGTGAAAAAAAATAAAGTACAGATTTGTACTACTAAACAATTACTACTAGCCAAATTCGCTTCTGTGGTTAGACATGCTGATTCTTCAGGGTGATACTGTGCTGCTTCAAGGAAAGCCGTCCCTCTCCACTTGTTCTCAGTGACACATCAGGCGAGAAAGTTTTGCACTGGGTGCTGGCAAGAACTGCGGCAGCGCCACATTCTCGCAGGACTTAATAAGTAAGTAGGCCGATAAAAACGATTCATCTCAGTGAGAAACTCCAGGGCCCCAGGTGATCTAATCCAGCGTGAACGGCACAAAAGGCAGTTTTGTCTCAATAATATAAACAAACCAAAACAAATGGCGCGTTTTGCATTCAGATCCGCTGGGCATTGATTCACATCGAGATATGCTGGATATCATTACAGCGGATAGAGCTAACAAAACAATGGGAGATTAAAAATTAAAAAAAATAAAATAAAAACAAGATACTTAAGATGGTTTTCGAAAAAAGCTTCACAGCTTCTGGTGTTAAGGATATGCTGACAGCTATGATGAGGATACATATGGAACAATTTCTTTCATATATAAATATATATATGAATCTTGCATAAAAGAGATGAGAAAAGACAAGTCTTTCAGACCCCCTGAAGGTTGATGCTTCTAGCTGAGCCCTTTTCAGATGACGTACATCCTCACATCTTCTGAACGAGAAACCTACGCTTCCGAGAGATGAGGCTGATATGGGAGGTGGCTGGGAGGAGGTGCTGACAATTTCAATAACTGAAAGGACTTCCACACTTCATCAGCCCTGTCTGCTTCTTTGCACACCCTTTCCCAGATGCGCTATTTTTGCAAATTTATTGTCTCGCTTCCCACAATGCACTTTTGTCTGGTACTGTCTCACCTCTCTGCAGATTGTCCCGTATTGTCCTGTTCCTTGCCCTCTGTCCCATGTACCTGTCCTCTACTCTGCAATACTCTGGCATACAGCACGAATTTCCCTCTCCTCCTTGGAGCACATGTGACAATAAAACCTGAAACCTAAAAGTATAGTTGAGGCGACGTGTCAAGAGATGCGACGGTGGATGTGGAGGGGAGCGTGGTGTTTGCGTATGATGCCTCCTACGCCTCATTTATCGCGCATAAACCAGTGAACCCACACAAGAAAGGCCCCTGAGATCTGAGATCCGTGGCATTCGGGTTTGTCCGTAACTAAAAATGGCTGCTGTGGAAGCCTTTTATCAGAGCATAGATCCAGCAAGACCACTGACAATCACAACGTATAAGATCCTAAGCACCAAAGGTTTTCTTTCTGATACCATCTCCTGCTTTTAACTTCAATTGGGGGGGGGGGGTGTGGAAATTAAATGCTGATTGAAAATATCTGCTGATTAGTCAAATTTCTGGAGACCTGCTTGGTATACGAATACACTCTCACATGTGGGGAATGTCAGCGTGATTTTCCAAAAATATATGAGAAATTCTGTTTGCATTCTAAGATGTCTTGGAGTCAGAGCTTAAAAAATGTATTAATAAACAAAAAACATCTGTGGTTTGTGCAGCGCGAACAAAACTTCATTGTAGAAGATCTGATTGTCTCCACAAATGCACCTCTTTCAAAATGCCTGCCCCTTCTGCAGTTTCACTGCTTGATGAAAATGTAGCATAAACTAAAATGCAGGAGCCAAAGACATTCAAATTATAAGTGTCTACAACTTTAACTGAAGTGCACATAATGTATTAACATTAATTATTTCTATGAATACATTCGTTTAAGAAGTGCAAAGCGAAATTCCTAAAGCCTGCTGAGGTCATGACAGTCTATTGCAGCTGTCATAATATCCTTTGAAGTTTTAATAAAAGAATATGACTTAGAATAGGTTATGAAATAAAAATTAAAGAGTCTTCCAATATATTTCTGTGAGCAACTCGTTTACAAGCAGTGGTTGTATCACAGGTGAAAGGACCTTTTGAGTTCAGTTGACTATGTAATTATCCGCCATGTATTATCAGCCATAACATTAAAACCACCTTCTGGGTTCGGTGTAGGCCCTCCCTCCTGCCAGAAAAACAGCCGTGATCCAATGAGACGTGAACTACACAAGACAACAATTAGCCACAACATTAAAACTACTGACAGCTAAAGTGAATGACACTGATTTTAGGTATTTTTAGGTTTTTTATTGCATTCGCAAATTTTTATAAAATTGAGTTTCTCACTCTCTCTCTCACACACACACACAGGTTTGTAATTATATCTTTGTGGGGACTCTCCATTCATTTCTATGGGGAAAACTCTAATCCCAATCTGACAACCTTAACCCCCACCCAGCCCTAACCTTACCCACAAGTAACCAAGCAAAACAAAATACAAGCCTTTTGCCATTTTTAGTTTTTTGATTGCATTCACAGATCTTTGTGGAGACCTGAAAAATGGTCCCCGCAATGTAAAAATAACAGGTTTTTATTACATTTTATTATATTGTACACAATGTTATATAAACCTAATCCATACACACACACAGACACACACGCACGCAGATTCATTTCTATGTGCATGACCCTAAACCCAACAATGAGGACCCTAACTCCAACCCAGACCTTAACCATAAGTAACCAAACAAAATGCAAGACTTCTGGCATTTTTACTTTTTTTATTGCAGTCACTGATTTATAAAATTGAGTTTCCCCTTGTGAATACAGTGCACACACATATATGGTTGGCTTTGTGCATGAGGATGGCACTACGGGAGACTCTAGATGGTCAGTGGCGATACCCGACACCCCACTGTGTGGCACCTGTCACCTTCAGCAGAGCAGGTTCATGCAAAGGGCTGTTAGACAGCGCCACCCACTGGCGGGGAAGCCAGGAGCACAGACGTGCAAAGGCGTTGGCTTTGGCCCATCAGGACCCCGCAGGGATGGCGCTCGTTCGCAGCGGGGGGCATAGGGTGTAGGAGCGGATTAGCCGCGGTGCTGTGCTCCACCGGGACCCTGCCGCTGATGGTCATCTCCTCCAGGTCTGGCCAATGCAGCCATGGCTTATTTTCCAGACTACGATACCCACCCAGAAAACATCCATGCTTTCCTGACGCAATGTCCCCCCCAGGATTCGTCCTTCGGCGTCCCCGTGCACCCCCTCCGCACAGACGCAGAGGTGGCTGTGTCTCTCGGAGATGCGGCTCCGTTAATGAGGAAGGCTTCTGTTGCCGATCATCATGCCAGGAAGGTAGATGTGGATGGAGCTGGAGAAGTCAGGCTCTGCTGGAAGGAAACGGCTCCCGACGTTCACCACGTCGCTCCATCCGTTTGGCACGCCGTCTCAGCGCTGGGACGTCCACCGATTCATTAAGCATGGAAAGACAGCTACCCCCCACCCCACCCTCCCAAAAATTTCAAAGCAGGGACACGTCGGGAGCCATGCTTTCCTTTCCTTTCATGTATCTGGAGCTCTTTCTTGCCTCCTTTCACTGAAACAAAGAACAAACTGGACGGGGGGGGAGTCGGTTTTTGGAGTCAGTAGCTTTTTGGGGGGGAGGCACTGGTGTGTTCAGCTTCCCCCCCCCCCCCCTCCGCCACCCCATCTCGGTATGGGGTCAGAAAGCCGGAGCAGTTCGGCTTAAGTACCCCATCTAAGAGTGACCTAAATGACCAGTCATTTCGAAGCCATTTCTCCACTGCGATTTCTGACACCTCCACTTAACATGTCAGACGGGACCCTAGATGACCGCTTTTCATTCCGCATTTTGGGGACTCTCTGTTTAATTATTGATAACCAGACAGGAGTCTTAGACGTTTAAGAAAACATTGTTTTTGTCCCCCGTTTATGATGTTGCCACGTCCTCATTGTGTTGTCAGTTTAATGAAGCCCCTTGAATTGCTCCCATTCATTTGAAAAACCTGTAAGCCCTTAAGAGATGAACAACCGGATGATGTCAAACTTGAGGAGAGAATCTAAGTTCAGACTTGGTCCACGGATGAATGTTCTAGCCACTGGAACATGGGCTGTAATTATGTCTTATACAGTACCAGTCAAAAGTCTGGACACACCTGTTTAACATCTCAAAATCTTCTCAAATTGTAGTCTTTTGCTTTGACGACCGCATTGCAGAGCCTTGGGATTCTTTCGACCACCTTCCAGATGTAGCCACCTGAAATGTTCCTCCACCAATCCTGATGGAGTTTCCACAAGTTCTGGGCACAAGTTGGTTACCTTGCTCTTACTCTTTGATCCAACTCAACCCAAACCAGCTCTGTAGGGTTTAGGTGGGGGGGTTATGGGGGCCAGGTCATCAGTCACTCTTTCCTTGTTCACAAGATAATGCTTCCTAAATAACTTCAAGGTCATTATCTTGTTGAAAAGCAAATGGTTTTCAGAAGATGTATCCAGAATTTTGACTGACACTATATATTACCATCAGAAGTACAGAATTGCTCCAACGAAATAGGCAGTGCTACCCAGTGACAGGAGTGCTATCATCTCTAATCTTGGGGGGTCGGTTTTGCTTTTCCAAAAGCATTGTGTGGCTGTGTAGCCGCAAACACTGCAAAGGCTGCACTACCGCTGACGGAGCAGTGCATGGTCTTTGTGGATGTGTTCACTCTGGCTCTTATGTACGGTGTGTGTGTGTGTGTGTGTGTGGGGGGGGGGGGGGGGGGGGGATGGGTTAAAAAAAAATCCCAAACAGAGCACGGGAAAATATGTCCACGGGATTCAAAAATGTCTGCACTTTCTTAGCACTCTCAAAAAGTCAAGATGAAGGTCAAGGCAAGAGACAGATTCCATGCATCTCACATACGTATGAAAGTCAGCCAGAGACACACAAATGCCTTAATTATCATAGTGAACCACCACGCATCTAGATGTCTCCTCTAATGGCCACCTTCTGTAATAAACATTAGCTATGCCTCTTGGAAACAAACATCACCGACGTATTGGAGTGACCTTGCTTGCCTTATTACAACAAGTTACAACCTAATTAGCCGATAAAACTTGCGATGACTTGCAAATATCCTTAAATGCTTGAATCTATTCCACATACACATTTACACATTACAGAACTCAACAACAGGCTAATTAAAGCCATATAGTGAAGTCCAGGCAACATCCAACTAGTTATCCTAGGTCACATGCAGTCTATAGTTAGACTAGGTCACATGCACACAACGTCAGACTATAGACAGATCACTTATTTGTGTTTGCGAAACCCACGGAGCATGTATACAGTCTTACTAGGATAACTGAAATGGAGTGGCGTGGTGATATACCACACAGCTCGTCGATATCTGTCACCGAGTCCGTTATCTACAGGCTTAGGAAGAAAGACTTTGCTGCACACTAACTGATACGCTCAGTTGCTAATTCGTGCTTCGCTGTTTCTCCTCTATCCGTCATTCGTCACATTCCCCTGTTAGCGCCAAGAGGCGATCATACTATACTGTTACAAATCAGTTCAGTCTGCAGTTTTTTGTTTACGTAAACTCAATTTTACTGCAAATATCTTCATGCACGGCACACAACCAAATCGCATCGGTACTGACTGTCTTACACACACCAATGGCTCCGTGCGTATGCAATACAAAATTTAGAAGTATGGATTTTTATTTTCAAATCACAGTTTTCCCTGCCAGTGTTTGCAAGGAAATTTGGATTTCATAGGTGTGGGATTTGAACCAGAAGTGACCCCAGTGGATGAGACAAAATGCCAGGTCTACTCCCCCAGACCCACAACTTAATGCTGCATTATTCTTACTTCTTTGACTGCCTGGACACTGACGGAGTGCAGCACGGGAGCTGGCAAGAGGCCGTAGGAAATGGCAGTCCAGTGAAGTGGAACCAAGCCAAAAAAAAAACTGCACAGAACTTCCCAGAGTTCACAAGAAAAGTCATGGAAGCACCTACAGCCACAGTGACCAATCAGAGCCAGTAACTTCTTACACAAACTTCTTGCACTTTTTTTAATATAACAATCAAGCATGCAGAATTTCTCCTTCACGCTGCTGCTCCGTCAGCGTTAACGACGTGTTTGGGTCCCTGTATGCATCGTGACGCTTCGCTCCTTGCACGTCGTTCTGATTTCGTGATTTGTGTTGTTGCTATTGTATGCAAAACATAATTGCCATCCGCTGGGTAACCTTTTCCTGTAAACAAAAACAGCAGAAAAACTATCATAATAATAATGATAATAGTAATAAAGCATCTACACACTTATTACAGCCCTGCAGATTTTGGTGGCGACGTTAGAAATTATCAGTCGCTGACCAGAATGAAGAAAAAAAAAAACCCCAGCAGTTAAGGAAATGAACAGTCGGTTGCAGACATAAATTCCTTCATTTATTGTAGTTTATTGCTTTCAGTTGCACAGGTTGCGCTATAATTGGTGTTTAAAATTATATTTATCTGTCCGTGGAAGTTAATTAACGAATTTAAACGATTCAGCAAAAAGGTTGACTGCAAAGTGAACTCCTGCTGCAAACAAAAGCAGTTTCCCCCCCCAAATATTTAGCCTCCTTTCTGGTCCCCGTCCTTCTACTCAGGCCCGACTAAACGAGATAAGCGCCGGCAGGCCAGAGCAATCGCTCCCGTAGGATTGTCCTCACTTGCCACCAGCGTCGACGGAGACCGACTCCCCATCCACATCTAAATCTGCGGAGAGATAATAAAAAGTGCATCAAGCCCCAGAGAAAAGAGCATCCACACGCATGTGTAATCCGTATCCGTGGCAATGTTTTATTCACTGTCGCTGCCAATGAGAGATACAAAAACATTATGATAACAGAACAATATATAAAAAGTGAAAAGGCAAAGTGCGTATATTTAAGGTGCAACAAACTGCTTCAGAGCTGTAGAAATGCTGCAAATGGCCCCATGATATGGACAAATGTGAAGAAAAATTGATTTCATGCACATATTGTATGTCCATACTGGCAAACCTGTCCCTTTCATGTGATCGGGATGAATACAGAACCGCATCTCCACTCTGCTTCCCATTTACTTTTATGTATAGAATGACAGGCATATTTATTTTGCAGATACACTTATATCCCAAGAAACCTTTGTTTTGTTTTGTTTTTTGTTTCGTTTGAGAAAACAGGATCAGACAGTTCCTAGAACTACGAGGAGGTAAAAGGCCTACCTCAGGAACCCAGCCATCAGAATTCTCTGCCAGACCAGGGACGGGAAATGACGACCTTCTGCTCATAATCACAGTGCCTTAACTTGCTGAGCCACACGCACAAAATACATGAAAGGTGGTAACATGCAAATTGATTATAAAGCCACCATTGTTAGGTTTCAGTTCCACATGTAACTGTGGGGTATATATGTGGCTGTGGGGTATATATGTGACTGTGGGGTATATATGTGGCTGTGAGGTATATATGTGGCTGTGGGGTATATATGTAACTGTGGGGTATATATGTGGCTGTGGGGTATATATGTGACTGTGGGGTATATATGTGGCTGTGGGGTATATATGTGACTGTGGGGTATGTATGTGGCTGTGGGGCATATATGTGATTGTGGGGTATATATGTGGCTGTGGGGTATATATGTGGCTGTGGGGTATATATGTGACTGTGGGGTATATATGTGGCTGTGGGGTATATATGTGACTGTGGGGTATATATGTGGCTGTGGGGTATATATGTGGCTGTGGGGTATATATGTGGCTGTGGGGTATATATGTGGCTGTGGGGTATATATGTGGCTGTGGGGTATATATGTTGGGTTTTTGCCCCCCTCCCCACTCATTATAAGCAAAAAATGAAACAAACACAGTATTATAAAAAGGCTTTGTGCACTCCCTCCCCCTGCCCCCCCCACCCGCCCTCTGATCTACCAGCATTTTCCTTCGCCATCGACATTTCCAGGTCCGCTGGAGCGAAGAGGCTACATGGTTTGGTCTGGGATTCCTCAGGGGTGAAGCGCTTCATCACCAAGACCGAAGGAGGAGGACGCTTCATGGCGGATCTCCGGTGTGACCGGCCGTCCCGCATTAGTTCTCCGTCATGGAGCGGCAACGACCTGCATGTGTCAGCACCCATTGGTGGGTCACGGTGCAGGGCAGGGGTGGGGGGAGATTAACGACTCCGCATTACACAGTGCTTACGGACCCTGGAACGTGACTTATACAGACACAGAAATCCTGTTGTATAGAGCTCAATGAGAATAAAGGTATTCTATTCTATTCTATTCTATTTCTATTCTATTCTATTCTATTCTATTCTATTCTATTCTATTCTATTCTATTCTACATGCAACATACCTATATATATAGTGTAGCTAATTTACTGAATGAACAAATGGATTGATGAATGGATGGATAGATTAATGGGTAGATGGATGGAAGAAAGAATGTTTTATTAACGTGTCTTAGACTTTCCACATCCAGCCCATACAGGCTTAATAACATTTCACTCACCAGGGGGTCTTTGTCCATCGTAGCTTTACAGAAACGGGGTATTTTGTGCAGCTCTACATCTTTCAAACCCAAAATACAACATATTTTACACATGGCAAGTACATTTATTGTACCATATGCTTGTGCCATAGTGTATATTTGAAAATGAAACAGACGTTAGACAGGGAATGATGGTTATACAGGGACAGGGCAGGGCTGACACAAAGCCAGAAGTGAATCAGAAGGGCCTGATTAGGCAGCAGAGAGAAAAACAAGCCTGGCTGTGTTAGTGGGAGACAAGACAGGCCAGCAAACAGCACTGGACTTTTTAAGCCTGGAGACTGGGTAACTAGGCACGGAACAAAGCACAGCGAGACAGGCAGAGCGGACCAACACAAATAATGGGGGTCACCTGACCCCCCCCCCAAGGGGTCTGCAGGCCACCCCTCATCCCTTACAAAATGCAATCAGTGATTTATATACAGTCACTCCTCGGACTCGAGCCCACCACATTTTGCGTCCAGGTTTCATACCTTATCGCTTCCTTACAAAGCAGGCAGTTTCACCCTAAACCTATGCACTCTACTGGATATTTCCTGAATAAGTACCAGATCAGGGCCTCTCATAAGACATTTCAGCACAGCGCCACCTGCTGGGCTGGCGCAGCTGGTGTTAAAGTGCGTGACATAAGCGGGGCCGTAATTTATACAGAAGTGCCAAACCTATCATGAACCAATTAAACGATCTGAATCAGTGAGTGATGGGGCAGGGACACGTCAGGGGCCAATCAGCTTTCAGCTAAGGCCAGTGCTTTTGTAACTCCACCCCTGCATTCACCCTGGCTTATCTGCAATGAATAAATCTGCATAAATAGACCAGCCGATGCCCCACGTTTTAAATATCAGGTGTTTAACTATAATGGCCACACCTGCTCAATGAACAAACCACATCAAAAGGCGATCAGGGGAAACAAGGCAGAAAGCGGAGGTTGAGCTCAAAGTAGCTGACACTGCAGAAAGCCCTTTCGCATGCAATTTAACACATTAAGCGTTAGCTGGCATATTTCAAAGTACTGCACTTACAGTAATGTGCGGCAGCGACATGAAAGAAGAGCGGGGACATGCAGCCGAAAATGTCACGCCGTCATCTCCGCATCGGGGCAGCCACAGCGTACTTATTTGCGTTTACCGCTGTCTGCGCGGTGAGAGGAATCAGCCGTAAAAGGTACTGGGATGATGGTCGTTCGCGTATCAGGATGAGCCTGAGGTGCAGCGGTTGTCAGCTAGAGCTACGCTGGTAGGAGACAGAAAAACAAAACAAACGAAAACAAAGAACAAAACAAAACAAATAAACGATGCCGTATTTGTACAAGTACATCGTAATGCCTCTTTTCTTCAAATATCCCGTCTTCTCTCCTTTGGCACACAGGCTTGGGATCTGCGGAGAGACAGGCCACTTACCCAGGCCCACCCCACCCCAACAGACATGTGACTATTCAGCTGAGGAAGGGATTTGAACCAGCGATGTTAATAAACACAGGGAGCGGCCAAGTCACAAGCCACACGCTATATTGCAGGGGAAAAAGATGCGTATCGATAAAAACCCAAAAGCTAAAGTTCTGGGCTCCATCCATCCAAAATCCACACCTGCAGCACGACAAATGAAGACACAAAAACCCCAGTGGCAGTATGAAAATTTCCCTCCCCCAAATCTACTTTCTGTGCATTACTTTTAATTCAGGTCGAGCTGTGCCGAGCTCGCAGCAGACCAGCAAGAGCATAATGGTCGAATTAAATTTGTATTTGTGTTTTTTTTTCCTATGGACTGCTATTGTCTCAAGGCAGTAATCCCATACAATCCGCTTCCCCAATGCTGCTGCTGTAATGCAGACCCATCTGAATGCTGCACACACTGACCGCCGACCCCCCCACAAAGGCGTGAGGACCTTAAACGTCAAGCTGTCGTATCTGAGCCTATCACGTAATTTGGGGCCGGAGCCAGAAGGATCCCTGAACGAAATGCTGAAGACAGACGAGCAAGGTAGCCCCACCCCCCGGGCCGGGGGAAGTCGTGGGGTAGAGATCAGGAACACTATGTCACCCCCCCTCCCAAAAAAAAGCCTGTTTGCCCCCAGGTGTGCTGTCACATCCGTGTCGAATGAGCCGGGTGATAGGTGAGACATTGCATCCTCTTCGCGGTTCTTCCTCACACCTCCATGAGCTGCAAAATACAGGAGAAATAGTAGCTGCGGTTATGGGAGAGTGTGGGAGGCTGAAAGAGCCACAGAATTGATACTGTCGCTCCCCCCCCCCCCACCCTGCACCCAACCCCCCCCCCCCCCCCCCCGCACCCCATCATCACCCGCACGAGACGTCAGTCGGCCTGTGGAGGCCATGAGGATGCGGCCCACAGGTACATCTTAAGCAAATGTCAGCGAGGTTACCGAGGAAAGGTCTGCCATCCGCCAGGGACCCCAGTTAATGAAAAGCCGAATGCGGAATATGTTCCTGATATTTCACAGAATCCGGCTCACAACTGTATCAACTGACAAGAGGCAGGGAAAAAGAAATCCTCCGTTCTCAGGCGACTCAGCGGCGGTCCAGACCCTCGCACTCATACCGCTACTAATGTCCCACATAATAAATTTGCCAAAGCTGGTTTTTGCCTTGCGTTCACATTCACACGTCATTTGACAGTAGACGCTAAGCGAAATATTGTTTCGGAGGTTTTACACATCTGAACAACAGCAGAGACGCAGAGACCTCAATCTATTCTCTCTTTGTGGCGTTAAAGAGCAGATTCGTGTCAAGACTGTGTGCTTTTTTTCACGTGTCACATTTGCACGCTGTTCGCAACGGAACGGTTTCTGAAAATTCTGCCAGCTGAACAGTTTTCTTTTCATTTTTTTTTCTGTTTTCCATGAGATTTGTGGCAAAATGTCAGGCATAATACATAAATATGTATGCAGAATCACAGAATATAAGTAAATAATACATTTGTATTTTATTGATATTGTATGGTAGCAAATGTAACATGAATTATATTCAAAATGTAAATTAACACCCAGACATGCCATTGAAAGACACGGTTTGACGTGACACTACTCCTGCTGTCACAGAATTTGCCAATAAAGATGACAGTGGACTTTTGTCTTTCTGTGAAGAATTTTAATCATAAAATTTATCATTTATGATCTGACCACCTCTCTTGCCCTTTGCATATATACAGGAAGGGCTGAAAGTCGCCCAGACGCTTGAAGATTGAAGAATATTTGACAGGATGATGGATAACCTCTCACCAACGCACGGTTTCGCAGATTAATTTTATATATATATATATATATATATATATATATATATATATATATATATATATATATATATATATATATATATTTGTGTGTTTGTGTGCCCACACCCACGCATGTTTGTAATTATATCTTTGTGGGGACTCTCCGTTTATTTTTATGGGGAAGACTCTAATCCCAACATGACAAGCTTAACCATAAGTAACCAAACATAATACGAGTGATTTAGCATTTTTAGTGTTTTAATTGCATTTACGGATTTTTTGAAAACTGAGTTTTCCCTCACGGGGACCAAGAAACCGCTCCCCGTAAGGTCAAAAAATGGGTATTCATCACGAACATTGAGTCCCCACATGTTAAGGTATATCTGGACCACACACACACACACACACACACACACACACACACTTCTAGCGATTTTTTTTCCCTACTTGTCTCTTTAAGGCCGGTGTTGCTCAGAGTCTGACGTACTGGGTAAGACACAATGCAACGGCAGGCCTGTCTGCCCCCAAACACTCAGGTTCTTGTGCTGAAGGCTGATTCACACACAGACTGGCCTGAGCACTTTTTTCTTATTAGCATCTGCTTTATCATTAGCATCTTCCTATTCAGGTTTGGAAACCATCAGTTTCTCCAGTGGTTTCTCCTTTTAGAGACCATAAGCCACACATTATGGTCATTGTGGTCTATTTTATTTCATTTGCAATGGTCATCAGTGGCGGGACCAGAAGAAAATCACTAGGGGTAAAGCCACTCTGCACCCCCCCGCCCACCCCCTAACCCTTCATTATACCAAACAACAAAAGCAAAAAAGAAGGAACAAATTAACTCACTTGACATTATTACCCCACGTCAACTTGAACTTGGGGGAGTACGTTATTCATTTGAGGGTGCTGTGCACTCTTAGGCATCCCCATGAACCTGGGTCTGGTGGCCGTTCATGAAGAAGCGGCGAGGATGTCATGACGCACCCCCTGCAGCTCGGCACTCGCCGCAACAAGGTCAAGGGAAGGTTGCGCGCTTGCCGCGTGCTAACATCTGGATGCGTGCTAGCAGGCCTGCCGCCAAAAATGAATTTCGAGGGGCGTCCCGCAAATTTCCAGGGGGGGTTCAAACTTGTTATTTTACTACCTGGCTACATGCCTGGTTGGAAGCAAACAGATTTAAGGGGGAGGGGGGTGGTGAAACCAGTAATTTTACTATATGCCTGCTTGCAAGTAAGAATCCGCTGTGGCAGGACAGTGGTGGACCTGGCCGGGTGAGTTGAATTCCTTCTGTGTGCTGGAGACAGCTCCCTATGAATAATTCATCGGGACAAAAGGAAGACGGCCCTCTCCCGACTTGCTAGCCTTAACCGACGAGGCTGACATCCTCGGAATGAAAACCCAAACTCAGCTGTTTAGGGTGCGGTTCCACCAAGTGATGCTTATCTGCCCAATGCATTGTGGGTTGTTTTAAAGAAAGAAATTATTCTCCGTTCTCATCTACACGGGCGTGTTTGACACACAGGTGGTACCTCTGGTGTTTCCTATCTGCAAACATGAAACGCAAAGCAGCATCACACCTGCCCGCCTCCCTCTCTCGTCCCTCGCTGACATGGCGCCCCTCTGTCTGTTTCGAGAGTGGCTATCCATCACATTTTCTCATCCACTTCATCTTCAAAGTCCTGGCAACTTCCTGTATTTGAAACAAGGCAAACACACTCCCTTTGAAAATATCTATTGCTGTATATATATATATATATATATGCCTCCTCAGTCCTAACTGCCGAGTGTCAGCTCAATAAAGCAAGAAGGGAGAAAAATTATATTATATTATCTCCATAAATAGGTGAGCTGATGTTCTTCTTATCTTTACAACAACGTCAGACCAAAGTGTCTAAAGAACACAACACTGGTGGAAAATGAGAATATATAAAAAACTGACTACATATTCTTGTCAATCAATGATTTCATTTTTCAAATAAACACAGCAGCCCATAAGAATGGAGATTTTTGTAGTGGAATCTACGTCCAATCCACTTACAATTCATTTTCAATCCATTTTTAAGGCCTAGATTTTAGTTTGTTTCATAAATACCCCCCTCCCCACATCATCCTAGTCTGAGGAAAGACTCGTGCCACAACCGCATGCTCTGTTTCTGAGAGCTGAACTTCAGAAATGTCCCAAGGAATCCTCAACGAAAAACAAAGGACCCAATCTGCTGAGTCGTTTTAACGAGCCGGTGGCATATAGCTTTTGATGTTAATCGCTCACGAATGCCCTCAGACGGGGCTTCTGCTTTGATGTCGGGGGTTGTGGCGTCAAACTGTGTCTTTAAACGCACACGTTAACGCTGCCTTTGTCAAGAGAATGACTTTCAAATACGGCCTTAATTGGAATTCCCCCCAGAGGTTGGGATCCTTACTGCTGCATGCTGAATCGAGGGGTAGGTGGCCTTTTATGGCATAATTCATAGCTTTAGAAACTCTAAATCCTAAGTGATAATTTTTGGTGACATTTTTGGAAAAAGAAATGCACATGTATGGAAACGCCGGCACAGATTATTTAGATAATTAGGAGCGGAACATGAAAGAATGGCTTGTGTGATGTTTTCAGCCGATGCACAGAGCTCCCTGAAGCGTTTTTTTTTTTCACAGTCCTCGCTGAAGCAATCACAATATGTTACTACAGCAACACAGGAGGAAGTTAAAGGATTTGCCGGTAAAACGGTCAGGCTGGCTGAATGTGGCTTTCGCTTGACTTTCAGGTCGAGACAGCAACGTTTTCGCAGGCGACGAATGCAGGGCGAGAGGACTGGCCGTTCCTCGCAATGGAAGCACTACCGGTTCCCAGTCCTTTTCAGCTGCCTCTTAGTGTTAAATGCACACCTGTGGTGTTACTTATCTGCCTTAAGACAGTGATCTGAAGACCAGCTTACATGCTGTGCTACTTTAAAGTTTAATATTAATAAGATCTTAATGGTACGGTACCATGGCAGTATCCTCAAACTCATTCAAACCCTCTATCTGCAGTTTGCATATTCAGTGCCCCTAACCACTATGCCCCCTACAGGCTGTCGGTTTCAGCACCCTCCTCATAAAGAGCAGTATCTCTTTCTGGCTCTGCGTGTGCCAGCCATGGCACGAGCGAACCCACGTGGCTGTGAGAGTTGTGTGGAAAGACGGTGCTCCATTCATAAAGGAAATGCATGCCTACATTCCATCAGTGGAGTCTGATGTCATGTGACCGGAGAGACTCATATACAAAATGCTGTCGAAATTTCATTCGCAAAGAGTGCGATGATATAATTGCCACCCACATGGGATGACGATGATAAATAATTGCACAGTTGACCTGATTTAGAGAAGCTTCCCCAAACACTGTAAAAGAATTTCCAAAGACAACAGAAAATAAATGCCTGCCTCCTGGAAAGGGTACATGACCTGTTTTAACCCTTTTCCTCATTTCTTTTGCTTCCAGTAATATCAATCAGCCACAAAGTTAGGCAACAATCCTGGAGACAGTTAAACATTTCAAAGCAAAGTCCCATAACATATTGATGGGTAAGGGGTTAGTAAAAACACAGCTGAAATCAATATGCAATCAACAACATGTGTGTACAGTAATAAAGCAACATCTGTTTTTTTTCCAGCAAATGTTTGGAAAAATAAGCAGCTATATGAATTAAAACAGAATTGCAGAAAAAAAGCTCAAATATAAACAGACTGACAGAGCATATATGAAAGGGAAAGCAAGCGGGAAAAATACCGGAAAAAAGCGTAATCCTAAAATTAAAGGGCTAGGATCCAAAAGACTGGGGGAAAAGTGTGTTGAAGGCAACGCAGCGGAGTGACACGGCTGCCACTGGCTGGGCCCGACTCTGGACGTGACATCCAGGCACCTTTTCCGTGTCACGATTTCAGCTGGTACTGAGGCAGCTCTGATTGGCTTTGCCAGCTCACTTTCTAATGGGGGGGCGGTGGAGAGGTTTCAGATGGCCAACTGGCTTCCCCCGCCCTCCAATAAGCCAGAGCCAGTTCTATTGGCTTAGGCTGGTGTTCTTGTGTGTGTGTGTGTGTGTGTGTGTGGGGGGGGGGGGGGGGGTACGAGGGGGCACCTTGAACCTAGCCTGGCCCATGTGCTAAATGAGATCAGCCACACCATCTAATAGCCTTTCAGCGGGTGGGAGGCTGAAGCTGAGCTCACAGTCGGAAGGTCGCTGGTTTAAGTCCCACTAGAGGGACTATTCTTTGACTGAGGTACTGATCCAGGACCTTATCAACATCTGCATTTACTGGTGAAAGGATTCTAAGAGGTTAAAAATGCAACGATTTGTAAAATTAATAAAAAAAAAAAAAAAAAAAAGAAAATTGACCATAACAGACTTAGGTGTTCAGACCATTGTCATGTGTCACTCAAAGGTGGTTACCTGCAGAGACGCAGTGAATGCTGCTTCTTTACCGGACAGTGGACATGGGCAGGAAGCCGGAATGCCGGGATACGCAGACTGCAGGCTAGTGGTCAGCAGGGAGGTGGCATTAACGCCCCACGGAACAGCCGGATTCGAGGCCCACGGGGATGGCAGAGGATAGCAACAGACCCAGACCCCAGTGGGATCGCACAAAACAGGAAGTGTAAGTGAGATACAGGGAAAAGTCACTCTCTGCCCACAGCTCCTTGAATGGCACTGTGCCCCCAAAGGGGGGGGCGAAAGTCACCCCGCAGAGCCTGGCCAGCAAGTCGGAGTCACCGTTTGTATGGTGATCGAAGTCACCACTAAGCTGTGATTTTCACTGCCAGTTTTAAACACACCAAACTGCCCCAGCAGGCTGGTTTACACCTGCTGAGCTCTTGACAAGTGACCATGGACCTAAAATCGGGCAGCTGGCTCAGCCCCCAGTGTCACCACCATTTCCTGAACACTGTGCCACCAAAACGAAACCATGCATTTCCACTTACGCCGAAGTGCACATACACTGTTAAGACGTAAATTCCACCTGGTGGCGGGGATGTATAACTACATGATTATTCCCTCTTTTTTTCCTTTTCCATTCGGCGAAACAGAAATAGCATAGATAGTGTGATCAGCCTTCTCTTCTATGCAGAAAAACAAATCTGTTTAATCAGGGTGTTTCTAAACACTACAGACGGGCACGCAAAGTAAGGACACCGCCAAAAATTACCGAGCAACAAACTCAATGCAAAGCGATTATGATCATATCATTTAAAACGAAGATCCGCGTCTCATGAAATCTGTGTGTGTAGGAATGTACAAATAAGCACTTTATAATGAGTGCATAATGAAACTGGATCAGACAATAAGCATATGATGGATATATATAATGTAGCTGTTTGTAATGTTATTTAGTTTTCCAGACCGGGGCGCCAGTAAATACATCGTAAGATCTCGTTTAAACTGAGCGAAAGTTTCCGATGTATGTAAACCACGTTACATGAAAGTTCTTAAAAAGAACATCTACCATATTTACATAGAATATCAATGCAATATTATCCAGTTTAATTTTGTGTACTTCAAAACGCAACGCTTTCAATTCTGTTTCCAAGGTCCGATAATAATAATAATAATAACAATAATAATAATAATAATAATAATAATAATAACAATTATAATAATAATAATGATATACATTTTTAACGTTGACAGCGTAACTGCACTTTGGAATATATCGATATCGATGCAGTTCATACTGTACGAGCTAAATGAAAGTTGTAGTCCGATCGGCCGGTTCTCGGAACGTTTTAAGGCTCCGACTGCTGTCCTTTCAGTACCATTACAGTGAAGCGCTGCTTCGCTCAACCCCTCGCACGCTTAACATCCCCCAGGAGGAAGCAGACCTCAGCAAGGCGTGCGAATCCTCCCGGGACCGGCTGCTGCATTTAGCCCCGATTAGGGATCGTAGGCTGGAATAGGCCATTACGCACGCCAGTCCGGGGCCATCTAGCCCGAAAGGCCGGCAGTCCGCTCCCGCCTCGCCCCCCTCTCGCCGGCGGTCCCCTGCGTTTGTGAGCCGCAGCTGCCTGAATATTTTACGGACGGGCCGCTATTGGTCGGGCGCCCCCGTCTGTCAGCGCGCGGGGGCGGGACTCCGCCGGCTCGCTCCCGAGAGGCGAGAAAAGCTAAAGCTGCACTTTTTTTTAGCGCTCTGTTGCAGAAGCGGCTTCCCGACGCTCGCAATTGGCTCGCATCGGCAGCGGCACCTCGGCGATCGGCGGGACCCTGAACGAAGGCAGCGCAGCTCATCGCTGGACAGGAGCCTATTATTGATAGGGAAAGGCTCACCTGGATAGACTCGCCTGCTTACGGAGGGACGAGGCAGAAGAGGACGCGAAGCCCAGTTATCTCCGCGCAGCCGGCTGAAGGAACCGAGAAGAATATGATCCTCAAACAGCATCTGCTCTTCGCCCTCTACAGCCTCTGCGGGATCCTTCTAAAAGGTAAAGCGCGGCTTGAAACTTCGCAGGCGTCCGACCCGTAACACTTTGGTGCGAATCAGCTTCGGAGCGCGCCGGACCGGGCAGTCGCGCGCATTCCCCGCACGTATCTGCCGCGATGTTGCAAATGCCCCCCCCCCCCTACACCCCGACGCCCCCCCCCCCCCCCTCGTGTGATACATTGTGTCAAAAGTCCGTCCTGGATCCAGTGCTGTTGCTTTTCGTAGGAGTTTCGCTGCTCTTGCAGGGTTTGTTTGCGCCCGTGGCCGCGGGAAGGTCCCCGCCGCGCCGTCCGGCCATCGACAGCGTCGGATGCGCAGCCTAATAAATACACGCCCTGGCAAAAGGCGTCGATTAACTTATTCTGATCGGGAACAAGTTTCGGGCTGATTCCTTATGGTTGAACAGGAGAAATGCAATGTGAGACCAGTTAAGACTCGTGTCCCCGTGAACAACAGCGTGGTTCAGTACATTTGCAACATTTATTCATAACTTTAAACATGCGGATGGGAAGATGCTGGGAATGTTGAGGATTTTAAAACCAGTATCCGTGATTGGTATTATGCATTTTATACTTAAATAACTGTCGCATTACCGTGATGATCGCCAGGCTAGGGACATTATTCTGTGTGCTAAGCAGCAGGATATTTTATGTATTTTGGGTTTATTTAAGGTTGCATTTACAGTTGTGGTAAAAGGACACAGTTATAACTTTATGAAAAATTGACGTTTACGTTGTTCATGTTGATACCTGCTGGTGATGTTATATTTGAGAGGATGCAATTCGGTTGACCTATTGTATGTGCATTTTATCCTTGTTGAAAAGCTTTCTTGTTCGTTTCTCAATGCTACGCCGCCACCCGGGTAAAAAAACACCGAATGGCCATTTTTTACGTTATAAAAACTGCTGTTCCTGATATCATTTGTAGGCTCATCCGAGGTGTGATTTCCCAGATGTAGCGATCGCACTGTGCATTGCGCACAAACACGGTATTTGCAGCTTTCGGCATCTTGGGGTCGTCGTCGTATTAGCTTTTCCGTCTGTGATGCCCTAAAATGCTCCCCTCTTTTTTTCTTTAAAAAAAGACAGCAAACTAGAAAATAGGCATTATTTTACGCAATCGGCGTCTAGCCTTTAATGCAGCTGTCTGTTCGTACCACGGATTAAAATAAATACAGGCGTAACCACACATAAAACCTACTGAATCTGCAAAGGATGCAGCCCGGCTGGCCCGAGTCATTTTTCACGTTTGATCGTATTGCCGTGTCACTCCCCCCCCGACTTTTGTCGGCCCCCTCCTGCCGGCACACACCCCCCGAAACGGCGAGGTCGGCGTGCGACTCCCGAGTGCCGTCGGATCGCGGCCCCGGACGGGCAAAAGGACCAGCGGGTACCGGAGGGCAAAGCATCAATAACGGCGCAGTTAAACATGGAAGCGGGTACAAGACGCTGCATCCGAAGTTGGGATGCATACGTCGTTAGTAATAAATGAGAAACATTTTTTTATTATTATTATTATTATTATTATTATTATTATTATTATTATTAACAGAGAGGATCGTAGTACGCTTGCATGCTCGGATCGCATCGGTGCCAGTGCTTGTCCCGCCCGTAATGCGCCAGCGATCGCGGCGCAGATGTAAATGTTTTAAATAAGTGTTACTACCCCATTTCACTACAATTTCTAGTATAAATTTTAAGTTAATTTTACTGGAGATTCACACAAACGCGCACCTTCGTCTTAATTGGTTAATCGGTCAATTAACGTTTATTTCGTGAAGGCAGGAATCACGTACGCGGTCGCAGTTCATTCTCACCTTGCGATCCTCTTTACATTTAGCATAAGGGCTGATAGCTTATGTATTTTTTTATTATTATATATTTTCTTTTTTCAGGGAGCAGACTAACCATTTTTACTTTGTAAAGGTCAGCTACTCCTAATCCTACCACACAGGCCAGGCCAGTTACCTGAAGGAGAAGTCAAACAAGTTTGACCTTTCCCTGGTCTAGTAGGTCTGTAAATATGATACAATCCCAGTGGAGGTGTTTACACATCAAACACCACGTCTTCACAGACCACGTTTGCCTCCCTGAGAAATGAAAGTGTTTCTGTTTTCATTGTTCATAGTGTCACCAAAGAAGCCAACCGTTAATAATTAGTTTTAATTAACGGGCATTTCTTGAAGCCACGCTCCTAATGACTTGGCAGGGACATCAACACCGTGGTAACCTATCGATTTACTGGGGCCTCGCGCTGTCACGCCTTCGACGGGTCTTCGGGAGGGAAAGATTGCAAAGTCGCAAAAGACTGGCATGAAACGATGGGGTCAGTTCCCCTAAACCGGAAATCACACACAGATAAGACACATATTTGGATGGCGGGATTGTCTGCAATTGGCTGCTCCCTCCATTAGCAGCTAATGGTCCTTTTCTCATGTTTTGTTGACTTTTGGAGGGGGCAGTGCCGCTTGCATCCCAGAGAAAAGACCCGGATTTATATTGCTATTTGGAAGCAGGTATCTGCTGGTTATACGCAGTTACGACATTCACAGCAGCCGTGCCTGCGATCGTCACTCTTTCCTGTTAGCATCGCCTGTCAGGGGCGACACCGGTCAGGTTCTTGTTCGAGTTTTGCTGTTTGGGATCTGGGATGTTCTGTGGGGAGGCCCCACACTCCCCCAGGGGATTATGTGTCCCTGTGAGTGCTTCCCCCCGGAAAGGTCGTACTGTATCGATTGTGACGTGAATCGCCGTCTTCAGTGTCCGCCCTTCCTCTCCTCCAGGCCAGACCCCACACTCCGGACTTTTAATAGCCCGGGTGGATCCTGGAAAAGATCGCTGGCACAGACCCTCGGTGCCATCTGAGGATGGATGGAGCCTCGATTCTTTTATTCGTCTGGCTTGTCGGGCGGGCGGCAGATACTGGAATATTGATAGCGTGCAATAATGCTTTAAGTGATCCTGCTTCTTTATATCCTTCAAGGGATGCTGGGAGAACAGGGATTTCAGCTGCTTTCGGGGCAATTAGAGACACTTACTGATGGCTTTCTCTGCCTCTCAAAGGCCTATTTGCGATTCCCTATTCTGTCAGTCCCACACAGGGTCCCACATGAGGGGGAGGTACTTTGTGGTTTAGCAGGACACTTTTGTCAAGTGATGGGAGTGCCTCTGTTCCGTAACCCCAGGCAACCCTTTGCTATAGCGATGTCCTCAGGAGGAGGAAATCGGAATGGATGCCAGGGCAGGAAAGGAAACGCGGTCAAGATCAGGACTGTATTTATTTTGGCAGATACTCAGCCTTTATCTTTCCAGAACGCTGTCCCGGCAGAGGGTGGGGCTGCATTTGATGAGTTTCAAGAAAAAGAAAGAAAAACAAACCGGCATTTTCTTGCAAATGCTGCGCAGCTTTGGTGCCTCTGACGGCCTCTGAATGAGCATGTGTGATGCACTCAAGCAAGTGTGGCCGTGTGAAATGCTGCAGCGCATCTCCGCATTAACGACGGGCTGAGGTGGGCTTCGGCAGCTAAAGCCCACTGAATGATGGGTAACGACACTGTACCAATAGCTCAGGAATCTCATGCATGACTGCTATTATATTGCATATTTATTGTCACTTCTTACATTGCACAGTCTTTTGTCTTGCATGGTCTTGTTCCCGATTGCTCTGCTCTTTGCCGTATTGTCCCACCATGCACCTGTCCCCTCCCATGCAACCGCGGCACAAGAGTTTCACCGCGTTCCTTAGAACTCATGTGACAATAAAGCCTGAAACTTGACACTGCTTGGGGAACTGATGTTGTAGCCTTGAGCTGCAAGCTTGATTTCAGTAAATGTCCTGCTGCATCAAATGGACGAAAAACAGCTTTGAGGTACATCAGTTGATTTAGGTAGGAGCGTCTTATAAGCTCTGAAAAATAATAATATTGTGGGATCTTCTGACTATGGCATCGTAGAGGTGCAGAACAGCCTCCTGTGGAGAATCGGCCGGCTGCTGTAAGGCAGTGCCAGGCAAGGCGAGGGTACCGCTGCTTGCCAGCCACTGCATGGGCACATGGGCACCTGCTGCTGGCGTCATCGTTCCTTCCCTGCTGATGGCACTGCGTGGGTCCAGGTAAACCGGGCAGGGGAGGAGAGCCCATGTGGATAAGAGAGGAACAGGACCCCTGTTCAGCTGCCATCTCTGCTGATTGCTAGGAGGTTTGTCTGGGCCTTTGCAGTTGTTGCAGTTTCTCAGCTCTTGTTCTCTGACCCAGTTGCCTCTGTCGTTTTCACATTCGGGATTTTCTTTAGTTGTTACTCCATCCCCTGGATGGGAAATAAATAGAAGGTTTCAGAACCGGCCCGCTACCTGCGATACTTATCTTGTTAGTGCCAATAACCCGGAAAGTACTTGATAGATCTTTTTCATTCAGCGCGTGTTATGTGTGAAGATTTGGAAGCGATCCCATTTTGAGACAAACCGCACCAAAGTTGAAGCAGCGCCACATGGTGGCCGCGTGTGGAAGGACAGATACACGTCTGGTGACTGCACTGAAACAAGTTACACTAAGAATGTAGAGGAGTGTTGGGGAGGGTGACAGGCCGTCTGGGAAATACATCGTTGTTCCAACAGCATCTAGTTTTTTTTAATGCACTGTCGCCACCCCAGTAAGCTCTGTGGTGTATTATGCTACGTTGTTCACCATCATCCCGAGAGCTGGCAGGTCATTGTATTGCAGTCAGCCTCCTAACCGCTGCCCTCGTTCCTCCGGCTATGATAGGAGGGATATATATGTATATATAAAATGAAACAAAATGAAAAATATGAAATGGAAACAAAACTACGAAAACCTACTTTCCTCTGTCATTCATTCTGTAATATCTATGTAATATTTTATTTGTTTTCCATTTCACACCATTTCACAATTACATATATTAAGACAAAATAAGAAAGTACTTACTTGGTTTACGTACAGTGTATATGTATGCATTGCAATTATGTTTAAACTATAATTCTGTTGCCAAAATCCCTGGAGTAATATTTGATTAACCACTGAAGCTGATATATACTCCATTTACTGTAGCCTACAGTGCGCCCAATCATCTCACTGGATTCGATGCAGAGGTTTTATACTGAGCCATCGTGTTGGATTTGCTCGTATCTCTGAAGATTATCGGTGATATAAGAGAGATTATCATTGCATCCGCAGTTGTTCCTGCCTCATCTGGGACCCTGTCGTGTAGCGGCATCGCCTGAAAGGCAAGCAGGAGCGGCTCTGCTCGACGTTCGGCTTCAGCGGCGAGTCTGCAAATATTGTTTTGGGACTCTGGCACTGGTCCGCGACAGAAATGAATCCAAGCTCATCGTAGAAGCCGGGGCGAAAACAGATAAGGTTCGATCTCCTGGAGAGCATCGATTCTTTGACGGCCTGGGATGAGTTACGACTTGTTAGTGGCCTTTGCGGACCTGGGAGATTACAGTGGCCTGCTTGTCCGGGGCTGGTCCAGACAGCCTCTGTTATTGTCATGGTTTTTATTATTTTGTATTCAGGGGGGCACGTACGCTCGTAGATAAATTTCTCCCCTGGGAGGAAAGTGATCTTTCAGAGCAGCAATACCTGCTGTCAGAGGACGCGCAAAGTGTTTGGGCCATCGATCGAATGTGTCGCTGGGCACGTCCTGGCAGACGAGGCGCACGCCCCTTAATTCCCGTCATACTGCTGCCAGCAGGGGGCATGGCGGCTGTGGATCTCTTTCTGAATTGTCTTTGAGCCTCATTAACTGTTTATCCAAGAAAGGGTCAGCATGAACCTGGAGCTCGTCCCAGGAAGCCCGAGGCACAACATAGGGGAGACCCCCAGTTGGTATGCCAGTCCTTCATGGGCCACACTTACGCATAAATACAGTTAAGACACATAATTTAGAGACACATGTCATGTCGATCATCAGTATCATGGGATGGATGTCAAATTCATAGACCTTGGTGGGATAGAGATTGGGGTCGATTGACATCAAACAAATAAAATAGCTACCGCAGTTCGTTTTGGTTTTTTTTTGCTTTGTGGCTCAATGGGGTACGACACAATCCTGCAACCTGAAGGTCGCCGGATCAAATCCCAAGGTCGACCGAGTCATTTTTCCTTTGAGTGTTTGGCCAGTGCCCTTAAGTCCAGGGACCGGCTGATGCTTTTCTCAAAGAAACGTGCATCACATTGGATGAAAGCATCTGCTAAGTAAGTTAAATGTAAATAAATTAAGTAAATGTACCCCCCAGCAGAGATCGGCCTTTGTGAGATCTCCCGAAAGCTGGGGAGCGCAGACAGGCAGGCAGGCACACGCTGCGGTGGGTGTACCTGGGCAGGTGGGTTCCTTGCCCTTGCTTGGAAGTGGCGTCTTCTGTCGACCCAGTGCCCGCCGGGCTCGGACTGCCGTGGGCGGAACCGGGAGCATAGCGCTCTTGGGGGCTCTGCGTGACTCGGCGAAGCCCGGAGAGCAAAGACGAGGCGGAGGAGGAGGTGTGCGTTAGTTAACACCCCCCTCGAGTCAGCAGGGCTGCCGAGCATCGAGGACGAGACCAGCGCTGGGATTATCCGGACATTCCAGATGGATGCAAACGGGGTTGTTTTATCATCATCGCATGATTACAGAGCGTCGCCAGCAGACGGAGTATGGACAGCCATGATAAGGGCTGCGACGCCTGGTCAGCATCCCTCCCCCCACTTAAATTACCACCCACCCTACCTGTGCCATTAGGACAAGGTTGCTGACATCTCACGCGGAGTGACATTTCACAGTGGCAGCTGACAGAAAAGCGTCAGATTGTCGGGGGTGCTCGGACACATGTACATATATGTGGACACGCCCCCACACACATAGGCAGCCCCCGTTCACGGCATACAGCCGGACATGCTTTTTTTAATTAGAAATGAGCATGAATTACCTACTATATGCCCCAAGTACAGAATCTGGGCTGGATGGGAGATTCTCCAGGGTAGCATCTGCTAAAGGGCGATGAAGTTTGCTGGAGGGGGGGGCACTGATGGTAAAGCCTGCCTAGGGTACTACACGGACTTCTTTGGAAGCTGAACAGAATGTAAAACTCCATAAATTGGTCTCGTCTGCTGAATTATAAAATGCTGCGTGTCACAAACCCCCCCCCCCCCAGCTTCTGCGTCAGCGTGCATTTGTTTTTATTTTCTAAAAGGCACACCGCAAATGAAACGCTGGCTTTTTTCCACACTACATTTCAGGCCTAAATATTGGCCCTGAGGAGCAGATTGGTTCTTCATTTCCAACTGGTAACAGGTACCATTACACCTGTCAGACCAGACAGACGCGAATATAATCTTTTTTTAATTGAAAACGGTTTACGTAACAGACAAATTATTGTATGCGGAAGAAAATCTTTTTATTTAAAAGCGGTTCTGTGTATTTTTGCAAATAAACCTGCAACCTGTTAAGTAACTCACATCGTCTTTCCGGAATGTTCACCCACCTTTTGGTCTGCATTTCTCCGAGGTCGGGGACTAGATTTTGACTCAACCATTCCAACGTATCTTTATGATCCGTCTTAATAGTCAATTTGCTCTCTTTCTGCCGTAACGCATGTAACCCTCAGCTCTCAGGCAGCGGCCTGGTGTTTAATATTAAGCTTTGGTGTGATGCTGAAAGTGGTTTTCTCTCGACGAGGGGCGAATTGATCCGCTCCACAACTACAATACGTTTATTATCAGATGTTTAAAAGCAAAGCGGCCTGCAATTAACAAGCCAAAGTCAGACAGCCCATGAAGTTCCTGGGGGTGAAGGGTCTTGCTCAGAGGCCTAATTGAGAAATCACTCTGCTAGTCATGGGATTTGAACCAGCAACCTACTGATCACAGTCACAGCATCCTAATCCACCCACCAGCATGCCTCCCCGGACTCTAGCAGTGCTTCCGCGTTTCAGAGTTAGGCTTTAGTTTCATCAGTCTGGAGAACACTCTTGCAAAACTAAGGATCACCCAAGTGGTCCTTCGCGAAGGTACGATGGGCACTAATGCCCCACTTTGAGAGTGTAGCTTATTTTCCCAGCTGTCCACCCCATGAATGCAGATGGTTTTTGGCTCGCGTGGTGTTCCTGACCTATGACAATGGACATCAGTATAGACGGAGGAAGACTTTAAATCCTCAGTTGTGATCCTGGGATCATCTGGACGTCCTCCGATATTTTTTGCCGTTGCTTCCAGAAGCCCACCTGAAAGTCTCCCCCCAAACAGACCCCCCGCTGTCTCAAATTGTCTCAGACTGTTGACTGTTCGTCTTTCAGCACACCAATGAATCCCGAAATGTAGGCCTTATACCTCCCCCCCCCCGTAAGTCCCCTTTCCCTTGGCCCCCTGGGGTCTCTTTAGTGCTACAGTACACTGATCAGTTTGGGTCAGACCAAACTGAACTGACTTCTTACCGTATGTGAAGAGCACCAGCAAAAACATTGTTCCGATGTGTCTGATTTCCACTTACGTCTTTAACTAAAGCTAATGAACCTCTTTTTCTCCTACATAAACTTAGTCTTGCATGGTTTAATCTATTACACGCATCTGATCTATAAAGCTTACAGAATTAGTGGACATAAACTCCTTTAAGTAAAAATATAAAAATGTGTTTTTTTTTTTACTGTCCTACATTGTGGGTTGCTTGGCATCCGTGTAGCGCCGCTCGTGTGCAGTTGATATCCTGTTAGGCGCAGAATAGTCCTTAATGAAAGAAAAAGATATAACAAGCTAGACGAGAATGTAATAACGGAACAGATAAATGTCTCTGTGACATAGTCAATTAATGGGAACACCTTCCTTAGGGATAGTAGACATTAATTAGGTTTAGTATGGAGTCCAGGAAAGTCAGATAAAAAAAATACGAGAAAAAAAAACAATAGAGATTAAAATAATGCCGTAGTTTTCCAGGACAGGATCCGTGTGACTCTGTTCGCTGGGTCGTGAGTAATGGAGAATTGGGGGGAGTCTGTTATTCATCTCTGCCGAAAGACCTCCTCGTTTGAGCAGTTCATTCTGGCTCTTTCCGTCACGGTGCTAATCAATGTCCTAACACGAGCACTTCTCTGCTTTTTATTTATCTACGTACTTATATGTATATTTTTGATTGCTAGACTGAAGACGCCAGAAAGCCATGTCCCCCCCCACCTCGCCCCCCCCAGTGACGGCACGCCTTGTGGACATACACATAAATAATAGAATTAGTGAATCCATTTTATCCGAGGTCATAAAGCATGCCATCTGCATCCTGCTGCATTTTCTTGGAAGTTTCTGTGTTGGAGGGAGCTACAGCAGACTGTAGCAGGTGGAGGAGACTGTAGACAGTTCTATTGGACCGTAGAGGCGTGTAGCAGACTGCGCCGATAGGTGGTAGGATCTGGTCACTCTTAGCAGGCCGTAGCGAACTGTAATGGGCCTCGTAGGGGGCTTTGGTATAAGGAGCCAGGAGTGGGGTATAGCAGAGCCCAGTGAGGTGTAGCAGCTGGTAGATGGCTACGGAAGCACAGGTCTGGACAAGAGGGGTTTAAGACTGTTTGCCATTTTTTTATTTATATGTTCCTGAGTCTCATATATGGTGAAAATACTCGGAAAAGTGTTCTTGGGGGCTGAGGGGACCCATCGCTTGCCTGGTTGGAATTCAGCGGAAGAGTTTTACTGTAAGAGCGTGTTATTAATAATCTAAGGGGGGGACATTCCCCCCGCACCCCTGTAACAGACCCGGCGCCATTGGTCTCGGCTTTGTGTTGCGACGCAGCGTGACGAGACACAGGCGTCGTCTTTCGGGAACGGTGCCTCAGCGAGGAGGTGAGACCGGTGTGTACAAACACCAGGTATTTCTCAAAAAACCGGAATAAAAATGGAACGCATCAGTGGGAAAAAAATAGGGTTCGATTATGCAAGGCTGTTGTGGTGCCGTGGTAAGTGGAGCAGTGTATTGCTGCACAACATGGGGGGGGGTCTTTCCCTGTCCTTACAGAGCGGTATCTTGCGGGTATTAACACGCCCCCCCCCCAATGGGTTCGGCGCTGAGCAGTCCGAGATTCGTGAAGCTGTATTTATGTAATTTATTTGGCTGATGGACTCAAGTAGAACCATCTAACCATTTATAACTGTAAAAAAGGAGATGAACTGTGACTCCCCCCCCCCCGTCACCAGCACAACGCCAGTTTAGCGAACACATGCATAATGCGTTCTCTGGATTATTCCCCGGTGCACTGTCGTGTCAGAGGCAAACACCAAATGACAGAGAAGACCGGATATAATCTGTGTTTAGGCACAGCCAAATCCATAATAAAGAATCCATGAGGGATTTACTTATTGATTGGGTGTTGAGGGATCTTAAAGTGTCTCCTTATGCAGAAGGGGAGGGGGTCCTGCCTGCGGCGCGTGATGTCGGCCATACGTGGAATCAGTTTGGCTAATTTCATCTTTCTGCTGCTTGGAAGACCTGCAGAACTTCGGCTGGAGTCGGTATGTTAATGCAGGTGCTTTTCCACTGGGCTCGGCTTTCGGTGAAGCTGATTTTCCTGATCGTGGAGGGAGGCGTTCGGAGGGAAGTTGAAGCCACAGTGTCTTGTGGAGCAGGGAGCTGCAGCTTAGCCCGTCCACTTCATGCAATCTTTTTTCCAGAGTGATTCGTTACTTACTTCCTTGTGCGCATCCCCTTACGGCCTTCTTTGAGAGACATACATGTACATTTGAGAGCAAACCTTTTTTCCGGGGGGGTTCACGCACTTTGCTCAGCAGGCAACACTGACTGTTCTGCCAAGGATGGGATTTGAACCAGCAACCTTATGATCACAGGCTTAGAGGCCTAACCCACAGAGCAACACAGCGCACCCCTCTGTCTCCACTTTCCTTTTCGGCAGTCGCACAGCAAAATTGATTAGGATATAGAATGACAGGATCTCAGGACACCCCTCCCCCTGCCCCCCTCTCCACATGGAGCCCCTCATTACATTGCAAATCTTAACCTCATGGTGTTCTAATTCTTTCACTCACATTTCAGTTGGGTTGAATTAAATTAAACCCCCCCCCCCCCTTCACATTTACAAGCTCCCCCCATCTGAACTTTCGCTGAATGTTTCTGTCTGCAGCACCCACACCAAAACACGTGTGTATTTTGTATATCTTGTAATTCATTCCCCTCCCCCATAATTGTTCCGCCGCAGTTTGCAACTGTGCCAGGCTCTTAATTACTTTTCTTGCTCCCCCCCCCACCCCCCCCCCCGACTTCCTCTTGAATTCCAAATGTAGCGTCTCGACCGCTTTTAAACTGTCAATGCCTGTGGAGATCAGCAATCCCCAGACGGGGCTCAAAACATGGTTTCGTTTTTTTTTCCCCGTTGTTTTTTTATGACTCACCCCCCCTTAACCCACCCCATGCACCCCCACCCACCCCCGTCAAGGTCAGGCAGCCTCGCTGTACAGGTGCCTGTTGATCCGAGATTCCCTTTTATGTATCGCCCTGGTATGTACCACACCCATGCTCAGTAATAAAGTATTCGATTGGCCACCTGTTCGATCAATCATTTGCCCGCTCCGTTGATTCGTCGATTCATGTGCGGTCCAGGCCCAGTAAACAAGCAGGCCGTCCTGCACACAAGGGGCCCATTGCCTTAAATGAAATGTTGATCTTGTGTCTGTGTACATGAGGGGCAATAAGGCTTGAACTGCGTACGTCGATTTTCTGTGTCTACAGCGTTAAACCCCCCCCCCCCCCCCCCCAGCTGAGCAGCTCTGCCTCCCTCTTGCCCCTCGTGACATTTTGAGTCTGGCCGCATTAGCGTTAGCATCCGAGGGCGCCTGCGGCGTGCGTCCAGGAAGCCCCCCACCCATGCCTGGAGCCGATGTCCATCTGTTGTGTGACTGCCGGTGGGTGGGGGAGGGTTAGGCAAAGACACAATCAGCCGTCCGTGCAGCGATTCGAGCAGCGGGGGAAAGTGAAAGGACAGCGGGCACTTACGGCCTCCGATGGTTTTCACACGGGGATTTCTCCTTCTTTGCTGCGTTTCCGAGCTCGCCATCGAACCCCGCCCCTCAAGTGTTCCTGCCGCTTAATTGGCTGTTTGCGGACGACCTGGCGCTCATTCCCACGCCGATTATCATTGATTTATTCCTGATTTAGCATGATAGATAAGAAACCTGATCTCCTCCTTGAGGCTTCAGGTTACCGGCTTCCTGGTTAAGGTCACGTTCAGTGTCTCCGCCCCCCCGCCCCGGGGCACTCACTAAAGCCCCTCCAGTTTAAGTTTATCCAAAATTTTTATCTTATGTTACTGGGCAGGGAGGGTGTGCACTTTTTTTTCAATGTATATAATAAAAAAAAAAAAAAAAAATCCAAAATAAATTTGATAAAAAATGTATTATAATATATAATGAAATGAACAGTAAATAAATAAATAGCAAAAATAATAAATAATAATAAAAAGACGACGATACAGTTTTATCGGTTTGCATTATTATTTGTAGGTGATTTTTCTGGGATTGTCCATCACCCCCTATCTGCAGTCTGTGCATTTCGGTTGAAATAATGTAAAGGTCTGGAAAAACAAACGTACAAACCAGAAGTTTCCTCTTGGCTTAGGGAGTGACAGAGTAAACTAACTACTATTGATCCTGCACCAAAATAAAGACAAGCGCGTGAAATCCGGCGGGAGAAGCGGCCTCTCGGCGCATGCATGTGCCAAAACTGCAGCGGGGCCGAGCGTAAACGGGAGCCGACAGACGGCTGTTTGAGATACGCCGAGAGATGCGCCTGGAACCAACGCAGCGCCGGCGCGCACCTGCCGGCACGTGACGGGCGGCCGGGATGATTATGGGGTGACAGGCGGGATGCGCAAGAATTCGGGAAGGGAGATCCGAGCGAGCCCTCTCAGCACGAGAGCGTTCCGCGTTAGTGCTGATGAAAAGGCCCTGAGGGGGCGGGCGGGGGGGGGGTTATTAATGTTGGGGGAGCGGAGGCATTTGGCGCTGCGGCCGTGGTGCTGGGGCAGCTGAGGGCACGCGGGCCGTTTTATGTGCATGCCAGCCGCCCAAAAGGCCAATTCCTGTGGTGCAATATGGGGCCCGGAACAGGGCTGGCGGCCCCGCGTGCCACTGTGACCTTTTTAACGAGGAAGGAGGGGGGCTTACCCTAGGCCTCAGCCCCAGGGAAGGAAATTGGGGGCATCCGGACCCGGTAGTCACGGTTATCTGGCCCCCTACTTCACATTAATTTGCTTTTGATTTCCTTTTTTTTGGTTCTGTGTGGGAGATACACCCCCTCTCTTAAATGCCTTTTATTCAGCTGGGTGGCTGTGTGGCTGAGTGAGTTTGCATGCTGTGTTTATGGTCAGAATGCTGTTGGTTCTAATCCCAGGGTTGGCAAAGTAATTTCACTTTTAGGCCCTTGAGAAAGGCCCTTAATCCCCAATTGCTCCATGGACTATCTGTTACCTGTTTTGCAGTTTCTCAGGATTCAATCCCAGAATCCTTTGCCGCCTACTTTGGTTTTTCCCTCTCGCAGCCAATCATGCAGACTTGCCGGAAGTGTGAGTTGTGAGCCGCCTTGCACGGAAAGCGCTGTTGTCACTGGGAACCTCGATGGCGGTGTTGGAATTTTTATTTCTTATTTTTGCTGCGGCAACCGACATCGAGCACGGAAAGTGGGGAGAGCACAGTCTGCCGGAGTGAATATTCTTTCAGAAAGTTCCGGAAGAGCAGACCATTAATAACTTGTCACAACAGTTTGTTGTGTCAAAACTCAGTCCACAACTTGGCCTTCAGCTAAAGCATGCCTAATTAACTGCTAAGCACGCAATTAGGAGTAGCAGAATGCTGCAAGACTTTGTTATCTCATCTTGATGATACTACCTTTGGCAAAGCAGAAGCTGTCAGAATGATAAGAGTAAAAAGGTCACGTCTTTTTACCCCCCGGTGGATTCCAGAAGTTCTCGCTGTTCCTCCTGGAAAGTGTCATTTTCGGAAGGGGTCTGTATTACATTATTATTCACTTGGGCACCTAATATGTTGAACCATTTCCCTATTTGCAGTGAGACTGGGTGGGGGAGGGGTGCCTTTACCTAATCCTTATTGGATCATGGCCTTGGGCTGGGACCAAGGGCTTCCCTTACTGGGAATTATGGGAATGTCATGGCTTGAGTTTAGAGTGGAGCTAAGGGTGATGGGTGCAAAATCGCAGAAACTTCACCGGTTTTAAAAAAAAAGAAGAACGGACATTGACTGCATACAAATGTGAGGGGCTGAGGATTCTGGGAGAGAGAAGGAGCGAGAAAGCGGAGGAGAGAAGGAGAAATGAAGAGGGAGAGAGAGGGGGAGATGTGGGGAGCGAGAGAGGGGAGGGAGAGAGGATGAGAGTTGGAGAGTGAGAGAGCAGAGAGAGAAAAACGGAGAGAGTGGGGGAGGGGAGAGAGACGGAAAGAGATGTAGCTCCAGTCACAATAAAAACGGAAAAAAACGAAGATGCGTGACTTCAGCAGGAAGCGTAATGGAGATGAATAAAACAGATATATAAATAAAATAAAAACGCTGTTAGTCACAGGCCAGTGCTGTCGCTCGGCGGGTGCAAGTGGATGAAAAATATCCATCTCTCAGTAATAAACAGGGATTCTCATCCATTTGGGCTGGCGGTTGGGGTCGTCGTTTTGAGCACCGAGCGCGGGGGCTAGCCGGCCTTCCTTCAGGGCTGCTGCATGGAGATTCAGACTTGGGGTGGGGGGGTGTCGCAGCACATCAGTCATGCCTAGACGATTTGCTCCAGCGTGAAAAGCCAACGAAAAACTGTTGTGGCATTCCTTGGCGGCCAGGTCCTGCACAAACCTCCATGGTCAGTTTGAGATTGTATGTTTGGGGGGGGAGGGGGGGGTGTAGAGCTACTGACTCACTATTAATCTGTACTTCCCAGGTCGCTGCATTTCTCTCAGGGGTAATTGTGTACTGGATGCGAGTGTCTTCGGTCTTCCCCCCTCCCTGGGGTAGTCACTCCAGCTGCTGACAGCACAGCCACCATCCTATATGTCCCACGTTAAAAAAAAGAGACCATCACTATTTCAGAGGGGGGGCCGTTACATAAGCACCCAGACATCGCTGTCATGCAGCTACCTGATCAGCCACTCGTCCCCCTGATTGCTGCAGCCGGTTTGGTTGCTCTCCCCCGGCATGGGTCACCCTCTTCCCTGTCGCCATGGCTGCATCCAGCCTGTGACGCGGCAGGCCAGGTCGTCCCGTGCCAACTTCTCGGTGCTACCTACCTTCCAGCCTTGGCTTGGTGCCATGCTGCCTTCCCGCAGCATTCCGGGTCCATTCAAGCCTCCGATCTGATAAGCGTTCGTGGTGCGTCTCGGAGGAACATGCATAATATAAGAGAGGAGGCAGCTTGCCCTGTTAGGGCCGCCGGATGGGTCATCTCATCAACTGTTAATCTCCAGCGGATCCCTCCTCTGTGCCAGAGCCAATCGATTTGGGCGTTCCGTCATATGCAAATCAGCCGAGGCTCCCACCAATCAGAGTCTGAGGAGTTTCAGACCTGTCAAACAGTTACGTGCCATTTCATCGAGCAGTATGTTGAGTAAAACCATTAAAGGCGATGATCAGGAATTTTACATTGCGGGGCTAAAACTCTTAACAAAGGATTAACAACGAGCTTATGACGTTACTGTCCTGAAAGTTACACAGGAGTGACTCCGTCTGCACCGATTTGGGTGAAGAAAAACTGCCACATTTGGTTCATTTTGGCTTGGTTTCTGCTCTACCTAGGGTGACTTGTACAAAATTAAAAGCTATTTTGTTAGATACCATGAAAACATCTTTGCCAATTACAGTGGCAGAACAAAATCTCAGCAACTATTTCTATAAATCATGACTTGTCTTAAATGTTTCATAGCTTCTCATTATGCTAAATGTCTCATTGACCTCTGCAATCAATTTTGGATAAATGTCCAATCTATTTGGTGGTTTAAATTGCTCTTCTGTTGAACTAATAGCATTTCTTTGTCCTTAAAATAATTGAAAATGTGAAGGGAGTTCAATAGACCAGATAGTAAGCGTGAGACTGCCGTATATTTCAATCACTGGATATCCAATTATTTTCTCTCTGTTCCCTTTTTTTCGTATTAACCATGCACCTATTAATTCCCTTTGACACTTCAATCTGGGATTTTTTTCTGTACAGCAGTAAAAAATAGTTGACCTTAGCTCACCAATGTTAGCGTAGCATGACTACGTTTAAATATTTATCCCCAATACAAAGTATGCATTTTACACTCTGCGTGTGTCCACCTTAGACCTCTCAAGGCTGAAGATGACTTCAGACTGGCATTTATCTGCTTCTCTGTTGGAATCGGAACGGTTGTGTACATGGGTAACCAGTCAAAATGCATCTCGCTGGAAGGCGATTCAATGGAATCAAAAGACCTAATTTCGATGCTTGATGAGGGAAAAACAACGTTCGGCCTCGTCGCGTTTAGTGGAGCTCATTTTGGCTGTAATGGTTAGATCATTCCGCTGAAACAGGCTATCGACGTTAACAATGGCGAACTTGTGTGTATCACCCACATGGCAAGTTTGTGTTTTTCAGAGGTATACATATAAGTAATGGAAATTCCTGATTACTTACCGCGCCTTGCAATAAGTGTAATTCTGATACAGGGTGAGACCTACTCTTTCAAAAAAGACTCCATTTAGTCTCACAGTTCTCACACGAGGTTCTGTCCCAGCCCCAGTGTGCCGTTACCAGGCCGACGGAGCCCGCGCGGACCCCACTGCATTGAGGTGTCTCCATGCGTGTGTAAACGGGGGCCCCCCCCTCTGGCCGCATTGTAGATATGCCACCCTCTCAAATCCTACCAAACGGGGGCCCCCCCCTCTGGCCGCATTGTAGATATGCCACCCTCTCAAATCCTACCCCCCCCCCCCCCAATCCCTTTTTACGAGTTACACATTGTGCCAGTCATTCTTTGGATACGTTCCCAATTCCGAGAGCCCAGTGACATCCCTGAGAGAAAGAAAAAACATGTAGAGACCACTGTCCCCCCCCCCCCCCGCTCCCCCACCCCCCCACCAACTGTATTCCTCTCACCCTGCTGACAGGACACTGACTCAACAGCATGCTTGTACAATGCAGAAAACGTGTCTTGCAGGTGACATCCCTCAGGCTTAATTACCAGGATCCTTATTTAGCTACATCATAGCAGACAATTTTCCCAAAAAGCCAATTAGCTTTAGCCGATTTAAAGGGCCAGTTCAGGTTCTGTACCGTGTCCCGCACGGACATCACGGTCCCGGTTCTGTACCGTGTCCCGCATGGACATCACGGTCCCGGTTCCTGGGCCAGTCCGGCTGCAAATGGTCATGGAGTTTGGAGTTTCAGGACGGGCTGTGTAGGTGCCGGTGGCACAGTCTGTCCAACAGGATTTGTGCAGAAACAAAAAAAATAATAATGGCACAATTAAGGAATTCTAAGGCCCGTATTATGGGTTGGGGATTCATGTACCTTATGGGGATTCATGTGCCTTATGGGGATTCATGTACCTTATGGGGATTCATGTACCTTATGGGGATTCATGTGCCTTATGGGGATTCATGTACCTTATGGGGATTCATGTGCCTTATGGGGATTCATGTACCTTATGGGGATTCATGTGCCTTATGGGGATTCATGTACCTTAGCCCCAGTTGCGCCCAATAAAAAATGCAGCTGTTTCCATGGATATGGCTGAAAGTCAATTTGGCCACGAACACTGGCTAACCATATAAATAATAATAACAATAATAATCTCAGACAGGCCAGGCAGTTTACGGCATTTGTCATTCAGGCATTGAAATCCATTTGAACCGATTGCATTAACAGGTTAATTGGAAGCAGTCATGCAAGACGGCACTGAAAGGGACAGAAGCTGGGAGTAAATGAACATGACTTTGTAAGTTTAGAAATAAATTCACCACTTCCTGCCTCTGCCCTGAGCCAAGTGGGGGCGGCTGGGGGGGGATGAGGCTCAGCAGCTTCCAGTTGGTGTTGATGTTGGACTGATGATCCCTTCGCGAGTCTCATGGAGTTACCCTGCCAAACCACCCCATAAACGGTTGCCCTTGGAGATTTGGCAGCAAGACGCCCCCCCCCCCCCCACCCCAGCACAAAGGTTTGGGGTCAACTAATGCTAAGTGGCCTTTGTTAAGGTGAAATCCCAGCTGCTTCAGAGAGGCGTTATTAAGCTCCAACCTTTAAGTGCCAGCATATTCCTTAATTATTATGCCTTCTGTTTGTAATGTGCTTATCAAACTGAGTTTGTCAAGCAAAATAATTATGCGGCAGTAACTGTGCTCTGGTTGAGGGCGCGATTAGCACATTTATCTAGGTTTTCCATAACCTTAAAAGGCCGTATGTATCCTCTAAATTATACTGTCGCTTCCGATTCTGTGCTCACGTTGACCAATGAAAAACTAAACATTTGTCAGCTGCATCGGGTAAAGGCGTCCATTGTATAAATAAATGCGAATGTCGGGAAGTGTGAGTGTGTCCGTGTGTGTGTGTGTGTGTGTGTGTGTGTGTGAGAGCGAGTATACCTATCCTTAAGTGGACACAATGTCCCCATAACGTGATAAATATAATTTTTTTCCCTTATGGGGACCGGTTTCTAAAACTCTATTTTATAAAAATCGGTGACTGCTATGAAAAAACTAAAAATGCAAAAACTCTTGTATTTTGCTTGGTTACTTATAGTTATGGTTAGGGCAGGGTGGGGGTTAAGGTTGTCATAGTTAGCGTTAGCATTTTTCCCATAGAAGTGAATGAGTGGGCAGTACCATATAGGTATACCCGACGTGTGTGTGTGTGTGTGTGTGTGTGTGTTCACTCATGGATTCAGTGCCCAAATGTTAGCTATTTAATCAAGAGGTCATTTAAAAAATAAATAAATAGCGCAATAAAAAAGCACATTCTGAAGGTGTTACCATTTCCTTGTAGGGTTGGCAAGTGTGTGATGTATTTTTTTATCCTTTCTTCATCCTGAACCTTTTTAATGAACAAACGAAATCCCGTTTGAGCAGCTCATTAGCAGTCTCCCTATGCATACAGATTAACATTCTGTCTCCCTCTCCAGGAGTCAAAGGAGCAATGAGGCAAGCGAAGGTCATTATGATAGCGAGAGTGCCGTCCTGTCAATCATCTGAAGTCCCACTCCCCATCCTCCCTGTGCTGTGCTGGGTTAAGGAATCGGAAATGTAAGGAAATGTAGACACGGGAATGGAGGGCGATCACCCCCTCCTCCCCCCCCAGACCCCGTACCCCATAACCTCTGTCAGGCAGGTTAACCATTAACTGTTCCATTTTGGAACACTGGACCTTTGGTGCGACACCTCAAGATGTTTCGAGACCCTCTGCTTTGTTCTCCTAGAGCTTTTTGCGAATCGTTAACTTGACACCGTGGGGAAGTTGAAGGCCTCCGGCCGAAAATGGTGCTCACCTGTCGACAGGTAAACTGACTTGTAGCCGCTTGAGGTTCTAACAGCGTTGCTGGCATCTTCCCATGTAGACACTTATCTTAGTGCCACGTGCCAGTTAGGTGGTGTCCTGAAATAACCTTAACTTCAAAAAAGTTGAGGTCTTCACAGTTGAAATGGCTGAGTCGTTTAACGGCAGCCTTGTCTGAGTCAAGACGTCACAGGCCCGGGGGGGGGTGTGTGTGTGTGTGTGGGGGGGGGGGGGCGTGGTAGGTGTCAGGAGCTAACCCGGTGACGTTTCCTTTGCCGCCGTTAATGACGGTGACTTCGCAGGTTGGGAGAATCTCAGCGGGTGCCTCTGAACCTCGTTTGTGGATTGGACGAGCGTCAGCCCACTCCGGCAGGGCCGCCCCCTGCGGCTGCGATTGACAGCTATGTGCCGAAAAAAATCTAATCACTCTCCTATATCCTACCTTTATTAACACTGCAGAATTATTAGTGCTTTATACTGAGTCACTGAAAATGAATGTTCCCTAATAAGCATTATTCCAGTTGGGAGAGGTTACTAACCTCCCCATAGAAACTATCAGCTTAATATTCGGGGGTGTGCAGTGTCTGGTTTATATATGTCATCAGCCCCCCTGCCCAGCAGGTTAGCGCTAATCTGGCCCAATTGAATCCCGGCCCTCTGGGTGATCTTTATTACTGTCTCTTTGGCGGTAGCTTGCTTCCGCTCAGATGGAATCGGCCTCGAGTGGCGACTCGCCGTCATGTGATCTCTGGCTTGCCGACCGAGCCAGTTGGGAAGAGGGGGGACCCGTGGGCGGGTCTGTTTCGGCGTAGCAAACCCCAAATTACACTTCGAATTATATTCCCAGCAGTCACTGGGGACTGCCGACTGTATAATCACTGTACATTTTTGTTACATTACTAGTGCGAATCATTGCACTTTCCATCGATGAAAAGCTCTTTTCAGTCACGTCGGGGCGTTTTTTTGTAAGCTTTCACGCACACTTTGACTTTTACCGGGAACTCCTTCCTTTTAATCAGGCTGTTAAATTGAAGGTTTAGATGTGCGTATGTACATGCCCACTGATAGGGCTAAATGGGGCTCAAACTGTTACACGGTTGGACAGACATTACTGGGCAGATCCCGCATCATTGCACCTATTGTACACCCACCACGATTTTCCGGAAGCTGAACGCTGCTCTTCTGCGTAAGGGAAACAACAAAGCACTGCGCTGGCCAATCGGATCCACCGCACGACCCTCGGCCAGCCAGCCAGGCCCCCGGCACGACCCTCCATCGGCCAATCAGATCCCTCGCCATGTTTTCTGTAAATACCACCACCCTGATTTAAAAAGAAAAAAAAAAACACTTTGCGACAGTTATTCAAAGTGCTACGCTTCCTTTGTGACCATCAAAAGCACTTAATTCCAGCTTTGAAATGTAAATTTATGAATTATCAACAACAATAGAATCCTCCTTGCTTAATTGCACAACAAACCGTCAGCGGAGAGAAATGAACCCTCCTTGTTTTTAATGAAGACACTATCCTGCTAACCCCCCCCAGTTTGCCCTTTGAACATGGCCCCGGTGGGGGTATTAGGCGGGGAAATCCGTGGCAGGCCTGTCCTCAGCCACACCTTGGCTGGTTAGTGACGCCTGCCACCAGCCGGAATGGGGCTAAACTACCCCCTGGCTTCCGTCAGGCCGGGGGGGGGGGCCTTGAACATATGCATATAGAGCTGTCTGTTCCTGCTGTAAATGTGGCACCGCGCCAGGCCACATCGCACGTTACTGCCGACTCGCTGCTCGTCAGATCTGAGAACTGATAAAGTTCGATTCATTAACTAACTATAGTTCACTATCCGATATTCACTATGCTGTATGAAATTTAAATCTAAAAGCATATATTGTTATGGATATATATTCAGAGGTGGCGAGTCCAGGCCCAGAGAGTACAAATCCAGACCAAGATTTCATTCCAACCAACCAGTTGAGTTTTCTGTGACTGTGACTCTTTATACTCAGCTGGTTGGTTGGAATGAAATCTTGGTCTGGATTTTTACTCTCTGGACCTGGACTCTCCACCTCTGTATATATGTATATGTAATGTGCTGTTTATGTATAATATTTACAGTTTATTTAGCAGACATTTTTATCCATTTGTATAAGTGACGTACAGTTGGGAATGTGGGGTCAGCCGGGCCCCGGAGCAGTGGGGGGTTAAGGGCCTTGCTCAGGGGCCCGACGGCAAAATCACTCTGCAGACCCTGGGGATTTGAAGCAGTATCCTAACCCCCTGGGCCACACACTGCCCCTGTTTACTGCACATTCGTTTGTATACTTAGGTATTCATATATGTACATACAAAATATTTCCATCCATCCATGTTTCATCACATCTTCGGTCCCGGGAGACGGTGATCCTGGAGTCTCTCCCTAGACTCACGCCCCACTGGTGTCTGGGCTTTTCATAGGACACAATGGGTAGCTAACAAATCAGAAGCGGCTGCCCGCTAACAGCTCACTGCTATTCAGGGGCTGGCATGCTTGTCTAGGCCAGGCGTCCACCCGTGGGTCCCTGCTGTCTCCTTAGTGATGCTGTTCATCTACATTCACGGTTTTACTCTCGGTGGCACCCGGCAGCTATGACGGAGCCACCCGCCGGCGATCACAAGCATGAGCCTGAACGTTACAGGTGTCTGGCCGGACAGCACACAACCCCCGTCGGCTGTCAGGTGAACGACGGAACATTCTGCTAGAGCGGGGTGCCTTTCTGAGTCACGAGTACCTCTGACATGGTTTTCTCCCACACGCCTTAAATTAAGTGTCAGAGTGTCGCTCCTTTTCTCTTAAGCGAAGCTAAATCGTCACCCGATTGTTGCGGTGATTAAAATCTGAATGCGGGAAGGAAACTGTCGACCAAACGAATGACCGGTCAGTTTTCATCCCGACACCCGTGACAGGCCTGCATCCAGGATTTTCATTTTATTTTTTCCTTCTGCTGGCTCTCCTAGGAGCAGGTGGCAGCGTGTGCTCGTATCCGAAATACGTTTTTCTCCTTTTAATTTTCGTTAAGAGCTGAATATTTCGTTAAACCCTAAGAGGTGTCCACCTCTCACCCTGTATGGTGTCAACCGACGCCGATCTCACGGGAGGCGGAAATCGATTGGCTCAGCGATTGAACCTGTTGACGTTTCGGTGCCTTTAATTGGAGGCTGTCTGGGCGTGTGCTCTATTTATGGGTCTCTGGGGCCCCCTGAGGTTGGCGGCGACCTGCACTGCCCGCCCTGCCTGCGAGAGGACCTGCCTTTTCAGTTCATTTGTCTCTTTTTGTCCACATCCATTCACACCTACGGTGGAACGGAAGCTGTGTCTGCATCTTTCTCTGTTGTCGAGGAAATGAAACTCGTTGTTTTTGCCATTTGGCTGCGGCGAGGCGAGGCCCACCTCTGTGTCGATGGGCAGAGATGCGTGAGCCTCATGCTCACAGCTGCCTCTCCCTGGACTTGGACTCGTTCCACGTCCGGTTAACTCTGACAGGCCACGTCGGCAACAACAGAAGACGCCGGACAAAAAAAAAGCAGGGACAAAGACGGACCCCCCCGAATGGGCCTGCAACCTACCACCTTCTGGGTTTTCTCAGCATCATTTAAAACTGCAAATAACCCCTCCCTGCAGTTAGCTGCTTGCAGGAGTCCTTACTACACTGCCTCAGATTGTCCATATTTTAATATCCTAAGCAAGATACTAGCTGCTTCAGACAGTCCTTGGAATGACTGGGAATTAAAGCGCTTGCTCAGGGGAACAATGGTGACATCACTATGCTGGCCCTGGGATTTGAACTGGTGACCTTCAGGCATCCCGCTGAGTCACATCGTACCTCTGAGGCACCACTAGAGATTTTAGGCCCCATGAAAGCATTTCATGGACCCCCAACCCTGACCAATCCAATTATGGTCCAAAGTAAGTTTTTAGGACCCCCCCGTTAATCAGGGGCCCTTGGAATCATTCTAAGCCTGCCTCCCTTACTGTGCCTCGGCTCTGCCCCCTAGCTGTGGTATTGCAGCATAGCCAGAGAGTGAAGCAGTTATGGTATCATCATGCAGATGTTTCTATATTTGACCTGCTGCAGAATGATGTCTTTGCACGAATCACATCTCTTTGGGGACTGCAGACGGGACCGATCGATATTGCGGGGGGGGGGGGGGGGGGGGGGCAAAGTTGCATATTGCACTCACGTCTGTTTGCTTCGGCCGGTCATGTGATCGGCCTCAGACCGCCCTTGGCGTACCGTGGATAAGCCCCAAAGCCTGACCCAGGGTGACCTGTGGGAATGCCAGGGAGTTTGGCGTCTAAGAGTGTCAGTTCTGAGTCATCGGGGCGGTCATGGAATACAATACATATATAATTACATATAAAAACATAAAAGAAAAAAATTCATGTAATTTAATAACACTCTCCTTACTACCATGTTCATTTGTGCAAGACATTACTACAGCTCTATTGATTTTTTTTTTTTTTTTGGGGGGGGGTTGTGGTGGGGAGGCGGACATTGGCCACAGCTGAAGAACTGGTTGGTCCCAAGAGTACCCCCTCCCTGTCACTCACAGATTCAAAAATGTCATTGGCTAACAATGAGGTTTGCCCTTCTTATACCTCCTGTCTTAATATATATATATATCCCTGATTCGCCTCTCACCTCTGTGTGCATGCATGTTGGAGGAGGGGGGGTGGTCCTGATCATTTAATGTTGAATATCCTGTCAGAGTCCCTCCACTGTGAGGAACAGGCTTCTTCCCCCTCAGCCGGTCATTTTATCAGGTAATTTCACATTAATTAATTTATTTTATGTTTTAATAATTCAGCTGTCCCTTGTGCCCAAAAAGGCTATCTCTCTCTCTCTCCCTCTCTCTCTCTCTCTCTCTCTCTATATATATATATATATATATATATATATATATATATATATATATATATATATATATATATATATAAAAATATAATATATAGCAAGAGCAGACAGTGGCAGTAGGATATCAACTGTATGTACATTAGTCTTACGCTGTTTTAATCAGTTCATTAGTGCAAGCATCAGCAGTTGGGCTGACGGTCTCTTCGGTGCTAGAATTGCTAAGTGAGCCCAGGGTAACCAGCACTAGCTTAGCCGTCCGAGTCCAAAGTTTGTTTGTACACCAAGTCAAGCCTAGTGGGGCTTTATTGTCCCACCAGCGACATACATGACACGCTGCATGCGGGGATACGGTGACGTTCCCCTGGACCGTAAACATAAAGTGCAGAGACAGACCGCAAAACAAACAAAGTCGAGACATGGTAGCCATTAGCACCCAGTGTGAAGGCAAATAGGGTTTACAAGTTTAGAGTTCAGCTAACGAGGTATGAAACAGTATGAATGAGTGAATGATCAACATCAGAGCGATAAATAAAGATAAAGTGAGAGAAAGGGACAGGAAGCAGGAGGGGGGGGGGGGGCACTGGGGCAGTCTGAGCACTTGCCATACATCCGCCTTGTGACAGGCTGCAGTTTCAGTATTTTATTTGGCCCCTTAGACATGTGACTGGAGTACATCTCTCGCGTACATCTTCAGCGGTCGCTCAGCTGACCGAAGTCACCTGCCTGTCCATCCCCCTCAGCTTTATGTCATCCTCGCGGGCCTTGAGGGGACGCTTATATTTATGGGGGCGGGATGGAACAAACAGGAAAAGATCTACCGGCATGTTTGATAAGCTTATAAAAGCGGTGCCTGCAAGACAGGTATAGCACGTAATTTTGGAAATAAATGCTGAAGTTTAGCCCTGGAGCGCTATACTGCATCTGTTCCATAGTGCTGCCTGGAAAATAATCCATATATCGTTTTTATTGTTTTGATGCGGGGTGGGAAAAGGACTGGCCACGCCCCTTAGAGCTGCCCCTTAACCAATGGGTGTCTGTCTGTATTTCTTCTGCTCCTCATTGGTCACTTGGCTGATAAAAAGTGGCTGTTTTCCTTATAGCTGCTTTCTAATTACTCCTTGACGCAGTTTTATTGCCTTGTTTTTTTTTGCCATTTGCCTTTGTCTTTGGTCGCAGTGGTCCTTTGCTATCGATGGCCGGTATAAATTACTTGGGTTATTGCTGTGTCTGGTAAGCAAATTAATGAAAATAATGACACACAAAGGCGCGTGATATCCTTAACACAGCGCATTCCACGTGATTGACGGTTCCCATGACAGCGGGGGGTTTGGGAGGGGGGGTAGGGCGACGACTTCCAGCACTGGTGTTACTCATAAGGCTGGCTGCCTTATTTAGTGACATTCTGCATTGACGCCTCGCCGCCAGACCAGCGATGCCGGTTCTGCAGTCTTTTCCACGCCATTTTTTTCCTCCCTCGGAAGGAACAGAGAACCATGGTGCCACGGGATTTAGTAGGTGGGATTCGAAGAGGTTTATCTTCATTTTTCTCCCTCCCAGGATTAGCTTCTCCTCAGCTAGGAACCACGCCAGATCTACTAACGAAAGGCAAGAGACCAGAATGGGCAGAGATTATGTAAAAATGCACACACTCTCCCATTTACCACACTCCGTCTCTGTAAGTTACCCCTGCCTCACCCGGCAAGAATTTTTTTTCCCCAAGAAAATATTTCTACATTGCAGCTCTTATTATAAGAAATTGTTTGGGAATCTCCAGAGCAGGGGTCTCCGACCTCATTTACAACGAGAGCTACTTCTACGAAGAAAATAATCTGGGTAGCTATGTTTGATACTATGGTAAATTTATTGACCGGGCAAGGGGGGTGGTGGTGACGATGGAACTCGCTCAACGGATTAATTTTCCTGTCACGTCCACTGTGCAGCACTGCGTGACAGTGCAGAGCACCGCATCGCCCAAGTCCGAGTGAAATTCCTTATAGTGTTCCGAAGTATGAGCAAAAAAGAGAAAAAAATGAACTAACATAATTGATAGTATTTCTAAGAAGTTCTACGTGAGCTACTCAATGGCTCCTTGGCAGCTACTAGTAGCTTGTGAGTGAAACGCTACTGCAGAGTAACACGGCATGGGAGATTAGCTGTGGATCTTGGGGTCGTCTCGACCTCTCAGTGAAATTTGTCCCCTGGTGAGAGACCGGGACCCTGCCAGTATTTCAGAGCAGGCTTCGGTTGTTTTGCACATAACGTGCTACCTAGAATTTGCACAAATGTGCACATGGTGTCATGTGGCTAAAGCCTGCTCTTCCTGGCTCTTTTTGGTGACACGAAGCAGGAACGCCATCTTCTGTCGTAACTACGCGGCGACGAACACGTTACACGCGTGTTCTTAGGTGTTCATGAAGTGTTCGTTAAGGTGATGCTCGAACATGTCAAGTAAACACCAACCCGATCTTCTGCTTCTTCTTTCAGTTTGCAGGCATTTGTCTTGTTAAGGATTTTTAAAGATGGTGGGGTGGGGGGTGGAGGTGGGGGCTGGGGTTGTCTTGTTTTTTGTGCTCCAGTTGTTCATCTCCGATCTCGAGTCGAGCACAGCCCAGTGGGACGAACACCCACGCCGCTGTTCCAGGGCAGCTTATCTCCGGAACGCCATTTCCCACCTCGCAGGGACAGGATAACGATGCGGTCTGGTTAACATAAGTATACGTCTGTTTGCTCTGCCTTGTAGTGTCACATTCCGTTCCTCCTGCCAAACGTTTTGCAAAAGTTGATTAAAAAAAAAAAAGTACCAACCCAAAATGAATCACGTTACACCACCTATGCATCCTGGTCCTTATTGCTTTAAACACACTTCAGGGTATGAACTTAATTTCTTCGTTCCACCGGCATCTGGCTAAAAGATGATGGCGAATTGCTTTGCTTTGTTTCGGGTTTTATTTTTTAAATCGGTCTGCGGACTGGCTGAGGCTTGTCACCCATGTGTGTTTCTAAGCTCTGCTCTCAACATTCTGTATCCATCGTAAGAAATGCATCCTTGTCTTTGTAAGTTGATTTTGTAATTTCATGTCTGTGGTGGGGGTCTGCGGTTTAAATGCTACAGACAGTCACCAAAACTATGTGCTCTAGCCTCTAGCTCTCGGATATTATATTTGTACTGGCTGATTTTCCTGTCCCCTTTTCCCCCTTCTGATCGCTGAATCCACCCCCCCCAATCCTTATTAAACAAAGCTGTAGTTTCAGACTTAATGGTTATGTTTTCAAAGAAAGGCATTTCCAGTCACATCTAATAAAAGTCATGGTCGCAGTCATGGTAACAAATGGGGTACAAACCTTCTAATCCAACTGATGACCTGTGACATCATACATCAGGAACCTTCTAAGCAGGATGTCAAAGTAAACTTATACATATCAATACTATTGTCATTATATTCACAGAGTCATTACTATCTATCTATCTATCTATCTATCTATCTATCTATCTATCTATCTATCTATCTATCTATCTATCTATCTATCTATCTATCTATCTATCTATCTATCTATCTATCTATCTATCTATCTATCTATCTATCTATCTATCTATCTATCTATCTAGAGAAAGCAGGGATAGACAGTCCCTGAGGCGACTGGGGTTAAGGGCCTTACTCAAGGCTGACTTCTCTCTGCCAGTTCTGTAATTCCAGCTAGCGGCCTTTGCATGACAGGCCCAGCATCCTCATCTACGCACCACCCCTCACGAATCACGAATCATGACTCTCGCAATATGTATTTCAAAACCTTCATATACATTGGAGGTCATTAGGTGCCTTAACTGGAGGCAGCTCATTTTATATTACGTCCAGACCTTGCCTATACCAGTGCTGCCCTTAATATTACAGTGTTCGTGTGAACTGGTCCTGTTAAACACTTCTGGCCGACTGTCCGAAACTGTGGGCCCAAGCCTGCTTGAGGAATAAGTTAAGAAGCTGTCATTTTGGTAGTTTTAAAATCAGGTGATCTGACTTCTTGAATGAATCTTTGCGCACGCAGCAGCGCCCACCCCCCTTCATGCCCGCCTACGTAGTGCCCCCCCCCCGCGCCAGTCCAGCGGTGTTTTAATGTCACTGCCAGAGAAGACCAGATGGCCGAGAGCTGCCACGGAGAGAGAGCCCCTTCGCAAAGCATCTGTGTGCCGCCTTTGTACGCATACACAATGGCCGCCAAGGGAGAGCCGTTATTGTTCCATCTCCCTTCCCCCCTTTTGTTTGCTTCCTTTTGGGGTGCATAGGTACCCGGATAAAAGGTCATGTGTCGCACCTCCCTCCCCCACACCGTCACATTTTATCCTGGGACATTCTGGGGCAAAGGCAGAGAAGTAGCCAGCTGTTCTTTGAAGGAAAGCCTGTCCTCTTGCCACCACCCTGTCTTAAAGGAGCGGGATGGCTTAGGTACGCGAGTGAGAGGCTAGAGAGACACGGTCTGCTAGCGAAGCGGATCCTCTCGTCCGCCGCCTCCCGCCTCGCTCCACATTTTCACTCCGGTTCCCCTTTTCAGCGGGCTGCAGCAGGTACCGAGTCATTTTTAGATGGAATATCTCGCTCAGAGGTACAAATTACGGACGCCCCTCTGTCTTTGAACGTAACGCTTCTTGTTAACGAGATCCGTTCCTTAACCGCTAGGCTTTCCGTGCCCCAGATAAGCAGAAAAACCGAGGCTGTATGGATCATCTCGTTTACTGTAGTTGGAGGTAACCAGACGGTGCTGAGTCCAGAGAATTCGCTAGAAACCGGCAGGTAAGATTGGGTCACCTGTAATATAATATAATCTCGTACCTCTCATATCATCTTCTATCCTAAATGCATCACCCCACTCTCATGTTCCCGATGCAGCGTGAGGAGTCAGCACCTCGAGGTCAGAAGTACAGATTAAGTCTTAAAGCATCATGGAATCCTGACTGGAGGTGTGGGGAGGGGGCTCACACAATCAGTCAAGTAGGAGACAGTCCGGGCACAATGGCACGGCGAAGTAGATGGGATACCGGTTTGGCTGTCATTAGTTAAGCCCCTTCGACACGTTCATCGCATCCATCTCTGTCTGTGAGGGGGGTGTGGACTTGCGGAGGCACGGATCTTTCCAGAAGGATCCGCACTCGTGTTCATGGTCGATTGCAGTGCCCAACGTCTATGCTTGTCAGTTTGGCTGTTAAAAGTAGGCAGAAGTATGAGGAAACCCTATAAATTCTTTTTTTGAACATAGCTTAGCCCTGGGGGGTGAGTTAGACAGGGATATATGAGTAATCACTGGCCTGTAGCACCCTTGGAGCAACCCTGTCCCCCCCCCCACTCTGGTCAGCTGCCCCACCCCCCAGTAGCTCTCTCACTGGCTGCGGCCCTCTGGACATCAGCAGGAACTGTGGAGCTTGAGGCATCTCTTCAGCGCGCCCCTCCCACTGCCCCCACACCAGCCCGCCCTCTGTACTGCAAACAGGCACCAATTTTCGGCCGACATGCAGGCTCATCCGGGGTGAGAAGAGAAGCAGAGGTGTTGAGAAGCCCCACGTACCACGGATCTCAGAGGGTTCAGCCATGGGGGTCAGATGGACCCTGACCCCCCTACTTTATTCTTATGCACACAAGCATAGGTTTGTAATTATTTCTTTGCGGGGAGGCTCCGTTCATTTCTATGGGGAAAACTCTCATCCCAACATGGCGACCATAACCCCCACCCAGCCCTAACCTTAAGCATAGGTAATCAAACAAATTTCGCATTTTTAGTTTTCTGATGGCATTCTCCGATCTTTGTGGGGACCTGAAAAATGGTAGAAATGAAAAGTGACAGTATTTTATTACAGAGGAGCCACCTTAAATGTCCGAGAGCAAAGGGTGTCACGGGCCCTGTCACGTGGGAAGAGGAGCCCCTTACCCACAACGAGCCGTGCTCGCCGCGGTAACCCCCTCTCCACTTTTATTTACGCAACACGAATTTTAAAAGACAGGTCACTCATTTCTGTTGTTCATCTTTTAATCTGCCTTTAAACCACAATCGTCGCTGCTTGCTGGTACTCCACCGCCCCCCCCCCACCCTGAAACGAGTAATACTGGTGTATTTCATTGTGGTGGCCGTGTTCCCTGATTATCTGCGGTGAGAGCGCCCGGTGACTTCCTCTTCATCGGGCCTGCAGGCGACGACTCCGGTTAACATCCACTCCTGGCGCCTCCCTGTACATTTTCTCGATCCCGAGTAAATCCCAGTTTATTCTCGTTCTGGGTTGCACGCCTCATTGTAATTTTAATTATGACCGCGGGATCCGAAAGACGGGAATGGTGAGTAGGAGCTGATGCCGGCGCTTCGGGCAGGGAATCCGAGCCGCTCTGTCACACGGTGAATAAAGGCAGGCTTCATCAGACAGCAGATTGTGGAGCCCTTGTCAGGTCCATTTATAATTCAGGCGGTGGACGCCGCTTCCCTATCTGTGTGTTGCTCTCGCTTCCTCTGCTATCCACTCATCGGTAAAAAAAAAATTAAATAAAAACTCCTCTTTACTGTGCCAAACTGCCAGGGACTGTCGCATTTTCCTAAATTGAAAATCACCTCTTCAACATGCAAGAACCGGTGTTAGTTTTTTTTTTTTTCCCCGAACACATTTGCCTGTGTGTTTGCGTGTGTGTTTGCGTGTGTCTCTGTTTCTCTTCATCCCGTGTCTGTTTTAAACCACCTAATCAGTGACTTTGCACCAGACGTCCACCCTCTCCCAGTCCGCCTCCGCCCAGACCGCACTCCGGCGCTGAGACAATGGGACAAGCCCAAACGCCGCCGGCGAATGTGAGCCACCGATGGATTTCCATGCAAAACACAACTTAGCTGAAGAAGCTAAAATGCTAATGTAGAAAATCTAAATCGGCTTCTTTTTTTTTTGCCTCCCGATGTGATTTAATGCCAGGGCGAGTATCGAACACCTTATCTCCGTTGCCACAGGCGCATGGAACCGCCTCAAATCTTAAAAGCGATGCCTGTAGTGAAGTTGATATCGAGGTCAACAGGAAGATCTGTAGTAAAGTTCATAATGAGGTATATAATTGGGCTCATTTCACAGTGCGGCATTTGTCGGTCTCAGAGGCGAATGTCGTTCCTGTCTGTGTAATCTATGTTTATCTATGTGCCAAGGTTTGTTCCTGAAAACCAACTATTCTTGTCAAGATAAACACTCAGTGGATGCAGAATATGAAACTTGTGTTCAAGATACTGCATGTGCTCTCTCAGGGGTGTGCCCTAAACCCCCCCTCCCCCCCCCCCCCGTATCACAGAGATAGTGAGATGGTAATAGGCCACCATGAAGCTATGCTGTTCCGTATCTTCCCAGTCATGGCCACCTTATCATGGTCGCCGGAAGTGAGTCAGACGTAACCCACCCATATATAATGGAGCCCAAGAAAAATCCAGCCTGGTCCACCAAAGCTGAGTCAGTTTGTTTCTGCAGGAGGTTCATGCACTGCCTGTTATTCATTGGGACTCGGGTGAATCACAGCGAATGAATCTGTCCATCAGAGGTGGAAAGTTCAGCTTCAGACCAACCAGTTGAGTACACTGAGGACTGTGACGATTTATGCTCAAGTTCTTAGTTGAAACCTTGGTCTGGATTTGTACTCTCTGGACCACAAACTGTCCACCTCTGCTAAGAACTAATGGACCCAAATAGCATAGAGTGTTTTCCATCCATCAGCAATCAGCTAAAATTCAAAGACGATTACTACAGCTCTAGGTAATCCGTTAGAACCCATAATATTCCGGGACCTGGCCCCATTCATGGCGAATGCTCTTTGCTGGCAGAACAGGCTTCTCCGATTGAAAGAAAGTAGGACCAGGGTTCCATAATGGTGGATAGAAAGCAGAAGCATCATTCGTGAGATGGAGAGTTGGGCAACAGCAATCTGTAGGGTCAGGGTTGGGGGTGCAGACTAGCTGGCGTGTGAAGGCACAACCATCCGGGAGGTAGGTTTTTTATCTCGGCTGCTGGGTCAAAACCCAGAAGTGAGCTTCGGTTGCGGTGGCCTGCAAAAGGGCGTGATGAGGACGCGCCGTGTGAGATGCCTGACAGTATCGCCCGACTTGCTGTCTCATTTGGAGATGAGCGTTCAGCCTCCAGGGCTTGCAATCTACCCGAGTGTCTTCCTTTCATGGGCGCGTGCATGAATGACGTAGGCGCTGAGCAGCTACATTTTCGTAGCTTAATTAGCATGGCTGCAGATAAAGGTATGGAAACAGACGGTATTTTGTTTGCTACAGTGTGCCTCTATCATGTGATAAAAATAGGGAATTTGGAAGCTCACACCGAGTGCTGTTTTAAGGCAAAGCTCTTCATAGGTATTTGAATGATGTGATGGTCTGGAGATATGGTGTCCCTTTGTGTAAAGCTTTTCTCTGCAAACATCTGTCTTAGCACTTTTGATGGAACTCGTTCCAAGGAGGAATCAAAACAACCATTTTGTCCGTGAGGGCTAGAGGAACAAATGCTATTATGTTTCACTTCCTCCAGGGGGCACTGTAATAGAGCTGCTGATTTCACGTCCTGATTCTAGAATTAGCGTAACATTTTCCGAACTTTAAATGCGGCAGTGGTGTGGTGTTCGCCGGCGATTCTCAGGAGCTTGATTTCGCCCTGAACGTCCATCTCCTTGAGTGCCATTTGGGGGGGGGGGGGGGGGGGGAGGGGGGGATCGCTTACATGACGTCAGGGGGACGCTCGGACAGAAATGAAGATTGTATTGCCAGATGGAACGTTTTTTTGAGTAATTTTTAAGTCAAGGGGCAGCGCAGGTCTGCAAGAAATTAGGAATTTATAATGAGGTGTGACGTACTTAATATGTGGGGGTGGCGAGATCCGGTAAAAAGAATTAAAAGTTTAAGAATGCAGGAAATGGCAAACGAGAGATGTACAGGCGAAAAAGACGTTAGAGGCCGTCGCCTCCTCCAGTAGCCCTGAGATCTGCACGTATCACCGCTAAGTCGGTGCCTTACATAACCTCATCCCCCGTCAGCGACAGCACCGGAGGCACGGCGGAGCACGTGGTGGTGTGGGGGTGGGAGACGCGGGGGGAGCCACACTTCAGGCAAAACAGGCCATAAATATTCACTAGGCCGCTTTCTCTGCCTGCCCTTCCAAACTTCAGAGAACATTAGGGTGAATATTACTAATTAAAACAGCCAGAAGAAGGATGGAGAATGTGATTTGATATCTCGGTGAGAAGAAGCCGCATTTAGAACGTGCTATTTTCTGCGTCGTCCTTGAGAACCGAAAGAAGCTTTTTTATCCGGGAAATATGATTGTGAACATTAACCAGGTAGAGAAGGAACCTTTCTGGCAGGCCTGCTGATGACTATTTCCCCAGCTCTGCTGGCTGACTTTGGGACACTTAGATGCTGTCGACTGTCATTTAGGTTGCGGCTTAGCATGTTAGCATGTTTGTGCTTGCAAAACAGTAGAATGTCGGTTTCAAATGCCAAGGTCACCTGAGCAGGGTCACTTTTGGGCCCCTGACCCTGCTTTCTGAGACATGTTTATCGCTTTGGCTAAACGCATCTGCTAATATAAACAAGGGGAGTTAGCAGCGATGCTAATGGTGTTAAAACCCGGTTTGACCTGTTTGAGTGGGAGTTAACAGGCTAGCTGAGCCTGCGTCTGGATCGTCGCTATCTTTGCGCACCATCTCCTGTTCACCTTTGCCAAAGGCACGTCAATCTGTGGCCCCGCCTGGCCTCCTGGCTTCCCATCCGTCTCCTCTAACCCAGCATAAATGATTTAGCGTTCTGCATGGCCAGGCCTCTGTATGCCCTGCATGCAAATGCCGTGTAGCGTCCCCCCCCCCAAACCCTGTGCCCTGTGTCTCCTTTGCCTTATTTCCCCCGTCTTGGGCCGTACCGCTCTTTGTGCCCCCCGTCGCCCCAACCCCGTACAGCAGCAGGGGCGCCGGCTCACCACGTCGAAGGCCACGCCGTCAGAAGGTAGAAGAATCCGCCCCCCCCCACAAGGCCCAAAAACCCACATATGCATGCTGCTCAACGCAGAACGGGCTGGACAATTGAAATTCCCGGGACGTTTTCCCACGCTTTCTCTATGCTAATTTCCTACGGATTGCTTCTCCGATCCACCCCCCGCCAACCCCCCCCCCCAACGCACACACACGTACACACGCACACACACAGAGGAAATTGCCCTCGCTCTTTTGTACAGTGCGTAGCGCGATGCGGAGAGGTGTTAATGTCGGCTAATTTGATCTGTTTCAATATATCGTGCGTTTTCAGAGAATTCGGTTTTCGCATATTAATAATGCAATTATTGGCCTTCGAGTCTAGCCTGTGATTAATGCGATTGTGCCCATAGCCGTCTTGATCTGCATAGGAATTGCTCATTGTGATTAATTTGTTTTAAGAGAGAAAAACTCTGGCAGAGTAGGCTTTACTGCTGAATTTATTTCCAAACAATATCCTCAGAATTAATCCTTGTAGGAAGACATGCCCTCCCCTCTTAACTAATATATACATTTTTTTGGCAACTCTTGTTTAAATGATGCTTAATCACCTGTGAGATTCAGTAGAACCGTAGAACATCTGTCAATCTGTTCATCACTCATCCAGTACAGGGGGACCTGGAGCTTGTCCCAGGCAGCGTAGGGTAGCTGTACACCCTGGACAGGATGCCAGTCCTTCCCAGAGCTCACACTCATATGCACTATGGGTATTTTAGTAGCACCACTTTACCTCATGTTACTGCAGGTGTAAATCTGCTTAACACAGCCATGCAAACACTACCATGACAAATGGTGCTTTTTCACTGCATCCAGGAACCAGGCCATACTGCAAACTGACGTTTTTCCATTGCGAAGTATGCGAGCCGTACCCAATCCGTACCCAATCCGTAACCAAACCGTACCCAATCCATACCCAAACCGTACCCAATCTGTACCCAATCCGTACCCAATCCGTACCCAATCCATACCAATCTGTACCCAATCCGTACCCAATCCGTACCTATGCTTGCGCATGGCCCTGCTCACTAGCAGGACTGGAAGCATCACTGCCACCTGATTGGTCGAAACGCTTGGAGATACTGGTGTTCTGTGCAAAGATGATCTGTAGAAAATACACCATATTTTATATATTATTCATTATCAGTAATGTCGCCCATCGCAACGTGTTGATGCGTCCCTGATAATTCGGAACTTGAAAATTTCCAACTGTCTATTTAAAAAAAATATTACAGGACAGCTGAAGGGAAGGGATTCATGCTAGCAGACATTAGCACACAGTCAAAATAATAATAATAGTATTTCATATTAAATCATGATGTACACCGTGTGAACAGTAAATAAGCATCTCTTCGGATTTGCAGTGGAAAACCAAAGCAGCGTGGAACCGTGGTTTCATCTGGAACGTTGTTTCATCACTCTTTGTGTAGGTATGAAGCTGCCGATGACAGTAAAGTAACCTAGAACCTAGAACCTTGAACCATGGTGTAACTAGTCTCTCTTCGTGGTACGGCTGAAGCGCAGGTCAATTCTTATATGCCGGTGCATCAAAACACATACAGACAGCAGAAAAAGGATTTGAATCCCTAACCTTAGAGGTCTGAGCAAATTGTGTCACCCGATTGAATGTCCAAAGAGCATTTTTCTTTTCTTTTGCAAGCAGATTCAAAACTATTGGAACATTTTCGTTTCATACTTAACAAACTGAGGAAATTGTATTGCGGATTTAAAGTCTGAGTCCTGCCTCTTTTTAATACCAGAGGGAGGCGGGGCTAGACTTTAGTCTCAGGTAGGCGATATAGGTGTCTGGATTCGAGGAGCAAGTCGGCCAGCCGCATTGTAATCTGAAGTGAACGTGTTTCAGAGTGACTGATCAGTCAGTATTGGCTCGAGTGCACCTTGTGAAGATTAAAGGGCCTTTCTAATGATGAGTTTTTAATTACTTATCTGGTTTAGTAAACACCTGTTTAACATGCCTGTCGACAGGCCTGATCAAGTCTGTTTGGTGCTCGCTAGCTTTCCAGTCAAATAAATATGAACGTTTCATATTCACCTACCTGAGTGCTCAGCTGATGAATTAAGCATATTTTTCATAACACGTCCCCAGTATTTTTTCATGTGTGTCTGTGTGCCATTAAGGGTGTGTGGATTATGTTTAAATCACATTGTGGGGACCAAATGTCCCCTACAATGTTATAAAAACCATTTTTCAGGTCCCCACAAAGATCTGTGAATGCAATCAAAAATCTACAATCTGGGGGGAAAAAAATCTACGTATTTAGTTTGGTTACTAATGGTTAAGGTTAGGCTGGGTGGGGGTTAACGCTGTACAGTTTTCCCCATAGAAATTAATGGCGAGTCCCCACAAAGATGTAATTACAAACCTCTGTGTGTGTGTGTGTGTGTGTGTTCAACAGTAACTGACAGGATGGGGTTTCTTTCTGTTCACTGGCATGCGTGCCTTGTGTACATGCGTCTGTTTGTACACGTGACAAACATTTGCGTAACCTTCTTGACGGGTTAATTAAAGTGTTCTTGTTGTGAAGTCTGCCGGAGATCAGCTGGCAAACAAACATTTCCCACAAGTGCTTTGCTGTATATGGACAGGCTAGTGCGTGCAAAGCATATGGGCTGTGCTGCTGTTGGTGGGCGGAGTTGGCACTGGTGGGCGGAGCAATGTCCGATTACAATCATATAAGGGGATTAGAGATGCCTGCTGTTGATGGAGACGAACACAGACAGGATTCATGGTGTTCATGTGTATCTTTTAATGACAGCAGTCAAAAAAATGCAGATATTTTCGTCTGCTTTTCAGGTGGTTGACGCGACTCCAACGCGCTCTCTGTCCGCTGGTTGGAGTGTGCTCACCTGTGTGTGCTCCGCCATGCGTGATACAGAGAACAGAGGAGAATTGTGAACGCGCGACCGTGTAGAGACAAAAATGACAAGCTGTTGTGTAAATAAGATAAATAACATAAGGTTATTTAGTTTGTTTAATAAAAGCACAATGTATAGACCTGTTCTATAGGAAAGCTAACATTAAATGACTTCTGTTGTGATCTGGCGCTATATAGTAAATAAAATTAAATAAAATTAAGTTGACGTTCATGGGGAGGCGGGAGGTGCAGTTGGGGGGGGGGGGGGGCGCGCGTGCCCCCCTAATATAATGGTAGGGGAAACACTGGAATGTGTGCATGTGTGAAACAGCAAGCCCACAGAAGGCAAAACTGTGGGTAAAACGAACATGAGAAATGGACAGGCAACTTCATGCACATAATTTCAGCATTATGACGGCGCGATGGGCAGTCATCACACTTTGGATTTTTCTGCCCGGCGATGCTTTTTAAAATGATTTTAATAGAGTTATTTATTTATTTTCTTATTTATTGGTCATGTAATATTCTTACAGTGTATCTCCATTCTGTACCCAGACTTTTCCTCAAGCCAGCTTCAGCACCAGGAAAATAATGCAATATCTCCAGCATCTGCCTGCTTAGAGCTCGTTTGCATGTGTGTATGTGTGGTTAAGGTGAGTTTTCCCATTTTTAATTACAATAGAGGGGCATGTGTCCACATGGGTGACATGTACAGTTTGGGGGGGGGGGGGCACAGGAGCTGCGGACCCAGATGCACGCTGTGTGTTTGACACCGGCGTGTTCCCCAGGTGACAGGTGTCAGACCAGTGACCTGTAATGTAACGTACAATTAGTCTGCCGCCTGTCAGTTTCCTCCTTACCGAAAATCATCATTGGAGTTACAACCCCCCTCCCCTACCTTGGCCCACCCACCCCTTCATACCTGCACCTGGGAGTAAAGAATGCCCCCCCCCCCACCACGCCTATCAAACGCTGTCTCGTACACGCCGGTTCCCCGTCTCCACCTGTCGGGGACGATTGCATCCCAGGCCCCTTTGAGCGGCACGGACTTTCTGAGAGAACGAGCTTGCCGCCATTTTTCCCCCCCAGGCTCTGAAATCGCTCCCCCAGATCTGGGTCATCCTTGTTTCCTCCAGTCAGAACACGGACACGTTGAGATACAAAGCAAAAGGCCGCAAAAAAATATAAGAACCAAAGTGACTGATTTTCAGTTTTAGACAGACCAAAGTTTCGACTTCAGACTTGTTATAGTGCAAGGTGTCGCTTTGGTCAAACAGAAAATGTGATCTGAAATAGTTTGCGTGATTCTTTTTTTTAGCCAAGTCTTTAGTTTTGACTAAGCTGTCTTGTGACAGCATGTTGGGAACGGACAAAAATAAGGAACGTCTCTTTCTGGCACAAAGCCTGGTACGCAAATGCACAGCGTGTATCAGGACTGACGATAAGGAGAGCTGATTCCGACGGCCTCAGCTTAAAATTAGCAATGGGAGACTAGTGACAGTTTCATTCCCCTCTCACCGCCGCGCCCCCAGAGGGGAAGCTGGGGTGACTCAGGGTCTGCTCTGTGGGTTGCTCTTCCTCTGTTTTACTCCACTCTCTGTCAGCTGAGGCATTTTTAAATGCCACTGAGGAGTAAACACAGATCACAGCCTGCATTCCCTGCACAAACATGGGTGTTGTTTTTTTTATTACTATTTTGGAATGTTCGCCCAGGATGTCGATTCAGGTCGGCTGCCTTCTCTGATGGTTTGTCGGATGAACCGAGGACATTGCACACGTGAACATCTGACACATTTTTTCCCCCCCCCAGATAGCAGTAGGTCGACCTGAGGTCAATCGCGCATGCTGCATTCGCAACGGCGGTCTGCTCTCCCCGCACGTGTGTCCGCTTGGCTGCTCACACCATCTGTCAGCCGCCGTGCCCGACGGGGGCCTGAAGCGAGGCAGTGGCCTCCGCTGTGACGTCACTGGCTCGCACATCTGACTTGGGGGGTGGCAGCAGGGGGTGCCTCTCTGTGCAGCGCGATTCACTCCGTGCGGCAGTCGCACGTCTGATGGCCTCGCCTTGATGCGCCCATAAGTGTATCTGGCCGTTTTTCAGGAGAACGCAGATCAAAAGGCCTGCTTACCCTCGGTAGTCCGGAAATCCGTGGAACCGCAAACAGGTTGACTGCAATCTGCGTGCATTTCATGTGGAGACACTGTTGGGGGTGGTAGGGTGACAGGGTTTGGTCAGAGCTGCGACAGATATAAAGTGTGCCCCCTATTGACAAGTTTACGGTACTACAACTCGAACAGGCATTTAGTTCAAAGGACACAATAATCTCAGTGGCAGGACTTGTTTTGGTAGTGAGCGGCTGGGGGGGGGGGGGGGGGGGAGGGGGGGTTTAGCTTTGGAAGTGAAAGGCATTCGTTTTAGTCTCGTGTTGGGCTGCTGATTTTCAGCGTCGTTCGGCCTCTCAGTCTGGTCTAAGTGTGGAAGTGCGGTAATGCTCTTTCCACGTATGGGGCTCAGTAATACCTTAAGACCCAGCTCTGTGGGAAGCCTCCACACCCATCCTTCTGAAGAATTAGATGAAGGACCATGAAAAACCATGTTTTCTGCTTCCCAGGTTTCCAGCACCCCCACCTCAGCCGCAACACACGTTCGTATTCAGGATATAGATGGACACAGCTAATTTGGCTCATGACTCAGTATCTTTGCTGATGATGGACTATAAATAGGTCTCGGTTGGAGCCTGTTTCTGACCCTCTAGATCTCCACCTGTCCTGGAAGAGCTTTCCACAGAAGCCTCCTCCCTAGGGTCTGCCTCCGCCCCCGACTCCCAACCCAGATCGGATCACCTGAGATCTGCAGGAGGTGCATTCGGATGTCTGACGGTGATGTGGAGCTTGGAGGCTAACGCCTGAATGTGCTTTAAAATCGCGAACGTGGAGTCGTTCATAAACGGGGGGTGCCATCAACATTTATGGAGCGTTTCATTTTATTTGTATCTGGAATTATGTGAGGGAGACTCCTTCTGGTGGTGAGAAACTCCAGGCTTTCGGGGCCAGGGGGGGTGTTTGTGAATCAGGAGAGCTTGACACTTATTGTGTGTATCACTGACTCGTTTTTTTGGACAAATCACATTAAATCAAAGACACCAGCTGAGGAAATGCTACACGTTAAACCAAGTGTGTTCTTAGAAAATTGATACAGATTTAGTCAACTTGGCAACAGGCCCTCTGCTTCTGATCCTTTATGAAAACAGAGTAAATGAGTCAGAAACAATTTAGATAATTGTAAAAAAGACGTCAGTGACTCTGGGAATGAGGTGCGAGTCCCACTTATAGCTGAGTGTGTATGGAGATGTGGACGTGTGTGTTCCCCATGCAAAGGGGAATTGGTGTCTCTGAACTGTGCCCAGTGTGTGAATATGTGCTCTGTGATCGACTGCTCCTGGTTCACCGTGGACTTTGTAGTGGATAAGCAGATTTGGGAAGATCAATTTGCAAGAACAGTGCAGACTGCTTCCGCTCCGAGAAGCTCCGTTCTTCCTTAACATTTGCATCATTCAGCCCCAGCCTTGTGAACAGACAGATAATAAACATGCAGCCACCACAGCGGTGCCGTCAGTCAGGAAGTCGTGCCAAGCAGCTGGTCCGTCTGTGTCGGCTGCCTTTGCCACAGCCAGCTGACATTTCCTTTCCAGTATATTCTGACGTTCCTTTTTTTCCCACCTGCACTGACTTCGGTGCCCCCCACTAATCTGCGATCCCTCTCGCTTTGTTTATTTATTCCGCCCTCAGCGTTAAGTCGACACAACAGGCGACGTGTATTGACTCACACCCGGGACAGCTGTCAGAAGCACTTCCCACACAGGGGCTCCCTACAGCCGGCCGGCACGGTGTCAGCGAGGCGGCTGGGGTCCTCACCGCTTTGTGCTGGGGAGAGGGTCCGACGGCAAGACCATGCCAGAGCAGCCTGAGAAGTCAGGCTACACGCACTCTGCATGCTTCTTTTACTAGGACTATAGTTTGAACGTAGCGGTATAGTTTGAACGTAGCGGTATAGTTTTAATGGAGCAGTATAGTTCGAATGTAGCAGTATTGTATGAATGTAGCAGTATAGTTTGAATGGAGCAGTATAGTTCGAATGTAGCAGTATTGTATGAATGTAGCAGTATAGTTTGAATGGAGCAGTATAGTTCGAATGGAGCAGTATAGTTCGAATGGAGCAGTATAGTTTGAATGGAGCAGTATAGTTCGAATGGAGCAGTATAGTTCGAATGGAGCAGTATAGTTTGAATGGAGGAGTATAGTTTGGCCCATCAGTTCCATACTAAATTCATTTCCACCTTGTATCTGGCAGTACATACAGCACATGTGATGGCAACCGATGTGGCTTTAAGCTATTATGCCCCGAGCCCCGAGTACCGGGAGCTGCACCGTATCACCGGATTTGACTTGCAAATTACCGTAATCATACGGCGCAAGGACACCAGAAATTCGTGCCTCTTGACTCTCCGGCAGCCGCTGTAGATGCCAGGAGGGGGTGACCCCCTCCGACGCTTAGAGCCTGTCGATCTTACTGGAAACGCTCAGCCATGACAGACTCAGCGACCATTCGCAGTCGGTGTGTCGGCCTCAGTGAACAATGACCATTGAGCAGCTGCATCTCTGTTTAATGGTGGTTCTCCAAAAATATTCACTTTAAGCACCTCATCCAAATCTGAAAGGCAAATGTAGAGCAATTAGGCTTTGTTGTCCATCCATCCATCCTACTTCAGCACCTAATTAGAGTGTCGACGATATCAGGCCAGTCCCCCCCCCCCCCCCTCAGCATCAGCTGTAAGGCACACAGACATTCCCGCACTAGTAGGGGGCGGTTTCGTCTGACCTTTTTCTGCTTTAACCACATGTCTTTGGCTTGTGGGAGGAGAATGGAGAACCCTTGGGAGGCACGTGAGTGTAGTCTGGGGAAAGCTGGACCCTGTTAAACATTCTGCAGCTAGAATTGAATTCTGTGCTGATTGCCGATCTAGAAAATAAACCTGGGTGATATGATGATTTATTTACCAATTGCACACATACGTTGTGATGCTTCTTTGCACATATGCCATCTTCCTCTCCTTTGAGAGGAAAGTTTGGGGTCTGAGCACAGTGTCAGGACATTTATTTGTATTAAAACCCTTGCATAAGGACAAACAGACTTATGACTATCCTTTTGAGGATGAGATCCAAACTGGCACCTTACTGACCACAGGCACAGAGATCTAACTTGCTGACCACACACACAGGTGTGAGGATAGTACCGTTGCCTAATCAGAACAGCTTTGACCATTTCTTGAGCTGGATGTTGAAGTGCTTTTGATTGACGTGTCAATACATGACTCAGGTACGACAGCAGGACATTTTTTTCCCGCAAAGCAGATAAGACCCATCTGAGTTGAAGCTTTTCAGTGTCTTTGCAAAGCGGCATCTGGACCCTTGTCAAACGGACGAGTGTCAGAACGAATCGAGCCCCGAGCGAAAAGAAGCGACGCTGCTTATGCAGAAATTAAGGACGAACGTGACCATAAATCATAATTTGTCAGGCATGATCCTTCGCTAAATGCCGCTTGTTGACACGCCGATAACGATGCACATTTCTCCGGCGGTCGAGAGGCATTTGTCTCGGTCGATATCTTCGGAGGACACCGGTTTCAGATGCACGGCAGATGCTCCATTCTCCTTCACCTTTAGCGCGTGACGGACACAGGTGACCGAAACAGAAGGCAGAGCGAGAGACCGGGGTGAGAGGTACACTAACAGACACACCTTGGGGGGGGGGGGGGTGACCTCACGTTTGTACTTGCATTTCTCCATTTGGAGCAGAAGGTGGCCTTATGTAAGTTCTCAGCAGTGGGAGTTCCGGAATGACATTTGGGTCCAGTTCCATTCCCAGTTTCCATCAAACTGTCTTAGCATTACCAAATAGCATTATCATTCTACGTAGTCATTGACATTCATGAGTGCAAATCGCCCCAGAACAGAGGAGATCAAGACCTATTTAGCAAAGGACAGTGAGGAGAGACTCTGCTTTCTCAGTAATCAATACTATCTCTGACATGGCCTTCTCAATACCCCTTCATGCGTTGGCTGACTTAGGGAACGAGTGCCCTGCTGTAGTACCACATGCTTGATGCTTGTGGAAGCTCTCTGACCATGACAGGGCTTTCAGTTGCTGAGATGGCTTTTCAGGCAACTCTCCTCTCCTGTGCCGATACGATGAACTTTCATGTCATTCTTCATTTCATGGTAATGGTAGGTTTTATTTGTGACACTGCTCTCAAACTGGCATAACACTACACATTAAGATAAAAAAGTATATTTTGCATCGCATACTGACAGCCTTGAAGATCCCTTTTGATGTCCCTGAACTGAAGATATGTCTCTTTCAAGTTTTATTATGTCAATGACGACCGTCCCACATTACGCACATGCACCTAAACACAGATTATAACCATATCTATTATACATATCCGTCTTGTAATTATTATTTTTACCGGAACCATCAGAAGTAACACTTTTTTTAAAGCATGCCAAGTGTTTAGATTAGAAAACCCTGAATCTAAAGAGTCAGGGGCATCTGCCAGGGAGGACGAGCCCCTGCCGACAATGTTAGGCAGTGGGGGCCTGTCTGCCCTGAAACCCGCAAACACAAGAGCTCATGTGTCGCTTGGAAGTCTGACCTTCGCTTGAAGTCGACTTTTTTCAGTTCAAGTGATTTCAGCTAAATACTTAAGGGGGTATCTGGAGGATTTCACACATGGGGGGTGCGGGGGGCAGTTAATCAATCTGCATCGTGGAAAAGCTACACAAGATGGAGCCTGTTTCACTTCCACTGAGGCCGAAGTGGTCAGAACACAGACTGACTATGCCTGGCCATGCACGATCCATGGACGCAGAAAAATTCCAACCCAGAGCCCCCTTGGACTGTTGCACTACAAACCCCAAGACTCATTAGTCTAGCCTGCGATACAGAAGCCTCTTTCCACACTTCACAACAACTGCACACCTAACAAGGGAGGCACCAAGCATGGACTTTTTCCATCCCCAACTCCACTCCACCCATTCTTTAAAATAAAGAAATTGATCACCGGCAGGGGCAAATACAGGGGCGGGGCCACAGGGACACTGGTCCCAAGCTGAAAGGTGATTGGCCCTAGAGTGCACCCTCCCCTGTCACCTCACTGATTCAAAACATATTATTGGCTAATGATGAGGTTGGCCCCGCTGTATGAATTATGCCCCCCCACCATCTTAAAAAATTGCAGAATAGCTCCTGGTCATAAGCAATAAGTGAGTCCAAATCTAAAGAATGCAAAAGCAAAATAATACCTGCCCCATAATATGAATTAAAGGAAGAAAATAAATAAATTACTCGACACATTACAGATCAAAGGGAGGAAAAAAATGCGCTTGATTCTCTTAATCCCTATCCCTGCGAAATACAAATGGCGTTACAATAATACACATGCCAAACACGATCCCATTCGGTTTAGGCTTAAACACCTGAACAGGAAGGACGCCAGTCCTGCTCGACAGGCCACGACAGTCCCATGATGCACCTGGGCTGCCTCTGCCCACCACGCTCACCTAATAAAACCTAATAACTTAAGAAGCAGTACAAAGTGGAGTTCCCAGCCGTAATGTCTAGGGTCCCACTCCTCAGCAGAATGTAAACTTTAGCTGATAAGAAAGCAACCGTTTTCTCTGTTTACTGAAAACTCCCGTAAAACTTCACATGCACAAGCCCAGCATCCTCAGGGCTCCTTAAACACTTAAAGCTGCAGCGTTTCACTGCACCAGACACCGGTGCCTCCTCAGAACTTACGCAACGCACCAACATTACCTTGCCCAGCACCTTTATGCCATGATCACTCATCTAATACCTCATGCCAGTTCCCTGATAAGGGCGGACTTCAGGGTCCTATTGTCATGCCAGTTTCTACATCTACATGCGTATAATGCACAAATGCACAACGCAAGATTGTTCGTTTTTTCAGTCCTATTAGATATGGTCCAGGGTAAAAAAAAGAAAGATACAACATTATTTTGCAGTCAACCCCGTATATTTTCTAGCCGTTTTTACATTATGAAAGAGATTTATCATATTTCAGTAAGCCTTAAATGTTAACATTGCTTGTCATTGTGCTGCTCAGCGGAATAATCTGTTCGCATTAAATGCAATTAGGGTTCCCTCTGCGGAGGCCCACTACTCGGAAAGCATCCTCCCTTCGGATTTTCTGTACAAGTGTTTACTTATCAGCGGTGAGAGAATAATCATGGCCACAGAACAAAGGGCCGGTCATTGCATATGGGTAATAAAACAAGAATTTGCCTCACGTGGGTATCGCTGTTCCGCGGTTTTTGATGTTGGGTTCCCGCCAATTTGAAATGCACTGTGTCAGAAGACGAAGCCGCTCTAATATATTTATTTATGTGGTTATAACGTTTTCAGTAATTCAGTTTCAAATTTTTACAGTCTGTTGAAACCCGCTGAAGCATGAAAATGAAACATGGTCATCGGTCAGGCTGAGACTAAGTGGCATCTTCACATGTGCGCCACACGTAACCTTTATCTAAGCATGTGTTTGCGTACATGTCTGCAGGCATGATCCTATTATCGTGCTGAGGGTGTCCTCTGACCTCCTCAAGTTCGAGCAAAGTATTTGTTACAAACACCCCAGCAGACACAATTGCCTCCCCCCAGCAGAGGTGGAAAGTTCAGGTACAGAAAGTACAAATCCAGATCAAATTTTTGTTTCAACCAACCAGTTCAGTACTCTGTAACTGTGATTCTTTATACTGCCACCCCCGGTTTTTCCTCTAGTTCAGCGTTTCTCAACCCAGTCTTCAGAGATCCCCAAACTGTCCACATTTTTGCTCCCTCCCAGCTCCCACCGCCACCTTGATTCTTTGGTTCAAGTTTACCCGGAGCTGGGAGACATCAACAGTGTTCTAAAATGTCCCCTAATTAGACCTATTTCCTGGTACGCGGCTCACTGCGTACTCGATATGGCTTTATGGTCCTGTGATGGATAGTTGGGAATTTCAGTAGCCCCTAAATTTATTGCCCACTTGTCGAATTCCAGTCAGACAGCAAACTCCAAGCAGGGGATTTAGGACACCACACCAATGTGTTTACTTTGGACCTGATTAGACGGCCTTCATGTTTTCAGTGGTTTAATGTCCTTGGCTCTCCCGGGTCAAGAACTCTGCACACCGTCAGCCTCCAGGGGCGACCAGTCGCCGAACCCTTAGCGTAATCGGAAAGCGTTGCCTTTCAAATCGCAGAAACCAATTTGACAGGCTGAAAATCGTTGAATTCTGATGAGCAACCTGTGCTTGCCGACTTGCCTCTTCTTGGGAAAACTTCTCACAAAGGTCAGGACCCTCAAACGGCAGCCGAGAAGGTTGTTGCCCTTTAATTAAGACAGCGCAAAATATTTGTCCAAAGCGTTCCGGGCAAGTCAGACCAGTGACCACGGCATTTACTCTAAAGCACAGACATTTTCTCATTACGTTCTTCCCAACCATTTTTATTAGTTTTCCACAGGATCCCAAAGCAAATATGCCCTACAGAATATATTCCCACCCACAGATATTGTGGAAAAAGCAATAGTGATGGGAAAGAGGAGTTTTGGTAATGGTGACTAGCTATTTCGACCTCCATCTTGGATCCCCAGCACCGACAGGGCATCCACCACTTGAGGAGTGGCTTTGACATGGCAGTTCAAAGTCCTGCTTAGATCTCTTCATCCTCGATGCATCTCAGAGCATTCCAGGCGACCTGCTTCACCATGTAGCGAAGGAGAGCAAGAGTGCATAAGGCCTGGCTCCCCCAGCTGCCTCCTCCCCTTGAAGAACCTCCCTATTATCTCCTTCATTACTATGTGGGATCATGACAAGCTCTTAAACATAGTTCGGCCTTTTGTGGAATAATAAAAAGATTGCCTTCGCTTGTACCCGGCCTCGACAGTAGCGGAGGCAGCGGATTCTAATGCGAGCTGAAAAGCCTTCCTCTACGATGAAACACATAATCGCCTAATGTGGTCCCGCATTCTTTGTGTTTCAATTTGACCTTGTTAAGAAATTGCCTTTGATGTGTTCATTTTCCTCCCAATCGTGCCCCCCCCCCCCCCCCCCCCCCCCAACAACCCCCACTGGCAGGTCTCCCCTGGGATGTCGGACGAGGCTTTGGATCCAGAGGAACTGGAGTTAGACCTCTGTGAACAAACCGTGCAAACACTGAAGGAAGCCGAAAGTGGGAAAGTGTGTGTGTGTGTGTGTGTGTGTGTGTGTGTGTGTGTCAGTGGGAGTCTAAATATAAAACAGTCCCTTGCTACACCAGCTGAATTTGCCCCACAAAAAATGCTTGCGTGGCACAAACTTTTGCGACCAAAAAGGAAAAGGCTTATCACAGAAAACCTCGGAAACACGTTTAGGGGACGTGGAGCGTGAAGCTGTCGCCGAGCGGCCCGCCGGACACGTCGGAGACGCTGACGTCTGGCGTGTGCCGCGGAAATCCGGTGATGTACCAGAAGGGCAGCGTTCCTGAGAACGAGGAGAAAGAATGAGAGCGGAGACGGAAAACGCCGGAGCTCATGTTAACAAAGACTCCTAAAGTGATTGATTTTTTAATGAGGGGTAACTACAGTCAACATGAGAATTTTTGGCTGAAAAAATGAGCAAAAATGATTGCATAAAATAACAATACTTATAACAATTCAGATGTTCTGCTTATGCGTTTAGGCAAGTTATTTTCCTTTATTTTAACATTATAATTCTTCAGACATAAAACATTGGCACCCATAGATAATATCTAAAATGAATCCAAATCTATCCTTCCAAGTTGGTCTCAGGCTTCCGGAACCACATGCCTGCCTTTCTCCAGTTCCGATGTCCCTGGGGTATAAATATGAGGTGGCATGCATTTAAAATCCCTTTTTCATCCTCCACCATCGGGAAGACCAGAGAGCTCTCAAACGAAAAGACCCAGATAGTTCTTGGTCTAACACAGATCAGGCAACGGATTTAAAATAGTTGGAAATACCGCTATGCACCATCAGGGCAATAAATCAAAAAAGTTCTCAGACATCTGAGATTAGTCTGAAACTTGCTAAGAAGTGAATACATGTCTATATTACCCCCATGTACCTTTTCCACTGCCACCAAGAACTGAGCCGTTCCCCCGCCGTACCCGCTCTGTACCCGGCCGTACCCGCCCTGTGCCCGTGCCGTACCCGCTCTTTGCCCGTGCCGTACCCGCTCTGTACCCGCCCTGTGCCTGCGCCTTACCCGCCCTGTGCCCGCCCTGTACCTGCTCTGTACCCGCCCTGTACCCGCCCTGTGCCCGCGCCGTACCCGCGCCGTAACCGCTCTGTACCCGCGACGTACCCTCTCTGTACCCGCCCTGTGCCTGCGCCGTACCCGCGTTGTACCCGCGCCGTACCTGCACCATGTGTGCATTGTCCAAAGGAAGAAAGATATGTTCGAATTATTATGCATATTGTTTATTTTATACAATCATATTTGCCTATTCCCTATATGGAGACTGACGATTTTAAAACTGGCAATTCTTTTACATCATTTACTTTTTAATTTGTATAGTATTGTTTTCATTCCTTTTGTGTATGTATATATTAATATGTGCTCTGCGACCAGAAAATCAGTTGTTGGATAATTGCTGTGTATGTGTGTATAAATAGATGTATATCTGTTTATATACATATATAATGTTTTCTTGGATGTGCAGTTTGTATGAGAATCATCCTGGAGTGAAAAGTGTGACCTTCACTTGGGGACCCATGCACTCTCCAATCAGATTTATGGTGCAAACCGATTTCCTGATGGATATGGCGTTAGGGCAATCTCTGTACCCAGCACTGCAGAGCCTGCGAGAGCCGCCGGGCTAAATGTACGTTTGTTACTGGAGGCCTTTTCTGAAATATCGCTTAATATCGCTTAAAATATCAGCCAGGCTTGAAAGTTTGTGTTGACAATGATGGTTAATCGTAACAGCAATGCAGGCATCGCGTTTGGGTGGAGAACCTGTAATGAGTATTTGTCAGTTTCCCTAATGAAGTAAAATAAACAAGAAAGCATAACTAGTCCTACAGTCAACACTGTCGCCCATTAATGTTGCCGGAATTCTGGGGATAAGCAGAAGAATATCGAACCGAAAGCTGAAGCGAGGTCTGGCTGGGCACGCTCAGCAAACAGCCAGTGTCTCAAGACGGATCGACATGTTTAACCAAATGCTTCGGCTGGAGAAAATCCTTCAAAAAGTGACCCCCTGGTGCTGATTAAACTGACATACAGTATCACAGGGTGAATATAACGGCGGGATAAGTGGCTCGTAACTGCCCCGTTATCGATAGGCTCCAGGTGGCTCGCTTACCGCGCTGAAGGCCTGGACCGACGCACAGGGTTACAGGCCGATAAGGGAAACCTAAGGCAGCATGTAACGCTATTGTTTCCGGCCGCGGGTGCATGTACAGCTCGTGGCAGCCACGCGACGTCCGACTCCCGCAAACCTCCTTGATAAGTTTAGAAACAGGCCGTGTCCCTGCCCGGGGGCGTAGTGACATCTGGGTCCTGGCTGAAATATCAGCCGGTCTTACTGCATCTTGTTGACGTCGTTGCCTCCTGTCTCCTGCCATGCAGGTTTCTGCTTTGCAGTTTGTAATCTTTCTATTTTTAATATTCTGTGTGAAATATACCTCACCGCTGATGATTGTTGTAGACATAAGTACTTAACAATATTTGTATAAGCTTTTCCAATAACTACTAATATGAAATGTCACTTTGAGTAAAAGCATCTGCTAAATTTATATAATATAAATGTAAATGCTTATGGTAGAATAAATAGAATTTCCCAATAATCGTATTATTGCTATAGTCATGTGTAGCTATTATGATAGCAAAGAGGATAATAATTTCACCACTGTAATATCATTGTTAGAGACGTATATATATTGTTAGAGACATATTTTAAGTGGCAGTACTAGCAGTAGTGTTTTTAATGGTAACTTTATCGCGTGTCTCTCTGTCACTATGGTAACACGCTTTCGTGTATAAACAGTTTTCAGATTTTAATGTTAAGAGACTTTTGTTTCGCGCTGATGGGTCGCAGATGTGACGCATCTGTCAGCCGACCCACTTTGTTCTGATTATGAATTAAAATTGTATGACCGGGCCTGAAATTGCCGATGAATGATTCATGGGTCGGCCCGGCCGGACGCGAGGCCCGACCGCGGTTCCTGCCAGCCTGCATTAATGTATTAATGGCATGCCTAATTGAACCTGCCTGGCTTTTCATGAAGACCTTTCATTTCCTACCTGTTCTCCTTACTCTAGCCTTGGCCACACAGATCACTCGCACTTTAGAGGGGGATGGACATTCAAATCAAATGGACAGGATGCTGATTACGTTCATCTCATTCCCCCCCCCAAACAAAGATGCCCTTCTCTCTGCACGGTCATGGCTACAGATAACGTCCCACGTCGTTTCCCTGTCGATCTGGACTCCTCGCAGCGAATAAAGTTTTGTGTCCAGCTGAAGATACGTTATCATTAACAATAATGGACTTGTTACGGTAATACCAGCGCAGGCAGATAATTGAACTGCATCGTGCATTTATGAGGATTAGGGAGCATTTTGCTGAGCTGGCATTTATAGATTTTGTTTGATGGATAAATGTAAAGAGTAGCATCCTGGTCCTACTTGATGTATTTTTTTCATGCCTATCCATCAAGGAGGGTCATGGAGAAGCAAGGTCAAATGTTTGCTGTCAGCAAGCGGAAATGATTCAGCAAATGAGTCACCAGTAAAGTGAAATCCCAAATTCCTGTGCACTCTGAACTGCCCGGTTTATTTGATCTCGCTCTTTACTTGGGCAAAGTGCACCGTCCTTCTGCGAATGTAGGCGGACTGCGCGATGCACGTCTGAAGATCGCTTTCATGGCCCAAAGTGGATGTGGCGCCCTGGCACCATACATGCCCAGTTCATTACTGTTTCAAATGCCTCAGAGTGCTGTAATTATCACTATTGTAGCTCGGACAAAAACAGAGAAATCACCCCCTTTTGCGCTGTAATTACTTAATTTCCCCATATGTGTCATAAGCCGCAGCTAAAATGATAATTCCACGCTCTCGTAACCGCCCCTCCGCCCTATCTGACCTGTGGGGACGCTGATATTTCTGCTGGATGAGTTAAGCGAGGCTGGCCCTATCAGCTTACACGCTGTGCGTGTGCCGGTCAATGCGCCGAACCCAACTTCTGCGTCCCGCATCGAGAGGCCCTGGGATGCAAGACATGCTATTGTTTACATTTGTCACTGCCAACAATATCACAGAAGTATGTCTTGGTCCTCGGGTGCTTCGCCGAAAGTGTAACAACGATCATTCTTCCGTGTCCCTGATCATCTTCTCCGTAAAAGTTCTTCTGCAATCGTTGCTCTGAAATGTGTAAATATGTGTAAATATGTGAACGTACCTGAATCGCGGTGTTCCAGCCAAATCGACAGCCTGCCCTCGAAAACAAACCCTCCCCTTCTGTTCCCAGCCGTTTCCGGCTCTGACGCTACCCAGCCAAACAGCGTCTCGCAGATGGCCTCTTGAGGGGGCCCTCTGGTGCGTTCCTCTGCCTCCCGTTACCTGTAATCTGTCCGGTGTGAAATTAGCCGCCGTACCAAATGCCATCCATTCACAATCCCCGGATCCCTCTTGGTATGAATGAAGAATAAATTTCCCCGGAAGGTTCTCCATCTGCCCCCGCACCCGAGCTCATCTGTTGCCACATCCCATTAACCTTTTCGCAATGTTTTGATTTTAATTTTTTTTAATCCCATTTCTTCTTTGAATTCCCAGTGTCAGCTTCAACCTCAAATGCTGTATTAAAATCCTGCTCCCCAAATATTACCATGTACCTCTATCACAATCTACTATTTGTGTAAATAAGTACTAATTATATAACTCGAAGCTTAATTTAGCTGCTGAGACAAATTTGAAATATAGAATATATGTGTCTGTGTGTGTGGATTCAGCATCTTCTGGCATTGCGGTGTGGATTATCTCTGGGTACTCCTGCAGAACAAATACACGTTTGTGCAAACCAATACCATTAAATTGCCCATTATTTGTTTGCTTGGCTACCTGTGACCCTGCACTGGATAAACTGTTGCAAGATGGATGGATGGATGGATGGATGGATAGATGAAGCTCTTGGGAGTTTTACACAAATAACATCCATCCATCCATCCATCCACGCTTATGATAGTTTTGCTTACACAACAATGTTCTGAGGGCAGAAGAAACAATGATTGGTTCAGAGAGATAACCAATCAAATTGTAGAGGAGGTGGGTCCAAGCGTCTAGAGGAATCAGAACCAGGACATCTGATTGGATAGTCCCACCTCTATTTGCTTGGACCCACCTCCTCTACAATCTGATTGGTTATCTTTATTATTTTCCTCAGAACATTTTTGTGCAAGCAAAACTATCATAAGCGTGGATGGATGGATGGATGGATGTTATTTCATATATATATGTCTGTGTGTTTATATGACCCTCACTAGAATCAGTGGATTAAAAATGGATGGATGGATCTTTGTCTGTACATTTACAATTTATTATAAATCTTTAATATTTGGGAAACTCAAGTGCTGAGTTAATCTCATTGGTCAGGTGCACGTTTGGCAAACTCTCCATTGAAGATTTTTATGTAATTGAATGGAGTCTTTCGACCAGCAGGAGTCACCGTTGTGCTCAGAACATCTCAGGTCTAATGAAATGTCTCCCACAGGGGTTCTTCATTTAGTTAGAATTCACTCTTGTCAAGACATGCTTTTAGCTTTCTTTCTGATGGCTGCCTGTTTCTGTAAGATCCATCCTCTTGGGGGTCTCTGCCGACAGGACAGTGTGAGCCCCCCCCCAGCAGAACTGCAGGGGAACCCGTGTCTCACTGTGAATCGTTCGATGACATCACTTCTGGTTCCATGTGTGGCACCCTGGGGGCTGGGTGTCCTGACCTGAGGCCTGGGGGACAGGATCAGTTGTATTATTTTAGTAACTTTTATGTAAAGCATCTTCTCACAGCTTGTCCAGCTTTCTATATTAGAATAACTCCACTTAAGGGAGCACAAATAATGTAGTAGTACACTCTCATTTAATGTATTAATTAACCAGAAACTGTGTTTAGCGTTAGTGTTAGTTATGTACTGATGTCACATTCGTTCATAATTAATCAATCTGGGAACTGATCCAACAGCCTTCTGGTTCCTCACCCGGGTCTCTAACTATGTGACTCTCTGCTGTCCATAATAGGCTCTTCACAGGTGTGTCTTTGTTAGTGCTGTGAGGATGGTGTTAAGCCCCCGAGGGTGAACTCGGTCGCCGGGATGCTGTGTGGGTCGCGCAGCAGGGAGGCAGCAGCCTCGGTTGAGCGCCTTTTGATTGCGCTCGACTCCTGCCACCCGTGCGAAGGCAGAAGGCCGAGGCCAACTCGCGAGGAAGAAGTTTTTCGGAGACGGGGACGGCTGAACGGGTCGAGACCGGGAGAAAAAAAGCGCAGACAGGCTGGGTGGCACGCTTGGACCCGCAGGTCGAGAGTGCAGGTGCCCCGACCACAGTGCCTTTCTTCCCCATAATTACAGGGCGACCCAACGGACGTAAGAACATGCACCTCACCTTTGTACACAACCTGTTGCTGAAGTAATTAGCTGAGGAAACCGAACACTCGTGTATGGTAATGAGGGTTTGGTAGATAAATGCTGAACATGTGTACCGCGGTCGAGTCTCACGTGAAAGAGCAACGCGAGCATCAGCAGCGTCACGATTCCCAGATGCGGCCTTTTTGCTTAGTGGGCGTGTCAGAGGCCACCGTTACCATGGCGTCTCCGGAATGTCCTCCAAAATTCCATCATGGGTTGCCTTAAAACTTCAGCATCACACAGCATGCAATCCTTCTAACTTGTGACCCCAATCTCCCACCGTCCTTAGTCTACCGCTAGAGTTCAGGAAGACGAATCTGATTGGCTAGGTTTCTGTAGAACGCTACCTCAGCCTAGCAGTAAATCACCCCCACCACTATCCCCCGCCATCATACCTTCTGGCTTTACTTAAAGAGAAAATCAGGCAGATCCTCCGACCGCTGGAAAAGCAGGATTCAGGCGACAAGGGATCACATCCTGTTGACCTTGCTGGAGGAGTTTGATTTATTTCATCTTTCATTGATTTTTTTTCCCCCTCCCTCTCTCCCTCCCTCCCTCCGAAATGATTTTCAGCTTGGCTCCACCAAACATACAGAATGTCTATTAATCTTAACCTCAGTCCCCGAGAAAAATAAATAAATAATGAGGCAAAAAGGGGGGAGACGGATAGGCAGATAGATAGACAGATAGATAATTAAATAAAATGGACTGGAGTGAGATTGTTTTTTCCCGAACTAACTTATCCATTCTACACCAGGAAATGAAGAAGGGGGGATGAATTGAAAATACTGTACAAAAAAGTGAAGAGGAAACACTGGTTTGTTTATTAAACCATATCCTGTACTGTCCCTTTACTACCTACTGGTATATCAAGGTTGCCAGTGGCAGTGATGATAGTGGTGTGAAATACGCTCTGCTTCACACATTGTGCCCAGACTTAATCACAGTGACTGGCAACCTGAGTGTGACCATTAGAATGGCTACTGCTTTAAAAGTAATGGCGGGCTGGTAATCGGATTTGTTTCGGCGAGTTAGTTACCGCTTGTGTTGCCCTAATTAATGGGAGCAGCGATTGATTCTGCTGCTCGTAATCCTTTTTTAGGGCAGTGGGTTCAGAGGTATGCAATTCCTGTGTAGATGGACATGTATACCCTGGCAAACACCACTACCAGCCCCCCCCCTCCCCGTCACCTGAATGCTGACTGGACTGTTGCTATTTCCAGATCATTGTTTACGCCTGTGCCTTGTTACCTGATTGGGTATTTTGACTTCCGTGTAGTTAGCACAGTCGCAGGCTCCCATTTCTTGTCCCTAAGCTGCAATCCAAGCGTTACTTCCGGTTGACGGGTCTGCATGCGACTCGCGACTTTCCTCGTATGAATCCCAGCCATGATTGTGCAGGGGGATTGTGGGTGATGGCTGTGGTAGCATGACTGCATACGTGGGGGTTCCTCTTTGGAAGCTTCCTCCTGGGGTCTGCCTGAAGCACAATCCTCTGCTGTCTCCTCCATCTGAAAGGTCTATTTAAAAAAAGGCCTTGATGGATGGGAGCGCTGATTCAGATGCTGTTCTGGAATGGGGGGCGTCGTCGCTTGTGACTGACAGCTGGGGGGGGGGGGGCATTTAACTTCTTTGACGTTGGAAGTAGGTGTTGACGTCGTTGCTTCCGGCTAGTAAAATTAAAGCTGGTGGAAAAAACAGACCAAATCCTGTCCAGTGACGACATGTAGATGCAGGGGAGGGGGGGGGGGGGGTCACCATGCTGAATAAATATTTAATGTATTGAAAAGGAAAAAAAAAGGAATTTCTTGCATAAAGTATCGAAGAATGTCACAGCAGTTGGACCTTTTGTACGAAATAATTATGCAACGTTTTTTTCCATGCTGTGTTTGACACTGTGCTGTTATGTTATTGTGTCGCTTGATTAATGGACTAATTACAATCTCGTTTTGAAGTTGATGCTTCTTTGTATATGTGTATATATATATATATATATATTTGTGCTGGCTTCCTGCCTCCTCGTGATGCCACAGATTGCCACCAGGTTCTCTGCGCGGCATCCTGTCCTGCTGAGCATATCTGGAAATTTGGGGAGTTGCCACTGGAATGTGCAGCGTCTCTGTGAATGGAGTGAATCTCATTGCCATCTTTTGTTCGTAATTTTTTTTTTTAATTCTGCCACGGGGTGACTGTGACATCACCGCATGGATACGTGGCACTGGGGCGTTTTGAATGGGCGAGGTGATGCTGCAGTGTCATTGGCTGGGGTGAAGGGCAGAGTCTGCACCAAATATCTCAAATTTAATTATCGCGATTATCACATGCCTTGTTTATTGTTTTAATGAAAAGGTTAGTCATGTTCAATCAATTTTTAGTGTGGCGGCTCAGTTGTTTGCAATATCACCTCCCATCTCCAGGGTATTGGGTTCAATTTACACTCCTTTGTGTGCATCCATGTGTGTGCCTGTGTGTGTGTGTGTGTGTGTGTGTGTGTGTGTGTGTGTGTGTGTGTGTGTGTGTGCGTGCGTTAGCATCTTTTCCCTCTGTGCCATAAATTAGTGTCTCTTAAGTTGCGTATCACGTCGGGGAATTTAATCCTGTGATGTGAGAGCACGTCACACACATGCAGACACACGTAGGAAGAAAAACTGCTTACGATCTTAAAATGCTTGCTTGAAATTCAGCGCGATTCGCATTTTGAATTAATGCATTTAAATGCCGCTATTTTCCCGGTTCCCGGCGAGAACACTTCTCAATATTTTATGCAAATAAGCAAATTAGCGTCGCAGCAACTCGCAGCCGAGCAGAAAGCGGCCCCAGTTCTTACAGTCAAGCGTGTCTTTTGAAAACACAAAGACAGATATAAAAAAAAAAACCACAGAAACCATAAAAGAAGCACAGAAGTCCTGCCCCCCCCCGTACCCCACACACAGCTGTGCTTCGGTTGGTGAGCATTGGCGTGACACATCCGGCATCCTTGACGGGTAAGCCCTGCCAGCACACCCCTGTCCTGCTCTCGACACCGGTCTTGTGATTGGCAGTTGCCATAGGGAGTGGGTAGCAGAGGACAGAACCATTACACCACGTGGGGGGAAGCCGCCCACAATGAAATGACCAGACAGCTAGGCCCCCCCCCCTCATTCCCACAACACTATGGAAATTCCTCTACATCAGTTTTTAATTAATGAGCAAACCTGTCAATCAGGCCTTTTGGAGGCAAACGGGATTAGTGTAATCGGCTCTGCCCCCCCCAACCCCCCCGAGTCAGCGTCAGCACTAGGGAGCCCCTGAGGGCACCGGTCACCCACACTCTCTGACAACGATTTGGTTACAGCTCGAGATCGCGCTGGGGTGGGGGGCATTTCAGTGGGCCACTGGCAGGCAGTGCAGTGACACTGGCGCCAGTGACAGCTGCGGTAAGAATAACCGCAGCCCTGGCATCACCGACACGGCAGCAGCACTGGCGAGTTAAAGCAGACGGGCGGCGCGGAAACACAGGGACCCTCACTGCGGTCTGGGCCTTTCCGCTGGGGGGGGAGCAGCCGAGCGACACACCCCCCCCCCCTACCCTACCTGCTCTAAAAAGCAACTTCAAGAAACCGCCACCGTTGCTGTTTTCACTCAGAGCTGAAGCCATGGCAACTGGGGGTGGCAGACATGACTACGCTTTCTAAGAGGGGAGCCTGGGGTGGGGGGGGGGCTCTGGGGTGGGGGGGGGCTCTGGGATGGGGCTGGCTGGTTAAAGGCTTGGCCTGTTCGCATATAGCCCTGGTACGACAGGAGCGCCAGCAGACTGATGGTGAGTCTTCGTGACAATTTGCCATCTCGCCTCCCAGGACCGCAGAAAGGAATAACTGTGCCCCCCCCCCCTTATCCTTCCTACCCCAGCCCAACCTTTTTTGGGGCGCTATGCAGCATTTGATTTGTAGGTGAATTGGAGGTGCCTCCACAGGGCCCCCCCCTAGAGTCTGGGCCCCTGAATGTTTCCCTTTCTACCCCCCCCATGGGTGGCCCATGTATGAGCTGGATGTGTGACTCCAGACCCAGTAACTCTCCAGCTCGACTTGCAGGGAAACAGGTTGGAAGAAGCAGCCTGCTTCTAAAAATCACTTGTGATAAGCGTGCGGCTTGCGGTGCAGTGGAGGCCCTAACCCCCCCTCTGAGTGGATTTACCGGAAGGCCATGTGGGATTGAAGAGGCCCTTTTTCATTGCGGTGGGGGCTAAAGGAGCTGGCTGGGTGCTGGTGACTCCAAGCGAGACTGAAACGGTGTCCGCACATCTACAGTCACGAGACACGCACATACGCACTCCTCAAACCACCTGCATGCGCACAGGGTGTCACTGCATGCTTACTGCACTAAGGCGTGTGTTGCTGTGTGAAGGCGTGCGCGTGTGCACGGCTGTCAGCGTAACATCAACACGAAACCCACGCGTGCGAGGGCTGCGTGTTTGTGTGCACGTCGGCCCCAGCATCCCGAGCCGCCTCTTCCACGGCATCGTCCCTGTCCGCCGCCTCTTTCCGAGATCAGAGGAGGGAATAATCTGCGGAGAAACTGAGAAAGTGCTGGAACACTTGGTGAAATCTGTGTTCTAAAAACTGTACAGATATTACCCAACCACCCCCCCCCCCCACACACACACACACACCCCACCCCGCACTTGAATCATCCTTCGACTTCATTAGTTTCAGTGTCTTAGAAAAAATGAAATATTCATTGATCTCTAAACAAAGGAAATGAATGCCAGAGCTGCTCCCTCCACCCGCTTTCCGTGGGAGAAACAGACAAAAACAATTACCGGGCAGAAGGAGATTAAGCCCAAAACACTCGGCCAGAATTATACCAGCACAACACTGCGCAGGAGCCCCTGAGTCCGTCCTCACGTTTGTTTTGTTTGACTGTGTCTTTCCCGCAGTTACCTGAGTCACCCTGTAGGAGAACCACTGGAACCTCCAGTACAGGACACAACTGGCAGTGCAGGCTAACAACAAAGCCTGGGCCATTAGGGTGTGTTTGGTGCAGTGTTTCCAAGTCTGGTCCTTGTTTCTGCAAAAACTGTTTACATTTTTTTTAATGAATTAATAAAAAAATTTGAATTTTAAAATTGTTTAGTCTGTCTGTGGGTCCCTGAGGACCGGACTGGGAAACACTGGTTTACAGTAGCAGCCGTGTGCTAGTGCCTCACTCTTCCCCTTACCATGTCTGAGTGCCTTGTACCCATCGCCCTACAGTGGGCGGTCTTTGGGGCAGGGAGGGTCCGTCACACATGAGCTAAGCCTGCAGTTGGATGGTGCTGAAGATGCACTGCCTGTAATTCATCAGGACTAGGGTGCATCACAGCGAATGAATCTGTCATTCATCAGAGGTGGATAGTTCAGGTTCAGAAAGTGCAAATCCAGACCAAGGTTTTGATTCAACCAACCAGTTGAGTACTCTGTGACTGTGACACTTTATACTTAATTAGTTGGTTGAAGCAAAATCCTGGTCTGGACTTTCTGCGTCTGCTGTCACATTATTATGTAAGTGCTACAGGGGACCCTTGTGGGTTGCAACATTCCCCATCGCGGTTTCGATATGCTGAAAGATAAGCAAAAAGTTCAGCAACTTATAAATGCATGAAACACATGTGCAGTGCGACAACCTCTCATGTTTCACAGTGATCATTTGATCTTTTCTTTCTGGTATCTCTCCGCTTTAAATATTTTTCTTTTATTTATTCAGCGTTTTTTTGTTTTAATCCAAAGTGATGTACATTTTTTTTGTTGCTGAAAGGTTAGTCCCTGGAGCAGTAGGGGGTTAAAAGCCTCCTTCAGGCTTCAGGGACCCATAAGTGAAGTGCTTTTTGCTGACCACAGGATTTGAACTGGTGGCGTAACCCACTAATCCACATACTGCCCCTACATCCACACTCCAGAGGTCTCACAGCCGTGGTTTACAGAACACAACCCTATTGGGGGGGGGGGGGTACCCAGGCTGGCTGTACATCAGACAGGTCAGAGTCCTAGGTGGCGAATGAGGTGCGACCTTTCGCTAAATGGTTATGGTGACGTAACACAGGTAACAAAGCCCGAGTGGGGGGGCCATACAGCACAATCAGCACTTCTGGGCCGCGTGGTGCGGTTTAGACTGACAGGCTGCTGTGCTTTACTGCTGTTTTATGGTTTGCGGTTTTTGCATTGCCCCTCATTGCAGTCTGGACAGAGGACACATGTCAGTCAGGAGGGGGTCGACCCTGGGCAGGACGGGGTCACATGACGAGCCCAGTCTTTTACCTGTTCATAATACTAAAACTAAAACTGATTCAAATTCTTATCGTCTGATTGCAGCTTTTGTCTTTCCCGATATTCGTTTGATATTGTTTTGATTTTGTTCTTTTGTTTGTTTCCATTCTGCTGAAAATGGCCGCCCGGACTCCATCATCCGAACGGCATAAGAGACGTTCATATTTGTTTAGTTTCACCTTGTCATGATTTCCAAAAAGAAAGACGGCAAAGAGGAAAAAACAGGTACATTTTGTTGAACTTGCTTCTGTCGTTACATCTATATCTGTTTGTGATCCTTATTAATATGCATTAATCCTAACAGACTGGGAAAAGCACATAACTTGTTTTATTTTGCTGTGCATTATCAGAATGACTGTCATCACGTCCAAACAAAACAGTCACAGCATTTAAGTCAACCCCCACAGGTAAATAAAATAAAATGGATGTCAGGGGCAAAAGCAAGAATGAAAAAGGTTTTATTGTTTATTTTATTTTTTATATTTTATTTTAAGGTTTTATTTTTTTAGCAGAAGTAAGAGCTCTGATGGCGATGGAAGAAGCCAACGCTTTTTGAACCTTTGATGAAAAGGATGTAAAAATATCGCTATGTTTCCGAGTCCAGATCGGAGCATGCTGTCCATGGTGCTGAAACGATACTCATTTGCGCATGACCTCAGCCTCCTCAGCTAGCACCTACCTCCACTCCATTCTCTTACATCTCATACATTTCGCATGAAGTGGTACCTGTACTGGGAGATTTCCAACACTGAACCTCATTCAAAAACCATCGTCATATAATTCGGTAACACTAATGCAAGTATACAATTACCTCTTCTTTAAAAAAATATTTAGATAATCTGAGACAGCTAATGGGATTGTAATACTGGTACCACTGGTTCCAGTGTTGTTGTGGGTGAGCGGCCTTTACAGTCTGATTGGTTTTCCTTCTCTGCATCGCCAAACCTCATTGAGACTCATGGTTATGACAGCAGCAAGGAAGAACGAGCAATCGATAGTGTGAGGTGTGGAAAGAAGGGCGCCAGCCAGCCAGCCGCAAACGTCACTCACAGGCACAGTGCCAGCCTTGGGTGGGGGGGGGGGGCATTTATCTCCCCACCTCCTGGTCATTTTGCTGGCTCTGTGTTTAGCCAGCTGTGGCCAATCGCGCCACGGCTGCTTATAGACCGGCTGTGGCTTTACCGGCCAATCACATTGCACGTCAGCTCTCGGAAGTGCAGTCCCATCCACCACCGCTTGTTGCTATGGCTTCGGCTCCGGGTTAAAACGGGGGCGGCACTGTTTGCTTAAACAAGTCACTGTCGGCAGAGATGTTGGTGCCTCTCAGAAAAGATTGTTTGGGTTCCGAACCAAAAGCATTTCTCTTGAACAATATTTCAGCCTTTTACATATTCAACTGCCAAAAAGTATATGTTTGTGTGTGTGTGTGGGGGGGGGGCAGTGTTTATGTAGCGGGTACAGATTTTTTAAGTAGGCTGTAGTCCTGAACGCCTCCGCAGATGGACTTGAATTCTCACAGTATCGCTGGAGTGAGAATGTGACCAATGAGGAATCAGAATTAATTCTGGCTTCAGGATGGTTGTCTGTAAAAGGATCGTGGGGGGGGGGGGGGTGGATAGTTCAGGTCCAGGTTTCAACCAACAAGTTGAGTATAAAGAGTCACAGCGACAGAGTACTCAGCTGATTGGTTGAAACAAAATCTGGATTTTTACTCCCTGGACCTGAACTACCCACCTGTGGATAGGGGATCAAATTCATTGAGACCTGTGGCCTATAAACATCCCAGGACTGGAGACATGTATGATCAGGCAGACTCCCTAACCCACCATGGCTTTTATGATGGCCTTCCTGTTAGCCGAGTAATGGAGCTGAGACTGGACCACTGGAGCTCTGTGTTACTGAGGGGCCAGTGCAGCAGAGCGCAGATTCCCTAGATAAATAAATGCGTGTTGTTTTCCTTGTGTCGCTTCAATGAGAAAAATAATAATTTAGTTATGGTCTAACAGTGTCTGTGTCAGCTTTGCTGTTACTGGAAAGCTGCACTACCTTCCCTGACACAGTTACTGTCGGCTCTCGATTAAGTGGAGCGAAAACAAACAGGCAAGTGTGTGTGTCTGTGACGCAGAAATGAAATGAAGTTGGCTACTTGTGTCTTACAAAACCCACGGCACTTAGAGAACCTGCTAATGTGCTAAATTATCTTGTACGGTGCCAAGGATTTTTCAGCGTCTTCTTTTCTCTCCTGTTTTTGTCTCTTCTAGCTCCTCTTTTTATGGGTCTGCACACCCCGCAACATGTGCTTTTGATTCCCACCATGCTGTGATGTCTGGATGCGCTCAGAAGTCGTAGCGCTCTCACCACGGGCTCCACGATTAGCTTAGCAGACCAGGCTAAATCTTCATTACCGAAACCTGTGGTGGAAAATGACAATGGTATGCAAGGCCTTTATATGGATGCTTTTATGCAGCATGCAGTGAACGTTTTCCTCAAAGCTCCGAGGTTCTGCTCAATTTAAGTAAATACTTGCCTTCAAAGAGGCATCAGATGGCCAGCAAAACAACAGCTGAGGCATTACTCTGGTCGATAAAGAACCGCATTTGAAAGTAAATGGAGATCCAGATTCAGTCCCACACACCTACGTAGGACGAACGTGAGCAGGCTGGTAATTCTGTCACTAAACCATCACACTGCAAGTGTGTGTTTACAGATGGACTTTTGGAGTCGTAAGCCTTGTTTGTGTGTCTCTGTGTGTGGGGGTGTGTTTTGTGAAAGCTGGCAGCTTCCTGTTGGATTAGGAGTTTCACAATCAGTATGAGAAGCAGAGTGTGGAAAATCGATGGCTCCTGTATCCTCCCATGTGGTCAAAGTTAAGCGAAAGAGTCTTTGTTCTTGACTTCAGCTGTATGATCCATAGGTCATATGCAGATATGGAATAACAATCGTTGGTAATTTTGTTGGTCATACTGCAAGGACACTGATAAATAGAATATAGATATGAATATGAAAGACATTCAACACTGACAATCTGACAATTTCAATAATATACTGAGACATGGACATAGAAATAAAAATATAATCAAAAACAGTTTAAAAATACATGCAAATGAGAATTGCAGTGTGTGGTTACAGTATTACGAATGTGCAATGATGGATTTTTGTTACAGTGTTGTGAATGTGCAATGATGGATTTTTGTTACAGTGTTATGAATGTGCAATGATGGATTTTTGTTACCGTGTTACAATTCCAGTGCAGAGAAGGGGAATGTCAGTGCTTTTTGTAGGTCCCTCCTTAGACTAGGAGGGGTTAGACTTTTCATATAGGACGTAAAATTTGAGGTACCGCATGTATGTATAACTACAACTCTATACTCGGTCCTCTCCCTTCATATTCATGTCCTCTGTCTTCTCTTCATACTCGGCTCCCCAAGGGCCACATTAAAATTGTGCCCCAACTTCCACGCCTCCTTCTGGTCCACGGAGTTTAGTTAATTGAAACGCTTCGTGTTCAATTGATTTCCTACCGCACCCTCAAGACTGACTGCCATAGTGGGAGAGGCGGAAAGCACCTACGACTCGCTGAGTGCGATGCAGTGCCCTTGCATCATCGTTGCCATGAAAAAGGAAACTTCTGCTTTTTGTGGAGCCTTGCTGTTGAAAAGAATTTTATACTTGTCTCATTGGATAGTTGGCCAAAACCAGTCTGATTCAATTTATTTTGTTTTTTTTTTCCCCTTGAATCTAGAGTTTTATTTTTCATGTTTTTGAATCAATTAGTTGATTAAAAATAAAAACCGTAGTTTTAGAAAAAGAATTTTCGAGTCAACTACCATATGTTCAAAGTTACCGAAGTGTCACATTTCGTTAGCCGTGTCAGTATTAAGAAATTCGCTTCTTTTTTCAAAGGGGCAAATTTGTAATTAGAATCACTAAAGCTTGTTGACATTGTTTACAGTGCAATTCATCTTCCAAAATTACAACCCCCAAAAATCCAATTTAAATGGTAATTTGTAGTTTTGTTAAGGAGATGTACCAGCGCATCAGTAAATGAGAACGACGACAAGCACGCAAATCTAAACAATCTCTGATGTAAAACACTGAGCTCGTAAGATATCACATTCTACCATGCGCAGAAGGAAGGAAGTGAAGAGCTGATAATGACATGGAGGAGCTTATTTCACATATTTGCGTCTTGTTGGGGGGGGGGGTGTGGCTGCACAGGATAGCACTTTGTGTCTGTGATCGGAAAGGTTGTTGGTTCGAAACCCAAGGATGGCAAACTGACGCCACAATTAGGCCCCTGAGTTAGTCTCCCATTGCTCTGGGGGTGCTCTACACTGGCTTGACCACGCACCATGACACCCCCCCCCCCAAAGCTTGCTCTCACCTGAATATGTGTGGCGCGGAGAACACGATGGAATATGCAAATGAAAATTCCCCGGCAGGGATAAATGAAGACTCACTGTTCCTTTTCTGAGACAATAAAAGCTGTGGTAGGATATAGGGTCAGTGGCTCGTCTGCGGCTACCAGTGGCAGCTGGCCCTTTATCCTGTCTCTATTTTAGTGCTGCCCCTGATTGGGGGGGGGTCTCAGACGCGCCATCACACTGGCAGAGCCTTCCAGGTGCGCTGTGATTCCCGCCGCATGGCCGAGCGAGCCTTTGGCCAGCCCGGTAACATCCAGGAGCATCACAGAGGCAGCGTCAGCGCCATTGAATATTGCCTCCATTATAATGTGCGAAATAAAAGGGCCTCAAATTGCATTTTCAGACACACTCCCACCCCCCCCGAAAATTCTGTAATATCGAGACTGAAAGCAATCTTTCACTCCTGCTACGAATGCTGATACAAAAATTGAACTGTGAAAACAGCTGAATGGCAGAGGCTCCCAGTCACTTAGACAGGCCGGGGTATGTGTCAGGCTGGTTTTGTGTCCTCCTTGGAGAAGTAATGCCTCATATTTACTTTGAGAGAGATCTCAAAGGTGCTCTTGTATTTGAGTTTTTTTTTTCCCCTCTTGGACCCTTGCAGTGCCTGTATAATGAGAAATTTTTGAAAGCTGAATCGCCGGGTGATTCTATTGTTTTGTGTTTTATTTTTCCATTAAAGAGGGGAATGTTTCTCAAGGAGGCCCCTACCTATGCCTGCAAAAAAAAAAAAAAAAACGAAAAAAAACACCTGGCCCAGGAATATTACTCTGAATGTGAAGAGAATAGGTTGGATTACACAGAGGCCTGGTTTGTAACAGGCCGTTGGGCTCGGTGTCTCTGAATCTATCCCTCAAATTCTTCCTCGCCAGGACGTCCGTGTGCGTCGTCAATCCACACCGTTTGGCTTTTTTCGTCTCCTCTGTTTCCTTTGGCTGCTACGTGCTTATACAGGATTTCTGGGACAGCTGGAGATTTCCGGTGGTGGCCTCGCCGTCGGCTCTACCATTAAATCACACTCATGTCTAGCGTGGCTTATCCGGCTGTCGCCTGAAGGAGGCGCACTTCTGCTTTCCCCTCCCCTCCCCGCTCCCCCGCCCCCCAGCTTGCCATGGAAGCCTCTGCACCATTGCGACGCCGGCTCGAATATTAAAACGCCGCATATTAAATATTTAAATATTAATGGGGTGAATTGCAATAGTTGTGATGTGCACTGGAACGTAGCTGCCTGAATATTACTTGGAAAATCTATTAAAGAAGAAAAATGAATTTTGGGTTTGCGGCACTAATTTCCGGGAAAAATTCCGTAATCACAAAACTGCTTGGGGATCGCTAATTTTGTAGCAAACATTTTTTTTTCTTTAAATTCTAAGTGGAATGACAAGGTTTGCAAAGAGTAGAGCACAATTCTTGTGCCATTCCAATATTTAGGGTTTGTCCTACGCATTAACTCTGCAAGGACAAAAAAATAAGCTTTTTTCAATTAAACAGGACATACACAGTGGGCGTATGTGTGTGTGGGTGGCATATCAGCTACACAGTGTGGACGGCTAACCATGAATAATGCAGCAATCATTACTAATGCCATTTCACAGTAAACAGATTTTGGGTTTTAAAAAAAAATGCACACTCGTTTTGCCTGTCCGTCGATTCTTAAATAAAATAATAATGATTTTATGGTTCGGATTTAAGGCAGAGGCATTCGGTCAAACTTGTTCAACTCAAGTTCAAAAGTGAAAAGCGATTATGCATCGCCAAACGACAGGGATACGTGCTGTTATGCGATTTTGTATTTGTGAGAACATCATAGAGTGTACTTACCAAAGCTAGATGGTACAATCTACTACACACCTAGGCTACAGTAAGTTTTTTTTTTTTTTTTTCATAGAAAGAGCACACTCTAAATTATTGATAAAAAGTACAGTAAGGTAAAAACATAAGTCAGTAACATAGTTATTTACTATCATTATCAGGTATTGTGTACTGCACATCATTTTTGATCATAAAAACATAATACAAGATTCTGCGATGCACATGAGGAATAAATAGGAATTTAATATACACAAATCTGTGATGCTCTGGAAGCTCCACCAACATCTGGAGATACAGGTCAGTAATTAACTGCTGGAACTGAAATGTCATTCTGTCTGTATCATTGAGTGGTGCATTCTGGGTGTCTGAGGGTCACAGGTGACCCCGGGGTAAGGTTACACTCTCAGGTTCAGCAGTTGCCTGACAGCGACTCTGTACACTGCTGTCACAGCTGATCTGGCCATAATTACTAGGTGCTGTTGTAATACTACTGGAGCCAGGGGCAACAAGAAAGTAGAAATTTATTTTTTCCCCTATAGGGCAGAAGGAGCTCCTGTTAGTTTTAGTCCTCTAACCTTGAGGCACCTTGCAGATAATCACTGCCAACGCAAGCCACAGTAGTAGGCTTAATGCATCTGAGGTACACAGTGTTTGATGTGGAGAGAGACGGATGACCTTATAATGCACTGCTCTGCCTCATACGCGCTATAGCTCATGCGTCACTATATCCTCATCCCTTCCTGAGCAATTAAAGCAATCACTGCTTCACTAACCGGAAAGCCTCTTTGGGCTATTTGCTGAAGCTCCTGTTCATTTCCAGTAGACCTATGGATAAGTTTAGGTTTTGCTCGCGCGAGTTTCCCTGCGGTGACGTCCAAGCTGAAGAGCTCAGAATCATCGGAATCCTCAAAGCTGGGCGAGGCAGGACAAATACCTACTCAGTCGTTGAGAAGTTGTTGAGAAAATGTGGCAGGTATGGCATGCTTACCTGGGATCATCTGCTTCCGGCCACCTACAGGTGGCATGCAGACGTGCACGCGGTTGGTGCCGAATTGGCCAGACCATTCACCATATTGAGCACACCATATTGTAATAATGGGAGGTTCAGACACCAACTGACTGTTTATTGTTGATTAATGTAAACACGGAAGTAAGGTACGGCGCCAGACATTAAGCCCATTATTTAATTACCGCCTGTGTGCACATTGCGGACAAAGTCTGTAGTGGAGTCCTGAGAGTGGAGAGTAGTTCTTCTGGTTTTGTTTGCACGATGCCTTTATCTGGCATGAATCGAATTGTTTAGCGTTCCCCTGTTTGTTCAGTTTGATGTTTAATAAAGCAATTGAGGGTAACAACTACATTCCGCTCCAGTAATGAAACAAAAGATGTTGAATCAGTAGGAATGGGACCTTATATTTCACAAGGCCTGAAGGTCCTTTGCTGGGATAATAATAAGCTCTGCAGACCTATGCACCTGTAGGTGGCTCAGTTGGGTGCAAGTCATGTGCCTTGTTATCCGGGTATAGTGACTCCTTGGATTTGGACAAACCAACCGTCTTGCTTATTCTGTGGTGGTCAAATCGGTGACCCGTGAGATTCATCTTTGCCTTTACCTTAAGCAAAGACGGAGGGCGTCTCCGATGAGGAGACAGCGAGGGCAAGGGACGAGGACTGAGGGACGAGGACTGAGGGCTGAGGGACGAGGACTGAGGGACGAGGACTGAGGGACGAGGACTGAGGGCTGAGGACTTGCAGATACTCATGCTAAGATTCATCCATCGCGTTTCCATGCATTTTACGTACAAATCCCACTTTCCACGTGACTGAGCATGCAAATCTTTGGCAGTTCCATGCCAATTTAATTTAACTCTGGTGACCTTCATAAGAGACGAAAGTGGCAGCATTTAATACGATTCCCTCCTTACGCACCAGCTGGCCTGGCAAGCTTCATCCACGAGGCCCCCCCCTCATGTTATTTTTTTCATATCAGGGCCGCATTGAGCTCTGTGTCCCCAGAGCACCCTGGGAAATTAATGTATACTTTCAGGCTGTGCTTTTTCTGACAATCAGCTTGATAGGGTATGAACATGAAAGGCATCGCGAGCAGTGGCAAGCCGCACACACAGCCGCACAGACAGCCACACACACACACACACACACACACACACAGGTTTGTAATTATATCTTTGTGGGGACTTTCCATTCATTTATATGGGGAAAACCCCTTCTCTGCCCTAACCATAACCATAAGTAACCAAACTAAATACAAGAGTATTGGCATTTTTAGTTTTTTGATTGCCTCCACAGATCTTTGTGGGAACTTCAAAAATGGTCCCCACAATGAAAAAAAAAGAATAGGTTTTTATTACATTGTGGGGGACATTTGGTCCCCACAATGTAATATGAACCTAATCCGCACCCCCCTCCCCAATACACACACACACACACACATTCACACACAAGCAAAATAAATGTATGATCTGTCAAGTGCTGAACCGGGTGTAGATCCATGTTTTAGGCTTAATAAGACCGACTGGTTTAACTATTATTGGGTGGGTCTCAAACAAACGACTGGTCACCCCCCTCCCTCCCAACCACAACCCTCTTGAAGGAAATCTTCTCAACACACATTATATTTTTCTGCCAGCACTGTGAGGCCTGTTTAGGAGATTGAGGGGCATGTAATCGCCAAGGTTCAGAGAGCCTCAAAAGGGCAAACAGTGCTGTTGGGGGTGGGGGGATCTCCTAGGAGATGAAGGCTTCAGATGTCATTTCTCTACCTTGCCATAGATGTAACATCTTCTCCATAGCCATCCAAGACATCCTCCGTCCATGTACTCTCTGCAGCAACTGGCATGTTACTCATTCGTCGGCACTCAAGTTACTCGTCTGTTGCGTGTTTGCAATTACAATTATTTCATGTTGTATTTGGTGCAATTATATCCTGCGTAACAAACAGTTGTTCAGCTTTATATCGGAGAGCCTGCGCACCCTCAGAGCTGTGTCTGTTAATTAATAGAAAGTAACGGAATTAACAGTGGGCCTCAACAAGCCATTGCGTGGCGACGGCCCTCAAACGGCAGCGTTTGAAAGACTCCTCACCCCAAGCTTTTACCGGGAGCGTCTTGCGCTTCTTAAAAACTGCTGCTGTGTGTTTGTCTCACTCCCCGCTGTCAGATCCTATCTGGCCCGCCGACCGGAAGGAGGAGGTAATTGCTTCTGAGGTTCATGTTTAAACATGTGACGGACGCCTAGTCTTCAACTGTGATTTATGCTACGGCTAATTCCTGCCCGTTCTTCCGTTTACTGTATGGCTGAAGGTATTATGTGTGGGGAGGCGGTGGGGGTTGCAGTGATGGCGTGTGGCTAACAAACACTCACTTACACAGCCTGCTGGAGAGCACAGGACCCAATATTCAGAACTAGAGCAACATAGCGAGTCTGCGGAGAGAGGTTTCTCAGATGATGATATTAAGATTCGGGCGGGTTGTGTTGGCGAAGGCTAATACCTCTTTAACCTTCCAGGCATCTCTCACTGGCTACAGAAATGAAGTTAACTACACTCTCTGACAAATCACTCACACGGTTTTTTAGAGTTTTTTTTTCTTTTCTGCACAGTAGTTAGCCCTTGTTAGCTTCATTAGCGCTCATTAGCCTCAGCAAATCTGACACAGAGCCCGCCTTTCCAGTTGTTTGGTTCTGGATTGAGAATCGAGAATCTTATAGTCACTGTGTAAGTGTGGTTACACAAGTACAATGGAATCGAGTGGCGGCTTCCATTGGACATACAACTGAGTAAAGAAATGTAAGTATAGACGCTCCTCTACGTACGAACTTTCAACTTACAAACTTTCAGACTTACGAACGAAGAGGACTGTAAGTCCAAATTGTGCTCATTAGGCTCCCGCTTCCTGACCACAACATCAATTTCTTTTTCCCGCGCGCCAATTCCGACCAGTACAACTTCTGTCCGCTACTCCCGCCGCGCAGCAGTGTAGCGTGCGTACTCCCAGCATCCTAGTTCTGTGTACTTGCATATACCCTTAAAATGATGTTGAATAATGACTAACAAACATTTCAAGTTGTGAACGGCCATTCGGAACGTATCTCATTCGTAAGTAGGAACGTCTGTACTGTTATAGAATATTATGCAGTTATAGGGTGTTGCATTTGGATGTGTGATGTAGTAGGATGTTTACTGACCATGAGTATTACTTATTAGGATGAGTATTACTTATTAAGATATCATTAAGATAGGGAATATATTGGGGTGGGGCCACATGGGCACTGAGAGCTGATTGGTCTCCCGAGGGCCCCTCCCGTTTCACTCATTGGTTCAAAACACATCATTTGTTGGTGCGTCTTTATAAATTATTGCCCCCACTTATGCACCCCACCTTTAAATCCTATGAAATCCTAAAATATCATTGGTGAACTGAGTGAAGTGCAGGACACAACAAATGGTTGGACAAGACAAAGTTATTTCCGTGTGGCGCTAAGCGGCCGTAGCTGCGTGGTATTAACGGAGAGGATTGCGACACGGCTCAGTGCGATGCCTAGCGTTCCCCCATGCGGAGCTGCACGCACCCACCCGTCTCAGAGTCTCCCCGGAGACTCGCTCTGTGCGTCTGCATCCTGCTGCAGTCGCGCGTCGCCGGTTTCACACATGGCGGAATACGATTTATCCTTAATCTGGATTAATCACGCACATAGCCACAAGCTGCACAAGCTCGAAATAAAGCCTTACATTATCCCCGTACCGACCGTGGCTCCACAGCGAATGCTGCTTAGAGTGCACCGTTCTCAGGGGCTAGAATGATTATTTATTTATTTATTTTTAACTGGGTATTGCATTTTTAATTGGGTGTTGCAGGTTTTAATTAGACCGACTTTAGCGCAAATTTCAAGGCACAGCCGCCGGTAATAGAACCGCGCCGATCGGGGTTAACGAGGCTCGCGCGCGAACTTGTTCGTCCTCGGAAGTAGCCGCGTGAAGCGGAGGGAAAGCGTCTGGTTGCGCGCGCTGCGCTACGCTGTCATCCCGCCGCTAATTAAATTTGCGCGTTTATGTGATCCCAGCCAGGGGGCTTCGCCGATTTTGCAGCTATTTTTCCAGAACTTTAAATTAAATTCAGGCTCTGTTTTTGACAGATCGACGCTAAGATGCATTCGTACCTGGTGTCAAGGATAATGGATTTGAAGGCGCTACCTGAACAAAGAAATAGTGAGAAATCTGGTTCCTCATTCATATGGACTATCTGGCTTGCCTTTAACTCTGTTCTTTATCTTCACGCTGGATTTTAAGTAGCAGATTTGCTTCTTTTAATGGTCCCCAGTGGGGAAGTTTCCACAGCCCAGTTAATATCTTCCACTGACTTTTTTTTTTATTTTGTTTTATAATGAATGGAATTGGAGATTAGGCTTGAAGACAAATGAACAGAAAACTTTACTGCAAAAGTCCAAACCAAGCAAAGACAAAAGGTGAGGTTTTAAATGTGAATTTCATGGTACACTATTCTAGTTTTTTTTTTTTTTAATAAGCATAAAACTACCCTCATGTTTTAAGGGATTTATTTCACACACTGGGTATACTGCCATATTATCTACCTAAGTTTGTTAATACCCTTGTAGTTGATTCTGTAATTGGCTGTGGGTGACATTTTGTCTTGCGTGTGCAAAATCATCTAGGAGTTACGTTAGTTATAATGGAAGGCACTGACTAATATGTCAGAGGCTGGACACTAAGAATGTTCTTCAGCTCCACTGCAGTCGTTTTCCGGTTATTGGACTGTAAGGTCATGTTTTGTGGCCTCTCTTATTTTACGGGACCGTTCATCCCTACCTCCGGACGTTTGGCAAGGGGATACCTTGTTCCAGATTTCGCTAATATGTCGGACCGCCCAACTGGTTTTATAGACGGCTTTCCATTTTGAGAAGTGAGAGACTCTTTTGCCAAGAGGAAGTCGAAGATAATGGGATCTTCTCTGGGTATTAAGGAGGAAACTGGATGCCGTCTTGGATTTGATTATTTGATTATTGACTGTGCTACTTCAATGCATTGCTTGTTCCTTCTTCCAGTGCCTTTTTTTTACACATGGCACAGAAAGCTATATTATCCATCCAAAGACGGATAAGATGTGTGTGAAGTAGGAGCAAGGCAGTCTGGGAAATCTGACCATGGCTCATCAAATTTGGTATCTTACTAGCATTAGGATTTCGTAGAGGGGACCTAGACACTGCCTTAGGTTACCTTGTTCCTAAGCAAGCAAACCGTTTTTAATTTGTGTACTTACCACGTTATAGAAACAGGTGTTTCTGTTTTGGGGTGGTGTAGTTTTGAAAGTGTATGGTCACCGTTGACACTGTTGTGATTAATAGTTAGGTTATCTTGTCTTCTTGTACTAGATTTGATCAGGATTTCTTGTAATTACTTGTAAGCAGAAGTTAGTAGGAAAATAGTGTAAATACTATGAAAACGTCAAATCTGTTTTGGTCTGACTAGAATGGATACTGTAGGCCTGTGCATCATGCGAGTGCTGCCAACCACTTAAGGGAGACATCAAAAGAAGAAATAAGAAAACAACAGAAGATGGCAAATCAGAAGATGAGCAGTTCATCAGATCAAGGTTTTATAAGTTGATTTCCAAGAAAAACTGTTTTTCTGCAAAACCTCAATCCTGCCCTGTTCATCGGTATCAAATTCTGGAATTTATATTGGTTTGTTTGTGGCAAAGTCTGAGACTCGCCATATTTGTTAATACCAAACTCTGTGACTCGTCTCATTTGTCTATGTTGAATTCCTAGACTCGGCTGGGTTGTCTGTCTCTACACCGGAGATTGTCTTTGGTTAATGAATGCCAATGCTCTCCATGTAGACTGGAACCTTCCATTGGCCATTCTCTTCACATTACTTTCCATCACAGTGCTGCCCTTTAGCTTTGACCTTCAACAGGACTTTTTCTGAAAATAAAAGCATGTTCTAAAAACCAGCAGATTCAACCTGAACATTTCTGTTAGTGGTACTTTCTTCCTTCCCATCTGCTGTGTAACTCATCCCGTGTTTGTGTTGTCTCAGGATACTGAGCAGTCAGGTCTAAACCACCCATACTTGTTCTGAACTATGGTAACACGTAGCCAACGTAATGAGGTTTCCAGAAACTGCAGAGTTAGAAGTAGAAGCAAGTCCTTCCTCAGGCTAGCTACCTCTGTCTGACTCCAAGGTCAGCCAGGGGTCGAACCATTTAAAGTTCTTTTTGTAACTGTTAGAACAGTAGTGGATTTTTTACACCCAATGTGAAAGTCATTACAAAGCTTCAAAGCTCAGGGCTTTTCAAAATTCAAAACTTCACACCCACTTAATTTCTTTTTGTTAGATGTTTTGATAAATCCATCCAGGTATTTTGAGAGACATTAACTATAGCTATGCTATGGTGTTTCTGTCTGTGGGAAGGCATTTTTTTATTTCCCGTAGTTTCTGCCACCCTGTTATTATAATGGTTTGGAGGTGGGGTAGACATGTCCATTGTTCATTACTGAAATGTTTACTGCTGTCTCTAGCAAGGGCCCAGGTGGGAGAGGCACCCAGAGAGCTTCTGCTGGCTCTCCCTGGGTTCTGATTAGATTAATTAAAGGAAGTCATCATGATGGAGGGTCATTGTGGTGAAGATCTGTCATAAGTAGGGAAAAAAGAAACTTTCTTTAGTTGCTTTTTTAATTTAGTCATTTATTTTCCAACCTAACAAGCTGTAGTTCTTTCCTTCATATCCCCCAAAGCAAGTCATAATGATAACTCTTCGTTTTTTTTTCCCTTCCAGGTAATCCTTCATGTGAAGGTGATTTAATACAGCCTTCTGTAGGTGGCACACATACCTAAACCACAGATTATTTCCCCTGACCAGCTTATCGTTACCGTACAGTCCATAATGTATGGCAGGCGTCTCCAATTATTTTTCCTCATGGGTCAAGTTCCATCAGCGACTGTGAACCCAAGAGCCACTGCTCCCGATATCTGTCGCATCGGTATAAAAATTTTCAGGGGGAGGGGGCTGCCTTTGATAAAATTCACTGAGGGAGGTCCTGGATTGATCGCACAGGCCAAACATTTGACTCGTGTGGGCTGGACTTGGCCCCGTAGGTCGCCTTTTAGGGATGCCTGATGTATTGTGTCATAGGGTGTTTGCTGTTAGCCAAGGTCGGTTTTGGAAAAATAAACCTTCCATTCTGTACTTCCCCTTTTTCTCTCCTGGGGAGTAGTCCAATACATTATTAAATGAAGGAGATCGAATGGTGCTGCGAAGTGTCTGGAAGCATGAAGGAGATGGAGAGTTGAGGAATCCTCTACACAGAAGGTGTGAGGAATGGACTGGGGAAAGGCCAGGTGCAACCTTGATGGAAGCAGATGCAGCGAGGGGTCTTGGATTGTTCCTCCCCCTTCCCCCCCCCATCTGCTTCCATAACACATCATTGCACCTGGAGACCTGCAGGGCAGTGCCCTTGCTCATCTGGCAATCAGCCCCCCAGGTGAGCAAGGGCAGATTGATGGGGAGGGTGCCGCGGATTAGCACAGGGCCATGGAAACCCCATCACCATCGCTACATGGAATAGGCAGCCAGGTTGTTCCCCACTGACTTGAACATGGGGGATCTTTCCCATCAGGCACTTAGAAGGGCAGCCATGTCAGTTCACTTTCAGGGCTTAGAATGATGACGGGCAGCAGGGGGTCTGGACCTTGGTCAGAAAAGGAGAAGGACCTGCTGTTGTAAGTTTGAGCTCAGAACTTAGATGTTAGGTCTTCATTTGAGTGGCCTTATTCCTAAGGTGTGGGAAGGGGCTTTCTGGAAGCAGATCCAGATGGTGAAACTTTGTAGTAAACTGGACTATGGTACTAGTGGTATGAGATGAAAAGCAAGGTCATAGAAATAATGGTTGGCAGAGGTAACTGAGATAAAAAAAATCAAAGAGAAAGACAACAAATAAGCAATCTGTACAATCGGTAGGCTGGGATTTGACAACACTGGGCAGCTATCCCAGTTAAAACCTTATATACCACCCAGGAGGCTACGGCAGCTGTCCAATTGCTCGACCTTGTGGGTTCGTGACAAAGTCACGGGCGGACAACCTCACCTTCTGCTTGGCAGGGTGCATGACAGTGGGTTCATTCTGTTCTTCCTGTATAAGACATGACCAGAGAATATAAATGTAACACGGGGAATCTGTTCCGTGGATTAAAGATCGCCGCTCCCTTGCTCCGGATTTGTACATCACCCCGCCATCCATATGTTGTCGCCTTGGGACAGAATTGGTATATTGTTTCATGATATTTCATTCTGAATGAAAGGGAAGAGCAAGATATGGTGGGCTTAAGACTGAGTTTCATGGCTGGTACTGGGCAGAGCTGTCCCAGGAGGTTTGCAGGTGCCCTGCCTGGTCGCGTGGTTCCATCCTTGATTTCAACCGGATGCCTCGTAGAGCTTGTTAAGAACCACCCAGGCTTGTGGCCGTCCAGCTTTTGCTGACAAAGCAAGAAAAATCATACCTGACAGAAAATGACACTGGCCCTCTGATTTGCATCATTTATCGACTGCCTGTAGGTCGCATGGAACAACTTACCCCCCCCCGTGTTCTCTTTGAATACATAGGGAGTTTGGGGAGGGCGCAGATGGCCAGTGACACAGAGGAATTGCACTTTGTAATCTCCCTGTAGCTGGATCCTGACCAAGGTCATCCCCCGTGCGAGTATATGCATCTACTCCAAGTCACATCTTCACAGGACCTCTTCAACGCCCTCTGGGATGGAAAATAATTACAGAATTGAAGAACAGTATCACACCAGGTACAGATAGGATGGCTGCAAAATTAATTTAAAAAATGGTGGACTGATAACAAAAATAATTACCGGCTATCCGTTTACAGGCACGAGCTATTCCCACAGGCCTGTGCAACCTTACTTACCACGTTACCGCGGAGACTTCTCGGCGATTACTGCCAAAGCTGCCTGGCCTCCTTCTCTGTATCAAATGCATCATCTGTGTATTTAATATTTCAGCCAATCCTCAGGGGGCAGTTCGTCACTCAGCGGATTAGACTGCTCTGCCTGTGATCGGAAGGTTGCCGGTTTGAATCCCATCCTAGGCAGAATAGCTGCAAGTCTTTTGGGCCCTTAAGTAAGGCCTTTAACCCCTTGAAATGCTTCAGGGACATTGGATTAATGGTTGACCCTGTGCTTAGATTCCAAGCTTCACTCTCAAACATGTATATATACATGTGAATGTGTGTCTCAATAGAGAGCAAGATGGCAACAGTATGTGAAATTCAGAGCCTTTGCGGATCAGGGGTTTGGAGATGTGCAGAACTGTCCTCTGCAAATTTACAGCTGTCTAGGTACGAAGCTGGTGAAAGAAGAACAAGAATATGAGATGGGAAGGGACTCACTTTTATAAACATCTCAGTTTCCAAGACGTGTGTCCCACCATTGGGATCTGCACTCAGACTCGCTCTTCCTCCTCAAATGAGGACCATTCTGTGACAGTGGCCTCTTCTTCAGGCTGAAGCTTTTGGGTTTCTCTTTCTTGAGAGAGTAGAGCCGTGATGTTTGTTATGCACAAGCCCGGCCCAACCCTTTTCGAAGCCCTAAGCAAAATTTTATTAACCTAGTTGTCATTTGTCATCTTCCTTCCTATTCTGACAGGCTGATCAGATGAGGGGGGCCCCCTAGTGGCTGCTAGGCCCTATGCAGCTGCTTAGTTCACTTGTGCCTTTGGCTGGCCTCGGATATGAATTTATTACAAAGCCCCTGTTCTGTCTTGCCTTGTCTTTTTCTTGACAGGATGACACTGTCACAATAATCCCATCCCTAACACCAACATGATGAGTCAATGGCAGCAGGTCACATGGTTGTGCGTGGGTAAGCTGCCTTAGATTCACCTGTATGCAACGACACAAAGCCTGTCTTGAGTCAGCCATACTCTCGAGAGTCCACTGTTGACGGAATCTTCTGTAAACATATTCCTGTCCCTCCTTTTGCGATGGGCAGCAGGTCTGCTTTGTGATTCTGATTCAACGTGTAGCTCCTGTCTCTCTGACAAACATGGACGGGCCGGGAGTGGTGCGCTCCCACAAAGGCACCCGGCCGAATCACAGGCGAAGGTGAGTCTCACAGTCCAGGCCTCCCCCCCACCTTCAAAGGCAAGCCCTTCGTAGCTTAACGTTTGAAGCTCAGAGGAGGTCCCAGGGTCCCGACAGGGAATGAAAATAACTTCAAAAATTGAGAAGCACAAATAGTTTATTTTGTTTCTTTAGAGAACATCAAAAAAATTGGTTTCTGGGATGCAATTATTTTACTTTCCTTACGGGGGATTACTTGTTACTCAAGATTGACATCAAAAAGTCAGCAGGATTCACTGAGGAGATGGCATTTGATGTGGGGCTTTCGAGGCTTAGTTCCCGCTAGGGAGTGTTTTATGCAGCGTTCGAGATACTGTCTTCTCTCGCGGCTACGAAGGCGGTATCTGAGTCTTGCTGCTCTCCTTTAAAAAACGATATCGAAGAAAAGAAAGCCTTCCTTCACCTTTCAGGACGTGTCCCTGCTCACAGCATTAATGTCTTCAGATTCTTGTTGGAGGTTAAATGATACAGCAGTCCAGTGTTGCTTACATATATCCTCTTCCTGGCCTTAAAAATGTAAAATCAAGCTTCTTTTCTGGTAAGTGGACAGGTATATTTTTCTTTGCACGTTTTATTCATAGACTAAGCGGAGAGGTACAGCAGCTTCTCTTTTCCCTCTGGTTCTGCCGAGTGATATATATCTGTAAGGGGAAAACGGCAAAAATGACATTTCATGACTTTGAGTGTCAGTCTCTTTGGGCAGCGCCAACCTGCCAGACTGCCTGGGTTTTGTTTTGAGGAGCCAATTACTGGGGATAAAATAGGCAGCGCCTGTCCTAGCTGTGTTTACTCCAACTGGATGAGAGGCCACCCTAGGCGAGGGAAGTCCCTGATTGGCTGTCCACGTTCCCTTCAGGTTTCTCCCCGTCAAAAGTGGCGGTTGCCTCCTTGACCGGAGGGACGGTGGCAGAGAGGGTTATGGCGTCCCAGTGCGGTGCAGTGGGAGGTAATTGTTAAGGTCTACAAGGGGAAGGCATGAGGCGACAGACCGGTGTCATGGATCGCTACTCATTTACTCCGTGGAGGATTCCGTTCAGAGCCGTTTGCACAGCCCAGGAGATTCAGCCATGGTAGAGTTCAGATTAAGAGCCTCATTTGATGGTACAACAGCAGCTCCTGCCTGGGACTCAAACTGGTGACCTTTCAGTTACTTGTACTGTGTAGCTTGGCCTCCATGCAGTAAGCGCCCGCCCCACCTCAACAAAGAAGGACATCTCTGTCTCTCTACTCCTGTTTGCCAACCAGGGGCCGTGAGTTTCCCTGGAGAGCTCTGCGGTCACTAACCGTGTAAACACTCTGTTCAGGCCGGGTCCATTTCGCAACCGCATGTCTGGTCACAGCGAACGATGCGTCGTCAGTCACCCATAAATACATATAAAACAACGATTCATGGTTCCCAGGTGGGCCCAGCTCACCGATGCTGGACCAGATCTTCAGTTTTTATTTGTGCATGTGGAGTTGAGAAAGGTCACCACACTTAACAGAGGGTGGCATCATCAGCTAACTGGGTCACGGTTGATGAGCTCCTCCGGATCTTGGAGATTGTCAAGTGGGAGACGTTTCAGACAGGAACCAGAGCCCCGGTCTGCTCGGCATCCTGGAGCTTGGTGGCCGGCTCATGAATTTTCATTGGCTCACATTCTTGTTCGATTGCCCATCACCTTGGCTCAAAGAGCATCAGAGGCCCCTGGAATGACACATATCCCTCCCTCTTGGGCCCTTTCTCTGACTCCGCCTCCAGACAACGTGGCTCATTGCTGAAGGAGGGGGAAAAAAAGGTATCCAACCTTCTACAAAATTCATCAGATCGAAAAATTCATTTATGCGAATTTAAGAATCGCACTCAATTCCCAGGAGTGCCCGGCTGTTGTCCCTTAGAGCGAAGGTGTTTAACCTGAATTGCTCTATATCCCGCTGTATAAATGGGAAAGAATTGTAAATTTGGGATAAAAGCATAAGCTGAGTGACTAAATGTAAGACGCGCAGATGGTTAGAGTTAAGCCACAAATATGTTCCCTACTCTGTCCTCTCAACGACTTTTACTTGCGTATATTTTTTCCGGAATCCACCCTGCATCTGAAAATGGGAGTTGAAGTGCCATTTTGCCTTTGGTGTTTATACTCAATTTCTTTGAAATCAACGATCACCTAGCGTCCATTTTGGCGGCCATCGTTTGTTTTGTCGTCGTTTGCATTGTTATGTCTACCACAGAGGTAACGATCTTGAATGGCTGGTCATTTGTTTTCCAGGCAAGCTTGTATTGTAGGTACCTCCCATTGGTTAATTTGACTGCATTTATCTCCCCAATAAATAGACCATTGTATGTAAATGATTAAGTTGTGTCCCTCCCAAGATCAAACTCCCTCCTACACGATTGTGTGGAATCTTTGCCTTGCAAAACATAAATCAGGAGTGCTTATACAAAGTGTTAAAAACAATATTTTTTTCCCCATTGTCACATTTCCATATGGAATATTAATGTGTCTTTATTGGGTTCTGGGCCTGTCATGTTTCACTGAATGGCTCGGAGCCAGTTTCTCGCTTACATTAGACTTTTGGCATTGCCCAAAGCATGACAGAAGAAATCAAATCCCATTACTGTGGCAATGACAGGAAGGGGAGGGGCGGTGGCGAGGTTTGGGCCTCCCCTGCCTGATGTACACGTACAAAGGCATGTAGACTTCACACACAGCCACACACAGTCTGAGCTCTGTCAGTATGTTCATCCATCCATCCTTCCATGCATTATCGACTGCTTATCCTGGAATGACTGCATTCCACAAAACATCCATGCAGAGGCCCAAACAGGCAAAGATGTAGGAATACATGGGGGAAAACATGTATACCTGCTGTATACAGGTCCACAGATGCATACATGATGTATACACTTGGTGACCAAATCAACTGTTGGCCCACATCCATTATCTCCAGCTATGTGTATCCTGTGCAAGGTACTGGGATGAGGGTCAAATGGGGAAATAACCAACCAATATGAGTGGCTTGCATAGCGAGTCCTCAGGCCACTGGAGGAGACAACAGGGTTATAGGTGATAGGTATTACATTACATTAATTTAGCCTAGGCCCCTGCCTAAAATACATGGCTAAGTGATAAGCCCACAGCAGGGATCTAGGGGTAGTATGGGCCATAATTCATATATTAGGGGATTGGGCACTCTGGGGCCAATCAGCTTTCAGCTGGGGCCAGTGCTCCTGTGGCCCAGCCCCTGTGCACACCCCTGCAGGGATGGCAAACACCATTGTAGTCGTAGGACAATTAATGTGTAGGCTTCATCTGCATGCCGGTTTTTATGAGCTAACAGCTAAAAATAGGAAGAAACGTACTTTTGCATTAGCATGTTAGCAATGGATGAAATGATCTGCTGTGACATACGCTGCAAGCTGATATGTTAGACTTAAGACTGGAGGACTAATCAGTTAATCTTTTAGAAAACTGCTGGGGAGCAAATGAGTACCTGACAGGTGGACATGTGGACTCCGCTTGGTTTAATGTTGTGTCTATTGTGTTTAGTGGGATGTGTGTGTTCTCTGTTTTTATTGGTAGATTAGACATCGAATACTGACAGGTTGAGTGGGTGTGTCACATGACTGAGAATGTTGGTGCATCAGAATGAATGGTCTGCTAACGGACTAATGCTAACGTTCGTCAGTGGTGTGACATGTCGGTGAATGGCATTGCTGATACTTAAACAACAACATTGGCTGGATTCGTTTTCCACTTTCTGCAGTGCGGGTAGGAAAAAAAAAAATGTTGCAGGTGATTCCTGGATGCTGGTAATGACTGGATCCTTTGTGTCAGTATTATGGTCTAGCCTGTCCCTTGAGTCTAGTGTAAAAAAAAAAAAACTCCCCGTGGACAATAGCAGAAAAAAAAATCTGTCACTGCTCTTCAGCATCATCCAGGATCCCAGGAGTTCCTGCAGGATCTGTGGGGCCGGGAAATTTCTGATGTTTTTTCTGCTATCGATGTCTTTGGGGGAGGTGTTGTGGGACAGTCAGGCGAAGCTGTTAAGTTTACCCAACAGGTCGCACAGGGGGCGCCATGGCACCCGATCATATGATTTTGTCCTTGGAACGTCCTACCTGTCATTATTGTCCGTGAGCATACGGCCCCATCCCCACCGCAACGGACACCCCCCCCCCAAAGCCCCCGACTGCCTGTCCCTCACCTCGCATTCGGCTCTCTCTCGAGAACGCGTCTGTTTCTTCAGACGTGTCCCGTCGCAGTACCGGCGCCTGCACCTGGTCGACGCAGGGATAAGCAGAGCCTGTCAGCGTGGTAAACCTTTCAGATTTCATACCGGGGCGGGGGCGGTAATCATCGGTGGGCCGTCAAGGATTTTCAAACAGCGACTCACTTTCCCGCCTCCTGTACCAGAGATCAGGTTAGCAGAATGATTACCTCGAGCTTGGACCTTGCCACCAATTCCCTCTGACCCTGCTCTCCTCAATTATACGTCGGTTTGGATAAAAGCTTCAGTTTAATGGATGAACCACAACCTGAATCAAACACTAATGACACGTAATTGTAAACTTCAAGATTTGAAATGTGGTTTTGCAGAGATAGGAGTTGCTGGTAAAATTTGACGGACTGTTTCACCAGGGGTCAAGTTGTTCCATGGTAACAAAATAAATATGGAAAAGAGTTCGCAGACAAAGAAGTTTCACTTAAAATGTGCTGATGTAATGTACCGTGAATCGCGTACGTTCCGTTAAATGCCAGCAGGAGGCATGCGCCCCCTCCACCGTCAGGCGTGTTTCTCCAAGGCCTTCGTGCAAATGAAGTCACTACAAAAACATGGCGAGGTCTGAGACGGGTGTGCCGTTAACCCGGGGGTGTCACTTTTTCAGTCTGCTTTTCTTTCCCCGCACGGAAGCATATTAATGGCGAGTTGATGAGGTCTTTGCTCCGTCAGCATAGTTTTTTATAGAGAAAAGATAGCTTTCACTGATCGTGGGGGAGGATTGATCAGAATTTTCCGGAACACCCGCCGAGGTCGTATTTCCCGACGTTCCGGTAATCGCAAACTCGGAGAACTTCCCACAATAGAAGCCCTTCGTCGGATCATTTAAGCCGGAATTCCTTCAACCCTGAGATTTACTCTTTTTTTTATTTTTAATCCAAAAATCAACCTTGGATACTGACCGGCCGGCTGTGTTTGCTGTCCGTGAAGTTCACAGAATCTAACTCTGTCTCTCCCTCTCTTTCTTCTCCCCCAGGTGAGTGTCAGAACGGTGACGAGAGAGGTCAATAATTCCTTCTGCAGTTTCAGTGAGTATGTCTTCAGCGGAGTGAAATCTCTGTGCTGTACACCATCAGGAGTGGGACTGCACTGGAAAGCCGAATCCTGAGCAATTACTTTTCGTATTTGCCGTTTATGTTTATATATAGCCATAACATTAAAACCACTGACACTGGAAGTGAATAACATTGATTATCTTGTTATGACGGCATCTGTCAAGGGTGTATTTATATATTAGGCAAGCTGGTGAGTTGGAAGCAGGGAAATGGGCAAGCATGAGGATCTGAGCAACTCTGACAAGGGCTAAATTGTGAGGGCTTGACAAATGGGTCAGAGTATCTCCAAAAAGAGTAGGTCTTGTGGGGTGTTCCCAGTATGCAGTGGTCAGTACCAAAAGTGGTCCAACCGGTTCTAGCAATGGGGTCATGGGCGCTCAAGGCTCATTGAGCGAAGGCTAGTCCGTCTGATTCAATCTCACCAGAGAGCTACTGTAACACAAATTGCTGAAAAAGTTAATACTGGCTGTGATGGAAAGGTGTCAGCACACACAGTGCATCGGGACCTCCTGCGTTTGGGCCACGTCCACTGCCTCTGTCCACTGCCTCTGTCCACTGCTGAAAGCAGCACAACAGGCATATCAGTGTCTCAGCTATATATCTGGGGCGATTTGAATGTATATGCCTTTGATCTTGGGATTTATTAGAGTTTTACATGGCGTTCAGCCGCATTACTGACTGTGGTACGGTATGAATGGCAGGGATAGAACTGACTTTTCTTTTCCGGTACTTTCTGGTGGCTTCTATCAGATGGAAGGAGCTTGGTACAGACGACCATTTGAATATGTCTGAGCGGATCGATCAGGTGGCCTGTTTACCGGCAAACGAGGCTGCACGCTGAAGCTCCACGGCTCAGGGGAACGGACCTGTCATCCTGAGAGCAGGGGCTGGTCCAAGCCGTGCGTCACCGTGCAACCGTAGGAATGACAATAACGCAGGCCGCTGTAAGTGATGGGAGCGTAGTGTGTGTTTCTTACGCCCCCACCCCCACCTTGTTCTGTCGATGGTTACTCTGTGGAACCGGGGTGGGGGCACTGGGGGGGTTTGCGCCAGGGTAACTTTCGGAGCATGATTAAGAACGCAGTGATGAACAGTCTCAAAAAAATAATAATACTGACAAATTACTTAATGCAAACCGATAAAACTTCGTTAATAAACGCCTGAATTGCATCTGCATTTTTATACAAAAGGTCATATCTCAAACTGAATGCCCCCCCCCCATTCAGATGCAGCTGATGGTCTACGCCGGTTCCCTATCCAGTCTACAGGGACCCACAGGCAGTCATGGTTTTGCTCCCTATGGAGCTGGGAGGGAGCAAAAACGTGGACTGTATGAGTCTCTGGGGACCGGATTGTGAAGCACTGGTTTACGCTAATTAAGCAACACGTTATCTGACCAACCAATACAGATGGAGCAAGCAGCTGGCATGTGAACAAATTATAAATAACATTACTAAACAAATAAATAAGTAAGGAAAGGTGGAGGAATAAGGTGGTGTTAGTGGTGAGCTCCGGGGGTGGCGGGCGATTCAGCAGGCAGGTTACCGTGCGGGTTGTTACAATGTCCCCCCTCCCCGAAGCTCTCCCGGCCATGAAGGGAACGCGTGGCTGCCAAGCCAGGGCAGCGGACTGTGACAACCCCCCCCCCATCACTTTGATGGAGCGAATATGTTGAGGAAGATAATGGGTACTCTCTTTTCAACGAAGAGCCTGGGAGAAGCAGGCCGCCTTCCGCTCGCTCGTCTGCATGGGTCGCCACGGCAGGCCCGGTGTGGCGGGGGAGAAGAGCCACGGGCCTGACCAGAGGGTGCTTCTGGGAAGGCGGCCAGAAACACACCAGGCCTCCAAATGAAGGAGCGCCAGCTAACGGAAGCCGTTTTGAGGAGCCGGGATCCCAGCTCTTCGCTGGGCGTGAGACTGAAAAAATTTTCAGTTTTTACGGTTTTTTTTTTTCTTCTTTATTTTATTTATCTGTTTGTTTTATTGAAATGGGAGATGGAGGGGAAAACACAGCTTTTTATACAGCAGTAATAACTGCCAGGTAGTTGCCTTGTTTCTCCTTTCCAAGGTCATAAACAAGGACGACCACGAGGGATGTTACACGAGCCCTAACAGTTAAATCATAGATGAAGTTCTTTTTGGCCGCGGTTCGAGACACCATTCGGTAAACCTGATTGGGCATCACAACCGTAACCTTGACCACAGGCTGTGGTCTCTGGCCCCTCTTCCCCGTAACCACGGTGAAATTCCAGCAAACGGCCAGCGGGGATGATTATGGAAGGCCGGTGATGGACCTCGTCACTGCACTTCGCTCACGGCTGCGAGGTGAGCAATTATCCTGCTCCTTGTCCACACTGCCGCTCGGTATTTACGATGCGTAGGGACGTAAAAGCTGCCTCTGCCGCCTTAACGGCAGTACCTAGCTAGCTGTAATTCACCTTTATGCCATCTCCATAACAACCGGGCAATTTCCACGGGCTGCGCGCTCTGTCCTAAAACCTGGACTGCTCTGCCACACATCCATAGCACTGTCGTGCCTGTGAGTCTACGGGCATAGCCTAATGCAGGCGCAGGCTTGCGGCCTCACAGCACTGACCTGACACGCTTGCCCCTGCCTGTCAGGAGGGACCATCTGGCCGCCGGCGTCCGCTGGAAAGAAGCGAGGGTGACTTTCGGTGTTTGCTCTGGCCCGTAGCGAGGGCTGCCTTCCAATATGCTGTTTGTTGCATGTGTGCATCCGGCTCCATATGCAGCTCTGCTCGGGGTAGTCGGCCTGTGATAGTCGAACGTCAGTTCGGTGAACAGACCCAGCTTTACCTCAGATGGCCGAGCAGCACATTAAACCGTCACTCCTGTGCAACTTTTGGTCACAGTTATTTAGTGGACGGGCATCTAGCAAACGGGGTCAGTGCTGGGGTGTTGCTAGGATCTTCAGACATCAAGATCAGCCCAGAGGCCTGATCTGTCCGAGGGTCGTCATATTGAATTTTCTGTCTTTGGTGTTTTGATGATTATAGCAATAGGAGCTAAACAAATAACTTGGGGCTCATTCAGAATCGTGCCCCTGCCTCGTGAGGCATCTTGGTCAATGACAGGTAACTTTCAAGAGGCGGAAGAGTCACAGCAAGGCCTCCCCCTTAATTTTTTTTGTTATGGTACAGTCCCAATTTTGAGACATTTTAGGGATGGCTGGTACGCAGAAGTCTCCCTTAGCCCGGGGGGTTGTGTGAGTGAAAGTGAGTCCATGTCCAGAGGCGGCTGTCCCTTTATATCCCTGGGCTGCCATGCCGGTGGGAATTGTGGGGGCACAGGGAGGGGGTGGCCGGGTGGGGGGGTCAACTCGCTTGGCCATAGAGAAGATGAAAGCGCTTGCCCTTGTGGCTTCATTAGGTGGTGGCCGGTGTGCGTGTCCTGGGGGGTGGATGCGAGGAGTGATGGATGAGAGGACAGTGGGGGCAACCAGACAGACCCTTCTCTGCTGGCCTGTTCCCCGCTGCCCCCCCCCCAAAGGGGAGGGGGCTGTAATGGCGGAGTTTCCAGTGTGAGTGCCTCGAGAGGGGATTGCATTCGTAAGCCGAGCCTTTGTTTGCGCTGGGATAGTCAGAGGCTGGGTATTTTACCCAAACACCTAGGGGACCCCCTGCAGTCTCATAGGCACAATGTCTTTTTCTTTCTTTAAAAATGTGCCTGATAAGTACAGCCATTTTCACGGAGCCGCTTATTGGCCGAGGTCTGTGTTTCCGCCCAGTTTTGTGGCTTCGACGCGCCCGTGGTCTGTCCTACATTAAGTCGGGAATTGGGAGACTCTTTCAGCATCTGCTGCTGGCTTTAAAGTGTGTGCGTGCCAGTTTTATTATTACTGGAGTTAATGGGGTCTACTGGTCTGGACAAATTCCCAGTTTCTCCCCGCCCATCCTGATTCCTCCACCGCCGGCCTCATAAAGGAGGCGTTGTCTGTCGCCAGCGGTGTCGTTTCGGTTGGAGCTAGACGCCATTGTGTGCTGTGACATTACGTGATGTTTTTCCTTTACCACATTTTCATTCTGTCGTGAATCAAGGCAGCCATTTTATTTGTTTAGCTGATCCTTTTAGCTGAAGGGACATTTTTTTTTAAAGAAAACATGGTTAGACAGTTAGTGGTGCTACTGCAGGTTATTCCCCCCAGGGGCCTTTGGAATTGTCTTCGCTTCCGTCCATTTCCCGTGCCCTGGCAGAGAGTCCCCAGGGCAATTGGGGAGGTAAAGTACCTCACTCAAGGGCCCAATAGTGAAATCTCTCCGCTGACCCTAAGATTTGAATCGACGACTTACTGATCACGGGTGCAGACCCTTAAACCACTGAACCACAAGCGGTCTGCCTCGCGTGTTTTCGAATTCCCGTATTCTCTACTGATTTATCGCGGAGCCCCATGTTCTAATCAGTAGCAGGTTGGCCAGTCAACACTCGCCTCCAGGTTTTGGGCGGGTTGTTAATCAGCATTAAGAGGGAGATCGATGCAAGTTGGGACTTTCGTTGTCGCGCCTTTCCAAACCTGGCCGACGTTGTTGTGAATTATGATTTTAATTTTAATTTGCCGCGGCATTCCCGCTGTCACCTTCCCCGTCCGGCTTCCCGCGTTAGTCTGCTCGTGGCAGTGGTGATCCGTGGTGCATTTCAAAGCATCGCGGGGGGCGATGAAAGGTTAACAGCTGCTCTCCATTTCACCCCAGAAATTTATTTATTTATTTATTTATTTATTTATTTTGTTTAATTTTATGATCACGTGCTTTTCCCATATGCCAGGGGTGGCGGGTTGGGGGGGGGGGGGGTGGTCCTCCCAGTGGAAATGGCTGTGGGTTCCCTCTTGTCACCAGCAAATCTCACTAATGGTCTTCAGTCCCGGGGATATTCCACGGATACCTTTGCAAAAAATACAGTTTTATTTGCCGCTGGTCAGTCTGTCATCTTCAGCCGGACTCATTTTATATCCCGTTCAATCATTTGCTTACGTGCACTGGCAGATTCTGCAGGACAGCTTCTCAAGCTGCTCACAGCGCCTCCTCAAGACATTTACTGTACCTGCAGCTGTAGGAATAACCTGCCAAATGTGAATGTGAATTGTATGAAACGTGATACCATGTTGCTGTAAGGATTCCCTGTGCACTAGGTGGCGCCGGCGCTTGTCTTGTAAGATGGGGATGCCCCTGTGCTTGGCCCGGTGCCATATCTTCATCTCAGGGTCACATAAGGGCTGGCCTGCCAGGATGCAACGTCGCCCCCTGGAGCCCGTAGCTGTCAGTCACAAGCAGGCTGTGCCACTGTAACACAGAGGCTGCGCACTGACCTTTTGCTGCCTCTCTGGGTCTCACCCTCCCCCTTCCACCGCCACCCCACCCCGGCAATGCAAATAGGGACCCCAAGCTTCTCAGTTTACACACGCGCGTCTGCGCTCCGGTCCTTAATGGACTCCTTCAGACAAACGTGATTATCTCCCTACTCTCGGGCGGAGGGTGCAGGTGAGGTGTGTGGGGCTGGGAATGAGTGGGAGGGAACATGGAATCCATGTTTGATGTGGCTCCATTTCAGCTGGGGGGGGGAGAGAGAGGACCTAGATGTTTACCCCCGCAGCAGAGATATAACACTAACATACACACACAAACACGCACAGGATAGCATGTGCATAGGACAAACATGCATTTTTCCAAGGCGTGGAGTAACACACACACCCACGCAGATGCACGCATGCACATGCTCAGTCATGTGCATACGGGCCCCTCACTCCTCCCCGCTGTGCAGACTCACCCAAGTGTCCCGCATGCCGCTGCGATCTCTGTGCTCCAGCACTGGCTGTCACGTACTGTAATAAAATGCATTAGACAGGCGTCACAGCTCCGGACGAATGCTGCGTACAAACTGGGCCGCGCAGCTCTGACAGGCACTCGACCCTATCGAACCCGTGCAGCCAGGTCGCGGCATTTGATCTCAAAGCCATATGGTGACATTTAAGCATCAACCGTTTGAAGGTGTGCTATCACAGATCAGTTACCGTACATCCTGCTGGGGGGGTGGCACTCCATTTAACAGAGCTTCTGTATCACTGGGGTGGAACGTGGGTTTATAGCACCACCGTAGCTGTAACCGGGGGATACGGGCCAACGAATCGGTGAAAGGCATTCAGAAAGCCCCGAAGGGTTAATTAGATTCGTTGCCTGCCGTCGGCGTGCTGACTTCCCATCTTCTATGTGGGGAGGACGGAGGGGTGGCCGTGAGTTGTTTGTTTTTCTCAGTATCAGTGATGTCATCAGCGGGTAACCGAGTGCGATGTCCGGCGGAGCGGCAAGTTTGCAGTGAGCAGGGGAGCCTATGGACACGCCCCCTCTTCCCTTCTTATATCATTAACATCCTAGAAGCCCAAAGCGGCAGAACTCAAAAATAAGGCTTCCGTCCTTTTTCACTTTTCATGTTGTCATGTAGTGAGAGGTGCATCAGCCTTGTGCACATCACACCTGCCCACTTATCAGGCCTGTAAAGCCTCATGGACACCGGGGGCGGGGGCCTTGTAAGACGGGCATTTTAACCCCCCCTGATCCCCCTCAATTCGAACATCGCCTCTCCTCCCAGATGCAACCACAAGAAAAGAACCAACCAGCATCAGCGAAGACGGCAACTGCAGAGCGTTAACCTGTTAACTAACCGGTACTCACAGCCCGCCAGGCTGCTCGGTAACAGCGGGAGGCATCCAAACAACCGAAAGCTCTACCCTGGGCGGCGGGGTTAGACGAGCCTGACACTCACAGCTGCGTTCATGTGCTCATGCTGGTGCGTTAACGCTCGCTTTCTGAAAGACGGAATGCCACGAAACACCTTCGTTGTAATAGTACATCGATACAGAGAGGTGTGTTAATTAAAACCAAGGCGAAGGATGTGTGGGACTGGTAATCACGACGGGGGGGGCTCTCTGCGCTCATGTCTGAGGGGGTCACAGGCTGTTATGTAAAGTGGAATTTCGGTAACTGAAGGGACTCTCTGTTAGAGGCCTTGGAGCTGAGGAGTGACCCCCCCAGTCTGCTGCTGCATCTCCAAGGGCTGCTATGTGGCTCACTGGCTTAGTGTCCAGGTCGCCGGTTTGAATCCCATCCTTGGCCCCCGAATAAGGCCCTTACCCCCCCAAAAATGCTCCAGGGGCCAATGGCCTGATCTTCACCCTCAGCTGTGAAAGAGAGCATGATGGGATATGCAAAATGAAGCATTCCAATGTGCTTGTGTAAGTGGTGAATAAGGCATCATTACGTGTCATAATGCAAAGAGATAGCTTCTGCTTTTACTGATATGAAATCTGTCTTTTAATTTCCCCGACGTTATGCATCAAATGCTAACGTTATTAAAAAGCAGCCGGTTGCATGATGGGATTTCGGTCTGATACTGAACATACACAAGCCCTTGCTTAATGCCAACATTGCGCCTGAGTCACGGCTGCACTTGTTTGCCCTTGGAATTCGGCACTAGGCTGGGGTGTCTGTAGGATTTTTTTAAGGTGGGAAGCATCTGTATGAAGGGCCATAATTCATACAGAGGGGCAAATCTTATCCTTAGCCAATGATATGTTTTGAATTTTTGAGTGTCAGAGGAGGGGCCCAATCAGCTTTCAGCCTGGGCTAGCACCCCATGTGACCCCCACCTTTATATAAACTCCTGGCACTCTTGCTTCAGATTCATACCTTTTGCGGAGTAGCTCGAATGGGTCTCCAGTATAGCAAAACTACCCTGTTAGATTTTGACAGCGCCATACCTGGCAGCCTGTGAGAATTCATGGCGGCAGTGCTGTCGTGGGCGCGGGTGAATCAAAGTTCCTGCGTGCTACAGTGTGTTTACAGTGGCAGGGTATTCCGGAGATCTCTCATTGTCCTCGCCGATTATCACACGCAGGGCCAACCAGGACTTCCGCTAAAGATCACGGGCTAACACCTGCTAGCTAACGCTCGCTAGCTAACACTCAGGAGCTGGCAGCTAATGAGGTGAAGCTGAGCGAACGCTCAGCTTATAGAGAAGAACAAAAGCGCCTGGATTAGATCCGGTGAATATTGCTTTGGTGCGATGCCCCTCCTTGATCCTGTATGTTATAAAATGTTGAGCGTGTTGGTATTGTGGAGTCTGACAGAAGATCTGAAATCGAATACAAAATGAACAGACTTGCAGTATCAGGTCTTGTCCAGAGGCAGTTGTTGGATTTTTTTTTGCGGTTCATAACACGGGCCATAATTTATAGTGAGGAGCCATCTTTATCAATAGCAGATGAGTCAATGACACAGGAAGGGGGACTCCGCGGGCCAATCAGATATCAGTGGGGCCAGTGTCCCTGTATCCCTGCCCCTCGTCTGAAGCCTCACCACTTCTACGTTTCCCTGCTGCCCTGCCACTTTTTTAACACTGCCTTCTTGATTTATGGTATTAGTGTAACATTTCGCCAACTGGTTTTCACTGGTACGCAATGGAAAATGGGAAAACGGGATGGTGTAAACCCACCGGACGCTGACCACGCCGATGGAGATGTTACCCACTTGCAGCAGGGAGCCGTTTTGTGCAAGTTTGTTTGACAGCGTCTGTCTTCACACTTAGGAGCAAGCGAGCTAAGTGCGCTCAGCCAACTGGCTTGGAAGCATAATTAATTCACCTAATAAGATCGGAGCTCAGGATTTCATTGCGAATCAGATGAATGAATCAGTTAACAAGGGTTTTTATTGTTCTGGTGTGATAATTGTAAACACCCCCCTTAGCAATAAAGGGATCGCAGTTATCGTAGCTGTGGCTTTAAGATAAAAGGCGTGATGTAATCTGGGTGGGCAGGGGAACAGCTGACCTGAAGCTCTTACAAGGAGGAGCTCCTGTGTACTCGGTAATGTGCTCAGGCTTCCAGAGCAAGCTGGTAATCCTCCTGCCACCGGCAGATAAGCAAAGATGCAGGATGTGGGAATCCAAGAAAAAAACAAGAATTGGCAGAGATAGGCGATGGTGGCCATCGCTTCCCTCCGTGCGGTAAGCGGGCCGGAGTCGGTCTGAAAGGGTGGAAACACCCGCCTTCCGCCAGTCCCCCCTCCACACGATATCTGGCTGTGTGCTTTCAGATCAATAAGCCGCTATTGGCCGACAAGGCTGGCCCACGCTCCTGTCGAGGGTTTGCTTTGGCACAAGGTACTGAGCACATCATCGTCAACACTTTCCCTGACACAGCCTAGTTGTTGTGGGCGGGGGGGGGGGGGGGGGGGGGGGGTGTCTGTCTTCACTCTGTGTGGAGGCGGAGCGGCTCGGACGCCCTGATAGAGATCGAGCACAGAGCTTGTCGACTTCCTGTTTGTGATCCGGTGAGGCGGACATGCAGGTTTGAGTAGATGCCGCATCGACCTCCGCTCTGCTCACGTTGAGAGGTCAGACCTCAGCCCCCAGTCCTGGGGAGGGGAAGGGGGGGGGGGCTTTTCTGATTCCTGTAGGCCCAGGCGAAAGGGGCCGGATTGTGGCGGCCGGCAGGTGTCGGTGGAGAGCGCTATGATGGATGACGGCAGCGGTGCAATGTCACCCGGACAAGCAGCCAAGGGCAGATGGGGAGGGGGCCGTTCACACCTCTAAACCTCTCTGCACGGAACAGATTGGGTCTCGCTGGCCAGCCGTGCCCCTGCTGGGATCTCAGTGTTCCTTCCCCAGCCTCTGTGGGGCGGGGTCCCCAAAGGTCGCCCCTGCGTTAATCTTTGTCAAAATCTTTATTATTTTGCCGATGGAGTCATTGAGTTGGGCTCTTCTACATGGGCGCAGACCACGTCGGAGCAGGGGTGTGAATTACGGCTTGGGAGTTTCACCTTGCCCTTGAGGAGAACTCACAGAGCCCCCCCCCCCCCCCCACTTATGGAACATTGGATTGAGATCAGGGATGGGTCACCTTGAAAGGAGGCAATCCAGTGTTCGGTTTTGGTATCGTTCTAATAAATTTCCTTATCTGACACTTTTATGTAAATACAACTTAAATATCACCTGCACACTGCTATGGGGTAAATGAGGTCACTACCCTGTATTAGTGTACAACAGAATTACCCCTGGGACTTTAAGCAGCTGCTTCTAGGGTAAAAGTGTATGTGTTTGCCCTGCTGCCTTGCTGTCATGGTAAAACCTGATTTCGAGGGAGGGGTCATTGTGTTTCATGGAAGGTTATTCTGACAATACAGTGACCTGCTAGGTTTAGCTGGCAGGTAGGCGACAGCTCGCTAAGCAGGGGATCTCCAGCACGGATCTCAGACCGCCTCCTCATGGAAATAAAAAAGATGGCAGCCTTGAGATGCCTGCAACACGGCTGCTGATTCGATTACTTAAAAACGAAAGGACTCCGTTTATGGATTAATGTTCCTTTCGCCCGGGTAATATTCTTCCATTATTCCCATTCATTTTCCTTTAATGAGCGCAATCACTTAAAGGCCCCAAATCAGCACCAGAGAATGGGCCTTATTACAGGTGTGGGGTATCACAGACAGCCTGCCGGTGGGTGTGGCTAACTGTCCTTTGCAGTGGGGCGGGGCTCCAGGACAGCTAGGGTCCAATGGCTGCGTGGCAGGAGGGATTTGATAGGTTGGTTATTAATCCTTCTTTACTTGCTTTTTTTTTATTGCTGCTATTATTGATTATGACCTTCATCATGCGATTGATGACTGTTAACAAGGCATTTGTGAAGAAAAAAGGTGACATAGAGTGCTGGAGTCTCCGGCTGCCGGGTACAGTCGCCCTCTCCCCGCCATCTCACACCCCCACATCATGCCCATGCGGCTGCCCTCTCGCCCTCCGCATGCCCGCCCCGGCCCATGGAGCTCTATCAGTGACGGCCATCCATCGGCACTCCCACGGTGGAGCTCCACCCCCCCGCAAATTGGATCTGTCGGCTCTCTTATTCCCCCCTCCCCCATACACACAGATTTATTAACATTCCGCCGATGAATCAATATTCATTTCCGCCTAAACGTTCTTTAAGGGTAATGTATGAATCTCCTAACTGCGAGATGAGAAGTAATTGCGGCGTATGCCCTTGGTTTGTGGCGTCCGTGTGTGCGTGAGCATGCCGGTGCGCGTGTGTCCGATTGTTAGGCCAGGGAGTGACACGCACTATGGCAACAACAGCGCCTGTGGCCGGGTCTTTAGCTTTGCCTGCAGGCTGGACTGAATGCCAATGAGCTGGGGGGGGGGGGGGCTGACTACCTTAAAGCCCCACGTATCGATTGGTGGCATAGCCATGCATTCTAAATATTTTACCCCCGCCACACCCAGCTCACCTACGCCTCCTCCTGCCCCCCTCCCCCCCCCAGAATTGATGTTCCCTCTGTCCATCACACTGAGTCACGCAGACAGCCCTGTGCTGAGCACAGCCCCCACCAGTCCCGGCCAGGGGAGGAATTAAACATTTAAATAAAACTGAGTGACCGAGCATCCTAAATACCCAACTTATTATTTCTTGGATTTAATGGATTGGCCCATTTTGTGCTCCCAGCTCCTTTGCATATTTAGTACCATATTTCTGGCATATTCTAGCCGCAGTGTTTGTGCCTCCCACCAGTGTCTCAACAATGATGCTTCATTTGCCGATTCCGTCGAGTAATTATTTCTTTGAGGTTGTCCTCGCGCAGTGATCTGTATTCCTCAGCATTTCACGCATGTACACAGAAAACCCCTCTATCAGCTTCTCTTTCCTGAAAGCTTTACCTTTCACTGTCAGCCAGGCCTTTCCCACGGGGGCTTGTTTGTGCCACGCTTCTTGTAGCACCTGTTCCCCCACACACACCCTTTGGAGTTCAGGCAGGAGTGCGTTTTGCACTTCAGATCACACTTGTGCATTGTGCATGTATCACTCCATTTAACTCACAAATCTAGGTCTCACCTTGTTTTCTTTCTGCTTAATTACATGAGTGTTAATGTGCCAGTGGCCTCTATAGTGCCTTTGAATACACATGAGATACATAAGACAGAATGCTGAGGATACCTGAGGATGCCTTCCCTATACTCACGCAGGCACAGACAGGGACGCCTTCCCTATTCTCACACAGGCACAGACAGGGACGCCTTCCCTATTCTCACACAGGCACAGACAGGGACCCCTTCCCTATTCTCACACAGGCACAGACAGGGACGCCTTCCCTATTCTCACACAGGCACAGACAGGGACGCCTTCCCTATACTCACCCAGGCACAGACAGGGACGCCTTCCCTATACTCACCCAGGCACAGACAGGGACGCCTTCCCTATACTCACACAGGCACAGACAGGGACCCCTTCCCTATACACACACAGACACAGACAGGGACGCCTTCCCTATTCTCACGCAGGCACAGACAGGGACGCCTTCCCTATACTCACCCAGGCACAGACAGGGACGCCTTCCCTATTCTCACACAGGCACAGACAGGGACGCCTTCCCTATACTCACCCAGGCACAGACAGGGACGCCTTCCCTATACTCACACAGGCACAGACAGGGACGCCTTCCCTATACTCACCCAGGCACAGACAGGGACGCCTTCCCTATACTCACCCAGGCACAGACAGGGACGCCTTCCCTATTCTCACACAGGCACAGACAGGGACGCCTTCCCTATACTCACCCAGGCACAGACAGGGACGCCTTCCCTATACTCACCCAGGCACAGACAGGGACGCCTTCCCTATACTCACCCAGGCACAGACAGGGACGCCTTCCCTATACTCACCCAGGCACAGACAGGGACGCCTTCCCTATACTCACACAGGCACAGACAGGGACGCCTTCCCTATTCTCACCCAGGCACAGACAGGGACGCCTTCCCTATTCTCACACAGGCACAGACAGGGACGCCTTCCCTATACTCAACCAAGCACAGACAGGGACGCCTTCCCTATTCTCACGCAGGCAAAGACAGGGACGCCTTCCCTATACTCACCCAGGCACAGACAGGGACGCCTTCCCTATACTCACGCAGGCACAGACAGGGACGCCTTCCCCATTCTCACACAGGCACAGACAGGGACGCCGTCCCCATTCTCGCGCAGGCACAGACAGGGACACCTTCCCTATACTCACGCAGGCACAGACAGGGACACCTTCCCTATTCTCACGCAGGCACAGACAGGGACGCCTTCCCTATTCTCACGCAGGCACAGACAGGGACGCCTTCCCTATACTCACGCAGGCACAGACAGGGCGGCCTTCCCCATTCTCACGCAGGCACAGACAGGGCGGCCTTCCCCATTCTCACGCAGGCACAGACAGGGACGCCTTCCCTATACTCACGCAGGCACAGACAGGGACGCCTTCCCTATACTCACGCAGGCACAGACAGGGACGCCTTCCCCATTCTCACGCAGGCACAGACACCTCCTCTGCTCTCTCTCTCTCTCTCTCTCTCTCTCACACACATATAGACACAGACGTCTCCCCTCCACATATACAGCCATTATCCTGATACAGAGCTGCCTTTACAGCCAATTATCATTTGTGCCCCAACTGACAGTGTCGGCAGGCCAGTGGTGACAGGCCGGGGGAAGCGTCTCCGCTCAGTAGGAGATGGAGAGTGAGTCCTCGCTGATAACACCCCGTGGGCTCAGCCCTGGAGGAGTTTGCGGGGAGGGCTTCTGGTGGGGGGGGGCATCAGCTGTCACGTCCCGGACTCAGCTGGTCTCCTCTGATCCCGACGACGGTGGAATTGAACGGTCAGTGTGAGAGAGCACGCAGCGAGCACTGTCAGAACGGTGTCAGTGCCTTCCGCTGGCGTAGCCAAGCAGAGACGGCGAAACTGCGGCCCGGCCACGTAATCGGCAATTACCGGGAGCGGGCACTGTCTCTGACGATGTTCCATCTTTAGGGATAATCCACCTGCGAGAGCCCGGCTTAACGGCACAAATTAGCTGGCCCGTCAGAGCCCTCGATCCTCACACCTGAGGACGCAGTCAGATGAAACCTCCGGAACGGGGGTCAGCCCCTGGACCCTCACTCACCAGGAGCCGCCGATTAAAGCAGAGCGGGGGCCCGGCGTCTGTCACCGGAGCCCACGGCACGACGACGACAGCAGGAGGGCCAGGTATCTGCCCGCTCGTTTTTGGCTCGTTCCATTACGTCTCGCTGAGGTGTGATCAATACCGCCGAATTTGCGGACTGATGGGAGATTAGAGTCCATTAACCGTGCGAGCGAGCAGGCAGGCGTGCGTGGGAGCGCCCGCGTGTTCCAAAACACACATCTGCCCGCCCGTGTCTCGCCGTGACGAGATTAATCATGGAACTGATGGGTCTCCACACAGCCTCCCCCCCCCCCCCCCCCCCCGCCATGAGTGGATAGGAGTGTCCTTCTACTCCACACAAAAATGCCATTTTACTGGCCGCCTGGTGAGATTTATGACGGGTCCTCATCTGCTCGATGACTTTACTGTGAGTCGGCGGTGCCCCCAAACCAGCGGAGCAGGCTTTAAAACTCCTTCAGCACCCGGGGCGTGGATCTGCGATGTGCTTCCCTGGCTCGGTTCGGTGCGTGATGTGGATCGCGATGATCCGTCGGCCACACGGGACGCCATCCTTTATGAATATGTATAGCGGGGCCATTACGCTCTGCGAGGCCCGTAATGCAGGCAGTATTCCGCTCACGTCATGGTCATACGCGGAAATGCTTGTAACCTTTCCGGTAAGTGCCATAATCACTTTAATTGACTTTTATTTTACAACTGGGTGCCTGAGTGTTTCAGTTGCCCCCCCCCACCCCCCCAGGGCTGATGCTGCGATTAATAAAAATACATTGACCACCAAGTGCTTCAGTGATAATGGTAATGAATACTCCCCACCCTCCCGTTTTCTGATTGGCTGCACGCGTCACCCTTGTCCTCACATGAGGAATCTCTGGATCGCTGAATTGGTGGGGGTGGGGGGGGGGGGGGTGTTATTTGTTAGCAACAGTCTGCTCTCACCAGATAGTAGCATTAGTAGCATCCCTGAGTCCTAATGGCATTTATCATTAGCGGCAGTGTCCAGTGGGGCCTCCATCTGCACCAGACCACCCCCTGCCACTAGACCCTGACGGATGAGCTCTGTAATCTGGATTCCTACACAGGCGGCCTCCTCGCCATTCCTGCCCTTGTAATTTGCGGATTACCGTATGCAGGGGCCCCTTGGCCGTCATTCCAGTTTAAAGGCTCCCATCGGGTTGGAACGTTCCTGCATTCAATGCAGGTACTGGAGATCTTATCCTGTCCACAAGTCCTCCTGGGTCATGAAAGCTGATTGGTTTAAATTGGTCCCCGGAGTGCCCCCTGATTGGTCCTCCCCTGTCACTCACTGATTCAAAACATATCATTGGGTAATGATAAGATTATGCTCTTCACCTTTTTATATATATATGTCTGTGATTTTGCTTTCTTTAGTGACACTTCAAGGGGAATACATTCTTCAGTGACCCCCCCCCAGTTTACTTCAGTCTTTCTGTAGTCTTTAATGCATGCCCGTCCCTGTACATCAAATACATGTTGGGTACTTTTGGGGGCCGGCTGGGAATTATCTTTCGCTCATGATTCCCTAAGCTCGGAAAACGTGCTGAACATCTCCGGAACTACAGTCTAATTAATCCTCCGTTCCATTGTAACAACGGTTGATGGGGGGGGAGCACTAAAACTAATTAGGTACAAAGGATTATGGATTCACAGGACAGTAAATGATTCCCACGTTTTGTAGGTCTTGCCTTTGACTGGGTGCATAATGGGGGGAGAGAAAAGGAAAAAGATGAAAAGCGTAAACGCGTCGTGGATTTAAACACTTCTGAGCGACTCGGTAAACAAAACCGAACCTGTACTGGCTCTTTGTCGATCACGTACGGGAAGGAGAACCCGGAAGTTCCGCCGCTCCGTCAGGCCCGTCTGCAGAGGCCCGATAAGGTGGGCGAGCGGACACATCTGAGCGACAGGGAGCGTGCTCATCCTGCCAAGATGGAAGATATTTCACGTATTTTCCGCAGGAGAATGAGGCTCTGCCGTCACTCCACGGGAGGCAGCCGCCTGCCGGAGGGGTGGCTTGGTGGACAGTGATGTGGCGTCAACTCTCCCGGGCATTACAGTATGTGTGGAGGTTACACATTTCAGTTACATCCCTATTCATTTAGAAGGTGCCTTTATTCACAGCATAGGTCAGAGGCCTCGGGAAATTGGGGGTTAAGGGCCTCGCTCGTGGGCCCAACTTTGAAATGAATCTGCGGGATTTGAACCATCGGATCACAGCCATGGCACCCGAACCTGCTGAGCCACACGCTGGTCCCCCCTATATCCATGTGGGCTTCTTCCTGCTGTCTAAAAACATGGTTGTTCGATGCTGTGCTTTGCGTTTTTGGGTAGGGATTTTGGGAAAGGCGCTGTATAAAAATTAATTGTAATTAAACTGGTGTGACTATCCCGGCATCCTGTGCCTCCCATGATAGGACGCAGACTCGCCGTGGCCCAGAACAGTGGAGGCCGTCCTTAGGAAGCACACGAGTGGAATTTGCAGGCGTGTATATCATTGTAAGGAACCGTATCACCATCAACACACCGTTAAGGATCAGTCCAATTCTCACCTGGCTCTGATGAATTTCACTACGCTTCCTTCATATCTACAGCAACCCAGAGCTGAGGGAATTATTAATATAAAAAGTACCAACAAAGAATCGTTTAATTAGCATGCAGGAACACCCAGCACGACCATAATTACTATGCACATAAATTTGGAAATAAAATTGATGTTTACATTTCTTTTTTCAAACACTAGGATTAATCATTATTATTGTTGTTATTTTTGGTGGAGTTGTTCATTGAATATTTATGGTGGCAGCAATGAATTGCATGAGGGTTATGATAATTAGGAGGGTTCATTTCTAATGTATGCTGATTCTCCTTGTTTTTCTGTATAGCGAAAGCTTAGAAAGACGAGTTTCTCCGTCCACACAACATTGATTAAAACAAAACAAGAGTCCCTCCTCCCTCAAGCCCGACACCGACCTGCTCCTGTCACCCAAACACCTCTATTCGTCGACCTTCTTTCCATCTGTCAGAAGCCTCGGGTTTTTGTGCTTGTAGTGCCTTGACCTGTCCAAGCGGAGACGTTTGTCTGTCTTCGTGTCTGAGCCCCGCTTTGCTGGCTGGACCTCGGCGGGTGTCAGGGTGTTCCGAGCACCTGCGGGGTCAAGGCCTTACACTGTGGATGTGGAGATTCTTCTTGCGGCTCTTACTGGGAAGCCGGGCCGTCCCTGAGCCTCTGGGGTGGCTCAACACGCAGCTTCTTCTCCCCTCCGCCGAAACCACGGACATGCTCAGAGTACTGTAGGTCCGGGAAGGAATGACAGGCGTGCCGTCACTTGCGGGAGAGCCGAGGTCTCGCTCCCGTCAGCTTTTCTCCATTCTGCCTCGTCAGGTGCATCATGGGAAAGACTCCGCCACATGAGTGCATTGGTGACGGGGGCTGTCCACCGCTGTGGTTCCACTCTCCCCTTTGTTTTGGTGAGGTGTCAGCTGTCACACAGATGGGAAGGCAGAGCTCTTCCTCACTGAACCAGTGGATAAATTTTGATGCCACATGGGTGCTAAGTCTCCATGACAGCAGCGATCCAGTTTTAGAGAGATCCAGATTGCGGTGACCTTCTGTTGTAGCCTGTTCTGGTTCTCGGAGGACTTGTTTAGGCCTGCTGTCCCTTTGAGATAACATTGGGAGCAGATCTCCAAAACATTGAAGTCGCCACCTCCTTCTGACAGAAGCTAATGGCATTGCAATCTGGCCCCCGAGTTCACTGGCTGTGGGTATGAAGAATCAAAAACTATGGTCCTCAAGCGGGCTTCAGCCATTGGTGGCCATGGTTGTGTTGGCGTTAGTGGTGACATGCAGGTCCTCTATCCAAACTAAATGTCACAATTTCTTTGCGTGACTCATGAGATTCACAACTGTCCTTGACTTCTGTGGGCAAGCAGACTTCCTTCATGGTACTGAATTGTTCAGCCTGCCACCCTCAGTACTGAAGGCATAGCCGGGATTTGAAGTAGATTTCTTCTTATTTATCTATCTTTAAATGTCTGACACAACCAAAACACTGATCAAGGAACTATGAAAGCCATTGAAGATATACCGTTACTTAACACAGAGGTTAAGAGTCTTACCTACAAAGGGCCGGTGTGTGTTCAGGCTTTTGGGGTAACCTGTAGGTCAGCTGTTCAAACCCAGGTGTGAGGACTCTTCAGCCAATCAGTCCTCTAATTAGTAATCTAAAAATCCGCATACATAGTGACCCTTTCTGGGTAAGATTGGTTACCCCTGATCTAATGACAAAAGTCCACAGGATATGTATTCCAGAAAATTTCTGCAGACTTAGTGAGTTTTGGAAATTTGACTAAAGTTCATTGTTGGATTACATGAGGACTGAGTGAGTTCTGTAGGTTTGGTTTTGGTTCTCTAAAGTTTCAGAAAAACCACCTCAGGACCTTATCCTGGGATTTTGAAATGTTACAGGGTGAGCACTAGTTAAACGTCAACTGCCAGTAGACCAGTGTTGCTCAAAACATTTCCCACGGTTGCCGAACCTACTCAATATTCATATTGACAATTAAGCTTTATTCGCCAGTAAGACGCAAGAGCGGTCGCAGTAATTATACTAGTTGTCTTTTGGCTTTTAAAAACGGTGGGCTGACTGCACTTTGGGTTGCATGGTGATTTCACTGCTCTCTGCCGCTGTTATGAATTGTTTCCAGCAGCGGCTGCAGCACACAAGCTTAGCAAAGCGGCTAAGCTTGTTTTTGACTCTGCATAATTAGCAAACCATGCTCATGCAAGTTCCTCTTTAAACCCGAGAAGAGCAAATAACAGTTGTTTTTTAATAGATATTTTTTTCATCTGGTTTGGGAACTTCGGTGATTTAACAGCCACGTGTTAAACGATAAGAGTGTGCAGTACTGACCTTTTTCGGCTATTGGCCCAGAAAGACGCTAATGATTAATGAGGTTCCTTTGTCATTACGCTAATCAATTATTCATTTGTTGCCCGTTCATTTGCCAGGAGTGCGACTGATATGGTGTACCACCAGCATCGTGAGTGGTGGGTTTTGTTCCCGGCAAGTCACCTCGATTAATCTTCCGTCACAATGGAATGGTATTGTGGGGAGGCGATAAGGGCTCTATATTTCATAGCGGAAGTGCACTTGATTTTTGAATTGCGTTGTGCAGCACTGTGAACGTCTGAGCTGAATCAGAATCGGTGGTTGTGCGCCATGTTGCGGGAGCCACTCGCTTAATTACCTACAGGTACACTAGTGTGTACCGACACACTTGTTCAGGTCTGGATATGTATATATATCAGGCCTATTGTGGTAGCTTCTCAAGGATGGTGAGGATAGCGTCACAATGGGGAGCTGGGGACCCATGGCTTGACCTCACACTCCCGGTTGAGCCGCCAGGGCGGCGCTAAAACCCTAATCCTCCTGTCTGACTCCTAGGAACCAAATGTAGCGCGGTCCTAGCAGACCAGCTGGAATCTGAGCTTCTATAATTGGTGCTTTGGACACTTAATGGTCCCACTCACTTGATGCTGAACTCCATGGAGACCCCTCACATCACTTGTTAGTTGTACGTTTTGTATGATAATTCCTTGCTATACCCTTGGAAGATATATATATATATATATATATATATATCACTGCCTTAAAATATTTTTCACATTTTACTTGTCTGGGCCCTGGCATATAAACGGTAAACAGTAAACACCCCCATTCCGGCTTCCTTCCTATTTAGCATCGTCATCGACTCCCATAACGAGACGGTAGCAGCGCGACCTGGCAGGAGAGATGGGCTCCTCCTAGCCGAGCTCCGTTCCTGATGAGATGAAATATGTCAACGTTGTCAGCACCTAATGAAACAATTCAATGTCGCACCTCCTGCGCTAGATCTTGAATTAAATCGATACCTTTGTGCCCCCCCCCCTCATGGGTTAATCACAGATGAAGAACCTCAGCCGGGGAAACGGGATCTGGGTTTGCTGTTCGAGGCAGAAATGCAGGTCGCAGCTGCCAGTGTGGGCTTGGAAGGTCCATCGGCGAATCAGGCGCCGGTTTGTGTTTGTGGCAGATATGTGGTGCTTCATTTGTCGAAAGACGGCACCGACGTCTCGCCCTGAATTAATTATAAGTCGGGAAAGATGTCTGCAGATGTGCTAAAGCAGCTCACAGTCTGTCGTGTGTCTGTTTTCATTAGTGAGCTCAGCCTTGCTTGTTGCTCTTCCTCGGTCTTTATTTACACTCAGGTGCAGCTTTTCATAGAGACGTGGCCTTGGTCAACAAGATATTTAGGCGCTTTGCTAGATTTATTCAAAGTCATTTATGTAGCAGCAGGAGCGTGCACAGTGGCGGATCACAGGAGCGTACGCAGTGGCGGATCACAGGAGCGTGCGCAGTGGCGGATCACAGGAGCGTGCGCAGTGGCGTATCACAGGAGCGTGCGCAGTGGCGTATCACAGGAGCGTGCGCAGTGGCATATCACAGGAGCGTGCGCAGTGGCGTATCACAGGAGCGTGCGCAGTGGCGGATCACAGGAGCGTGCGCAGGGCCGGGGCACAGGGTCGGGCCACAGGAGCGTGCTCAGGGCCGGGCCAGAGGCACAGGGTCAGGCCACAGGGGTGGGCCACAGGAGCGTGCTCAGGGCCGGGCCAGAGGCACAGGGCCGGAACACAGGGCTGGGCCACAGGAGCGTGCACAGTGGTGGATCACAGGAGCGTGCACAGGGCCGGGGCACAGGGTCGGGCCACAGGGCTGGGCCACAGGAGCGTGCACAGTGGTGGATCACAGGAGCGTGCGCAGGGCCGGGGCACAGGGTCGGGCCACAGGGGTGGGCCACAGGAGCGTGCACAGTGGCGTATCACAGGAGCGTGCGCAGGGCCGGGGCACAGGGTCGGGCCACAGGGCTGGGCCACAGGAGTGTGCACAGTGGTGGATCACAGAGCGTGCACAGGGCCGGGGCACAGGGTCGGGCCACAGGAGCGTGCTCTGGACTGGGCCAAAGGCACAGGGCCAGGCCATAGGGGTGGGCCACAGGAGCGTACTCAGGGCCGGGCCAAAGGGGTGCCGTCCCCAGCTGATTGACCCGCAGAATGACGCCTCGGTTCACACTCACCTACTCAAAACATATCATTGTCTAATAATAAAGTTGCACCCTCTGTATAAATTATGGTGCCTTTTATGCCTCCCACCTGAAAAACAAAATACTAGAATCGGCCCAAAATAACAGGCAGTTTCCAATCCAGTTAATTTTTATATAGTTCAGGTTGTCGTCCTGAGCAACTGAGGTCAAAGGTCGGGTTAAATGTCAAATTAAAGGGACGGGAAACATTTAACCCCTTCTTCGCCGCACATTGCAGTACTTTAACTTACTGCCAGTAAGTGGGACTTGGGAGGCTCCTGGCTGTTCATGTTAACGTGTGCCTTTAACCTGAGTAGACGGTAGGATTTTTTTATATATCTAAATTACAAGCCCAGCTCTTTACAAGCTGTCCGCTGGGCATAATTCCCTCCGGTACGCTCAGCAGAGTGACCGAGCTCACCTGCAATGCTGGCTCAACCGCTGTCTTTAAACCAGGTCTAATTGCCATACTTACGCTGGGGACGCGGTCACACCTGCTCAGTGTGCGGCCGGTCTCCAGGGAGACGGCAGAGGAGGCCGGGAGATGGCCGGTCCTGTCTGTGAATTTCTGCTTGCTTAGCATGGGCTTAGAAATACAAAGGTTTTTTTTTTCCTCTGTCTTTGACACATCAAATTAGAATATGGATAAAGCAACAATAAGAAGGGGAAACAAACAGGGCGACTGATTCACAGCATTTATCGTCAAAGGATTAGCTGGAGTATTTAAATTCTGAATGTCAATATTCTATTTTATTATGTTTCTCATTATCGCGTTTGTTTGGCTTGAACAAGGATGAAGGATAGTTTCTATGGTCTTGTCCTTGCTAAGGTATATTTTTTTCCTTCTTTTAAGTTGTATTTTCGACTCATGCGATAAAAAGGTAAACACATCTGAAAATCTCTGATGCTGGCTGCCGAGCCATGGCCATTAATATCAATTTATCCATGAATACTCATCTTTCCACCGGGTCGTATCTAATCAAGCTGTCATCGCAGAAATCAAAGTCCTGCGGGGAAATCAATTAAGGGCCAATTTGTTACGGAGCTCGGAGTACCCTGTGATTTTTGACACGTCTGAGTTTGTCACAAGTTGGAGGACCTCGCAGCCTTGCTGCTCAGGAGCCTGGCAAGATTAATTTAGACTGTCAAGGGCAGCTGGAGACGTAATACGTGCGCCTGGCCTGAGACAAAGGGGGGGAGAGAGAGGGATGCGGGACGGTGCGAGAAACGTGGAACAAAGCAGGGGACAAAGAGGGAGACAGAGGACAAGAGGAAAGAGGAGAGATTGTGTGATTCCAGGTGAGAATTGAAAGGGACAGTGAGAGAGAGAATGGTACACAGCCAGTCAGCGCGGTCTTGCATCTTCGATTAATGACAGTGGCTCACTGTTTTTTTCATCAGGGCCGCCAGTGAAATACATCCCATCCAGGAAGTGAAAGGACCCAAGGACGGGCGCTGAGTAATCAGCCCGAGTCCCTGATTATATACCGCCTGTGCTGATGTATATCGGAGGTGCTCCTTTCACAGTGTGAGCCCCAGCCCACAGAACCACAGCTATTTTTGACAACAAAACACAGTTTACTGTTAGACTGCGAGGAAAAGCCCTTTATGTTTTCACACACACACACACACACAAAAACATTTCAGGGCTGACTGATTGGCCTTCTTAATAGTTCACAGAAATTACCGCGAACCAATTTAACGGACCAATTATCCTGGCTGACTTACATGGATTAGGACACTAGAATTCCAGGCATCTGCGCAGCTGCCGAGGCAGCCTGCCATTGCTGCGCAGCAGGTGGCGCCTCAGTTAAAGTCAAGGGCTCGTCATTCGCAAGGTTTTTTGGGTGAAATCCCAGGGGGGAGATGCTGTGTGGTAGTTAACCTGAAACGCTCCAGAAAAACATCCCACTCCCTCAGATGATTAAAAAGCATACATTGCTTTAGATTAACGTCAGGAGATCCTTTTTTCGTCTCCTGCCCAGAACTCGTGTGGGTCAGCGGGTTAGAATCCTACGCCTGTGATAGGAAGATCCCAGTTTCAATTTTCCAGTGTTGAGACAGTGATATCACCACTGGACCTTCGAGCAAGGCTCCTAACCCCTCCAGGGACTGCCTGACCCTGCTCTCTCAAATGTATGTCCCCCTTTAGCTGTGTAGTAAAGAATCAAGTTTCTTTCCCCTCCTGCTATCATATGGCGATAGCTTTTGTCTACAGTGTATTATCTGGAGCTAAGCAGCCACTGTACTGAACTGCAAACCACCAAGGCCGGTACCAGCTTCAGACATGTCCCTCCATCCTGAGTTTATGCCTCTCGCTGGTGCTCCAGCAATCCCTGCGAGACAGTCTCCCTGCCGCTATCGCTCTCGGCCCGTTTGACCTCACTGTAGCGCCGAATCAATCACAGATAGACGCGCCTCATTAGCTCCCCCTGTCTCCCTATCCCTGGTGTAGTTGGGGGGGGGGCATCTCCTTGGTTTAGTGAGACCCCCCACCCACCTATCAGATCAGGGCTCCTCCCAGTCCTCCCAGTACCTCCGATCATATGACATCACCACTGATTCTAAGATTCTATCCACTGCTCCCGTTTCCTGCAGACAGTAGGTGTTCACATCCTGTGGGAAGTGGTCAACAAAAAAAATATTAAAGAAACATTCATGCTTTAACAATAAGTTTTAATTTCTGATTAACTTGTATTAAGTAGTTTGATCTAACTGAAGGTGCATCCGTGACATCACACAGTGGTGACGCGACAGCAGCGTAGCGTAGCGGTCAGTAACCCTTTGCCTTTCCATGGTCAAACACCTAACCCTTACATTCCCATTAACTGCCTATATCCCTGTATGACCCATTTAATGACATGCGCTACCTAGTATACATTAAAGTCTGCGCACATATTCAGGATGGTGCAGTGTGAGTCATCAAGACAAAAATAAGATCTTGTCCCTTCAGGTTTAAAATAATCGGTAAATAAATAAACAAGCAGGTTGAACATGTAAGTCTACGGGAATATGGCCTGTTCATTTAGGGCTATTTTCAGTGTGAATTAAAATGAAAAATGCCATGGTCAATGTTGATGGGTATGGGACGGCACTCTAACACAAAGTGCTAATGAGAGACTCAATGACTTACCAGCAGTCCAGAAGAAAATAAACGAAAACAAAACAGTACTCCTGATAGGTCCTCAAACAAGATAACATCTCCATCGAGGGGAGTTGAACCGAAGGTGGAGGTGAAACCTGAGATCCTTATCAGAAGATCTGACAGGGGAAAAACCGAAAAGGATTTACATCATGCGAACGAGAATGTTTCCTTCTGCGTGTTCCTATTCCGGTATCGCGGCGGGCTTATTTTCTAATTAGCGTCGTAGCTACTTCACGGCTAATTAATTTCAATGAAAAAGGTGCCGTGTGATATCCATAGACTCACAGGTGCCGCGCGACCAGTGATTGCCAAGGAGCGTGCTGGCTGCGGCGCCCTGTGATTTAGGTCGTTTTTCACCCGTGTTTCGCCAACAGGCAGCCAACGTGTCTGCGTTCTCCCAAAGACATCTGTCTCCGCAGTGTATATACGGTGCTTCTATATCTGTGGGTCTTGCCGTTGACTGTATTCAGAGTTGATTTCCCAGGCTTGTTTTGTATGATAATTTTTCATCCATCGTCAAGCCGCTCATCCTGGTCATGGTAGCGGGGGGATCTGTACTGTAGGTGATTTCTAGGCTGCGCAGAGCTGGGGCACAGCCTGGATGATAGTCGGTGACAGGCCACATGCATAGTTACACACTATGGGACAATTGGAGACAGCAGCTACCCTAATTGCAGTCTTCAGATCGTGGAAGGAAACCGGAATACCTGAAGAAACTCACGCAAGATGGGGTGAATGTGCAAACTCCAAACACACAAAGTAGGGGTGGGTTTCCAACCTTAGGGGAGGAAACAGGGCTTCCCACTGAGCTGTGAGTACAAGGTTAATTTAATGTGGATTCTAAATCATCCCTCATTTAATTGCCTCAAGGGATCATCCAATATGTGGTGAAGCCCTTCGCAAGGGAGCGTAAGTTAGAAGACTTTACTTGTAAGTCCCCTCAACTCCCCTAAAGTCGGGCATGTTGTAGCCAGTACTCATAAGCAAAAGATTATTTTGAGAACATTACCATGGAGACTGCATGTAGCAGTTATATGTTTTGCATTACTTTTTTTTTTTCTTTCAAATCCATTTCAGTATGCCCATAATTTCACTTTGCTTCTAAAACGACCGCGTGACAAACACTCAATGATGTCATTCCGTTCAGGTCAATGCGAGTGCATTTTTAATGCGCATTAAAACATTCTTGCTCTTTATGTAGCGATGGAGTTTTTCAGCTGGGTATATTGGAAGGGGACAAAACAGGACAACATTTCAATTCACGAGTGGCTCATAATGACCGGGGAGATGTCTCCTTCGCATCGCTTCCATGCCGAAGCGTGCTTTTCATCAGTCACCATTTACCTAAAAGCTCTCCTTGCATGTATTAAAGATGGTGCCGTTGTAGTTGCATACCTGTGTCTAAAACGCGTGATTTCAATGTGCCGTACTCCACATGCGGCCCTTCAGCTCTGAAATCCTGACTCTGCCTTGATTACACTGAAGAGGACTCTTACACCGTCACAAGCAGATCCCCGCTCCTTCTGCCTACTTGTTTGCACGCGTACCTTTAATCCACTCTTTTCCCCTAATGCTTCTCTGCCATCCCGGCATTAATTATTTGTCTCGAGTCACAGTCTGCGAGGTTTGTCTGAAATGAGTCCTGTGTTTTTTTCCAGTGTTTTGTAATTCAGTGTTATAGACCTACATCGGATGCCATTTAATGCTCTTATATGAAAGTGGATTTCAAGCTTTAAATAAATATTCATGTAAATAATGACCTGGCAAGGTCTTCCATTGTGATTAAATTTTATTTTTCACAAGTACCAATTAAGATTTATTTTTTTTATTATAATTTTTTTTTGTACATTTTTCCTGATAACAAAACCTGTCCTTTACGATCATACGTTGTACATGCCGTAGATTCTGTACAGGAAGCAATAAAGGTTTATTGTTTTCAGTACATTACGCCATAGTGATTATTGCATTTATTTATTTTATGCTATATTAGCTTTATAGACGGCAATATCTAGTCAAACCTGAAGCTAATCAAGGCTGCACACAGTCAACAGTCTGGGGAAAGTAGCTCTGTGGACCGGTGCCGGACCCCACCGTGCGGCACCGACGCATGACTAAACATATAGTGCAAAACCAAGCAACCCCAGCGGGAAAATACAGACAATTACAGTACAGCATAATTAGCGAGAAAGACCATCTGAAACTGCAGCACAGCTGAATGCTAACGTTACGTTGATCGGCACTACAGCGTGAAAAAAATTACCGACTTCAGCGACATTAAACTTTGTAACATTATTTTAGCCAGCTAAATTGTCAGTGTATGTGAGTTGCCTATCTAAGTAAACAAATGATTTTAATAAGTGAAAGTATGCTTTGCCAAAAACTTGCATGCAGGCATGTTAATATAATGGAAACCACAGTAGAGGAACGATTCAACATCAGTGAACTTTCTTCCGAGAGAGTGGGAGAGGCACAAACTGGAGAGGTCTGGAAGCAATTCTTTTGGAGGGGATCTACTACGTCCTCGGGGCTCCGAGAAATGATTCAAACAACATGAAGCAATTAGAATGAGCGCAGTAATTATAGATTAGGGAACTGATTAGCTTGATGTAAAATACTGTTTTAAAGACTAGATGGTTTATGTTTTTTTTTTTGAAAATGCATTTGTAAACAAAAACAAATTTCTAAGTGTAAAAATATTTCCCCAATGATAAACTGCAAATGATGACGAAAAAAGACTGTACACCGTCGTATCAAGTTAGCCGAGATTTATCGTGTAATTAAGCGAAGGCGCAGTCACGCTTTAGTAAACCGTAAGCATCGGGGAGCTTCTCATCCGGTGCCACAAAACATTGTCTGGAGAAAGAGATTCTGCAAAAAAAAAGGCTGATGATTGTCTGCCCACTTTATCGAGTGAGTGAGTGACTGAGTGAGTGCGTTCGTTTTTGGTTCGTATATTTTAACCGCAGGAAAAGGGACTCTCAGCAAAGCCTTTTCATGTTTAATGAATGAAGACGACTGAGTTCATCAGCGTGATAAAGGATGCCTCTCAGCAAAGACAAGCTGTACTTAGAGAACCTCATTTAAGTTCATATCAGCTCAATAGAACATTTTTGTGGTGTCAAACTCCTAAGTTAATTTGTCTGAAAGCTTTGCATCGTTTTCCTACTTTTATGTGGCCCTGTTTTCACAGAGCAGTCGAGTGATAGATACAGTGGGCTACTAAGGCAATCTTATGTAACCCTGTAGAGCATTTATGTTGCGTAACTACACTGTGGTCAATTGTCATACATTTTGGCAAAGAGCCCAGAGACTGACTGAGAGGATACTGAACTAAGTTGCTGTGCTACCCGAAATGCTAACGATTGTGGATTTTGTGTGGAAATGCTAAGGAGATGTTATACAATCATATGATAGTTTAAGCAGTGAATCCTAAAAATATGAAAAAGAGACTATTTGCAAATGGATGATCAACAGAAAGATTACATTACACGATTTTGCGTCTTTAATCATGAATGATGTTGAGTAAGCCATAGATACTTCTGTCATCCTTTCCCATTATTCCTGATTGGCTATATAAAGATCGTCTCTGGAGAGTGCTGAAGTGATTTTTGGAAACTAGAGTGATTGAGAGATTGTATGCATCTCCATGGGTCTCACCTATAGCAGTAACTCAGAAGAAGAATCGAAAATCCGGATGTGTGTTGACTTGATGGAGCCAAATAAGGCCTTATAGATGACAGTCATGCACTACCTTACATAGAGGATGTGCTCTCTGACCTACACAGTGCTATGGTTTCCTCAACTGTGGTCCTTTCCAGTGTGTATTACGAAATGCATCTGTCAGGAGAATGGCGAAATATGACTGCGTTTATGACACATGTGGGTTATTTTATTATTATCAAGTCCCATATGTTATTGCGTCTGTACCTACTGAAATTCAGAAACTGAGGATGATGGTACTCCTCTGCCAGGTGTCCAGAATTCTATTATGCAACTTCATCAAATATGGAAATGACGCCTGCAATCATTACCGACACCTGTGCAATGTGGTCTCTACACTAGAGAGCTGGATTGCAGCTGAACACTGCAAATTCAGTTTCTGGGTCAAAGAGAGAAAGACGGTAGTCTAATGATGAACACTTAGGTGCTGTTTTTAAATTATCTGATGTTTCTATACTCTGTTTTTTCTCTGACTTACATTTTGGTATGTCAAGTTTGTGCCACGCTATGCATCAATTGCCAAGAAGAAGGGACCTTCCAATGGACTGAAGCCATTCAAGCAAGCTTTGAGAATGTCAAAAGGTATTTGGTATGAAGTCTTGTACTTGCCATATTTGATCCAGCTCTACCAACGCCAGTTTTTGCTGATGTGTCTAACTATTGCTTAGGTGCTGTCCTTACAAAAATTCACCCTGACAACACAGAGCACACCATTGCCTTTGCTACGCAGTCCCTGACACTAGCTGAATGCCGATGTTCCATTGTTGAAAAAGAGTTCTTAGCATGTGCGTGGGCTGTGGAGAAAATGGGACCTTCTGTGGGAAAGGCATTTTAAAATCTGATGACCAATCTCTCACGACACCATTGGCTACAAAGGGACATGGATGCGCAAAAATGCACTTTGCTAGATAGTCAGTCAGATTACTAAACTATAATGATGATGTATAGACTATGTGGAGAAAATCATACAGCAGTCTGTCTTTCCCCATTACCTCTGCAATACGTTGAAAATGCTGAAGCTGTTACAGAACTGGAATTGGTTGCCTAGCTTGAAGCTGACAGCAAAGCGATCTCCCGGAAAGACTTCCCTGCCACCTGAGCTGCACGTCAGGAATGTGCTGCATGACTCGATTAAGAAGGGTTGGTTTAAGAAAGGACATACATTGCACCCAAATGTAGTTCCACATTTCCTTCTCAGGCGCAAACCGTCAATGCAAGTCGATCTCCTCTGCAAGGCCATAAATACACACACAGCCTCTACTTGATGAACAGATGAAAGTCATCAAGGGAATGTTTGTGTCAAGTAGAGACTCCTGGAGCTGTACTTGAGACCAGAAATGGATGCATATGTTCAAAGTGTTATTGTAGCTTGTATTACATGTCAAATGTATTGACATGTCCAAACCACAATCCTCTACAGAACGTTCCATTCTCAGAAGCGCCTTCAAGAAAGTTAGGCACTGACATAGTTCGACCCTTTGAGACCACTTCTTGTTATTGACGTTTTAGCCATCATGGTAAGAGTCCACTCATTGCAACTAAACTCCAAAAACCTTGTAGACCTTGTGAGCATAACTTCCTGATGCAATACACAGCGGCAGCAGATATAAGAACTGAAATGTTTCCATATGAGCTACTGTATAACGGGAAGATATCCTGAAAGTTGAAGATCATCTGTTGTGTGTGCATCGTTTCCGCAGATTTTGAGGAGTACACAAAGGAGTTTCTCTGAAACAACGTCAAGTAAAGAGTTGCATTGATTCCTGTGCTTCAAGCAGGGGATTTGGTACAGGTCCAGAATCCATTGCATGTGAAGCAGGGATCTTCATGTTTCATGGGACCAGCAAGGCTTTTTAAGAAACTGGGACAAAGCACTTACCAGCTGGAGGATGACAGGAAATGAAACGCACTCCATATCTCATCTCTTCTGAGCTTGCTGTTTCACATCCTGATGCAACAGTGATTGCTTAACAAAGTTCTGTACTAGGCTCTAATCAAAAGAACTTTGCTCCAGCAGGGCTAGGCTCTGAGGGACCTAGACCGGTCAGATAAAGATAGAAACCCAAACGGTATAAAAAAAAAACAGTGAAATAAAATTCAAACTTTTGGGTCTTGGACTGATTTGAATTTACTGTCGTATTAGTATAGGCATTGGCATACATATTGGAAATGATAACATTCGCATACAATATTGCATTAGTGAATCTACAGTGTCAATGTTATTATTCGTGCATAAAAAGGTCAGAGTGACTGAAGGTTTGCCTTAAAAGGCCAATGTAGAGATATATTGTAAAAACTTCCTGCATTTAAGTGGCACTGAGTGGTTTATAATGAGGAGCTGGAAGGGGCATGGGAGAAAATGACAGGGTTGGAGTACGCTTATAGTTGACTTTGAAATGATTTAATTTAATTTAATTTAATTTAATTAAAAATACACCACATATATACTGAGGTATGTTTGTGCATTTTTTATTTTCCATTTCACAGAAAATGACTTTTGTACTCTGGCTTACCATTTTACAAACCACAAACGTGTCTCTTTAGGTCTGACTTGGTTTAGAGGCTGCTGTTGGAATCGATGAAAGGGGCAGTGCACACTGTAAACAACTGGGTATATTTACGTATCGGTAAGAATACATTTCACACGCAGCAATTACAGCTGATGGTGTTATGTGAATGTAGGGAAACTGTAAGTTCCCCTTATGTTCCTACTCAAGTGACAACCCCCCCAACCCTCCCACCACCCCAAGTTGGCTGGAGCTGTTGTTTCTCAACACATTTAATGGAGATGCAGTTGAGCATCGTAATTTTAGTGCGGAATGAGGGAAATAAATAAATAATTTATGGAGGATCTTCGAGCAGCAGTCAGTGCTACACTGCCTGATACTCTCCCTGACTCAATCATTTGTGCAGTTGGTGAACAATTAGAGAAAACCGCAAAGTCTTTGGGAAACAAGGGTGGGTATTAATGCTTTTTTTGGGGTTTTTTTGGGGGTGTTGCCCACCCTAGCAGATGAACTGCAGTTCGAACATTGGGTTATGGTGGACTGATACTCAGAAGAGAAGAGGTGTAGGATCAGAACCTGCATTAGAATTTGTGAAGGCCATACCTCCAGATGTATGCCCTCAGAGGTGCTTTTGAGATTCTCGACAGTGACTTTGGAACGACAGGCACTGGGGATGACTTTCACTTTTCTTTCTCCTTATGCAACAGCAGCCAGGCAAGAAGCTGTTTGACTTCCTCAGGAGACCGATGCAGGCACTGGCAAAAGTAGACAGATGAGGTGGCATCTTGGCAACAGAAGGGAATTGAGTTTGAGTAGAACAGCTAATTAGCGGAGCTGTAGTTGATGCGGCTCAGGCCGAGAGGATAGGCAAGCAAGCTCGATAACTTTTTATATCTGCTAAATGGAGTTCACAGTCAGGAAGAATATGAGGCTTACAGGACCAAACTGAATTTGTAACATCCAGTCTAACCAAAAAGTTCACAGGATGGTGACAGACATTCAGAACCTAAAGGTGGAGCTCAAGGACCTGAAGTCTGTGGTTGCTGTAATGACAGCAGAATTGCCTGAGGCTACAATAGAGACTACAGGATCTGAGAGTAGGGCACTGACTCCAGAGCGTGTTAGTGATGTAGCCTCACTGAAGAAGCAATTGAAGAGACCTAAGTACAAATTAGCCATGAGAGAGAACAATAGATCAGAGACTCCTGTTGCTGCTCTAGCAGTGGAAACTCCCTGTAGTACTTCAACTGCGTCAAGGAGGGTTACTAACAACAAAGAAATCAACCTTTTTACTGGTCTACATAAGATAGGCATTTTGTCACATGCAAGCACCTTGAGAACTAAACAAGAAAATTGTGAAACTAGATAGTGACTAAGCAGCAGTGTGGTCTGCTCTGTGAAGAGTTTGGGTTGATCAGCCCCTCATCTATTATTTGCTGGACAATCCCCAACCATACACCACCCCACATAATAACCAAATGGTTTTTAGTTCTTGACTTGATAAGTTGCTTCTACCAAATAGCTATAATGGAAGAAGAAAAACACTTTATCTGGCTGTTTCGGTTTTATCACTTTGAATAGATGTTACAGGGGCTCTAGTCACATATTATGTTGGCTTCAAGTCCATGTTGACCTAGACTGTTTCACTAATCGTCTTTGGGAAGATTCTGGAGGAATTCAGTAAATGGCTCTGGATTCCACACATTTCATTGGACAAAGCTGACTATAGGATATATTGGCATTCGTAAATCTGAAAAGTCAAAGCAGTACTTCGGTGTGTCTGACACTTTGGGAGAGTGATGAGACCTATACTGCACAGGGACGTTACTCAAGATCATTAACTACCTCGCAAATGGTCCTCTCTTGGCCTTTTCTGACCGGAATAAGTCTTGCACTCTACATGTGCAGACTCACAACAAAGGATTTGGTACTGTCCTTTATTGGGAGGTTCCCTGGAATTTACTAGCAGAAAAATGAGCAAAGTCTATTGAAATCACCAGCTAGAGTTTTTAAAGTTCACCATCAGTACAGTGAAGAATCCACTAATGTATGTGTCAACATGAACAAAGCCGAATGCCACAGATGGACTTGCATCATTAGCCACTTATGATCTCAGCATCCTGAACCGTTCATCCAGAATAACATAGATGCTGATGTGTGATCCAGGAACCTGCCTGTAGTAGAAAAGGCAAGAAAATGGGAAGCTATTCCACCCCCTAGAGTGAAGGCAGTCTGTCAACAAGCTAAACTAATTGGATCAGCTAATAAGTCGCCAAGATATATTGAGGAACAGGAAGCATCTCCTCTCTAAGTGTCTTCCTGCTGCCTGTGCCTTTCCCATGAATTTATATACTGGATCAGAGTCCAACTGGTAAACACAGGACAACCTGTGCATAGGACCTGATACAAAAGTCCTGAAAGTGGCCAAAGGAGAACCACATGTCCCATAAATGGAGTTAGTGAGATCAGATCAAATAAGACTGATGTTGAACGAGGGACTGCTGTGCAGGGGGTCAAGCACAGGTCTTATTTAGCTTGTGTTACCTTCTAAGTTTGGTTGAGTGTTGCTCACTCTATGCATGATGATAAGGGGCACATAGATTCTACTAGTCCGTATAGTGATCAGTACATTATGATCAGTAGAGAATGATTGATTCACAAGAGACCTTTTCAGAGAGCTCCCGTGCACCAGATTCTGATCAACCACAATACTGGTAGCCACTGATAAACTTGCTTGTTGTGCTCAGGCTTTCCTATCTAAGAATTAGAAAACCCTCATTCTGACAATGACCTTAGTAGACTAGTACTTCACACAATGAATTTCCACCAAGGATTTGCCCCTTATTGCATTTGTAAATACTGGCCATATGGGATCCTAGAATGATGTCTCATCACCTGCAAAGTGACATGCAATCACAACAATTAAATAAAATGCTCCTCTTGGTGCTGAGGACATTGAAAGATTCACCAAGTGAATAAGTCTTATGGCATGAGAATAGGTTTCCTTAGAATAGTACTGGCGATAGTGTTCTCGAGGAACTTAAAGATGAAGGGAAATTAGATTTATAAAGTACAGTACCCTATGTTGTAGTAACAGAGATGCCAAATTCGCCAGTATATTGTGGCAAGCCTGAAGGGATAAGCTGGTGTCTTAAAACTATGAATCCAAATCTTCTCCTACCAGCAATCTGTGAGGCTGCTTAAACTGCTGGCAGATGGGTCTCATCAGAAGGAAAGGGCACTTAAGACCAAGCAACAATGACAGGAACCAGTAACTGCAGAGGCATTTGACAAGAGTGAGCCTAGAGGTGATTCATCATGTAGAGAAGAACATGGACATTTTACAGATGATTTTTGAAGAAATACCTTTACAATAAGACTGTAAGTGCACTGTCTGAATGTCGGTGAATAATGAGTCTGTAACGAAGGCCATAACTAAGCTGGAAAAGGGAATGCAGATCATGTATGTACCTATGACAGGTCCAATCTTTCAGATTCAGAATTAGAGGATGCACACATTAATGATTCAGAAGAAAATGGATTGCCAACTTGTTTAAAGGTGTTTTCCATAAAAATTGGTTAATTTAACTATACTTTTGACATCTTAGGGAGGGCTAGAAATCAGTTGTTGACTATAGTATGCCAGCAAGATATGAACAAGTTAAGAGTGGGTGGTCACCTAGAGTTCTAACTGTTTAATACACGTGTATTTGGAAAATATTAAGGTTGGCTGGACAGTTAGTTAGACTTCCCTGTTGCAAGAATGCACTGTGCCCTTAGATCCACTGAGAGAGATTCAGTGCTTTCCAATATCTGGGTATTTGTGGTTCATTTTACTTTGCTCACATTTATAAATGTTGTATTCAGCAATGCGCCTGTTTGGATAGTAACATAGTCGATGGAATAGTTTCTTTTTTATTAGTATGACCATTATTTGTGGGTTTCTGTGGTAATATCAACCAATCAAAGCAGAAGGTGTGAGGGGAGCGGTGAGGGGATAAGTGGGAAAAAAAAGGCAGAGAAAGTAAGCAGAAGTTAATCGTCTAGTAAATTCTAAATTAGTGTTTGATGTGATGCCCTGTCAGTTCGATAAGGGTATTAAAATTGGAAAACTTGGGATTGCATATGGTGGGAGGAATGAATATGATGAAATTTGAAAATGAAGTTTTAATTGTAGCGTGCTCCCACAGCAGTGTTGTGTCCGCCCAGCCCAGCTAGCCGTTAGCGTGGCGATTGTGTGCTTGCTAGGTTGTATCAGAGAGTGGCAGTTAGCAAGTAAGTTTTACTGTTAGACACATGGAGAAACCCGAAAGCATGTTGCGGTACTGGAAATGCACAAAGTCTGTAGCACGGGGTGATTATCCATGTATGTTGATTCCCAGCGCTCCTGGATGTCCATGACTGAAGACCACCTGGAACTTTCAGTACTTATTGGCTCCGCGGACTTCGTTTCACATTCCTCATGGTTGAAGAAGCTATTGCATTATCATGACAAAATGTACATAAGCAACAATTAGACATGCAAATAGTAATCGACTTACTCCCAAATAAGGTTTTCTGGTTAATGTTTATTATTGTTATTCATAGCAAAGACTCACCTGTGTATGTTGGATGCCTAGATTTTTTTTTTGACTGGGAAAACATACTTGGGAAATGGTATTTTTAAAAGCAAGGCTATCCCAGTATTATGAAGTCTTGGCCATAAAATATAACGGGGCATCGTAAATTTTGCCATGCAGCATTACCCAAAATACCGCAGCGCACCAGATGTACCATATACTTCAAAGCGAAACTGAACCCAGGGAAGTGTTCTTAGGAATAGACACTGGGGGTAAGAAGCGGCAAAAGAAAAACAAACAAAGAAAAAACGGAATATTTGGTGTGTGTGACTGTTGCTGGGCGTGGCAACCGGATGCTTCTGGAACGTAGCTCTCCGATCTCTCGCACAGTGATTGATTGCGAATCGCATTAGGGTTAAAAAGTCATGAAATGAAGTGTCTGCGAGGACTAATGGAAAAGCAATCTTACTCGCCCAAAGTAGGAGTCATTCTGTTTGAGACCTGCACTTAGGACTCTGCTGATGTGCGAGGTGGCTTGGGAGGGTCGATTCCATTAAGCATTTACACTAAACTGCTTTATGTCTGAAGAGGTCGAGGGTGGAGGGTTGGGTTAGTGTGAGGAAAGCGGATGGTTGAGATGATGGGGGGGGGGAGCGACGGCTGGAATTCGGGGTTCTGCCGGAACTCGGATCACTGTGTGGGCTCTGCATCAGACCAGTGTTTTGACACTTGACCTGAGAGAAAAGATTAGATCCAGAGGAGGACCTAATTTATATTTCACACCTGCAGTGAAGAAGAATCCTAAATAATTTTTAATATCTCATCTGCCACCTGCTGTCTGCTGCTTTTCGCTCATAAACTGTCTTATGAAATGTCACAGAACACTTGTAGTTATGACTTGAAATGAATATCAATTTAGCCGTCCTTTGACTGTCATGAACATGTCAGGACCTCGTGGATGAATACCTGCTCATTTCTGCTATATATCTGCCTTTGGCATCACACTCCACTGCTTCTCGAAGCCATTATTAAGGTCTGCTTCTGACTAAGACCTTCCACTCTTTTTTCCCTCCACCTTTCAGCAGCCCGGTCGATCCCAAAGTAGAGGTTTAAATTCCCTGCTGGCTGCTGCGACGTTTCCCAAAAATATTCACTGCGCCCTGAAATATTTGCACATCTTCGTGTGCACGCCCATTTCTCTGCAGTCAGCTGTGAACATACGTATGCAGTAGGGGACGATTCTGTTTTAGAAACTGAAGCCTTCCGATTTGCTTAGTTTGAGGTAAACATTTTAACTCGGCACCCTGTACTCATCGTTCGTGCGCCTAATTTCGAGGATTTATTTAGAATTTAGTTTTACTTCTGAAGTCGCCCCCCCAGGGAGCTACTTCCAGCAATCAAATATTCACCTCGGGTGCCTTGCAGGGGACTAACAGTGTTCCTGATGCATCATCCCTGTGCGCCAAGCTGATTGGTGGAGCTCGCGGTTGAGCACAAATATCAGTCTTAATCAGTAAACAGCTGCGTTAAGTCCTCAAAGCTCACTGCACCCTGGTTTGGCGCTCAGGCATGAAAAATGGCTGTGAAATTTAAATGTGACCTTTACTCCTTGAAAGCGACGTGGAGTTGGCTGTTGAGAAGCATTCTCTCTTTAATAGACTCTTATTCCTCGAGCTTGGGAAAGAAAAAAAAGATTATTAAAATTAATTTCCTTTTAATTTATTATTTAATGTGGCCTCTTGCTTTGAATTAAGGGGGTTAGGGAAGGGGTGATGAGCTTTTAATTGGATGTGGGGGGCTTGGTGGGTGGGTCATACAATCGTGGCAGAATAAGTCAATTAAATAACCATTGTAAGTCAGTGTTAATTGATTCACCAATGGTTACTTTCTGCTGTCAATCTAATTAACGTTGTTGCTTTGATCATATGTTGACACATGGACATGGTGCGTTTATACTCATGGCCACTCTTTTACTGTGTTTGTGCTTCCAGGTAAGGCCACCCGACTCTCCCACCTCAAGCAGCGATGGTGTCCCCCGTGATCCCCTGAGCCGTACGTCACCTCTGCGTCTGCCCGTCTAATTCGCCCTGCCCCCGATAGTTGACTCCGTAGGTAAATCCCATAATCCTCGCTGGGATGGTCGGTCACATTTTCAGGTCTCAGGCTGCCCTCAGGTTGCTGAAAGCGTCGCTCTGTGAAGTCCAGACCCCGGAGATGGAGATGATCGATGCTCCCCTAATACTTTTCTACCGATGCAGAGCGCAGAGTGCTAACACTTGATTAGGTTAAATGAGATGTATGAAAATGGAGCCTGAGTATTGTCACAGCATCTGTACAAATGGACAGATGATTCAGCCATACAAGCTGCTGAAACTGAGTTTCAGCTCCACTGAAACTGAGGTTGATTTTTAATCAATAAACCCACTATAGTGGGACTTTATAGGATTTCCATCTTGACATTTTAGGTATGAAATTATTCTGCGCTGGTGCAGGCTGTGGATGAAACTGAGGCTTCTTCTCGGCATATATGTCAAGGCACCGTCTGGAAATTCCTGTAGACTTTTAGTTCCCCTATAACCTTGAAAACCACATAAGTGAAGATGGTATGTGTCGTGGACATTGCAGAAGGTAAAAATAACCATAGTCCTCTTTAAATTAGCTCTGAGAGGCTTTTTTTGCAGCAGTCGTGCCTTCATATCAAAGGTGAGTTTCCTTTCCATGTGTAGAATAGTGCTATTGTTTGCATAAATAAATACTGTCCCTCCCCATAATCTGCCTTTTGTCATTTTCCCCTCCCACGAGGGAAGAGTCACCTGAGTGATATAACTGCCTTGATGGTTTCATCGATAGTCCAATCGGTTCAATGAGAAAAGCCGGCCGTTTACCCCGATATCAAAGGTACAGCGAGGAGTACGTGTGTCGAGGCAGGGGCACCTGTGAGATCGTTAACGGGCGGTTCGTTCCGGTCTGGCGGGACGCGTGCGGTTAGCCGAACGGCAGCCAAAAGGCCACCATTTGTCTGAGCGGCTTTCTCGTGTCTGCAGATGTCCCTGCCACTGTTCCGGCAGCAGTTCTCTAAAAAAGAAAAGAAACATAAATGTTTAAGTTAAGAAAAGAAAAATGGCAGCAGAGTATAACTTCAATATCAGTTCCTTAAATAAAACAAAGCAATTGTGCTCTAGGTGAATTGAACACCGATTGATTGCAAACAGCTGCCAAAGCCTTCGTTGCAGTGGAGGGTGGGAGCTATAGACCTAACAGGACCTCCTCTTTGCTTGCTTGTCCGTTTATAATAATGGACAAATAATCTCACTCTGCCTTACTGGGGCAACACATGTTGCTCTCTTTCATCTGCTGACAGACAAGGAATGAAAATCGCTAATAGATCTTGGTGGGTAATTAAAGAGTTCGTGGAGGAGCGGCGGAGCTCAGATGGCGCCAGGATGCCTATTTGCCTGTTTGTTTTTTGGTTTTGCATGCGGCGGATCTGTCATGGCACCGGGTCAGTATAATTATCCCACGGACTACGGCTCATTTCCTTGTGAAGGTTGTTTTCCGGACCAGCTTTGAACCAAATGTCAAAGCGAACTGGACAGAATCACTAAGATGACCTCCTGACTGAGCAGGGGCATGGAGAAACATGTTTTTGATTATAAAAATTATATAAAAATCAGGAAACCATACTTCTTTGACAAAGTTAATGAGATGTTTTCCAAGTTAGGACATATGTTGGGCATCAGAATGCTTTTTGACTACGCAGTTTTTGTCACACTGCCTTGAAATGTAAAATGAATGTCTCTCCCATCTCGTAACGACTTCCAGTTGAGAAGAATATTATTGTGGCATGTTTCTGTGGTACTTCTGTGCCAGAAAAGGAGCCAGGATGAAATTATATCAGAGTGATAGCAGTAACCCCCGATTCCTTCGAGTTTTGCGTTTATTGATATCACTGCCCTACGATTTTTCCCCGCATCAGTGGCGCCCGATTGCTGTTGGTGCCACTGATGAAAATTACCTTTTTCTCTATTGCTCTATTTATTTGCTCGTTCATCGATTCATTTATTTATTGCAGACACACGAACGTTTGTTTGGACAGATGCTTGGGCCAGGCTCGCTGCCAAGCTGCCGAGATCTTCTCGCCATCCGCTCGGCGCTGCGGCTTTTAACTTTGCCTGCTTCCAAAGACTGCACCCCTGATAGAAGCCTGGGTCCAAGGCGCGTGCAGGCTGGTTCCAGTCAACGTCGCAGTGCAGTGACTTCAGCAGAGCTCGGGGAAAGTGCAGTTCGGGAATATGAGCTCCTTGGCACTCCTTGAACTACTGGGCATTCGGCATCTTTGACACACAAAAAAAAAAGTCAAAATGAAAAGCATTGCTGCTTAATTAAACAGATGTTTGGGGGAATATTTTCTGGGCATTTTGAAAGTGACCATGCAAAATGGTGATTTATGTTATATCTCTGCCATAATACAGATCAGTCGGCAAAATTGGACCAATTCAGGATGGTCTTCCAAGCAGGCATGTCTGTCACCAACTGCCATGCACTATCAAACCCAAATTGGTCATTTAGGTAACATTAGGCATAACTTAGGGCTCTTCCGTGCATGTTAAATGTTCTGTAAATCTATGTCGTCAACATTCAGACTGAGTGCATTTTGCAGCAGAGCATTTGCACTAATTTGCATCTTGTTTAGTGCATTCAGTTAATCATCATTTGACTAAATATGTACATCATTCCTTTTATGCTTATTTATAGTATTTGCTTCAGTAGCACTGCCTATTAGTGCATCCATCCAGCCATTAATTATCTTTTACGCTAATACCATTGTGTTAATTGCTGCCATAAAGGCCATCCGCACTGGTTTGCATTGTAATGGCTGCCGGAATGTCGGAGCCCTCATTAAGCCAGCTGCGTACAGGTTGTTTTTGACCTGATCGCTTGCGTCATTTTAATGAGGCTATGGAAGAATGCGTCAAAACAAACGTAATGCGGAACGAATTAGCATACGCCCAGAAAAAACTTCTTAAAAGCAGTTGGCAGGGCAACTCGGTGGGTAGTATATGGATTGATCGGTGGTATCTCAGAGGATAGCCGAAAAGATATTCTGTATTTGGCAGACACCTTGTCTGCTAAAGGTTTATGACCCTGGGTTAATTTGTTTGGAAGACGGTCAACGCACTTAGAATTGTAATCCTTACAATTAAAGCTATAGGCATCAGCACACTAATCAGTCAGTGATGTTTATTTGGTATTCTTTGTTAATTAATGAAATCAGTTGGCTGCCAATGTGCAGTTTTCATCTCTTAAAAGATTGCAGGTTAAAGTCCCAGCAGAGTGCTGTTGTGCTGTTTTTATTTGGACAGTCAGCTGTGCAGATTTGGAATAATAAGCTATGCAGTATGTGTAATGCTAAGTCTAAAGTTAACATGTGGAGTAGCTGCGAAATGGCCTTCTGTGCCGAGTGCTGCGTCGCAGTGAGCGTCAGTGACCCTTGACCCGTGAGACGCGGTCCCCTCTGTGCCAGTGGTCTGTGGTTCCTCGCTGCGCCGTTCTCGGAAGAGCGATGGGGACAGTCCCAAATGTAACCCCGGCTGTTTGTTTTCAGTGATTAATCTTGGCCCGTGGGGAACTGCACGCATATCTTTAATTAATCTCCATTAATGAACAACTGTCCTTTGCATTGAGAAGATGTGACACTTTGAAAATAATTATGTCGCATTGGCGAGGGGAAAAAATAAAAAACCCCGGTGGTTTGTCTTTGCTGGGAGTGCGGGCGGAGTCTTCTTATGTCCTTGTGCCGCTTGAGTTTGTGACTCACGGGCACCAGGCTTCCCGGTCTGGTGTGGGAGCTCCTGCAAGAGCTGAGCAGTCGCTCTAGGACGTCAAGGTGGTGGGGATCTCATGGTCCAACACTCTTCACATGGCCACTGTCCTTCCACCTACTGCCACAATAGCCATCAAACGCCATGATGTTGGTTGTGGCCATCACCAAGACTCTATACTGGACAAGCGGTGTGGAAGATGAATAGATGGATGGATGGATAGTTGGAGATAGTGCAGTTATGTAATTCTCTGTATAACTGTCAATAGCAAAGCGATAAGGTTACTCAGGGCTCTCGAAGTTCACGCATTGACCATGAGAAACATACATTTCGACCAGTTCACGCGCCACACCTTGTGCGTCTCAGGCTGAGCAGTAACGGATAATGCCCACCAAGGTGTCCCGTTACATAGAATTAATCAACTAGATGCAGGTATATAGGGTGGAGCTTTCCATCGAGTTCATAACTGAGTCATACAGATATTAGCCACCTGCCAGCCAAACAGAAAATAGCATTTGTTGTTTCTGGGTAAATTCCAAAATATGTTATGTTCCTGCTGCAATCATGTTATTACATGGATGTGCAAACACACGGTGTGCAGACAAGGTGGAATTAGGAGACCAAGATCCGATGAAGGAGACACACGCTCTGCCCCTAACAGATGGAAACTCACTCCAAAAGTTTGATTAAACTTGAGAGCCCTGGCATACCAACATGTAAAGCTATTTTTAATGCAAATGTTAACGTCATTCAGTGGTTTTAGTGTTATTTTAATGTTTAACGTACCATCGCTTTTACACTGCGGGGAAAACGTTTGAGCACGATTGCATGTGGTCTCCTGCAGTTCGTTTGGGGTGAGCTGCCTCTGTCCTCCGTGACCTGGAGAGAAGGTCAAAGACGGCAGGTCCGCTCCCCCAGGGGGGAATCCTGGCTGCTTTTACATCTCCGTTGCGTCCAGCCTTGTCCGAAGGCTTGGTGGGCACTGAGCGCCCGTGACAGGGCTGCTTCCAGTGTCATCTGTATCGCTATTTACTGTCAGCAGAAATGTGTGTTTGTTTTAGCACGTATGTGTATAAATGTCCAGAACTGTGCTGGAAGCGTCACTAATGTTTGACATGATAACGGTATGTGTCCGACTCCGTGTGGAACCTAGAGGAACATCCGGCTAAAGATCCGTACCAGTCCTTCCCACTGTGGCCGGATCAGAGTGGCCCAGTGTGCAGCCAGGGACCTCTGGGCCTACTGATCTATAGCAGATGCGGTTCATTTTCTGTCAGAGGTGCCCGACAGCGCCCCAGCCTCTGACTGGCTACCCGGATGTAATCTGTCCTGTAAATATTGACGGGGTGCACGGCCGTCCTCATTATTTCACCTTTATTTACTCACCTTTGATTGGAACAAACAAGGAGAAGGTTCCAGGCCCCCGTGCCCGTGTTTGCGGTAGCGGTAAGAGATAAGCAGTCATGACATTCCCACTGTGTACTCAGTGTGGCTGGCAGGTTCCGCTGGGCGCTATTCACGGCGGTGACCTCGGTGTGGAGTCCCGCAGAACTCCGGCGAGGTGGCTGGTGCTCTGTCGAGTTTCGTCTGCTACTAGCTGGGTTTCGTCTGCGCACTGGGTTTTGTCTGCACAATGGATTTTGTCTTCATGCTGGGTTTCGTCTTCACGCTTTGTTTCGTCTTCACGCTTTGTTTCGTCTGCTCTTTGGGTTTCATCTGGGTGCTGGGTTTCATCCTCACACCAGGTTTTTGTCAGCTCTCTGGGTTCCATCTGTAACACACTGAAACCCTCCCACCCTTTTATCTCCCTTTCCTCATCTCAGCGGACCACCTGAATAGGACACCTTCAGTGTATATATTAATATATTTTCCTCTTGTGCTTCCCTCAGTTGAGGAGAGTAAGTTGGTCAGTCTTTATTTGTCTTCCCTTCGTAGTGGATCCTACCAGGTTCGTTAAGCAGGCTGCTGCTTGTATGATCACATATATGTAAATAGCATGTGTTAAGGCTTGTGTGCAGCTTGTTTTATGTGCTGTCGGAGAGGAAGTAAATTTACTCTCAAGGTTCACAGGAGCCAAAAAGCTCATAGTGTTGGAAAAATAGGCTTTCTCTTGCTCCTTCTCTCTCTCACCCTCTCTCTATCTCCCTCTCTTCCCCGCCCTAACAGAGGAGTGCCACACCAGGCACTCTGCAGGACAAGTGCTTAATTACTGGCTAAAAATACCCCTCCGTAAGTAATAATTACATAGCGTTTCCCGATAATCGGGCCTCTTGGATCCTCAGCGAAGGAGCGAGGCAGGAGTCGTAGCGTGATTCGACGTGACATGTAGCCCGCGGGGCCACCCTTGCCCTGACCTTGAGCTTGTACCCGCTGAAATAGCAGGGGAGGCACTGGGGGGGGATTGGCAGCACCCCATTAAAGGGCGGGGGGAGGGGGACGAGAGAAGGAGGAGGCAAGGGGAGGATAGGAACTCCATATTAATGCTAATGCTAATGAAAGGCAGACTGCGTGTTGGAGGATGGACACAGCGCGGCTGTGCTCTCCAGTTCAGCTGTACTGGGGATGTTGGAGGACGGACACAGCGCGGCTGTGCTCTCCAGTTCAGCTGTACTGGGGATGTTGGAGGATGGACACAGCGCGGCTGTGCTCTCCAGTTCAGCTGTACTGGGGATGTTGGAGGACGGACACAGCGCGGCTGTGCTCTCCAGTTCAGCTGTACTGGGGATGTTGGAGGACGGACACAGCGCGGCTGTGCTCTCCAGTTCAGCTGTACTGGGGATGTTGGAGGATGGACACAGCGCGGCTGTGCTCTCCAGTTCAGCTGTACTGGGGATGTTGGAGGATGGACACAGCGCGGCTGTGCTCTCCAGTTCAGCTGTACTGGGGATGTTGGAGGATGGACACAGCGCGGCTGTGCTCTCCAGTTCAGCTGTACTGGGGATGTTGGAGGACGGACACAGCGCGGCTGTGCTCTCCAGTTCAGCTGTACTGGGGATGTTGGAGGATGGACACAGCGCGGCTGTGCTCTCCAGTTCAGCTGTACTGGGGATGTTGGAGGACGGACACAGCGCGGCTGTGCTCTCCAGTTCAGCTGTACTGGGGATGTTGGAGGATGGACACAGCGCGGCTGTGCTCTCCAGTTCAGCTGTACTGGGGATGTTGGAGGATGGACACAGCGCGGCTGTGCTCTCCAGTTCAGCTGTACTGGGGATGTTGGAGGATGGACACAGCGCGGCTGTGCTCTCCAGTTCAGCTGTACTGGGGATGTTGGAGGATGGACACAGCGCGGCTGTGCTCTCCAGTTCAGCTGTACTGGGGATGTTGGAGGATGGACACAGCGCGGCTGTGCTCTCCAGTTCAGCTGTACTGGGGATGTTGGAGGATGGACACAGCGCGGCTGTGCTCTCCAGTTCAGCTGTACTGGGGATGTTGGAGGATGGACACAGCGCGGCTGTGCTCTCCAGTTCAGCTGTACTGGGGATGTTGGAGGATGGACACAGCGCGGCTGTGCTCTCCAGTTCAGCTGTACTGGGGATGTTGGAGGATGGACACAGCGCGGCTGTGCTCTCCAGTTCAGCTGTACTGGGGATGTTGGAGGATGGACACAGCGCGGCTGTGCTCTCCAGTTCAGCTGTACTGGGGATGTTGGAGGATGGACACAGCGCGGCTGTGCTCTCCAGTTCAGCTGTACTGGGGATGTTGGAGGATGGACACAGCGCGGCTGTGCTCTCCAGTTCAGCTGTACTGGGGATGTTGGAGGATGGACACAGCGCGACTGTGCTCTCCAGTTCAGCTGTACTGGGGATGTTGGAGGATGGACACAGCGCGGCTGTGCTCTCCAGTTCAGCTGTACTGGGGATGTTGGAGGACGGACACAGCGCGGCTGTGCTCTCCAGTTCAGCTGTACTGGGGATGTTGGAGGACGGACACAGCGCGGCTGTGCTCTCCAGTTCAGCTGTACTGGGGATGTTGGAGGACGGACACAGCGCGGCTGTGCTCTCCAGTTCAGCTGTACTGGGGATGCAGCCTTTCCCTGTTTCCCCTTTTAGAATGTCTGTCTGAAAACCAGTTGCTTGCCCAAAGGTGACTATACACAAAGGAGTATGGAGGTAGGTGTGTGTGTGTCTCTGGATTAGGTTTATATTACATTGTGTGTCCCCCAAAATGTAATGAGAACCTGTTTTTTACATTGCGGGGAGCATTACTGTCCCCACACAGATCTGTGGATCCAACCAAAAAAGTAAAAATGCTAAAAGTCTCGTATTTTGTTTGTGTTATTATGTATTATTTGGTCCCCAGAATGGGATAAAAACCTGTTATTTCGACCTTGTGGGGACCAGTTTTTCAGTCCCCAAAAGGGGAAACCATGGAGCCCCTTAGGTGTCACGGGAGAAAAAAATTACATCTCATTGTAATTAGTGCTCTTGAGGTACTAATTCATGGGCTCGAGTTAGTTATTTGTGCTCTTGAGTTAGTAATTTGTGCACTCTAGTTAATAATTTGTGCCCTCGAGTTAGTAATTCGTGTACTCAAGTTAGTAATTCGTGTACTCAAGTTAGTAATTCGTGGACTCAAGTTAGTAATTTGTGCGCTCAAGTTAGTAAGTCATGCTGTCTGATTGGTGATTCATTTGATTGCATAAATTACTAACTCGGGAGCAGGAATTACTAACTCAAGAGCACAAATTAGTAACTTGAGTGCACGAATTACTAACTCTAGAGCATGAATTGGTAACTCAAGAGCACGAATGAATAACTTAACCGTTTGAATTACTAACTCAAGAGTATGAGTTAGTCTGTTAGTCTAACATGAGTTATTCAGTTAGTCTGTAGGAAACAATTTTAGGTAATGACAAAAGTGAATGCAATCAAACAACTAAAGTCATTGCTGAGATTAGGGTTTTTCCCACAGAAATGAATGGAGAGTCCTCACAAAGATATGAATAAAAACTTTTGCCTGTGTGTGTGTGTGTGGATTAGGTTTATATTACTTTGTGGGGACAAAATGTTTTTGACGTTGTGGGGACCATTTTTCGGGTCTCCACAAAGATCTGTGAATCGAATCAAAAAAGTGATGGTGCCAGACGTCTCATATTTTCTCTGGTTACTTATGGTTACGGTTAGAGCTGGGTAGGGGTTAAGGTCTTCCCATAGAAATGAATTGAGAGTCCCCACAAGGATGTAATTACAAACCTGTGTGTGTGTGTGTTTTTATATGCCCGTGTTTATCCAAAGGCTGCTTTGAGAGGCTGCCAGCAAGCAGACAGAAACAGTAACGGCGTCTCTACGGCTGCGGTAATTCCTGTAAAATGAATTGCTTTGAAATGGGGTTTTCAGATGGATGAGCAGCTCTGCATTACTCAGCAGGATGTCTGTCAGCCTGGTTGCTGCTACAGTGCAGCTGCTGTATCCCGCACCAAACCGCCAGATCTGTCGGTCAGTGACACGAACCAGTTCAACCGTGTACGAGCTCAGTTCGTGATGTCTGCTGGTGTGTCGTTTCTTCGAAGGTCCACTTTCACTGATCCTCTGTGTTTTTGCTGCCCTGTTCACTGTGGGTCCTGCATGGTACCTTCGCGGTGCCCTCCTCAGAACCTGAAAGCTGAGTCAAACAGGCCACGGAACCCGAGCCAGCGGAAGGCCAGACCAGACTGGCAGTGAGCTTAATAAAGAGTGGTGCCCCTTCACTGGCAGTGTGACATTCTTCCACATCACCTACACAGGAAATGTGCAATTACTGAAAAAATCATTGACTCCAAACAAATCTAAAAATGGCTTTTTAAATCCGATAAGCTTTTAATAATGTTGCGTTTTTCAGGCGGAATAATAGGTTTTGCCTGTTTTATTTATTTTTTTGTTTTACTCTGCACTTTGCTACTTAATCCCTAAATCAGTATGTGCTTTCTGAGGCACACGCACGTGTGGGGCATTGCGTAACAAAGTTTCGAATGGCGTTAGTAGTTAGTAGTTTACAGAGAGATTCCTGACATTTTAAAAACTGAGGGTTGGGTGTTAGTGTGATGCTGGACTGGGCTGATACGTGCAGAACATGCAGTCCTGCTGATTGGTGACATCTTGTAACACTAAGACCAGACGCGCTCAAGCATCAGTGCAGGGCATTTAGGAAAGGGGGCGGGGTCACATAAGAATGTGCATGTGATTGGTTAATGTGAGCAGTAAAAACTGTTATATTAATAAATAATGAATAAATTAATGAAAGTTAATAAAAATATTAATAAAAAACTTATATAAATGAATAGTTATATTAATATTCTGTAGTATGCTGTAATGATATGCAGGCATATCCTGGACTGGTAATGCAGGATTAACTTAGTTTACTAAATCAGTAAACTGCCGATGTCGTGTGACGTTGCTGAAGGGCCTCGACTTTTTTGCGGCATGCAGCTGGATTGTATCCTTTAATTAAGACCGGCGTCGTGTCTGCACCAAGACGCCACCTGAACTCAAACCTGGAGCAGCGTCATTGGCAGAAGCGGAGATGCACAGCATAGCAGTAAACATATCAGCATCATGCAATATTCATTAAAGATCAAAACATTAGGCATCAGTCCTTGTCAACTGCCAGCCAATATTTAAACTTTAGTTATCACCAGAACTGAAGATTTATTGTAACTACTAAAATAATGGTTTAACGTCCAACCGTGTTCTGACTAATAGAATTTGTGGGTTGTCAGCAGCGATGAAACGGAATGAAAAATTAACCTCATGATTATAGTGACTAAAATTATCATGGTTATCAGTATTATCACGGTATTGTGAAAATGAGCTGAAAATGTTCAAGTACTGACACCCAAACTGGAACAATTTCACCAAGTCTTATATTGAAAGACAAGACAAAGACAAAGTTCACTTGATATATACAATGTGTATGTGCGGCTGATCAGTGTACAAACAGCCCCATAATGCATGTCAGTGCTGGGAATGTTACCGAAAGTACAACGTATACACCATCATATTGTAATTCTCTGTACATTAGGGTCCGAGCGGAGAGTGAATTTTCTTCCCACGTGCCCGTATTGGCTTGTCTGGTACAACCCTTAATACATGACTTCATGCAGGAACACATTTGCAGTGCTGGGCATTTCAGGTCCAGAAGCTACAAATCCAGACCAGGATTTTGTTTCTACCAACCAGCTGAGTCCTCATTGACTGTAACTGTTCATGCTCAGCTGGTTGGTGGAAACAAAATCTTGGCCTGGATTCGTAGCTTCTGAACCTGAAATGCCCAACACTGCTTGTGTGAGTCCTTTTAGTTATATATGAACCTTGGTAGTTTGTGTGGTGACTGTCACCTGCAAAAACATCACGCCATAGTCGTTCCTAATTACAGATCATGTAACAGCATGTTTATAACGAGTCTTTAATTATTGTCACAAATGTGGTAGGTGGTAACATTTTAATTGCTGTTCTCCTCATTGACTCGCATACTGTAGAAGAGATGTCTGTTCATTTCTGAATCACAGCAGCAATGATGGATGTTAATTCAGTTTTGGATTAAATGTCACAAGGTTTTTCCAGAGTTAAAGAATGTTTTTAGGGTAAAGAAATGAAACGAGAATCACAGGTTCTGATAGAGAAATTTAATTAAACTGAGCTGGAATTTTACATTCTTCGCAGAGAGGGAACTGGATAGGTTTACTTAACATCGAGTTTTTTATACTTTGGATCGTTTACCCTTTCTGGTGGATGATCGATTTATTCAGCGTTAATCGTCAATGTCTCATTCACACGGCACACGAGACCCGGCACGTTCCGGCAGGGCCCTTTAAAATCGAAAAATGGCATTGCGAATTAAGGAGCAAAACGTAAAATCGCGACAAATGTGTCAGCCTGGGTGACATCGTTTGCCAAGATTGCGTAGGCTGTTCTGCCAGGGAGGAGGGACACCACAGAGTCTGGGATGTTCCTCACTCCCCCTTCACCCCCCACCTCGCTGGGGGTCTTGTTTTCCCAGGGTTCCCATACAGTTGTACCACAGGTACCTCTTCAGCCTGCCCAGGAAGCTATTACTTCGATCTGATTGAGCTCAAATCTCATCCATTATATTGCGCGTGAGTGACAGGCTATATTATAGCTTAATGAGGACTTTCAGTTACCAGCTGACTAAATTTGTCTGCTGTATTCAGGAAATATCCTTACAGGGTGTGCCCGGTGTCAGGAATGCAGCGGTGATAGACATGTCCAATCCAGTCGGTGAACCTCAGTTTTTATTAAAGGAAAATAATATAAAAATGTTTTGGAAGTGGACATCATTCAGAAAACTAATGCTGCTTTAATGTGATCTGACACATTTGTATCTCAGGGAATCCCACCGTTTCTTCTGTGTATAAAATGTTTCTGCGGTCATTGCCATCAGCCATGGGTGGGTGGGAGTTATTCTGATTGACAGGAGTTCTGCCGCACAGATTTCACAGCTGTGACAATGGGGCCTATGCATCGGTCAATGTCAGCTCCTTGCCAACCAGTCTAATATGCTCCTCCCTTCTCTGCAGACTCATATCTTGTGCGTAATATCCTCAGATTCCTGAGGTCATCCCTAGGGGTATGGCCACAGGCCCACTTCCCCTAGCTGAAAGCTGATTGGCCCCCCAGAGTCCTTCCTCCTGAAAACATATAAGTTTGGCTTCTTTATATAAATTATGGCTCCTGTCATGCCTCCCACCTTAAAAAAAAAAAAAATCCTATAATCTCCTCTGATCATCTGCCTGCATACATTTGCACAGATAAATGGATGGAGGTGTCCAACAGGATCCCAGTTCTGCCTCCAGGGTTTTTTTTTCCCCCAGGACTGAATCCCAGCACCCCCTCATTTTTCAGGGTTTCTCACTTCCTCAACCCGTCCTCCCAGTGTTTGCTTTAAGTCTGCCTTAATTCCTTGCACACACCATAATTTCCCTCGCCATAGGGAATCCATCACATTACATAATTGTTCTATACCTCTTGCGCCGGCTTTGTGCGCGAAGATGAAGTACCTTCTACAGATTTGAGAGCGAGTCCATTACTCCCTCGCTCCTTTCCCCTCACGCCGAACCCCTATTTTTCCACATGGCTGCATTTATGTCGAACAAGATTTTTTAATTTTTTTTTCTCCGAGACATCAGATCTGATGTGTGACTCAAAGAAAGGACGTAGTCTTTTCCCGAATCTGGGTCCACTGGATGGCCGTGAATGGAGCGTCTCAAACCTTAGATCTATACAAGTGTTCGACTCTCCGAGCTGCTGGAGCGTCCACTGACCTTTTTCTAATGTCGCTGTATGTGAGGATACAGACGTAACAACCAGTCCGCAGAAATTCACGGCCGTCAAGAGATGTTGGTGTAGAAATTTGAAGTACCTGAAGAGCCTGGTAGTCCTATCTGTCACTTCATACAGAATTGGCTGTCAACATTTACCAGAAGTCCAAAGTGATGAGGCTTACGGGGGCTGCCGTTGCTGTGACCTCATGCAGCCCTGGGGCCAAAACGGATTTGGTTACCTCAGCGAGTCTAAGCCCTCTGCCCTGTAACCAGACGCTCTTCATCCCATTCATAGCCGTAAGGCGCCCTCCGGTTATTTTCAGGGTAACGGTCACTTCCCAGTTCCCTTCGACGGTTCAGGTTCGGTGTTTTGATGGAACCTTATTACTAACACTGCATACTGCCTATGACGGTGACCCATCATGCACCTTGTCTTTTTTTTAAGGGGGAGGGGGACTGCTTCAAATGCAACATATGGTTTTACAGTGAAAAAAAAGTTGCAACCCAAGCATGCACAAACTGGTGTTGCACAGAATTTATGTAAACACTGGCAATATAAAAAAAAGGGTGTAAATTCCATTTGTGCAAATGCCATGTGCGCAAATGCGTGTTCGTAAATGGTGTGTGCGCAAATGGCGTGTTCGTAAATGCAGTGTGCGTAAATGCCGTGTGTGCAAATGCAGTGTGCGTAAATGCCGTGTGTGCAAATGCAGTGTGCGTAAATGCCGTGTGTGCAAATGCGTGTTCGTAAATGCCGTGTGCGCAAATGCCGTGTGCGTAAATGCCGTGTTCGTAAATGCCATGTTCGTAAATGGCGTGTTCGTAAATGCCGTGTGCGTAAATGCCGTGTTTGCAAATGCAGTGTGCGTAAATGCTGTGTGTGCAAATGCAGTGTACGTAAATGCCGTGTGTGCAAATGCAGTGTGCGTAAATGCCGTGTGCGTAAATGCAGTGTGCGTAAATGCCGTGTGTGCAAATGCAGTGTGCGTAAATGCCGTGTGCACAAATGCCGTGTGCGTAAATGCAGTGTGCGTAAATGCCGTGTGTGCAAATGCAGTGTGCGTAAATGCCGTGTGTGCAAATGCAGTATGCGTAAATGCCGTGTGTGCAAATGCAGTGTGCGTAAATGCCGTGTGCGTAAATGCAGTGTGTGTAAATGCTGTGTGCGCAAATGTCGTGTGCGTAAATGCCGTGTGCGTAAATGCAGTGTGCGTAAATGCAGTGTGCGTAAATGCCATGTGTGCAAATGCTGTGTGTAAATACCGTGTGTGTACATGGTACCATGTCTTCTGCCCAAAGGCTCTACACCATTGTGACCCTGCATAGGACAAGTGGATTTGTAAAAGGAAAGAATGAATGAAATACAGAAAAGCATTAATTGTTAGCATTGATAAGCAGATGCAATGTGCCTCACTGAATAGTAGGGCTTAAAAAATAGGTTTAAAAAAATCTAACAAAATCATGTAGTTCCTGCCTCCCCTGTTTCTGTGGCCACAGCGCCTCTGCCCACCCCCCTCTTACCTACAGGGAGTGTCTCACATCAGACAGGCCGTCGGTATGCAAATTGTGATGGGACACCATTTACAGCTGGGCGTTCGGCCCCCCCTCTCCCCCTCCGAGTTCCGCAGACGCAGGCGTTAATTTTTGGCTCCGTTCCCGATACTCCCGGTGAGCAGATAATTACTTCCTAACAATCAGGCGATGTCCCCTGATCGATGGCGCTGATGTCGCGAGCAGACCGTCGCCCGGGCCGCTTAGCGCCCACGAGTTCCATTTTTATACGATTTAGCCCCAAACACAGTTAACCACCGCCATCCATCATGGCCGAATCGGAGGCGGCCTTTGTGCCCGCCGTGCTGAGTGAACGTCGCCCCCGATCGCTCTGGATTTCGGTGCCGCAGATTTTAAACGGTGACGCCTTCAGCGGCCCAACGCATTATCGGAGGGGGACGAAACATTCGCGAAGAGGAAGGGCAAAGCAGCTCATCTCGCTGAGCGCTGCCACATCTCAAGTCATCAGAGCATAAAAGGTCGGAATTCTTTTCTCTTTCCGCTCCATTTTATGAGCACAAAGAGGTCAGGGGGATGTATCGATAACACTATTACTCCCCGCCATCTTTGCTGGCACACGGACACCACAAGGACAGCGATATGAATGAAGACTTTTTCTTTTTTTTCCCTCCCTCTCGCTCTGTAATAGTCCTACAAGACTATTCCGGCACGTTCCCAGCAGCAAGCGCTCGGGAGATTCTAATTATAGAGTGAGGCCTCGACATGCGAGGAGAAGGAACACTGGAGCGGCCTTGTCTGATTAGGGACTCTTGCAGAGCCGTAAAATGTGCCGTTGATCCAATCGGATGGATCAGTATTCGTGCTGGGCCCTGAGATGGCAGGTTAGGGAGGGGTCTAGCTTCAACCTGCCTGGGTGGGCATGTCCATCACCGGTCCATTTTTGAGAGAGGGCAGGGAGCCCGTGGACCAACCATTTACTCACAGCACTGGGGGGGGGGACCCATGAGCAGCTTGGCCTGTTCCATTTAAACCACACAGTAAGGGGGGTGAAGGTGGAACAGCTTCTCTCACTTCCACTCCTGGACCAACATTGTGGTTCTTGTCTCCCCTCGACTGGTCCGTACATGTCACCGTAACCACTGTGAATACAGTGACATGGGTGATAAAAAGCCTGTAAAATCTGGTGTAAACAAGTGAAAACAAAAAAGATGGTGTTTCCTTAAACTTTTCGGGGGTGGACGTGATAAAAGTCAGCTGGGGGATGGCATGATGGGCTAAAAAAGCTGTGAGACTTGACACCTATACTATTCCCGTGCGCAAGACATCCACCCATGTCTTCTAACCATTTATCCTTGTCTGGGTCCCAGGACAATTCAAAATGTGCGTGTATAAATACAGACATAGAATTCTCCGTTGTATCTACGGTAAGAGTAGAAATGCCTGCACTTAGATCACATTAAACAACACAAGGCCTCCTTTAGATCGTTACTTCCCAAACCTTTAATTGTCCTTGCCGGTGCTGGTCCGAAAGCTACCGTGCCTCTGTGGGCGGGTCAGGCAGCAGCAGCTGATCCACAATGACACACAGGCCAGTTTTCCAGCACATTCAGGCATAAAGAGGCTAGTGGGTGATTCCCCGCGTGTACCACCGGCACGACGCGGTGTCAGATTTAATGCTTTATTATTGTGCGTTTGAGTGCGCACGCGCGTGAGAGACGGCTTATATTTTACAATCTTCCTGCCGCCGTCCTCGACCTTTCAGTGACGTTCCCGGCGTTAATTCATGGTCGGGATCAGAAACTGGTGAGAAATGGGAATCCATCAAGACGATAATTGAAACTGTTCGGCGTGATTGATGTGGCGGAGCCCTGGAGACGGACTGCTTGCTGGTTACAGTAAAAGTACTTTATTTCCCAAATGACATTGTCTGACCTCCTTGTATTTCCTCCCATTAAAAATTAACGATCCGCAGCTAATTGGACGAGCCATGTTGCTAATCACGTTATGTTTATATGTTGGTGCCACTGTGACTCCAGACTCCAGTGGTCTGCTGTGTAAAGGTCAGTAAACAGATGTGTCCCTCGCACACAAGTTAAATGATTTATTTTGCCCCGAGGATGGTGTGCAGCCCGGGATACGCCGCTAATCCGTGTCTGAAACACACACACGTGAAGCTGGTGCCTTTTTTGGTCCAAATAATCCGCCTGGCAGGGCGAGCATTGCTCTTAGAATAGCCTGACGGCTTTGAAAGTCGATATGACGGCCCACTCTTACTACTCCGCTCCTTCTCAGCTCCAGTGTCTGGAGGATTTACTTACGGCCGTGGCACCGAGGGCATCTTTTGCTCAGGTGTCACTTAACGAGGCCCCCCCCCGTCCGCCAGGAAGCCGTCCGCGTCACGTGGCAGATGGGAAGCTCACCCCCGAGGGCTGATTTATCGCCCTCTGCTGGAGGCTGGGAGGTCACCACAGAGTCGACGTGGGGGGGCGGGGGTGAGATATCAGTACAGGTTGCTTTGTCGCTAGATAGCTATGCGGCTTAAGACTGGGACCCAGGGACATTCCTCATCCTAATTTTCAGAATTTGGGTGGCATCGTCTCCCCTGGTTGAGGCCGCCTGCCTGGAAGCAGCTACAGTTGATAGACCAGCAGCTTCGTGCCACTATCAAGCTGGCGATGCAGTGTGAGGGACATGGTCTGCGTCCAGCATGTTGCCAACCTCCTGGAGGGTGGCGGTGTGGGGCTCTCTGGGTTAGGCCTCTCTGCCCATCCTTGGCAGAATAGCCACATGTCCATTGGCTCTTCGAACAAGGCCCTTATGCCCCCCTGACCGCCTCCTCCAAACTGCTCCAGATAAATGGCTGATCCTGTTCCTGGACCCCAAACTCTACTCTCAGCTGTGTATTTGTGTGTGTGTGTGTGTGTGTGTGTGTGTCAGTCAAATGAGCATGATGGGATATGCAATGGGCGCATTCTAATGTACTTGTGCAAATGACAAAGTGTAATTTTGTTGAAGCCCCCCCATCTTTAGTTTTGCTTTATTGCCATCGCCCAGATCTAGATGCCCCTCCACCCTCTGCACGGCTGTCCACAAACCGTCGGCCCTCCCCTCTTGCTTTCAGTAACCGAAGGGTGTGTGAAGCGAACACTGCTCTGTAATCCAGTACTCGAGGGTGCCATCGATCAGGGGACAACGCAGTGACGCAGTGTCTCCGCTGCTCTGTTCGCTGCCGTTGCCCCAGCCCCTCCCTGCCTGTTTAGCTGTTGACCCCCCCCCCCCCCTCCACGTCAAGTAGAGTGTGACTGCTGGCTTAACTGCGGACTAGATGACTGATGCTAGTACATTTCCGGCTTTCATTCTTTTTGTGGGATGGGTGCGATCTGGGCCATTTTACACCACCTTACCCGTCGCCTCGCCTGCCAAGTCTAACCAGAAAGTAAATGTTAAAAAAAGCCAATATAATACATTTGCCAGAAGGTTTTCCTTTTCAAGATGTACAACAAAAAGGAGACTTTTGTATTACTCTTTGCCAGCAACTACTGACAGAATATATTCTCTGCTGTACCTTTTAAAAATGTCCAGAAAAAAATCTTTAAACGCTGCATCCTACCTTTTCAGATGATTCATACCGTGAAGTACAATGAAAATAATCCAGTACAAACTACGATGGCTTACGTTCTTATTATAATGAAACCGGCACATCTATAATAAAAAACAATGTAAGTCATTTTTATTATCATTCTAACACTATAAATTTACAAATTGTGACATTTTGGGCATTGTGCCATGCTGTGAAGGTTTAGGTAGCACGCTGGAAACTTCTCCCCACTTCTAACGCTTCTGAAGACAAGATGGATGTGATGGAGATGGGGAGCCCACAGACTCGCCAAGAAATCCAGTCTGGCATTGAGTTCCGAGATTGCAGAAAGTCATGCCAGTGATCTGAAGCAGCCTGAGATGAAGAACGCTGTGCCCTGACCCAAGGCGGCCATAGCAGCGCAGCTGGAGGTTGTGTCTGATGATCTGCCACCTCAGGTTTAATTAGAACAGGTGTGATAAACGCTGGAGGACTAGAAGGAAAATTGGCGACTGTTGTAGCATAATGGCCTCCAACCTTCTGCATGGCCCAAGTTACTGTGATGCCTCCACCGGCTTTGTGGCTCCCAGAGCAATTTCTCAGTGGGCTGATGGGCATGTGAACCCCCCCCCCCCCCCCCCCCCATCAAACAAATACTTCCCATTCGGAATATTCTATCAATCGCAGACCCCAAAGTCCAGGGCCGAAATTTAATCCCAATCCCCATATTCTGGGGATATAGACAGTCACAACAGTATATTTTACCATGGGGGGTGGTCCTCACTATATTTTACCAACTGGGGAGAGTCATTCTTGGTAGAATTTGCCCAGGAGGGAGGGGATATTACAAATGGAGGCCACTGTTTCAGAGTAAGGGGTATGGTGATCAAGTGATGGATTTTCTGGTTGTGTAACAATGACACACAGGCCAGGACCAAACCCACAGCCCCCCCAGGCCTATGATTGCTGCTACCCACCGATCCACCAGGCCATCCTCTTCAGACTCGTTAGCTTAATTTCTTATATAATTAACTGGAGTCACCACTTAGCTCAAGGAGAGAGAATTTTATCAACTGCTGTTTAGTGGTTAGAAATTAAAACGTTGCATTTGGCCATCGATCAGCTGGTTCTTTCGGCACTGGGGGATTGGTAGCACTCTGCATTTTTGCTTTCTCTGACATTTCCGGAAATAAAACCTCTTTCAGTTATTCCTGACAGTTTCGTTTGCAGTCTTTCTGAAAGAAGCACCATTCCGTCATAGGGTACAGACGCTCACATACTGTGGGGAATTTATAGATCTGAATGCAGCTAAACTGTGTGTTTTCGTCTTGTGATAGAAAACCCACACAGAATTGGGGAGACAAAAGGGTGTGTGAGGAAACAGCGTCAACCACTCTGTTACCATCCTGCTGAGCAAGACGCTCCAATTTCATATGAACAACCTTTGGATTCGGATCCTTGACATGTACAGATTAAACATGAGTGTGAGGGAAGAGCCGATCTGTCTAGCCTCTGCATTTTTTTTTACAACAGCAAGGTTACTGCACGGGGGAGTGGGGGGTTGGACGAGAGGGTGTGGCACAAATGCTACAGGCCCCCCCACGCAATCGTGCCTCCGAGGCATGCAGGCATCGCCTTCCTGAAACGGCAGCGAGCAGCCTGGCCATCTGCACGGCCCGAACACGCGTGTCGCGCACATCCGGCAACGAGATAAAATTCAGCTGAGAGTAAACGAGCCGCACACTTGTCACACTCTGCCAGAAATGTATTATTCAGTCCGTGCCTGGATAATATTCGATAACGATTCGCATGTGGTCGAAACTTTTCCCGGACATATGGTTGGAATAAATTATTTTCGGCAGCACGACATCGGCAGCGCGGATCTCCTCATGCCGTGATGTTACGTACACCCCCCATGCTTGCACGCTCCTCTTCCAGAGAGGCTAAGACCTCACAGAGGCTCTGGGCAGCTCCCGCTGCCCTCCCAGCTCACACACTCCCCCCACCAGGGCCGGGTCTTGGTGTCGGCCGAATAGGCACTTTCTTAGGGCCCCTGAGTTACCTGCGTCGTGGGGAACTGACATGATCATTATTTGGGGTCCCCAAAGTAAATCTTTTCATGGGGCCCCTGGCTATGCCCCCCCCCCCCTGGCCGCTGGAACAGAAAGGATTAGAGCAGAACATTGTTATGCTGGGCTGAGCTGTCAGCTTCTTACCTCTTCATGAATTAGGTGAATGAAAAGAGAGAGCCTGACTGCCACATTTCATTTGCGATCATCTCTCTGACGCCGACGTGCTAATCAGATTTGGTTGTTGTGTTTACGGCACCATGTATGGAAGCCGTTCGGAGTCCCCCCCCCCCCCCCCCCCCATCTGTTTGCTGGAAATTGATGGCTTCGCACAAAGAGCGAAAGTGAGAGACACAGTCTCCTCCCCAGTGCAACTTGTAGCCCCTGCCTGCATTTTGTTGTCGACTTGTAGAAGATGGCGCTGTTGTCGGCCGCCTATTTCGCCTAATGGTCTGACCAGGACCAAGGATTTGTTTTTCTGTAAAAGTATGAGAGCTCTACCCAGTGTCAACGCCTCAGGGGGGCTCGGCCCCCTCAGAACTTTTACCGTTGCAGCCCCCCGCGTTGAGAATCTTGGGCCTGCTGGGTAAATCTGCTCCGATGCCAACACTGGTTCTACCAATTCCTGTCCATCCAGATATTCAAATTTGTCAAGTCTGGGTTAATGCTGCTGAGCTTTTTAAATCTGCCTGATCGAAGGCAGAGGGAGAGTTTTTCCAGTTCATCCCCCCCACCTGCCCGACCCCTTCCATTTTTTGGTTATTACAGATTTGATGTGGCTAAATCCAGGTTAAAGCTGGCCCTTTAAGAGGAATGAATATCCTATAATTAGAAGTCTGTATTATTATGTTATATCATCAGTGTCTTTGAAGGAGCATGGATCAATGACACCATTGCCCAGATCCTCTTTCAGCATATGTGTCACCCTTCATTGGTCACCGCTATATGGAAAGTCTCTACCTAATGATTACATTGTATAATTTAGAATGCTCCCGTTATGAAAAGCTCCTGGGTCATCAAGTGCCTAATTGGCTTTGTATGACCGATAATCTGAGTCAGGGTATAGTGCAGTGACTCTGTGGCATTAGCGTTTGATGCTGTGGCCCTGCATTTTAAGTCAGTGCTGAGTGCTGTGATTCTACATTCCGAGTCAGTGCTAAAGTGCTGTGGCTCATCCTTCCCGAGTCAGTGCTAAAGTGCTGAGGCTCTGCATTCCGAGTCAGTGCTAAAGTGCTGTGGCGCTTCCTACCCGAGTCAGTGCTAAAGTGCTGTGGCTCTGCATTCCGAGTCAGTGCTAAAGTGCTGTGGCTCTTCATTCCGAGTCAGTGCTAAAGTGCTGTGGCTCTTCCTTCTTGAGTCAGTGCTAAAGTGCTGTGGCTCTGCAGTCCGAGTCAGTGCTAAAGTGCTGTGGCTCTGCATTCCAAGTCAGTGCTAAAGTGTTGTGGCTCTGCATTCCAAGTCAGTGCTAAAGTGTTGTGGCTCTTCATTCCGAGTCAGTGCTAAAGTGCTGTGGCTCTGCATTCCAAGTCAGTGATAAAGTGCTGTGGCTCTGCATTCCGAGTCAGTGCTAAAGTGTTGTGGCTCTTCATTCCGAGTCAGTGCTAAAGTGCTGTGGCTCTGCATTCCAAGTCAGTGATAAAGTGCTGTGGCTCTGCATTCCAAGTCAGTGATAAAGTGCTGTGGCTCTGCATTCCGAGTCAGTGATAAAGTGCTGTGGCTCTGCATTCCGAGTCGTGCTACATGTTGTGACTCTACATTACAAATCAGTATGAAGTGCTTTGATTCTATATTCTGTGTCAATGGTAAGTCGTGTGACTTTACATTCTGAGTCAGTGCAAAGTGATGTAGCTCATTACTGTAAACAGAGGCTGCGCTTGTGAAGGTGCTCCTTCTCAGCAGATGGCAATGATCTCAAATGATCTATCCAGAAGGGCAGAAGAGTTTAGGACAGGAGGCTGTGTACTACAGCAGAAACATCGATAAGTAGAGTTTTGTCCTCTGTTGATGGCACCCGTTCCCTTGGTAGATCATCAGCGCAATGGGGCTCGTAAACACACTCCCACGAGGCTTCCAGATGAATCCCTCTGCTTCCACGTAGGGCGGTAGATTTCATAATTGGCAGCAGGACAGTTTTATCAGACCCTCTCTGGATTTCTGTGAAGCTCTGAAGTGGACCTATACGGGCCCAGCTGAAAATGTGGAGACCACGATTCGTGGGATAGTCAGTTTGATTGCCAGCTCCTCAGGCAGCTATACTCTTATTCGCAGTAATGGTGACTCTACGGTGTTTCTGTTACCCTCCAAAACCAGAACTAGTTTAAGAAGCTAAGCAGGAGGGTGTCCCTCCTATTTAAATTATCAGCTAGCTATAACTGCATGCAGAAGGGGCCTCGTTTCCTATTGGCTAAGGGCTTTTTGATTGCTGATTGCTAGACTCCAATTGACAGGGAGGTCTCAATCCTGGGGGGCCAGGGGTCGGCAATGCAGCCAGGCAATGCTGTTGAGTATAATCCACACCGAGCCACCCAATGAGCAGCAACGTGCTAAATCGTGGCCCTAGAGGAGCGATCTGAGGTATAATTAGAAAAGAAAGTGACCTTGATTAACCTTTAACCCTCTGCAATTGGGGTCATTTGCTGTAAGCAGTATTTAAAGGATTGAGGGAGTAAAGCCTTTGAACATGTCCCCCCCTTGGGAAACACTAGGTTTGCGTCTAGCGACTTGAGCTCATTTTATAACTCAAGTATTCCAATGGGCCAGAAAGTTGAAGCTCTTCCGCAACTTTGCCTCGCCGATATTTCTGTTAATTTCCCTTTCATGTCCGCAAATTATTATCAAAGGTCCTGTCATTCTGAAAAGTGTATTTGAGTCCTGATCACTCACATGGCTTTGATGCTTGCCCGCCGTTATCGACAGGGTAGGGGATCCGCTTCGACTTTGAGAACACGAGTTTGTAATGGGGGTGGCCTGCTACCCACAGGAAGCTGTACGTGGACAGCAGGGCAGCAGGGGCCCACAAGGAGACGGATTCTCTTCTTTATCTCAGCGGTTTTGATGTGTTTTTGTGTTTGTGCCTCATTAACACAAACTCAAAAAACTGAAGTGTCAAGCTTTGTGTTTCTGAAAGAGCACTTGGGAAATGAATTAAACTACTCAGTATGCAAATGCTGTAATTTCCTAGACTTGGTGTAAAAGTTATTCGAGGTGCATGTGGGCAGAAAATGTGTTAAAAAATAAAGAAAGTTAGACAACAATATATAGCTGCCAGAATCCCTGGAGAAGGGAGCTGCAGCTTAGAGCACTTGAGTGGGTTTTTCAGCTCCATGTGTGTGGAGGTGTCTTCAGATGAAAGCATTTTCCTGCAAAATTGAATAATGAAAGTAATTTGTGTGTTCACACTGCAGAACCACAAAGGCTCAGAATTTTGACTTCTCCATTGTCCATTGCAAGGTGCGACAAGCTTTTGTTTTAATCCTTCCCTCGGCCTGTTTGCAAACATGTGCTTTGACAAGGGGGACTGAAGGTCAACCATCTGTCTAGACTCCCCCCCCCCCCCCAACCTCCGCCCCCCGACTCGCTTTCTCAGTGTTGTGTTCGTTTTCTTCAATATGCAGGGAAAGTTATTTCATTCGGTGCATCGTTGGCCCTGGCAACGACACACTGCCGGTAATAAATCACACGGCAGACATACAGCATGTTATTTGCATTCAGGGTCTGTCAGCTTTTGAAGTCAGAGATGTAGAATTGAATTTTTTTTCTCTCTCTCACTCTCTTCCTTCCTTTGAAAGCCCAGGTAATGATCTCGGAGTTCAATGAGGTGTATGTCTTGTTTTCTTTTTAGGACCTGATGATGCAGCCGGATGATTTTACAGCTTTAGCCCGATGGCCTTAAAAAAAAGAAACAGGGATGAAGCAGCATGAAGTCCTGCAGGGCAGCTGAAGCAGATAAAAGCTACAGATTCTCCACACAATTAACTTTTTTCCACACAACTTGTTACAAAAACAGCTAGATAATAATGTGAGGCAGTCAGAAAATAAGCATTACTACATCTTGCTTTGGCAATGGTCTGTGTTACTAAGAAGCATAATCTGGAAATCTGGGTGAAATCTGGCATTATTAGGGCCCTGATGCTGACTTGCGCACTGTCTAGTTGTTGCCACCATCCCACCTCAGTCAGAGAGTGCTTGTGTTATTCTAAATTGTGGAGGTACAGAGACTTGTGCTGCCCTGTAGTTTTGTAGCAGAGGCAGGTTGTGGAGGTACAGAGACGTGTGCTGCCCTGTAGTTTTGTAACAGGCAGCTTGTGGAGGTACAGAGACTTGTGCTGCCCTGTAGTTTTGTAACAGGCAGCTTGTGGAGGTACAGAGACGTGTGCTGCCCTGTAGTTTTGTAACAGGCAGCTTGTGGAGGTACAGAGACTTGTGCTGCCCTGTAGTTTTGTAACAGGCAGCTTGTGGAGGTACAGAGACTTGTGCTGCCCTGTAGTTTTGTAACAGGCAGCTTGTGGAGGTACAGAGACTTGTGCTGCCCTGTAGTTTTGTAACAGGCAGCTTGTGGAGGTACAGAGACGTGTGCTGCCCTGTAGTTTTGTAACAGGCAGCTTGTGGAGGTACAGAGACGTGTGCTGCCCTGTAGTTTTGTAACAGATGCAGCTTGTGGAGGTACAGAGACGTGTGCTGCCCTGTAGTTTTGTAACAGGCAGCTTGTGGAGGTACAGAGACTTGTGCTGCCCTGTAGTTTTGTAACAGAGGCAGCTTGTGGAGGTACATAGACGTGTGCTGCCCTGTAGTTTTGTAACAGGCAGCTTGTGGAGGTACAGAGACTTGTGCTGCCCTGTAGTTTTGTAACAGAGGCAGCTTGTGGAGGTACATAGACTTGTGCTGCCCTGTAGTTTTGGAACAGAGGCAGCTTGTGGAGGTACAGAGACTTGTGCTGCCCTGTAGTTTTGTAACAGAGGCAGCTTGTGGAGGTACAGAGACTTGTGCTGCCCTGTAGTTTTGTAACAGAGGCAGCTTGTGGAGGTACAGAGACTTGTGCTGCCCTGTAGTTTTGTAACAGATGCAGCTTGTGGAGGTACAGAGACTTGTGCTGCCCTGTAGTTTTGTAACAGAGGCAGCTTGTGGAGGTACAGAGACGTGTGCTGCCCTGTAGTTTTGTAACAGAGGCAGCTTGTGGAGGTACATAGACTTGTGCTGCCCTGTAGTTGTCTTGCTGAGGAGGTTTGTGGAGCTTCTGCCCGCCTTGGCCTCTGAACAGCACTCTGGAGCAGTGCCTGTGTACACTGGCAGCCAGACAGTGCTGAACAGGGACTCATCAGTCTCCGTCAAAGTCATTGCTTCCGACAGCTATTTGAGGAAGCGTGTCCATGCGGGCAAGGGCATAGGCACACACAGAGGCACACACACAGAGGCACACACAGAGGCACACACAGGGGCACACACAGGGGCACACGCAGAGGCACACACAGAGGCACACACACACGCTCATTCCCATCACACCAACCGCCGCTTCTGTACCAAATGTGCTGAGGATAAGTTCTCCTTTTCAGCTTGCTCCGCCATCTTTCAGAGAAAGGCTTTCAGTACAACAGTAATGGATGATGGCTATGTTCAAAAAAACTTTTACTGGTTGTTTATACTTTGAAGCAGAGAAGGTGGTTCTGAAACAAATGCAAATCCCAAGGAGGTACTGTTAACGCAGGATGATAAATGTCACATGCCACAAAGGCCTGCAGTGGGCAGTAGTGAGTGGGTGACCTAAGTAGGTTGCCCAGCCTGGTAGGCTGACGCAGTACCAAATCATTACAGCATCATTTGGACTAATGGACTGATGATGTTCTTATTTCTCTGCATCTTGCCAGTGGACGGCGCCCGAGCCTGTACCTGTTAGACGGCACACGAGTTTAATATCTTAGTGGCGGGTGTGACAAGAGTTGTTCTCCAGCAGAAGTGCATGGAGATGGAAGTTGCCTACGAGAAACCTGGGTGGTGGTGGTGAGGGGCGGGGGGCGTTGGGTACTGGCACAACACAAAGATGAGGTTGTGGCCAGCAGGCGTTCCAGCAAGGCATAGACAGGGGCTGGTGGGGAGTGTGGATGTGGGTGACTTCATCTTGAAGACCCCCTTACCAGCCGTGCCACGTCAGCTTGGCACATCCTGCCTTTTTTTACGAGCCTCGAACCCCCCAGGCGTGGCTCGGCTGTCATGTCCCCAAGCAAAGGCCCGAATCACCCGGCAAATATTATGACACACAAGTGGCTTAGCGGCCGTGAACTGTGTTAATTGCCCAGTAGGAAAATTAATAATGTGTCGTTACGGTAGCAGTACACTTGAGGTAATAAGTGGTTTCATTTTGGCCTCCTACACCAGCGGCCTCAGCACACACACAAGAGGCTGCCCGAGTACTAGGGCAGGTGACCGTGTCCTTGCAATGGTCACGTGACCGACAGTGGCCATGCTGCCAAGTGAAGGGGAGGCTCGACGGAAGAAGGACTGTCAGTGACCGACGTGCAGGGTGGCTGTCAGTGACCGACGTGCAGGGTGACTGACAGCGCCGGGCCTGTCCTACCGATATAACGATACCTGCAAATCATGCATCAAGCTTCATGAAAGGCCACGCAGTTTTCTTTGCCTCTCAAAGGCTGGCGCTTAAGGGTCCAAAGCTTACCGCCGATTGGGGCAAATCACGAGCCCGCCCAGGGCACAAGAGGGTTTTGATTACAGTCATTTGGCCAACCAAATGCAGGGTTGTGCCACCATACTGCACAGAGGAAGTTTGTTACCGGCGACCGTGTGTGATAATGATGGGTTGCTTTTTCAGATAGACTCTTTACTGGCCTGGTTCACGGCATGAGATGGGGGTGTGGGGGTGTGTATCGGTGACAGCAGACAGCCATGCCTGCTATTGACATGTAAATGGTACCCGGCGTGCACTCATTCGCCATGGGCAGGTCACTCATCACCCAGCTTTTCACCAAGTCAGCGTCTCCCCCGGCAACGACGGCGGTGGCGACGCGACTCTGCAGAACGCGGATACGTCTCTGAAAGGGCCTGTCAGCGTCTGTGGAAAGCAGACTGACGGTAGCAGAGGGGGGTGTGAAAAAACACCCAAGGGTTTATAAAGCACTATACATGACCTTAACTGAGAGGAAAACTGATTTTAGTCTGTGTGTCTCTCGGCTGATTTTGTTTTATTTTTCCTCACGCAGCCAGCAGGGGGACCCGGATGTTTTAAATGAGCCGTTTGATTTGATACTTTGATAAAATCCCACTCTTGTTACACATATAGTTGTGATGTGTCGCACGTTAGGCCACGTCTTGCCGCGGGGCAGACCAGGCCGGAACATCTGGGTACTCTGGACGTTCTCCATCACGGTCCGTGCCCCTGGGGTAATGGTGGTGAGGGGGAACAGACCCTGTAAAACAGTCCTGCAGGGTACCTGCCTGGTCAGGGCTGGATCTTCGTAAAGCTTGCCAGTGCCACGCCTTGCACTTTCATTGTTCAGTATAAGTTTTGTTTAGATATGAGGCTTTGCTTAGGGGCTTTGTTAGATAGGGCCTTTGTTTAGACACAAAGTTTAGATGTGGGGTTTCGTTCAGACATGGGGTTTTGTTTAGATGCAGGGTTTTGTTTAGATGTAGAGTTTTATTCTAATGGAGGTTTTGTCCAGACGTGGGGTTTTGTTTAGATGCAGTGTTTCGTTTAGAGGTGGGGTTTTGTTTATACATGTGGTTTCGTTTAGACGCAAGGTATCATTTAGATGCTGCGCAGTGGGAGTGGTCGGGATGCTCCGAGATGTCTGTGCTTGGCTCATAGAGCATCATGAGTCATCTAGCCCTCGTCAGTCCCCATCGTCTCGTCCCACGTTCCCATGATAACCCTATTCAACATGCTCACCATGGTCATTTAGAGGCAAAGCGAGGGTTGGTAGTGGCCTGACTGGGAAACAGGGCAGTCGGATGAAAGTCGGATGCTAAGTTGGATGAAAGCGTGACCGGCGATATCTCCGGAAGTGAGGGAAATGGGGGCACGTCAACTCCGATTCCCCACGGGGACCTCAGACCCAGAACAGTCAGTCAGTCTGGGAGGGAGGAGCGCATACAGGTTAAACCCTTATCATTTTTTTTTGGGGTGGGGTGGGGGGTTGTAATCTACATCGATGCTTCATTGATAATGAGATGAGCATTAGGGGGTAGCAGACAGTATCTGGGTTGTGGGGGTGGAGAGACCAGGGCAAATATCTGTTTGTCTATGTTTGTGTGTTGTGGGGGGCTTTTTTTGTCCACTGGACTGTAGCCCCGACCAATGTTTTCCAACCCAGTCCTCGGGGAACCCCAGAGAGTCCAAGTTTTTGCTTCCTCTCAGCTCCCAGGCCACCTGTACCACGTATTCAGTGTTCCTGATTGGCTGGGAGCTGGGAGGGAGCAAAAATGTGGACTGTAAGGGCTTCTCCGAGGACTGGGTTGGAAAACACTGGCCCAGACACCTGGAGACCTGCCAGTTTCACTCCTCTTTCCCCAGCCACAGGATGCGCAGATGACTGCTCGGCATGCGCGCATGCGTCTGCATGTGCATGCACATCTGCCTCCGCCATCCAGGGTTTGGATTTTAATTTGCTGTAATTCCTTCCGCAGGCACATTCCGCTGGGTATTCCCAGGCTGCTTTTCTCCGTGATCTCGCCACCTCTGCCATATTCCATGCAGTCCTTTACTCCATTGTTTTCTTTCTGATTTTTTTTCCCCTGCAAGAGCTAATGAGGTGACAGATACTCGATTGGTATTTTTAAGGCAGACGTTGTGAGTTGTCACCGTGTTCCAGCCGGATCAAAAAGCTTTGGCCACAGGGGATGGGGGGGTGTAGCATAGGAGAGTTTTTTCCAGCTCTCTGGTTCTCTGTTCCATTTTCATGCACGTGACAATGGAAAGAGCATAGCTCGAGTGTCTGCTGCTCCCCTCAGTTTCTCCAGGTTACGAATTAGGCCCCTCTCAGCACTCTCGGTCTCATTTACGGGAGGTGGGGGACAATTATTGAATCAAATCTAGCATCTATTAACTGATTGATTTGTCTACTTTTAGTATGACATGTTTCATGAGCATCAGATTTGTTGCTACCAGCCTTACACTAGCAGAAGTGGAGGGACGTATAGCCGGGGGTTAGTTGGTAAAGTGTGTTAAAAGTCCGTTCCACAATTGTCTCCAGTCTCCCCTGTTACTTTAAGAGAGGGCAGGGACAGAGTAACAGGGCCATGATAGCATAGTGAAGCTCCTTGTCATGCCCTCGGGGGCCCTCCGGCCACAGACACACGCCGGGCCCATCACGACACCGGCCGTCGGCACACTGCCAGAACTTGTTATGGCTCAATTGTGCCAGATGTCACTGATGACCCAGTGACCCTGTTACAATATTAAACAGAAAAGAAAAAAAAACATAAAAACAAAGACAAACAGATGGAAAACTTTGCGACCGGAACTTTGTGCTGCGCGAGGTCGGGGCGGGCACTGAGAAGGGCACCTAAAAGCTGAAAGGACACCCTGATAGATGACCTGCTGATTACTGAAACTAAAGTGGTTAAAGTCCGTGGAGAAGCTGTTCTGTCCAGTTCTCCCATGAGGCCAAAATGGTTTTCAGGTGTTGGGGAAGTTATTTACAAAAGTAATCTGTTACAGGCAGAGGTGGGAAGTTCAGGTGCAGAAAGTACAAATCCAGACCAAGGTTTTGCTTATACCAATCAGCTGAGTCACTCTATGACTGTAACTCTTCACGCTCAACTGCTTGGTTGAAACAAAACCTTGGTCTGGATTTGTACTTTCTGCACCTGAACAACCCACCTCTGTTTGTAATGGATTACTTTTGTGAGTAACTTCCTCAACACTGCAGGTTAGGAATTAGGAATGTCAGGTTGTTTTACTGGTCGAATGTGTTTGGTTTAAGTCATTCTGAAGAAGGGCTTTTATTACCATATAATCATTTTATTGTGTTTCATTTGCCACTTATAAGTATAAGATCCCACCCAGTATAAGATCAGAGTGTGCCTGGAACATATCCCAGAATGCTCTGGGCACAAGGAAGGAAACACTGGCTGAGACTGCAGTACATTGCGGAGGCTTTGTTATGTCTGTGTTTTAGGATATTATGATGTCTGTATGTATGTATTTTACATATTTATCAGATGTTTTTATCGAAAGCGGCACACATTTTTGAGGAAGCAGGATCAGACAATTACTGGAGCCATTGGGGGTTAAGGGCCTTTCTCAGGGGCCCAATGGTGACATCATTCTGATGACCCTGAGATTTGAACCAGTAACCATCAGATCACAGTCTCTTAATCCACACTGCCCCCCCACCCATATATAAATTGCCAGACTGCACTAATACCCAGGCATACAGAATGATTATACTTTATTGATCCCTGTAGAGAAACTCTTTCCACCTACTCCATCTTTCTCTCCATCATGCACAGACACATATGTGGGGGAGGGCGAGCTTGGCAGTAAAGTGCAGCCCCCTGCAGCGCTGCCCATGGAGCTGGGGGTTAAGGGCCTTGCCCAAGGGCCCACAGATGTGCTGAGGCTGGGCATGAACCAGCAACCTTCTGATCACAGGTACAGAGGCTTAGCCCACTGAGCCTCGCGCTGTCCCTCATTTCGTGAAGTTGCGACAGGGTACAAGAACGACACAGATTTTTCTTTTGTCTGTCCTACTTCCACATCATCTGTCCTGTAACCTGTCCTTAATCCTCAATGGCTCACTCATGTTTTTACATAAGTGTCAAAGCCCGGCCCCAGGGCCACTGTTTAGAGGTAAGAGTCCTCAGCAAAGTGTCAGGACAAGGTGCCACCCAAAGTACGGGACGTCTGGTCTGGTTTACCCCCCCAGACCTGGGCATGCCACAGCAAGACTGCAACACCCGCGAAAAATGCCCCCAGGACCTCTTTCACAGATGGCCCTTGGTTTTATTTATTTATTTTTTAATTATTCTTCTTAACGGGCATTCTGGCCACGGTGTAGCCCGGCCTCATGCCCCATGCTGCTTGGGAAATGCTCCAGGAGGGCCTGTGACCTCGACCTGGATAAATGGTTATAAGATGGATGGATAGATTATCTTTTTTTTTTGTGTACTTCCATCTTTTGGGAACATTCGTTTTGGTGTTTCCACCTAGTAGATAGATCTGGTAGATCGGTGGTTTTTTTCTTTGAGGGGCTGTCTGGACCTGAGCCATCTGCAGGAGATGACAGGCCTTACATGGGTTTGGTCAGAGGATGCAAAGACTCCAGCTGCAGAGAAGTGGGGGGCAGCTCCTCCACAGGGAGGAGGCCAGAGAGCAGGCGCTTCGAGGGATGTGTACAGGCCCGCTAGACGTGCCGGACTCAGACACTGAGGGACCTGCTTCAAGGGGTTCGAACAGTCCTGCTGGACGGTGCCTGGCTAGGACACTCGGGGACCGCCTTCGAAGGGTGCGTATGAGCCTGCTAGACAGTACCAGGTTCAGATGCTTCGAGGAGTGTGAAAAGGGCCTCTTGACGGTGCCGGGCTTGTACACTGGGCGACCTGCTTCAAGGGGTGCATTCAGGCCCCCTGGACTCAAGGACCTGTGCGACAGATTCCCAGATGCAGTAAAATGGAGGAGGAGAGGATAGGAGAATAAGAGAGCAGAAGACAACCAAAGAGGCACGTTCATGGAGGAAAAACGAGGGGAATTTTGTTGGAATTTTACCACGAGCTTCCGTATCTCTGTTTGCAGCAAATGCCACAGTTTGCTATCTTTTATGTAATGTGTGTTTATCCAAGATGGGTGATTCAAGGATTTTTTTACGGTGAAGGACAAGAGGAACCGTAATTCTTACAGAAGGGCCAGCCTTATCGTTAGCTAACGGAGTGCTTTGAATCAGCGACTGACAGGGCCAGGGCACTCTGGGTGCCAGCCATCTTTCACCAGGGGCCAGTGCACCTGTATGCACCCTTAGTCAGAGAAAAGTGTGACATGTGAGAGAGGAGTGACGCTGTTGCCTGTTGCTTCCCATTGTCTGCCAGGCTAAATGTCATGCCAGAACTCCCTGCTGGCTAACAGCATGTGTCATAGGGCCACCTAATCACAAAACCGAGTCAGAGAGGGGCCCGGGGGCGGGGCTAACCTTCATAAAGCCACCTATGACGTGCCGGATGAAGAAAGACCCGGCCTTTTAGTTACTCGAGCGATGTTGAGGAGGAGGGAGGGAGGCGTCCCGAGCTCGTTTGAAAAGGCCACAGCAGGCTTTAGTTAAACATGAACCTCGGCCGTGTCGCTGTCTCTGTGGGTGGCGGGGGGCCGCGGGGGGCCGCGGGGCGCCTGCCAACTGATCGCTTAATTACCGTGTCACTGGCGTCGTCCAAAACGTCCCGCTAACCTGTTAGAAACATCCGTGGGAGCTTCTGAGTGGCCCGGGATGACAGGGACACTCTTCTGCCCCATGAAATCCCCTACCTATTATGTTTGGTTTAATTATGAATTTTGTGTTTCTTGTTGCGATATTGAAATACATTTATTCCAAAACGGAAAAGAACATTTTTGATCGCAATTCAGTTCTGTCTCATCAGGTCGCATTTCCAATAGAAGTTCAGCATCAGAGACTCAAACGACTGTAAGCGGGGGTGGATTTAGCGTGGGTGCAACTGCATCACTGTCAGCATGGATGGCTGAGTCCAAGAATTTCAGGGGGGGGGGGGGTTGGTGACGGTACATGTTGTCCACTGGGGGCCTGCCCCCCACCATTCCACATGCAGCACCTCGTTGAGCAGACGTGGCGAAACCACACCGTGCTGAAGCACCAATCACATTGACCTTCTGCTCACCAGGGGAGGGGGACCGAGACTGAACTCTCATTATGTGTTTGCAGATCACCCTCACGGTTATTTAGAAGTTGCTTTTATCCGAAGCATCATTCTTCTTTTCGAGAAATCCGGGTCAGCCAGTCCTCAGAGCAGCTGGGGATTAAGGACCTTTCCTGCTCAAGGACCCAACGGCGAAATCGCTCTGCTGAGTCACGGATTTGAACCGACAACCTTCCCATCCCTGGCACCCAGGCCTAACCCACTGATCCGCCGACTAATATGCAGCTGCTCTGCTTCTAAAAGCAAGTAGCACCTCATGTTCTAATGCGGTTGTTTGCTTCTGAATGATTCATGCCGACATGCAGGGCCGCTGACTATGGCTTCGCGGCTCCCTGTGTTTCTCGCCGCCATCTCCCCACTGTTTTCCAGGCTTGGCTCTTCAAAGCACCCCCTGCTTCATTAAACTTTCCGCGGTTAGGACTTAACAGCCGCCAGCTGTGCTAACACTCGTAGCCCGGCTTGGTCAGCGCGGCCTGCCGGAGCGGCTCGCCCACGGTGACGCAATGTTATACAAATAAGCTCTTTTGTGGTTTCGGGTTTGTTAATGCCTGTAGGACCTCGTCGGGAGTCTCTCATACGCTGCTGTAGGAGCGACTCTGTCTGCAGATTTTGTTTTTTTATGTCAGTACATTGGTTTCTTTTTTCATTTTTTGGTACTTGGCTAACGCCTCTGTCCAACGCTGGCATCGTTAATTTTACAGCTGGTATGTATGCTACACATAGTATATCAGTGTGCGTGTGTGTGTGTGTGTGTGTACAGTATATATATATATATATAGATATATATATATATATATAAATATATGCTACAGCTACATCCATTCCATATATATGTATATGTGTGTGTGTGTGTGTATGATAATTTATATGTGCATCTGATATATATATAATCATATAATAAAAATTCATTTTTTTTATCACTCCATCATATCTTCCATCTATGATAGCTCATCTCAATACCCCCCCCCCCCTGCAGGTTTGACAGACCCATCATTTTCAGGTCCAGGTGCATATGTGTACCTTACTGGTGACAGATGTCACATTCACACATACTGTGTACACCTCACACACACGTGGCCCTAACCCCCCCCCCCCCCCCGCCACTGCCATTGCCACTAACCAGCCTCCTCAGCCCCCATGTTCATAGGTGTCAAGTCTCACATTTTACCCCTAACCCTACCATGTTGATTTCAGCCCAGGCTGCCATCCCACGACCATAAAATGTTCATATCAGGGGCTGTCCTGCGCCCAAAGCCAAGAAAGACATTTACTGCAGTGATAGCAGGAATAATCCGGTCGGCAAGCTGGAACGCGGATGGAACCCCCTACCCCTGGCACAATGTGTCCGTTATCAGAGTCGGTCGAAATTTCCACATGCATGCATCCCTGTGTGTAAGGACACCCCCAGCAGCTTTTAGGGTGACCACCTAATCCATGCCAGGGGGGAGGGGGGGGACACTTTGAGCTACTTCAGGTTTTACATGGTACTTTAAAACCGAAAGGCTCCTGTGGTTGGCTGATTGGTTCAATTCTTCTGGTGCTTTTACTGGTTTGTTTCGTTGACTGAGAGACCAACCCAGCTACTTCACAATAACATTAGTGACACACGCATGATTAAAGGAGACTGATCAATCGGCACACAGAAAGAACTCAGTGCTTAAGGGAAGTCCAGGGCTTTTGTTAATTTAAATGGTAGTTTACAAATCCTGTCTTAGTGTCCCCCCCGACATGGATTAGTTGGTTGCCCTACCTGCTTTTGATGGCTTGCTGTTTTCACCGCATCTGGGTTGCCATGTATGTCTGAGGAATGCGTATGAACTCCCCACTCAAACCTTTGCCTTCCAACCAAATCCCTGTGTGCTGGGTTTGCGAGCTCCTTGAGTGCGAGGTTGAGATTCAGGCTTGGCGAGCGGCGCCGTCTGCTCAGCCTTTCCCCCTGGGGGCAGGACACTCCCCTGGGCATGCAGGCGGCTGCCAAGGGATGCTGGGAGCCTGGCACGGGCTGGCTGGGCTTTCCATCATTTTACAATAACGAGGTCACAATATCCGTCCTGCGTGTGGCTGCCTGCCTGCCTGCCTGCCTGGTCGCCTGCCTGCCTGCCTGCCTGGTTGCCTGCCTGCCTGCCTGCCTGCCTGCCTGCCTGCCTGGTCGCCTGCCTGCCTGCCTGCCTGCCTGGTCGCCTGCCTGCCTGCCTGCCTGGTCGCCTGCCTGCCTGCCTGCCTACCTGCCTGCCTGGTCGCCTGCCTGCCTGCCTGCCTGCCTGCCTGCCTGCCTGGTCGCCTGCCTGCCTCCCTGCCTCCCTGCCTGCCTGCCTGCCTGGTCGCCTGCCTACCTGCCTGCCTGGTCGCCTGCCTGCCTGCCTGCCTGCCTGGTCGCCTGCCTGCCTCCCTGCCTCCCTGCCTGCCTGCCTGCCTGGTCGCCTGCCTGCCTGCCTGCCTGCCTGCCTGCCTGGTCGCCTGCCTGCCTGCCTGCCTGCCTCCCTGCCTCCCTGCCTGCCTGCCTGCCTGGTCGCCTGCCTGCCTGCCTGCCTGCCTGCCTGCCTGGTCGCCTGCCTGCCGTCTCTTTTTTGTTGCAATTTTTTTTTTCTTTTTCATCCGCACTAAACGTCCAGAAGGCAGTGAAATATAACAGGTAGTATAGAGACAGTCACAGACACACGAATTTAGCACAGCTGCTCATGTTGTTGTTATGCAGTCGTTGCAGGGCTGTCTGTCTATCTTTCTGTCAAAACGGCGCAGTAATAGAACCTCAGTCTTAAGGTTGAACACGTTTATCCTAAGCGAAAGTCGTATGTTTTCCTCTTTCTGCCGTCGGCTCAGCTTGTCAGGTTAGCGGAGGGCTGGTGCTCTTCCATAATGACCACCTGCTTCCTCCTGAGTAGGATCTGGAAGGTTCTGAGATGCATCTGGAAGTGGGGAGTTTCTGCGCAAACGTGCTTTTCTGCATGGGCGATGCTTTTGACTTTTACTGGAGGCCCAGGAAGGTGGCTTTCAGATGTGAAGGAGAATGTCCCCTCCCCAGCCTGCAAGACCATAGACGTACGTGAACAACAGAGCCCAAGATGGACGATTTTAGAACAGGGCCGAATTACATAAGTGTGCATTCACATGTCAGACGCAGCAAACGTGCCACACACACAATCGCTGGCCCTCAGACCCTCGGACCCACACCAAGCACCGCCCCCCCCCCCCACATTCTCTGTGGGACTGGAGTGATGTCCAGTTTAAACCAACAATTCGGCAAAGTCAGAAGTCAGGAACAATGAACTGAGGCTTTGGGATTAGCTTACTGTCCTTCTTCATTTTGCCGTCTTTGATCTTTGGTTCTTATTGACCACCTCCCATTCTGCCCTCCGCTTTCTGTATTTATTTATTTAAAATCCTAGCATAACCCCCCCCCATACACACACAGTGACTCATTACCATTCTGTCCCGAGGACTGGCTCAGGCGAGGCTAAGATTTAGAGAGCGAGAGCTTTTCCCAGTTTGAAAGAAGGAACATCAATAGACATTCCCCGAAGTGGTGGCAGTGAATACCAAGTGCCGACATTCCCGGCCCGGGCGCCTTCTACATACAGCCCTTGGTTTCCCCTCACTTCTGTTGTTGTGCTACAACGGGGCCGTATTTCTCTTTTTCGCCTCTGGTCTATGTCACTTGGGACGCTGTTGCAAGTTCTGGTGCTAAACTGCCAACTTACACTCTATGGCACTGGGTCAGTGTCGGCGCCAGAACAAATCTCAGGGCTGGGCCCAGTATTTTTGCAGGAGGGGGACATGCGGTGTAAAGAGACCACAGACCGCAGAAAGCAAAGACATGCCACCTCTGCTTGTATAATTAGTCGAAATTTGTTCCAAGACAGTCCACATTTTTGCTCCCAGCTAATCAAGAACACCGAATACCTGGGAGGGAGCAGAAATGTGGACTGGGTTGGGAGTCGCTGGTTTTGCTCCTAACCATTATAACTAAGCTGACTCGGGCTTTTTCCTACAAAAGGGAGGGGAAGGTTTGCCACATTATGATTTCTGTATTTTTTATTTTTTTAGCTTGAATCGATCTCTGGTCCAGCTCTTTGTAGCGTATCTCGCCGCGGATGGGCAGAGCAGAGCCACGGCGGGAGTGACATGCGTATTCCCGCTGCATCAGCCTCTGTCACAGGCTGAGACGAGAGGCCCCATGATCAGCCTGCGGCAGGGGTCTCATCACTGCCTCGATGGTTCTGCTCACGGAGAACAGGGATCCGCCAACAATCACTGGGCCAGCTATAGATAGCAGTGCTGGGTGACACTGGGTACAGGCCCAATAGGCGAAAGGTAGGCACGTTAGTTACGTGTAACGCTGACTCACGAGGTTCGGAAATGTGTTTTTGCTAATGGAATTCCACAGTGCAGCTTAGTTCAGAACATACTTAGCATCCAACTTCCCAGTGGGTACCAGCTGGGTCTGGTGGATTCAAATGACCCATCCGGAGGGTGGCAGCAGAGCCTCCATCCAGAATGTTTGATCGCAGGGGACAGTCATGCTCCTGGTCCATAGTGGGCTGCTCTCAGCTGAGAAGTCTGCAATAGTGTGTCTGTGGTGAACCTATAAGCCCATCTGAATTCGCGGTGGGGGCGCCAGCCTGTCAGGCGAGTGTGTCGTGTGTGGAACGTTAGCGTGCCTGTGTGTGTTACCTCAATCACACAGTTATATGTATGTGTGTGTTTTTAATGTGCTAATGTGAGAGTCAGAAGGCGCTCTCTGAGAGAGAGAGTGTGTTTGGCTGCCGTAATCATTATGTTTGTCATTAGTAAGAGGACGTGGTGCGTGTCTGTGTGTGTATCTGTGTGTGTATCTCTGTGTTTCTGTGTGTCTCTGCGTGTGTATCTGTGTTTCTCTGTGTATCTGTGTGTATCTGTGTTTCTCTGTGTCTCTGTGTGTATCTGTGTTTCTCTGTGTATCTCTGTGTCTCTGTGCGTATCTGTGTTTCTCTGTGTCTCTGTCTGTATCTGTGTTTCTCTGTGTGTATCTGTGTTTCTCTCTGTCTCTGTGTGTATCTGTGTTTCTCTGTGTATCGCTGTGTATCTGTGTTTCTCTGTGTCTCTGTGTGTATCTGTGTTTCTCTGTGTATCGCTGTGTATCTGTGTTTCTCTGTGTCTCTGTGTGTATCTGTGTTTCTCTGTGTATCTCTGTGTATCTGTGTTTCTCTGTGTTTCTCTGTGTATCTCTGTCTCTGTGTGTATCTGTGTATCTGTGTGTATCTGTGTTTCTCTGTGTCTGTGTGTATCTGTGTATCTCTGTGTCTCTGTCTGTATCTGTGTGTATCTGTGTCTCTGTCTGTATCTGTGTGTATCTGTGTCTCTGTGTGTATCTGTGTTTCTCTGTGTATCTCTGTGTATCTGTGTTTCTCTGTGTCTCTGTGTGTATCTGTGTTTCTCTGTGCCTCTGTGTGTATCTGTTTCTCTGTGTATCTCTGTGTGTATCTCTGTGTCTCTGTGTGTATCTGTGTATCTCTGTGTTTCTCTGTGTCTCTGTGTGTATCTGTTTTTCTCTGTGTTTCTCTGTGTCTCTGTGTGTATCTGTGTTTCTCTGTGTATCTCTGTGTGTATCTCTGTGTCTCTGTGTGTATCTGTGTATCTCTGTGTTTCTCTGTGTCTCTGTGTGTATCTGTGTGATTGTGCAGAGTGCACACTGCTTGCTTGTGGTCTCCTGTGAGAGATGAGCCAGGATATACAGGGTCCTGCCTGCAGCTTAGTGTTCTGCAGGAACCCAGAGGATAGTTACTGATATCCTGCTTGCGAATGCATCTGGGCTCCGGGAACAAAGCATTACATCTCCAAAAGACCGCACTGACCTTTTCTTGCGCGTGACCTTTTCACATGCCCGCCCCGCAACAAGGCGCCTTGCCCGTGCATGCAAACGGGCCTCCGATCGATGAGTGCAAATCGCTGCGGCGCGTGCCACAGCCAGAGCTGAAACCTCGCTACGACCTTCCCCACCCAGACAGAACGAGAGAGGGCTGATATCCCTACCAATCTCCCGGCCCGTTAAGAGCACGACAGGCCAAACTCTCCCCCACCCTCGCGTCCAAGCTCTGACCTCCGTCCAATAAGTCAGCAAGCGCCAGAACATGCCAGGATCCCGACTCCATTCTCCGCATGATTCTGTGGGTCACGCCGGGTAATTAAATTATTATTTTTTTTGCATGAGAGGCAGTAATGCTGTGACACAGGGTGACATTGCTGGCAGGTAATGGGTGCATAAAAATGTATATACCCCCCCACTCCCACTCTGCATTATGGGATGCCAGTTGGTCACTCTGCTGGCTGGTTTGCCAGGGCCTGATAAGCAGAAACTTTCAATGTGACGTTAAATATATGAAAAACATGCATCAAGCCCCGTCTGCGTGGAGGGCTGCACAGGTCTGCACCTCCCCTGCAGCTAAGCTGGTGCATTTTAAGCTGCACTGGCCAGTTTTTCTTTCTTTTAGATGTATTCTGCGTGGGGGTGGGCTATATATCCGCTGCTCTGAAGACGGTCACGTATAAAAAAAATTGTCTGAGGGCAGAAGGAAAAGTGATTGGTTCAGAGCAATAACCAATCAGATTGTAGAGGGGGTGGATCCAAGCATCTAGAGGAGGCGGGACCAACAAATGAGACATCTTGGTCCAGCCTCCTCGTTGCTTGGACCCACCCCCTCTATAATCTGATTGGTTATTGCTTGGACCCACCTCTTCTACATTCTGGTTGGTTATCTCTCTGAACCAATTAATTTTTCCTCCTGCCCTCAGAACATTTTTGTGTAAGTAAAACACCGATGAATGATTATGTGATCTAGGGCCGTACCACCAAGTTAGACTGCGTTAGGACTGTGCTGTTGTATATAACTCAGTATATGTTTTTATCTGAAGCAGTTTAAATACCTTGCTAATGTTACATTACCCAATGGTTCCAACCCGGTTCTCAGGCGCCCCCAGAGAGTCCATGTTTTGCTCCCTCCAGCCCCTCACCAGTTCCCAGCCCACCAAACCATCAAGCACTCAAGAGCACCCAGCACCTGGAGCAGGTCTGTCGGGGGCTGGGAGGGAGCAAAAATGTGGACTGTCTGCAAGTGTCTGAGGACTGGGCTGAGAAACACCAACAGTGTACAGTTCAGAGTTAGTATCCTGTTCATTAGTACACTAGCAGTCTCCAAAAACCAGGTCATCTCCTTACACACCCCTGCCTACACCTCATCCCTGATGCATATGTGCATCGCAGTCCAATTTGTGCTTAGGGATAATAAAACAGTTTTGGGCAGAGTTGGGTAATTCAGGTCCAGACTGAATCAACTTGAATACACTGTGACTGTGACCCTTTATATTCAACTTGTTGGTTGAAATAAAATCCCGGTCTGGATTTTTACTCTCTGGACCTGAATTACCCAAATTTGTATGTGGGCACCTGACGCATGATGTGTAAAACCGGTCATGTCGCTGTTGGGTGTAACATAGTTTCCAGATTGATATTCTGTGTGGACATGGAGAGCCGTCAGGGATATGCACCAAACCGACAACGGACACACCGAGGCGAAGAACTCCAGAGGTGATTTGTACTGAACGTCCTCCACCTGCCTCTCCCTGGATGAATTCGCTAGGGGGGGGGGAACAATAATTCAATTCAAAATTAATTTCCAAGGATGTCCTCTCACCATCCGGAGATGCGGTTTCTCCTGTACGATGCCAGCGTCGTCATAGAAATGTGACCCTTCTTATTACCAGTCTTATACAACATTGTCTGCAGGAAGTACAATATTTGGAGAAAAAAGCACTTGAACTTGTGTGCAAATTGATTTTTTCTTTCTGCCGAGAGAAGGGAGAAAAAGACAGCTTACACTTTATGTGCGACTCTGGCTTGTGAATCGACAGATGAGAGGAGTCTCGAAAAAACAAGGGAGACGGAAAAGTTAACTGGGCAGAAAAGGAAAAGAAATAGATACATAATGTCTGCCCCCTATCTGACCCTTTTTACCAGATGCCCATTCATTTCTGCATTTACGGTACTAAGGTGATCTGCTTAGGAAGGTGACTGTTCACGTGTGATGTATTCTGAGGGCGGGCATTAGGTGAGCAGTAATGAACGTGTGGTGCTCCTCACACTTGAGACGAGATGTCCTCAAATCTGAGAGGCTGGCCATATCTTCAGGCCGTCCCCAGACATGCTGCGCCACCCTCGCGCTCGTTAGCCTGTCTCGGGTGGGCCAGTGACTGATTAATGGTCGTCCTCCCCCCGGCCGTGACCCCGGTCTCCAGCTTGGAGTGATTTGTTTATCTTCCTTCTCCCCTTGTGTCTCCACAGGTAAGGATGCTTCCAGCTGGTTCTGAAGGGTTATTTGGACCAATGGTGCATTTCAGTGGGGGGGGGGGTCACCTGGAGCTTGGTAGGAGCTTCTCCCATGCGACCAACCTGAGAGGTAAAACCATACACAAGAAACCTGTAATTTCCTGGCTTATTTTCAGGCATGCTTCCTCATGTCTCTCTCGGGAGGTACAGTTCAACTGCATGCCCCCCCACTGTCTCCTTTATCCCTGCCCCCCCCCCCCCCCCCATGATGCTTGTCCTTTTAATAGAAAAGCCCTTCCACTAACACTGCCTGGGAGGATTTTAGTACGTCCTCATCTCCCTCCCATAATAAGCTGATACCTGGATCTGGCAACCCACTGCAAATTAATAGCAGTGGGGGGAAGTGGAGGCTCATTGGTGGGGGGGGCGTTCAGGTGGGAGGGTGGGGGCGGAGCCGAGAGGGACGTAGAGACGCTCATCTTCCTCTGAACTCCTACGTATGTGTTCCTGCGACTTTCCACACACACACACAAACACACCCCCAAGCATGCCCCACCCAAACCCGCCGGGACCCTTAATACGACTCTCTGCCCCCATGTCAGATTATGATTTATTAGCATTGCGCCCATTGCTGTGGCTAATTGGGCATTAGGTATGTACGACAAGAGAAGGCGATGCAGCAGAGTGTGTGGAATGATGATGCGGAGGCTGATTTCCATTCAGTATTTACAGGGGGGGGGGCGGGCTTTTCATGCTTGCACTGCCAGGGCTAAATTTGGGATTGTGAAAGGCCGATGAGAAGAGAGAGACATACGCACACCCCCAGTGGCGCCGTCGCTGTGATCTCCACCGCACACACACTCTCGCACACACTGCCACGACTCTCCGGTCAGCAGTTCTCGCCTCGAGGTTCGCGACCCACTGGTGTCCGCAGCACCGCTCCGTTAACTGCCTGCATTTGTAGGAGCGCCATGGCAACCAGTGATTTTATTTATTTATTTACTTTTTTTCTTCACATGCCAGATCTGGATGGTTCCAACAGAGAGGCTGCTTTGTAAAATGGGGGCAGGGAAAGGGGTGTGCACTACACCAGTGTTTTCCAGTCCGGTCCATGGGGACCCCCAGACGGTCCATGTTTTTGCTCCCTCCCAGCTCCTGGTAGGGAGCAAAATCGTGGGCTGTCTGAGGGTTCAGCTGGACTGGATTGGGAAACACTGCACTAAGTGGATCAGCGCCACGCAGTTACAGAAGGGAATGAGGCATCTGAGGAGGGCAGCAGCATTTCAAAATGTCCCTCAGTCTTTAATGCTGCGCAGGCGACTGACCCCCCCCCCCCCGTCGCTCAGACATGTCAAATAGAGTATAAACACCAGTGTCCAGTAATGTAACATGTAATCATATATATCTGCCTTGTTCTGCAGTAATCTGAAATTTAGTGAAATTCTGTCCTCTGTGGTCTCTTTAAATATCTCTAGTCTTTGTGTATGACAGCTCATCGTATGATGAATGAAATGCCCTTTGGTCATAGGGATATGAGTGTGTTAGCAGAAAGACAGGGATGAGCTGGCCTGTACTGTTTAATGACTGTTTTTTTCTCCTATTTTGTGGTGACAATCCCCCTGTTCCTTGTATTTTCACACACACACACACACACACACACACATACACACACACACACACACAGGTTTGTAATTATATCTTTGTGGGGACTCTCCATTCATATCTATGGGCAAAACTCTAATGCCAACATGATGAACTTAACCCCTACCAGCCCTAACCCTTAACCATAAGTAACAAAGCAAAATACAAGGCATTTTTACTTTTTTGATTGCATTCACAGATCTTTGTGGGGACCTGAAAAATGTTCCCCACAATATAAAATGAACATAATGCACACCCACACACACACACACACACACACACACACAGATTTGGAATCTATATCTTTGTGGAGACTCTCCATTCCTTTCTACAGGCAGAACCCTACTGCTGACTATGACAACCTTAGTCACTTCTGAACCATGACCTTAAACAGAAGTAACCAATCAAAACACCGTTTTGGTTATTTTAGTTTTTTGATTGTGATTGAGATTATTATTATTATTATTATTATTATTATTATTATTACTGCTTGAGATTAGTATTATTCTAAAACAGAAGATGAGACCAGTTGGAATTTTGGACTGGGTTAATAATTAGTGCTTGTAAAATGTGCATTAGAATAATGATCTGTAATCAGTCAGCTATTCTGAACACTCATGGTGAAGCCAGAGCGCCGATAAATGTTGTTTACTGGAACCTGAGATAAAGCACTCAGTTGGTGATGCTCTGTCAACTTCAAACACCATGCACTCCCCTGTTTCAGAGGAACCACAAAGCCTGGGAGGGAAGCTGAAGGGAGAGGAGTTCAGGGTGGAGGATCTGAGAGGAGAGGAGTTCAGGGCGGAGGATCTGAGGTGGAGAGGAGTTCAAGGTGGAGGATCTGAGAGGAGAGGAGTTCAGGGTGGAGGATCTGAGAGGAGAGAAGTTCAGGGTGGAGGATCTGAGAGGAGTTCAGGGTGGGGGATCTCAGGTGGAGAGGAGTTCAGGGTGGAGGATGTGAGAGGAGTTCAGGGTGGAGGATCTCAGGTGGAGAGAAATTCAGATTAGATTTCTTTGGTGTAGTAATAAAATAGAGATATTTTCATTGTTTTGTATTTATTACTTCATTAAGGTTTGTCCTGTGTTATTTCTTCATGTGTTATACATTACTAACTTTGAATTCGTAACTCTTCCATTTTGAACTGTGGTCACAGGGAATGCTGGCAGGGAAGTGCTCGAGCAATAACAGTGACTTCTCAGTTCAGCTGTGAAATTCAAAGGACATGTCTGCCTAGCGATTTATCATAGGGGAAGTTTCATATTTTAGTCTGCAAAGACAATATTCACACACAAGTTCCGGGCCTGAATTCAGCAGCATATTCAGAAATTGTTGAAAAAAATTAGATGGATCCTGAGTCCACTGGTGGGAAGTATAGGAGGGACCATAATTTATACAGAAAGGCAAACCTTGTTTTATTAGCTAATGATATGTGTTGAATCACTGAGTGACAGGAAAGGGGGCACTCTGGGGGCCAATCAGCTTTTAGCTGGAGCTAGTGCATCATGTAGCCACACCCCTGAATTCGCCCCTAAGCATCATTCCTCAGTGTCCCCGTGCTTCTACTCCAGCTTGTTTCCTTCAGCAGGAAGCACGACTATGGGTTTAAATTCATACCACGGCAAGGGGCTTTTTATTTTCCGTGCAGTACCGCCATCTCCAGTTCCGAGGAGATTCCAGAAAATTCTGGGCCCTGAACGGTGAGCTGAAATTGGGGAGGGGGTGAGCCAGGGTCAGGAATGTTAAGGGAAGTATGGTTTGTCTCTCGCACACAAAAACAGGGAACCTTTTGGCTATTACCCCATGCAGGATGAAACACTGCCATTACTGTCTTGTGCCATTTTTTGTGGACAATTTGGGAATTCAAGGGCCGTTATTTAGTAAACTAAGCCTTGTGATTCATGTTCTTTTGGTCCACGGTGAACACAGACAGCCATTTTGTGCGTCGGTCCCCTTAGGCTGAGAATATAACCCAATCAGCCAGCCCAAGAGGACATATATGGTGGAAATGTCTAGTGTGACCCGACGTAACTGCACGCTTTTCTTTGACACACTCCAGCAAACACCCTTCTGGTCTTGAGAGTCTCATGATATCAATCTCATGGTTTCGAACCCGGATGACTTCATCCTGACCATCATTCATCAGCAGTGGTGGGTAGTTCAGGTGCAGAGAGTAAAATTCCAGACCAAGATGTTGTTTCAACCAACCAGTTGAGTTCTCTGTAACTGTGACTATTTATATTCAACTGGTTGGTTGAAACAAAATCTTGGTCTGGAGTTTTACATTGTGGAACTAAACCATCCACATTAGTTCGTTTGCCTCTTTAAAACAACATTCGTGATGTGGAGTTGGAGTCGCTCACATCTGGACTCAAAGTCTTGGTAGAAGTGGCCCAGTTGTTGCCATTTATACAAACAAAAAAATACAAGTGTGTTGCTGTGCATCATGAATTGTGAGCAGAATTGGGTAATTCAGGTCCACAGAGTAAAAGTCCAGACCGGGATTTTGTTTCAACCAACCAGTTGAACATAAAGAGTCACAGTCACAGAGTATTCAACTGGTTGGTTGAAATAAAATCCCGGTCTGGACTTTTACTCTCTAGACCTGAATTACCCAACTCTGATTGTGAGTATTCAAGGAAGGCCCCGTGACCCTCTGCTAGATGAGCGATTGGAAGATGGGTGAAGGCAAAAGAGTCACTCTATCATATTGGTCTGGGAGAACTAATGGAGGCAGCATCGTCCATCTCTGCAGTCTGATGCTTTCGTTCCCCTGCCCTAGTTTCCGATGGTTACATCTTAGAGTGTTTTTTTACCCTAGTAATTGGTTCCGTATCCTATCAAGATGCGTTTTTGTCTCAAAAATTAAATGACGCTTTGTTTGCCGTTTGCGCAAGAACGTATGAATGCTCCTTTTTGCATATTTAGTCTTTTAGACATATGCAGTTGAGAGCGAAGATGCAAGCGCAGGGTCATGCCGTTCATGTGGTCCTGCTGGAGCATTTGGCGGGTTAAGGGGCCTTGCTGAAGGGCCCAAGGGACACGTCACCATACAAACTAACCCAACTGGCTCTCACAGTGTTATGGCGAGAAAAGTCGACAAAAAGGTAGCGGCGTAAATCCGTCTTGTTAGCAGACTTACAAACAATCAATGAAACAGCGCATAAGGCTCACTGTACATGACTCCCGTGTACATAAATCTAGGAGCTGAGAGCTTCTGGTTAGTCATTAGGAGGCTGTCTTTGGGCTTCAGGTTTTTCTGTAATTTTCAGTAATGGGCACCAATAAATGGCCCGTTCCGGACCCTGCAAAAGCCCGACCTCGCCGCTGATAAATGAAAGCATCAGAATCTGAGCCTGTTTACGCCGACGTTGCAGCAATCGCAGACATCTCCACGCTCGTCCGTGACTCATACCGTCTCTTAATGGAGCGGAAACTATAGCAACAGATAGTGTTTCTATGGAAATAAAGTGGCCGCTGTGTAGCTGGTCTTCGGTTCTGCTAATTACCTTGAATCTCTATCTTTTCTGCTTTCTCGGTGCTCTTGGGTGAGCTTGTGCTCAGACCAACTTATCCATCTCCTTCCCACTCACAACCGCAAAGGCTGCGCTTAGCGACTCCAACATCAGTGCATCAGTCTCCACGCCTGTCCCGCTGGGGGAGTTTAATGAGACCGTGTGCATATACAGGTTAACGTATATGAGTCACTCCGCACTTGACCTCACCTAAATCTCTTTGACCCTGAGCTGATGTGTCAGCAACAGTTTGTTGGGTTTCTCATCAACATTTCAGGGTATTTGAGTCAGATACACTGAAAACAATGGGCACAGTGATTCACTGAGTGACACTGCGGCCTCTGACATCTAGGACTGGGGGTGTCCTGCAATTCAAAAAACTTGCCGTTGGGTGAGTCGCTATCTCTGAATTCCCCATCGCATGTGATTGTGTGTGTGACCTGTGATGAACTGGCATGAAATTCAGGGTGTAATGAAGGCATATACAGGGTTGGGGTCACATGGAGCTAAAAGCTGATTGGCCATCGGAGTGCTCCTTCCCCTGTCACTCACCAATTTAAAACATATTATTGGCTAATGATATGGTGGATGCCGTCTGTATTCTTCCCACCAAATAACAAATCCTGGGATCACTCCTAGGGTGTACCCCAGCTGTATGCTTCCAGGAACAGGTTCCACCTTCACCATAACCCTGCCTTAGATAAACAATTATGGAAGATGGATGGATAAACAGAAATCCAATCTGTAGCTGCTTTCTTCAGATTAATTATTGCAATAAGAAGCTGCACTCAAATCAAGAAGCTGGGCTGTAACTATGGTTGCCGTTTTTTTGCTCCATTAATGTTCGGTTGGAGGGATGGGGAGATAGGGGGCGGAGACGTACTCTCCAGCGCTGCCTGACAGAGATGGCTTCTCCTCCGCCAATGGCCACCCCCAGCGGCTTTTCACTCCGGCCATTTGGGTCTTTGGCCCTTGAGGGGAAACGGTGAGAAGCATTTCACAGATGGACCCACTGCAGTCGAAGGACCTCACAAGATCGATGGCGGGATATGAGTCCGCAGATGCAGCCATATGAGATCAGGAGTGAGGGCTCTGTAACTGCCCCACCCTGGGAAGACACCAGGTGGCATGGGGGGGGGCAAGTCAGTGACCTTACCTGGGCCTCAGGAAATAACCCATAGATATGTATCGGCATAATTTAGGCCCCTCCAGGTCACAAGATGATGAGCAGAATCTCATGGTTGCGACACCCAGTTAATGAAGCAGACATTAACAGGAGCAGTAGTCTGGGGGGGTCCCTAGAGATTTATGAAAGGGGGGGTGGGGGGGTGGGCAAGCCTTTACTAGGTGGGGTTAATGAAAATGAACGAGAACACATTATTTAAACTAATCCGTGGACATTTATTTGGGGGGCATCTGAAGAGGGGGGCAAAGTAGTCCAGTCCCTCGTTCTCCAAATGCACCGCAATCCAAGACAGGCCTTAACTTCACCGGCCATCGCATCAGCGGTCAGCCAGCGCAGCACTTGGGGTCTCAATGACGCGCAAGGCAGCCCCCTGTGACATCGCCGCGACAACGGGCTGCACTTTCCGTTTATTTATTTATTTATCGCCTCATCGCATTATGAGCTGCGGCGAATGGATTAATCAGACTAGTGGGGAGCAAATTGACTGAAATTGATTTGTTTACCTCTGAGTTCGCGCACGGAGCACCCTTCCCGCAGCACCTCATCGTGACGGGAAGTTCGGAATTCACGGGGGTCGCTCGATAATTGCTTTCATTAGATCGCTTCCTTGCACCTTTGGGTTTACTGATGAGGGGAAGCCGGTCCAGAAGGCGATCTGGTCTGGAGGAACCAGGGATGGAGCCTATTTCTGTGTCTCTCTAATTACCACGCGTTGTGTCGGCCACGCGACAGTCCGACCCTGGTTTCTTCTTAAATTATTTTTATTTTTAGAATCACTCTGCACTTGGATTTTTCCCTGGGACAGTTTCCTGTCCCAGGTGTCCAGAGGGCAGCTCCCCAGTTTTTATTTGTCACTTTCCTTACCCTGAAAAGCCACGCTTTCGGTTTGACTCTGCCACTCCCCACCTACCCCCGCTGGATGGAATCCCACCTACACTCTCTCCCAGTCAGCTGACCCCAAACTCCATTGGAATCTTCCAAATTGGCCAGCAGGGGGTGAGGACAAAAGCTGCACATGTGCCCGGCCCCACTCCAAAAGCACCTGCCTGTTATTCAGTCACGTAATGCCATTCAAGGGGAAACGCCGTCTAGTGAAGTCAATCGGTTTAAACCCCGGAATGTTTGCTTTAAGTGAGGTGAGTCTTTGTTCTGCCAGCTGAAAATGTTAAAAATAAGGGGTGAAGTGCAGCATCTGGGATACTCTCCCTTACCAAAATCACAGAAAAAAACAGGCTAATAGGAGGAGGTAAATCCAATGGGATGTCAATCGAGGTATCACAGCAAAGCATTCTGGGTGTTTGCCTCTGACACGTGTCACTTCCCTAGTTCTGCACTACACAATGCAAACTTGCCTTTATTAACCACGTAAACCTCCCTGCCAAGAACTTGCCATAATTTCCTGAAGTTGACGCGGGTCACAGACTTGCTAATTTACTAATAGTTTGGGGAATTCAGACGATCTCCTCAAACTTCATCTTAAATGGCTCAAGAAGTGTCCAGTTATTTTGCTTTTCCATTAATCACATTATCTTTAAAGGTCACTGGTGGTCAAAAATTGCCCTCCGTCGCTCTGCCTTCACGTTCTCAGCGTTACCACTTGCTTTGCAAGACTCTGGGAGTCGTATGCTGCGTTCCACTTACTTCAGAAGGAGCTGAGAGCAGCGTCACACGCTAGTTGACCGCATTCCAGTACAGCAAGTTAGAAAGCCATTTAGCAATACCAGGGATTGTATGAAAAAGCAAGATTTCTTGCTTAGCCAGATAATTTGTCAGATTTAAGGTGCCACAATTTAAACAGCTTTCATTTACATTTAGCCCCGGCAATCTTAAATCCGACAAGTTATCCGGCTAAGTGAGAAATCCGACTTTCTGAAACAGGCCCCAGTTCTAGCCTGGTTAGCTGTTAGCCGTCGTTACAGTAGTAATATCAGTTGATAACAACACACTGTGATGTCCACAGATAGCGGTTGGACAGTACTGTGTGTACGACCGATTTAATGAGCCACAAACAAGCCGAAGTGCTAATAACCAGTATAAAACTACGGCTTTTACTTCTGTCGGTAAAGGGCGCAGCCATCTTGAATTCTGAGGTTGGGCTTATGTAGAGAAGGAGGAAGTTGAAATGTCTGACTAGGAATTCTGAACTTCCGCGTCACAAGTTCAAATGGAACGCAGCAATAATGTGGAGAAATGAGGAAATACGCTGCTCACCAGTAAATGGTCTCCAGTTTAGCATGTGTTTTACAAAAGACAGCGTTATGGTTTGGTGCAGTTGGAACGGGGTGCAGCATATGTAATTGATATGAAGTGTTATGTTAGACACCAACAGCCAAACAGCTGGTTCCTAAAGGCACGGGGGGGTTGGATTGAATTGGGACAGATCCAGTGTCGAGGGTCAGAACACACAGCAGGATGGAGGGGGAATTAAATCACATGCACTGTAGGTTTTACCCACCTCTGTGCCCCTTTAGATACCATCTCACTGCATATTATATTGTGTTTTTTTAATGCTTTGTTACAGTTCACACATGTTAAAGTTAGTTGTTTTGTTGAAAATACCTTGGAGCTGAATTAGTAAAGGCACAGTATTTTTGCTGACCTTGACCTTAACCGCTAGGGTTAATGGACGTCTTAACCTGTACGCCATCTAAGAGAATATAAGCTCCTGTTTGAGAGACACTTTTCCGGGAGCCGCAAAGGCCTGGCTGAGAGGCAGAACAGCCCTCCTACAGTGAAGCAGGATCAAGGCATGATGGCATTTCTCAAAGACCACCCATCTTAGAAAAGGCTCCGTAGCAAGATTGATGGTCTAATCATGCAGCCAACGGTGGCACAGCAGCAGGGTGCCATGTCCCCGAACACAGAGGGAGGGTGGGGGCCCTGTGGCCCGAGCACCTCTGTGGGTACCAGGGAAGAGGCGGTTTGAGGAAATGGACGCGGTAGTGAGAGATGGCGTGATGAGTCATTCCAGAATCCCTTTAATGGCAGACATCCTGTAATATCTCCCTGTTATTTTGTGTGCGTGTTTAGCTTGTGGGAGTTTTACTTACACAGAAATGTTCTGAGGGAAGAACAAAGTATAATGGGTTCAGACGGATAACCAATCAGACCTCCTCTGCAATCTGATTGGTTATCTCTTTGAACCAATCATTTTTCGTTCTGCCCTCAACATTAAACAGTGAAACTCCCGTGAGTGTGTTTAAGCATTTATAAGTGAATACTGAGTCTCTAACATGCTACTGTACCTCAATGCAGCTGTCGTCAAAACTAAGGCTTTGACTGGCTGTAGGCTGCATAGGAAGAACACCCAGAATGCATTGCACACCGTGAAACAAATAGTGTACTCATCTATGACACGTGCAAACCTCAATGCTCCTATTATTCCTACACGATCTCCAGCACAATATCCCACACCAGGAAATGAGGGTGCAAGGTTCTTTCGGCATGTATTTAAATTCCCCGTGTTCACTGATAACAGGAATGTTCCCACACGATGGGTCACCTGAATGGAAAACATATTTGAGACTCTCCAGCAGCATCATTAAATAGAGGTGGGAAATTTTTCCCCTGCAGTACTGATGCCACAAGCCCTTTCAATTTACCCCCTACATTCTGTGTAATCTATTCATTGCAAACTACTTACAGAAGGACATCATTGTCCTGCATGGTAAGCGGGATGGATGTGAACCAGGCAGGTGAGGTACGGTTTCATTCAGAGAATGGCAAAACAATCCTACTTTCTGGGCATTGGGTTTCACTCTGTTTGCATGCACGTGTGTATCTGTTCATGCACCAAAGCGTAATCGCCCTCCGCAGTCCCTGTTTGGGGGAATATCGCAGGTAACACAGCATTTCACGGCATAGAGGCTTTCTGAGATGTGCGTCGGCACCTCGCTCGCACCTCATCAGGGCCCTCGCGGGCAGCAGCGGGCAGCAGAGACCCAACTGCGTCCGGGCGAGTTTCTGCGCGGCTGCACCACTGCTCTGCACCACTGCTCTGCACTGGGGTCTCTCTGCGGATGCCTCTGCGGTGTCGGTGGTGACAGATCCGTGCCGAGAAAACTAACACCGCAGTCCCACCGCAGGTGTGCGCCATTGGCAGAAGCTGTGGCAAATTTTATTTACTAAATTAATATTTATTCAGCCTGATATCGTTTCAGAAGCTGGAAGTTTTTTCGCACTGCATACTGGGGAGAACTTGTGCGAAGCTTGATTCTCTGGCAGAGAGGATCGCACCAGTTGCTGATGTCCAGTGATTATGCGTGAGTGTCTGGATACAGTGTATTGGATACAGTCCAGCATGTACCCTGCCTTGTCCTTGTTAAATACGCTTCAGAATGCATTATATTAAGCCACCTTATACAGTAGTTGTATCCCTCTTATTAGATATGCTGCAAGTGCCAATGCACATGTGTATTTATCTTCTTAATCACGGCATGTACCTCCCTTTTAGCAAGCATGTCCACTCTTTTCTGTTTTCGGTAATGTCAGTATGCCCGGAGGGGGGGGGGTTGGGTGGCCAGTTGATCTTGGACCCCCAGAGTTTTTGGTTCCTCTCCTCCGTTGTCTTCTGGTTTTCATTCCTCTTTATTTAGTTTCTTTCCTTCCTTCTTTCCTGTTCTGTATCTCCCTCTACTTATGTTGGATGTCTCACAACACAACCCTGTAAAGTGCTTGAATTGAATTGAATTGAATCTTCATTTCGCAGTGTTTGACAGTGGAGGATGGCTCACAGTCCAGTTTTTGGGTTCAAGTTCAGGGCCTGTTTCTCCTTCCAAACAGCATCTCTGTGCTCCATCTAAATAAATGTGGTTTAAAGGACAGCAAGGGCGTAGGTTTAGTTACAAAATTGGTAGGGGGCAAATCAGAGCCGCACCCCCACCCCCCAAACACAAACAGGGCACCCCTAACATTGGTAGGGATTTGTCCCTATCGTCCATGCCCAAATCTGCACTCGTGAAAGGCAGTAGCGAACGCTAGCAGAGCTTATTTCTATCGATAACAAATCCGCTGACAGAACAGTAATCAAATTATGCAGCTGGACTGTTTATATATTCACCATGCTGCTAAAAATGTGATGCTTTCATGGTCATGTGCAGGGATCCAGAGAAAAAAAGTTCTCAAGGTCAAAAAAATGGCTCAAGGTCAAGCTGAAATTGACTAAGGGTGGAGGGTTCTGCAAACTCCCAGAGATATAACTGAATGTGGAGGCAGGGAGACTGTCCCTGTAGGACCAGTCTGACAACACGCAGTCCAGTTTATAAAGATGAAAATTGCTAACTTCAAATATGTGATCTCACCTCCCAAGCAACGGAGAATACACAAAGCGGGAAGCAGGTACCTCTCCCTCAACTCCAGGAAAATATTATCTGGGGAAAAAAACAGATAGAAACCAGACCAAACAACAGCTGATGGGCAAAACAACCCTCCCACACCTGCCTGTAAACAATAATAATCGGAGGAAACTCACTGGAGCCTCCAGCCAACAAAGAAACATAATTACGGAATGGAAAGCTAAGCTGCTGATGGCTTTGCACATTGGCTGTGACTCTCCATCTCTGGCGTTGTGATTAAATAATGAAAAGATACTGACATTTTCACGTTAACAAAGTTAACAGAACTCAATATACAAGACAAGTCGATGAATTCCGGCCATCCCAGGACAGCAGAGAAGACAATCTGGGAGATATGGCATTTACTGCAATATTGTTTGAAATGTTAACATCGACAGTGGTATGGAATATATGAATGTTTTACAAACACTACAGTGATGTCATTTCAGGTTAAGGTCACAATTCTCCAAATTCATTCAAAGTGCTACAATTCCCGCTGAATTGCTCTGTCGCCTCTGTCATTGTTAGGTCTCCTAGTAAGCAGCACGAAAGCCAACGTAGAGGTGACGTGTGTTCAGGGAGGCCTTGCCAGTGAAGGGAGCCGCTTTCAATCTCAATAATATGTGCAGCCTCACGACAGAGAATGTGGAAACACACGGAAATGTGAAAAACTGAAGCAGGGCCACACCTGGAACAGTCACCAATACCCCCCTCCCTCACCCTGCCATCTCCGGTACCTGCAGCCTGAGGTTTAAAAGGTTTGGTTAGAAAATTGCCGAAGTAATACCTTAACTTGTAACAGGTGGAGATACTGTAGGCAAACAGAGTCAATGGCTAATTATCTGTCTGACAGCCAGTGTGAAAGGACACTGAAGTTACCCATTAGTCTGATATTAACCGTGCTCATGCATCCAGGTGGTTTCAGGGTGATTCATGACGTTGGAAAAAGATGCAATATCAGCAACCAGGGCCATTCAGCCCTTAAAATACAGTTGAAATGTAACTTCATAACATTATGTTTCATGACACCTGGAGGGGCGTGTAGCTCACTGCGCTATGCCTCTCTGTCCATCATCAGAACGTTGCTGGTTTGAGCCCAGCTCAGCAGAACAGCCCCTCTCTGCCAAGCCTTGTTCACACATATGTTCCTACGTGTCTTGGAGAGCAAGAGGGGTAGGCAAAAACAGAACTTCCCCACAGGGCTCAATCAACTATTATTATTATTGTTGTTGCTATTGTCGTTGTCGTTGCCTATTTAGGAGGGGATGCAAAAAACTTTAAGCAGCTCATGGCGTGGGCTGTCTCCAGGCCAGCTGTGCATCTCTTACACAGCATTCTATGGGGTCTTCAAGCCCAGGGGTGCCTCTGTCAGGAGACAGCATCCAGTCTGTCTGCCCGCTGATGTCATTTCAGGCCGCCGCCATCAGGAGTATTTTGGCTCTTGGATGCATTGCGACCCCCTCCACCCCGACCCCACGATCTCAGCTGAAGTGCCCCACTGTTAAGTTTTGAGAGATGGAGTAAAGGCTGCATCTCCACTTATCATTCAGCGGTTTATCTCTAGTGGGGAGGCGTCATGTCACACGCGCAAACATGCACATGGGGGAGGGAAGAAAAAAAAATCTGGGAAACAAAGGGGGCATGAAAGAAATAGGCGTAGAGTTTGTGCAGCGTGTGGCGTCAGATGTTGGAGGGAAGAGCTGTCTGCTCTGTTTGTGTGTCACGCGCGTCCAGATGGGAGCACATACGCACAAACAAGCGTGCTAGATTGCAAGAATTCATTAAACGATCTGTTAAACGGCAATCGATCATACTCAGCTCAGTGAAATATTATCCACGCACACGGCAGAGATTTATTGGCCTGATACGCTTGTTATGTTTCCCATGCTTTTCTTGACCCAATTTATCCGTCATAGACATATTTTAATATTTTTAAATTAGTGTGTTAGGATGCATTATTTTATTAAAGGCCGTGTTTACACGCTGCTATCTGTAACATGCCGACGAGCGTGTCGTCTCTGTGGAAATTTAGACCTAAGCTACTGTGTCTGCTCATTGTGGGAAGGTGTGTCTGCTTCACGTGCTCGGGACAGGATGGACCCTGTGCAGGATGATTCCAGAAAGGACAGTTTTTTTTCCCCCTGGAGTAGTTTGCCCAATTTCAGGGATCGAAGACATGGAGTGCTCTTCATTATCGTGACCCATGCAGGGTCCACATCCAACCAGAAAGTGGGAAACTGGAAGAGAGAGTACCGGTCTATTCTGAGGGTGCTGATACACAGCTTTTTGAGCAATGTTTCCGGGTGATGTTTCCGGGCGATGTTTCCGGGCAATGTTTCTGGGCGATGTTTCCGGGCAATGTTTCCGGGCGATGTTTCAGGGCAATGTTTCTGGGTGATGTTTTCGGGCGATGTTTCCGGGCAATGTTTCCGGCTGATGTTTCCGGGCGATGTTTCCGGGCAATGTTTCTGGCCGATGTTTCCGGGCGATGTTTCCGGGCGATGTTTCCGGGCAATGTTGCTAAGCAGTGCCACTCTGGCACTTTCCCATTGATTTTGGGCAACAAATTTCTATTTGAAAAACTTTGATTGACAGTGAGCAACATTTTGCAATCATCCAGATAAGTAGCCCTTTGTCTCACCTGCTTGGCGGTTGCCCGGCAATATTAAATATATAAAAATGTTGCCACCTTGAGATGCATTATATTGCTCTAATTAACATATTAAAGTGCCATTCTGCGTCGTTCCATTGTATAAAGTGACTCTTGAATGATTTTATCAACGAGCGGCAAATCCCGCCTCAATCACTTTATTGTGTGGAAAAGGAGAGCACTCAACCAAACACTTGGTCCCCTGTAGTAACCCCGCTAATTCGTCCCGCAGTAGGCCATTACTGTCACTGTTAGCACAATTGGCTCTGGGGATGGATTAGGGGCAGAGTGTGGCTATCTGTGTTAGGATCCTGTCCATGTGATCGGAAGGTTGCTGGTTTGAGTCCAGAGCCTTCAGAGTGATGCCACTCTTTGGCCCCAGAGCAAGGCTGTTACCTCCTCCCCACTTTCCAATTATTCCAGGGTTGCTGCATGCTGACTCACTATGCACTGTACCTCCCCCCCCCCCCAAAAAAAAAGAAAGCCTGTTCACACCTGTCTGTCATATGGAGAATAAGGACAGACTAAAAGAGAAGTGACCTCAGATGAGATCCATGAAGCTGTACCATCAAAGTATCCATGTCATGTGTGTTTTTTTTACTGGAGACTGTCCCTTTACCCCCAGTGCGACAATTAACAGGGGTGTTTGTAGTACCTGCCTGCAATGTACTAGTTAATGTGTCCAACCCGCTTTCCAGTGTTTCGGCGTAATAACAGCCTTCGCAAGTTGTGACAAGCAGGTGTTTTGGTGACAGCTGGACAGAGCGAGGAGAATGACCTGATTGTCAGTTCTCCGTAAAACACACGTAGATTACGCAGAGTGAAAAGCTCACTGTCAGCTTATTGGTACATACTATGTGCGGCGAGGTCGGCAAACACTTTGCCCTTTCAAACATAAAAGATCAAAACATCATATATCACGTCTCCCGGGCTCGCTCTGAATCAGCGGTCACATCTGGCTTTATCAAGCACCTAAACATTCTGAAACGCCTGTTTTTTCCCCCCCTTGCAAAGGTGCAGACAGAGAAGGGGAACGGGAGATAGAGGGAGAGGGAGAGAGATCAATTTGTCATGGATTGATTTATGAAGCTGGTTTCCTAGGGATGTTTACTCTGTCAAGACTAATGCATAATTCGCAACTCTACCCACACATTCATTATTGTGGAGCCAAGAGCGTGCACACTGAACCAAAGGAAGGAGAAGGCCGGTCAGGGCGTAGAGGTCACTCCCAAGACACACGGGGCCAAACTAATTAGCGGCTGCATCTGAATGCCACCGGAGACCCAAATCATTATTCTCCCACTTCATCAGCGTGTGCTTGAGCAATTATGTGGTTATTTACCATATATTAAGGCTCCAAACATATTTGATTAATGCCTGATGGACGTTTCATTATGACTTAATGCACCATGCATAAGCGATCAGAAATTTCCAAAATTAATCATGAATAATGACACCATTGCGCTCCCAATCGCTGGCGAGGACGAGGACACCAGGGGACTCCGTTGTCATGGAGTCGCACGCAGGTAGCTGTTTCGGAGGTGCCAAATGGTAGGTGTGCGCGGGCCAGTCCTGGTATTCTAAACACCGCCTCTCGGTTCATTGTCGGTGTCGGGGCAGAAAGCCAGAGATGAAGACAGCCATTTTGTCGTAGCACGCTCTCCCGCAAAAGGCGATGGCGTCTCGGGACTGTGCCGTGTTGTTAACCACGACATAATGAGTCCCGTGGAGACCAGGCGGCCGCCAAAAAGCACATATTTCAGTGACTCAGATTCAGAGACAACCTGTGGGGGGGTGGGGGGGGGTGACGCCATGGCTGTCACTCTCATTCCGTCCGCGGCTGACTGGACTTTGCCTCTATCCCATCCCTACATACGGCAGAAGGTGCACTAAAGGTCAGCCATGTAGCTGCTAGCTACATGTGTTTGTGGCGAATGGGAAGAACCTCGAGAAACACTCCGTCCAATGGGGCGATCCTAGGATATTTTAAGGTGAGGGCAGGGCTCGACGCCATGGCAAATTCTGATGGACATTTTGATCAAAATGCAGTTTTCCCCAGGGACATGGCAGCTTACGTAATTCTTACCATGGGTACATTTGTCCTTGTATGAACTAGTTAACAATCTATGGGTGGGAAGCATTAGAGGCATTATTTCACACATTGGAGCCACCCCTATCTTTGACCAATGATATGTTTTGAATCGGTGATTGACAGGGGCGGGGGCACTCTGGGAGCCATTCAGCTTGCAGCTTGAGCCAGAGCCTCTGAGGTCCCGCCCCCTGTATACACTCTTGCCCCAAACGCACACAGTCCAGGCCTTTTCACTTACTGAATGAATGAGCTCAAAGTTGAATTAAGTGGGTCTCCTTCATCAGTTTAAAGTCCTTTAAAGCCCTTGGATTATAGAGTTTTCTATCATCCCACTCTGGTCGCTTTACAGAAGGTCCCTCTGGGCACTGGGCCCTAGCTGTTCCCAGCACAGTAGTTCAGCTTTTTGTCAGGGGGGGGGGTTTGCAATGTGTTTCCCTGCACAAAGATACAAGATATATTAAGGCATTGTGACCAGGAACCCCAAGGTTATTGTGAGCATGATTTCACTGTGTGGTTTTAACCACAGAATGTTTATAAGCCTCATCTGCACCCTTAGTGTCCCGTCTGAACATGAACCTTGATAGAGGGAAAAACTAAGGCTTGGGGCTTCCAGCAAGAAAGAAAGATAGACAGACAGACAGAAAGATAGATAGATAGATAGATAGATAGATAGATAGATAGATAGATAGATAGATAGATAGATAGAAACACCTCTCATTTGATAATTTCTTCTGAATTTAAGGAGATACATTACAATAAAGTTTTACTTTCTGTGCAACCCATTAATTAAGCATGTAGAAATGCTTTAGTGCCCAAAATAGATTATGGTGAAGTAATGGTGTGCCCTAGGCTTGCTTTAACCCCATGGGGAAAGAATCAGAATGTTTTTCCCATTCATACTGAAAGTGTCTGAGTGATATTCATTCCAGGCACGGTGACTCTAAGTCCCTTTACATATACAGTCCGTTCCTGTTCTCGTAGAACTTGGAACTGAGAACCTTGCCTTCAGGGAACATTGCTGCCGTATATTTCAGATTATTCTCATCCAACGCCAGCAAATTAACATGATTAAATAATTTAATTCCGGGTTTGTTTTATCCGACAACCCCCCACACACACACACCCCGACACACAATTACATCTTGCAGTTGCCCTGATGACAGTCACAGGCTAATTAGCGTTTGTCTTCCCACCACAAGATTGTTAAATTACAGACCGACAAGCTGAGCAGCAGCTGTGGGTATCCGGTTGAGTCGTCATTCTTTTTCCTTAGTGCTTCCTGCCAGGGTCACCTGTCGTAGACCATGTGATGGCATCTTGCTTGGTGAAGGGGTGGTGGGTTTTCCACCAGAGCACGACCAATTTAGGTATCTTGCTCTGAAATTCTTTGCTACGCAACACCAACTACAGGTCCAGCCTCTAGTTTCTCCGTGGAGGAGCAGGAATCTCTAGGCCTCTGGTCATTCAAGGACATCCCTTAAGTCTTGGCTTGTTGATTAATTTAAACCATGTGGTCGCATCAGTTCTGGAATGGAAGTCACCATTAACCGCTCCACTTCCCCAGCAAAGCAGTCCCAACAGGTAAAGAACAGGCCAAATTTTCCTCGTGCCAAATTGCTCTAGTGGTTGGTGTGTATGTCCGAGGGTTTGAGTGCTGTGGCTGTCTGACATGCTGTGGGTATGAATCCTGTAACTAACAGAGGAATTATATCACGGTTGGACCCTTGAGCCAGACCTTTAACTCCAGCTGATACTGTGCCATGGCCCCAAAACCCGCTTTCATCTCTACATGTATATCTGAGTGTCTCACTTGAAGCGCAAGGATAAGTGAAAACAACCCAGTTTCCTGAGAGGGTAGAAGGAAACGCTGCTGTTTCCTTATGTCCTTGCCCTTATTCTTCACCCAGAGGTTTGCAAATCCACTGTGCAGGCTGGGCTGTCTGTCTTGTTTGCATTGAAACACCAGGTAATGGTGACCCTGTTTCTCTGAGCCACGTACTAGCCAGTGCCTTGACATCAGAATATGTGGTTAATCCATTTACCGCTCCTAGAGCGTGTCCAAAGCGCGCATACTATCCAATAAAGAGAAAGCGGTCATTTTAGGCAAACTGATACATATTCCTGGCTCCATCAGCTCATGGGAGTTTTACTTGCACAAAAATATTCTGAGGGCAGAATGAAAAATGACCAACCAATCAGATGTCTTGGTCCCACCTCTTCTAGTTGCTTGGACCCACTACATCTATAAGCTGATTGGTTATCTCTCTGAACCAATTATTTTTCATTCTGCCCTCAGAACATTTTTGTCTAAACAAAAGTCCCCCAAGCGCTCCATCATTGCCCCCATAACCCCAAAAAGAAATTTTACTTTGTCAATACACTAAGTCAAACAAACAAAAAGATTAATGTCAACTGGCAGGAAGGGGAAATTACACAGAGGTTATGTAAGCAAACCACACGAATTTAGCGAACAAATAACGTGACTCATAAGAATACCGGGACTATTTGAGGCCACCTTCGAAAGCATAAAGTAGGTATTTCTGTAGTAGTGGATTATAAATATACAGTGTAGTGGCTAAACATTATTTTAATGTGTCTAAGTAAATCTATAAATTCTAAAGAGATTTAGTGGTTTAACTGACGGAGGCCTACATCTGTATTTTGCTGCTTAAGAAAGTCTGTGGCTTGTGGTGTACGGAGACCTACTAGGAGTTGGTCTCCAAGCAAACAGACAAGATCAGGGTGAAATGCTGAAAACATACATTTTAAGTAAAACATAGTTTCTTAGCCAAATATTGAAGTTAAGCGCGGGTAATGTAAGAAGCAGGCCTTCTCCTCTGAAATGCAGCAAGACAACTCTGACCGCTGAGAAAGGCAGGTTGTTTCGATGGAGATCCTTATGCTTTGGAAGATATAAAAGAAACAGACATAAATGGGAGAGGATTGCTGTGTTTTTAATCAGAGAACTGTACAGACTCTGAAAATCTTAACCCACGAGGCGGCCTCAGTGATTATAAAAGTACTGAGCGCTCGTAGTTCAAAGTCCAAAATGTGACCCGAAATGCAGTTCAGACACCGGCAAGGGAACAGGGCCGCTGTTAGCTTAGCATCTGTGATGCGCAGAACTGAAGTCGATTGAATGGATGCTCCATCCCATTGTAATGCAAACGAGCTGTTTGCCTTGTGCCAAATTGTCCTCCATGTAACGTAATTACATCGCCAGCACATGGTCGTCTTTGTGACTCGCTTCACGGGGGGGGGGGGGGGAGCGGAGCCGACTATAAATTTAATTAAGGGGGGGAGTCATATCCGGGCTGCCGTTAGAGGGTCTAGTTATCGTTCGGCAATAACGCCTTTTTAATCCCGCCTCTTCGAAGAAGGCCACGTCGGGATCGTTTTCTCGGGTCGGCTCGCTTGAACGTCGACAGGGCGCCACGATGGAGGCTTAAGTGACAGCGCTGATGAAAGCCAAGCCGCTCAAAGCAGCTCCCGCATTAGGCGGGAGCGAATCAGGCGCCGGCGAAGGCCGTGAAAGAACAATCAGGGGAGCTGACGGGGACGTCAGCCTCGCAGTCACTCCTTCTGCAGAACGGGGGACCGAGTGAGTCGTTGGCACATGTCAGGGTGGGAACCATTAATGATGTAATGATGTAATAATGGATTGCCACACACCCTTGGCTAGCACTTTGGGGAGACTCTTGCTTTATAAAAATAAATTGAATTGAACAGGTGTGTGTGCATGCGAGCTTGCCTGCTCATCACTGGGAATACTGTCAGATTGCTTATGTCGGACATAGACGCAGTTTTGCTTATTTTGCCCCCAGCACACACAATCCAGCCCTTTTTCACTGAATTAACTAGCTCAGACTTTACGTAAATAGTGCGAATAAATGCTTTTTATCACAGTCTGAGCATAAACAAACACAAAGATCACTGTATGGTATTTATCCTCATCTGCATTTCCCATCCCTTTTCTGTTCATATGTATTTATGTAGTAATAATAAGTATCATTGATGCCTATGGGGCAATTCTCTTTGCACCTCACCCAGCTTGGGCTTTGTGGGTGAGAGCCAGCTGGCCGTGAAGGGCAGCTACCTATTGCAGCACCCAGGGAGCTGGGGGTTAGGGGCCTCGCTCTAGGGCCCACTGATGAACAAGTGACCTTCTGGTAAGAGGCACAGAGGCTTAGCCCACTAAGCCACACGCCGCCCCTAAGTAGTTGTTGTACTTGTTTAATATTCATTTGTTTGAAAACTTATTTTTAAACTATTCTTGCTTTTATAATTTTTACAAATATATAGGAGTTTTTCTTTTTTTTTGATTTTCTGCGGCACGTGGTACCATGTAGCGAAACAGAGTGCAGCAGTGACAACCCCTAACTAAAATTGTGCGTCGATCAAAGGCCCAGAAAACCGAAGTCTCCACAATAATTTCAGAGCCATTGCGATTTTTATTAAGCGTATCTCGATACATAAAATCTATCGCATTAAAATATATGCGCAATTAAACGTGGGGGAATGAAAATATGAAAATCGGGCATTACGGGGGATGAAGGAAAGAAAAAATAGCAAGATCAAAAGGGTGAGAAAAAGTTAATGAGCAAAACTATGAGAGTGAAGAAATGGATTATGTTATAAACAATATGTACCAGCCATATGCCCAGGCAGTTAAATTAAGTACAAGATGAATCCATAGATAGAACAACAATAGAAAATGTCTGCACAAATTAAATGGAATTTAGTGGTAAGTTGGTGGAATGATAGAACTGGTCTGTGGAGCTTTTTAAAAGCGATGTTGCCTGTCAGTTACCTGAGTCACTGATGCTCCAGTTGATGGTTCGGTCTCTGGATGAACGTGTAAAGTGCTGGACCTGGAAGTTTGGCCAAAAAGGTCCCCGGGGGGATGTTCCGCTGCACAACTATCAAGCTTGTCAACAAATTTATTGTCATACTCTTGTGCAAGTTTACTTTAATCCTCAGTTATATAACTACGTTTTTGTGTGTGGCTATATAAAGTAAAACAAGCAGAGAGGCTTGCAGTCATATCGACCGTCTAAACATTTAGCGAGCAGCCTTACGGAGAGGGATGCACAGGGCTTACATAACAGATTGCAGATCTACTGAGTCGTCCATGAGCCACGGGTTCAAAGCTGTCTGTCTATTAATAGACAAAGAGAGCAGGCTGTCTGCGCACGGGTAAAGTGGGTGGAGTGAGACCCCAATCTGTTTATAATGTGATTAAAGCACTTTATTGGTTTTTGGGGGAGCCACTTCAAATTCCTGGCAGTAGGGGGATTCAAACCCACATCAGGACGGGAACCATAAACCAGCACTTTAGACCCCACCACATGTAGGGTCTATACACACTTAGCTACATGGGAAGTACGTATGTGCATTGGCTCAATGCAAAGGGGAAAGGATGTTTATTTATATGTATATTCATCCATCCATCCATTTTCCAAACCGCTTATCCTACTGGATCGCGGGGGGTCCGGAGCCTATCCCGGAAACAATGGGCATGAGGCAGGGAACAACCCAGGATGGGGGGCCAGCCCATTTCAGAGCACACTCACACACCATTCACTCACACATGCACACCTACGGGCAATTTAGCAACTCCGATTAGCCAAAGCATGTTTTTGGACTGTGGGGGTAAACCGGAGTACCCGGAGGAAACCCCACGATGACATCTGGAGAACATGCAAACTCCACACACATGTGACCCAGGCAGAGACTCGAACCCGGGTCCCAGAGGTGTGAGGCAACAGTGCTAACCACTGCACCACCATGCCGCGTTTGTATATTCATTTATTCTTTCATTCAATTACCTGCCTTAAATGTGCTGCTCAGGAAAAGCCACGTTGATGCATGGACAAAGGGGAAAGGGTATTCGTTTGTTCATTCATTCATTCATTCATTCATTCATTTTCCTCTCAGATTAAATGTTCTAAAAATTGTTCTAAACAGGCAAAAGGTTATGTTTGTTCTTTAAGGTCAAAGCTGCAGAAAATGCATTTAACTACATTGTATAGGTACAATATATGTTTGTGTACGTGACTCATAAAACATGAAACTTGGTTGGAAAGGGCAGACTTTTTTTTTTGTTTGCTATACTGGTGCACCTATTTGGCTGAGCGCGAGCCTGGCTGTTTCCCCAGCAATTGCCCCCGACCCCCTCCTCAGCACTCCATCTGTTCCCCCCGACTTTTCCCATGAGTCTCCCTGTGCGACCACAGGCAGCCAAAGTGGTCAACATGCCTACCTGACCACAGGCCACACAGCAAACATGAGCCTGGCAGCGGAGGGGGTGGGGGGGTGGGAGGGAGTTCTGGCTGGAGAACCTGAACCAGAACCAAAACGCATCGTCATAATGGATGGCCAAACTTAGCTGGAAAGGCCTCAGGATCGCTCGTGTCTGGCCCTCTGTTCCATCATGGAATTCTACAATGCATTAACCTCTTATACTTTAATGACAGGCAATTAAATGAGCATCGAGCTCCGTCCCGGTGCTTCCCATACAAACTAAAGGTCTGATCCATGACTCTTTATTTTGAGATTGAAAAATAAACACGTTCTGTATCCTGAGAACGACGTGCAGATCTTAACCAAAACTAGGCATGCTGGATTTCTCCTATCCAGTCTCACTTATTTGCCACGTGTGTCTGTCATTTTATCTCTTATGTCCCGCCTCCCCTGCCTACATAACCACTGCCTATTGGGCGATGACTAGCCTGCTAAAACAGCTCCCGGTGTGCCTGTGTTGGAGTACCACCACCAGTAAACACAGAGAAACCATTCCGGTAGATGTCTGTGCAAATGGTGGAGTCCTTCCAAGGTTAATTGTTATTTGAATGGCTGTGGTACATAATCCCTATTCAATTAGGTTTTCATAATGAGAGGCTAAGTTCCTCCCTCACTCATTGGCTGGGCATGAAAGAGCCGTACATGGTAAATGCCGCCTCTTTGTCCTGCCCCCATCCCATTCTCACATTAACCTCCTTCGCCGTCAAGCAGACGTGCGTTCTTCCGGAAAAGAAAGGACCCGACACTTCGATTGCAAGGCGGTACAGCAGGTCACAATTAAAGTGTGATGAGGGGACATCGCTACCTTCCTGTCTATTTCACTGTCCCTTTTGTAGGAGTGATTAAGGCTCTGCTACGAAACACAATGGAACTTAAATGTTAATTAGATGCTGGCCTGGATGAATGGTTTGGAAATTCAATCTAAAAAAATGCATTAATTATAATCTGTTTCGAGTACAATTATGGATTAAAAACCACCACAAAGGGCCCCCTTTGTACGTTACGCGGGATCTCTCCTCTCATACTCCCTAGAAGACCTTAGAGGCTTCTGCCTCCACAGCCAAAACTACTTGTCCAGGGGGTGCTCAGGATGGTGCCGTAATGAGGCATCCATAGTAGTCTCTGATTAGCCATCGCAAGAACTTAAGATGGAAAGCTAAAAGCAGACTTACATGGAAGTAGATAGTACTTGGTCCGTAAAACACCTTCATGCCCATTCTTGATAATACAGGTCATCGTCGACTTATGACCACGATCGGTTCCGACTGACCAGTTGTTAGTCGATTTGGTTGTAAGTCGGGTCTTTATTGTAAATCCAAGAATTGTCATATGTACAGTATATTGTACAATAGAATTATATCACCTTTAAGTCATATTGTCCTTTATCATTTTCTTTGCTGCCAGCAGTTGGCGCAGAAACCGTCATACACTGACGATGGGCAACAGTCACGCTGCCAGACACAACGCGGTCGAGGCCTCATATTTGCCGTCGCAAAGTTAATCAGTCGTAAGTCACATGAGTCGTAAGTCTGTATTAACATCTGGAGGATTCATCGTGGACGTTTGATGATTTTGAGGAGTCTGGACTCACCCAAGACATCAAACAAGTTAGAAAAATGACATGTGAATGGTCAAAAAAGCTTTTTTTATTATTTTATTTGTATGTGGCTCATCCAGTACCTAAGATCAGTAGGTTACTGGCTAAAATCCTAGGGTTGGCAGAGGGACGTCACCATTGGGCCCCTGAGCCGGGAATAAAATGTCTGCTATACATCCATTTTCTGTAACCGCTTGTCCTCTTCAGGGTCATGGCTGGTCCGAAGCCTGTGGATCTGCTAAAGAAGTGTAAATATTTGTTGAGAGTGGGCCTAGAGCCTATTCCAGGCAGCACTGAAGTACACCATGCAGAGGATGCCAAACCTTCACAGGCCACATACTCACACAGTCATTTCCATGCACACCAATGAGTCTACAGACTTGTGTACTGTACATCCAAGGGCATAACTTTGGGTTGAGTATTGGAGGGTTGTGGTGTCCACCCATTTAAGGGGGTTCAGTGTGTTTGGCTGGTTTTTGAGTATTGGGGGTTTCACAACCCCCCCACACCCCATCCCTCCATAATTTAGGCCCATGTGTGTATCACAACTGATGGATTTGAAGTATAGCGCGCATCCATTATAACACACAAGGTTTTTATATATAAGGCTGTGTGGGGTGATAAAGTAACATTGTGTTTGTTAAGTGCTTGGCAACATGGCTGATTGGCATGTTGGGAGATGCACACATCTGTGTGGACGCTGTAGCAATGAGCCGTTTGGTTTGTGGGTGGGGGGGACTCACGCACTCGCGTTCCACTGTTTACGTGGGGTGGGCGCGCCGTCCTCTTCCTACTTGCCTAATTTCCCCCTAATTCTTTCCGGAAGTGGCAGGAGCCGGATTTTGTCGCCGTCAATATAGCACGTCTTCGGCGACGTGTCGCTCGCAGTGTGATCCGCTCCGTCCCCCATTCCGGCAACCGCGTGTAAATACAAAGGGAAGATTAACGGGCTGTAATAGAAAAGTAGCCTTTTAGTCAATATAATTAAAATGAACGTGTTTGATCACGTAAACCCACTTCGCCATGGGCTATTAGGGCTGCCGAAATCAAAATATGCGTATATTTAACGTTGTTTAGATACAAGAGAGTCATCATAAATCTCGGCTTGGTTTTGATTAACTTACTTTAATCTTTTAATTAGACCTGGGTTCTTTCACCCCTCTGTACTGCTGGCATTTACTCGCTGCTTGTTTATTGTTCTGTTGCTCTTGGTTTAAATTTGTCCCGTTTGCATACAAAATTCAGAAGTTACCGTCGCAGATAAATTAACACATCCTCCTAAGAACCTATTACAGAACCTTTTTTTTGGACATGATAATTATCGACGTCAGTTTTTTTTTTTTTTTTTTTAAAGCACTAGAGTGAGCCTTGTAATGTGTTTACGGGAACTTTTAGCGAAACGTCTAATGAAGACATTTCAAAAGTAAGTTGAAATTAGTAGTTCCAGAAGCATTTGAATGGCTCTCTTTTCAAAGGGATACGTGTTTTAAACAAGCTGAGTACTCTCATCAAAAGCGGTTATATAATGCTGACTATTCCGTTTATCCGTTCTTTGAATTTACCGCTAGTCATGAGAAGAAAGGCATCTTTAATGGCGTTTTAGTGCAAACCACTTTTAGCACAAAACAACACAAAGCTGCCTTCTCCTCTGCAACAATGAATGCAGAAATTCACATAGTAAAAGCAAAATAGTTGCTAAATTAATATAAAGGAGACGCGGTCCATGACTCCACCAGACAATTTGGGATATTGTACTTCAAGTTTATTGCGTTACGAACCAAAAAAATGAGCTCATGTTTGGTAATTAATTATATTAGGATTTTTATGATGTGTTCTCGGGTCTGTGGGCTGTTTTCTTTTGAGTATTTCACTAGAACGCAGACCAGTCCTCTTTCTAACAGCTAGGATGAAGTGGGGGATTTACAAAGAGAGCAGAATCAAGCTGCTCTTGTAATGGAAATGCAGCACTTGGGAGAGTTGCGTTTAAAGCTGGAAGCGTTGACTGTTGGGAGACAGGAATGCATGTGTTTGGTGGCGTTATGGAGATGAGACAAATTCACCTCCAGTGGTTTTCAAGAGGAGTCGTATAAAGCTTTGGGTGACATCAAAGGGTGACACTTTTGTAGAATAAAGGTGTGTTTGTCACTGGCTGTGCATGTCCTGCTAGTTCCTCGGGACATTTGAGGTGACTCCCAGTATGCGTGCTTGACCATACTTGTGTTCTCGTGTCCCTGTTTACACCATCTTCCATTGCCAAAGACCAGTTCCAATGCTATGAACACAAGTGGGACAGTAAAGATCCCCAGATGTTGAGGTTAATCTCAGTACCAAGAATGCAAAGACCGTACTTGTGGTCTTGGTAAGACCGCTCTTGATAACTTGCCTCAGTTGCCTCCTCACCGAACGACACCAATCCCATGATTCATTGCACCCTGAGTTCGTTCTTGGAAGGCAAGTCAAGAAGACCGGTCTTGACAAGATCACTAGTACGACCTTCATGTTCTTGGTATTGAGATTCCCCCATAGGATCTCCCCCCTTATCAGGTTCCACGTTTAGGTTGGACTTCAGCCTGAGTCGCAGGGAAAGTATTCATTTAAGGGGCTAAAACACGAGCTTGCCCATTAGCACAATGCATTTCCATAGAAAAATGTGATTGTTAATAGCTACATTAACTGGACTGGTAAGAAAGCCAGTGCCAAAGGGGTACAGAGGTCAGTGTGACGTCACACTGCCCATTGGTAAAGTTGGTGCATATGTAGATCACACTGAAGGAACTTGGTAAAGCATCAGGGTATGACTCATATCGTATCATCCTGATATATATATATATATATATATATATATATATATTTTTTTTTTTTCCATAGGCCACCTCATCTTATTTTCATTACATTATACAGTGTATGGTATTAGCGATATGGAGAGTTGTGCCTGTAGCGCCCCACAGTGGATGCAACGCTGCACAAATTGTGTCAATCGCTGTTCAGAGGACCTTTTGTCGATTTTTTTCACAGCATCTTCATAAGCTGTATATAAATTTAAGTAACTGTAATCAAATTCTTGATATCAGTAAACAGCACCAGCTAAAATGCCTTCCCCCCCCAGACACACCCCATCCAGTTTTGGTTGGGTGCTATGAGTTAACCCAAGGTGTGATACCTCGCCTTTCATCGAAAATGTGCAAGTATATATTTGTCGGTGTGTGTGTGGGCATGTATGAATGTATAGAATTTTCATACTTTTTTTTCCAGACATAAAGGTATGCGAGTACCATACCTTATTTACACGTTACACATATCCTATATTTTCACACTGTGTGCAGCAATATCAGAAATGAGCAACGCGACTTTTAGTTCAGCAATAATTAAACACGGTCATTTGAAATACTCCAGTAATTAAATCTTTAGAAATTACTCATTTGGAATATATTCAGTTGCCCAAAGGAACCAGAGTTGGCTGTTTTAATTTATTTTAACTTATAAAGCTGTCATTTTTCTACTGCAGATAACAATACTGTAATGATTGTGTGTGTGTGTTTATATATATATAATTACTATATATATATATATTTACTATATATATATATATATATTTAATATATATATTAAAGAAGGTGCATGAAGCTGAATTATCGTCCCCTTACAAAAGTATTAGTTCTCTGTTGAATTGCGTTGAAATAAGTGATGTTGGGATTTGAGATGTGGCTGGGAAGGGCCTCCTCTTTAAAATGCAAAGCTGACGAAACACTGTGTGATTTTAAAGTCACTCGCTTTAATTGCATTTAATGGGAAGAGAGGGAAGGGATGCAGCTATTGATGCGGGCAGCTGCATATTTCACTTTAATGGAGGGTGAATGTGATGTCTTGACCACGAAGGCACAGCGTGTGAAGTGCCAGGAATTTCTATATTAGCACGTGCGTGTTTGTGTGTGTGTGGGGGGGGGGGGGGGGGGTCAGATGAAAACCGCTTATTTGATGTCATGATGGGTTTTTTTATAATGCTTTATTTCATGTCGTCAATGCTAGTGAACTAGTATTTATGTTTGTGCTACCTGCTGTTTCCATTCATGGTCATTCGTATGGATTAATTTATGTATAAATGAATATATTAAATGGCTGACTCTGGGGACAGGCATGAACGAGCTGGGTGGGACATGTGAAAAGAATCATTCCAGTGTACTTGTGCAAATGGCAAATAAAACGTGATTTTGTGCTCTTCCTTTTTGCAGTACAGCTGTCTCTCGCTCATAATCTGTCGTCTGAGCAAGCATGACGGACAGAAGCAAATGGTTATAATTAAATTAATATCCCCGACAACAAGTATAAACAGTAGTAATATAAAGACGGAATCCCCCGGGACGTGTCCCCGCGCCTGCCAGCAGGCTGCTCCTGCCGCATTTCTCTATCTCTCTGTCACTCATTTGCAATATCATTTTATCTCCATTCCCTCTCCCGACCGTCCTTGGCGGGACTGAAGTTATTCGCTCTTGAAATTGCTGGGGCTTTTTTTCCCGGTGGACACGGTCTGTTTTGAGGCAGTTCAGCTTCTCCACAGCACGGCGGCAGTCACCCAGTCCGGAGTGACTGGTATCTTCCCAGTGCCGCTGCTGCCTTTCGCTTTGCACATTCCGGAGCGTGTGAACACATCGACAATAGACGGCAAGCTAAGCTAAGGCGAGCTGATAAATGGCTGTCATGGAAGTCATGGTAACTGCGCTAATGCCTCTGATCTGGTTTCTGTTCCGTTCATCTCTCTTCTGATTATCCAGGTCTTGGAGCAAGTGTGACATCCACAAAGTGTCTTTACATTTGTGTTTAATTTACTAAAATTGTTTCTTGGGGCTTCCAATCTGCTGACGGATTCATTTTTCGGTAACACTACTTACCCAAGCACCCATGTATAATGCATTATAGACACCTTCATAATGCATTATAATGCATTCATAAAGTATTATAAACACACCTATTACTATTTATAAACTATTTATAACTATTTATAAAAAGGCATAACACATTATAGCCGTGTTTATTACTAATCATAAATGCTCTATGAAGCTCTCATCTATAATGCACTACAGATATCTTCATAATGCATTATGCAATATTATTCAGTATAAGCTATTATAAAGCATTGTGAAGGCATTTATGTTATGCCTTTTTATAAATATTTATAGCTGTGTTTATAATACTTTATGAATGCATCATAATGCATTATGAAGGTATCTATAATGCATTATGATGACTGCTTTAAGTAAAGTGTTACCCATTTTTCTTTTTTAATCCTTCAGCATACCGTTGAAACTTATATATTTATGTATTTGCCAAAAGGGGGCAGCATAATTGTCCACCACAAGACAGGGGTACAGCTTTGATGGGAATCAGTCCGTTTCAGGGCACATACATGCCCTCAAGCACACACTAAAATACTACATGGAAAATTTAGAGACACTAGTTAGCCTGACTGCATGTCTTTGGACAGCAAAAGGAAATCTGTTCTACACAGGGAGAGATTCTGTTAACTCCCCAGCCCCTGGAGGTGCCAGGAAGCAGCGTTGTCCAACCATCACCCCTGCAGGCGTGAGCCACCATGCCCCCCGCAGGCAGCTTCTGGAACTGCTAGTTCATGGCTACTAACCGCGACAGCAAGAGATTCCTGTCTCCTCAAGTACAGCTGTTATCACACATTTATTGATAGCTGGTAGAGGATACATTTTACTTTTTACTTTAGACCACATTTTAATGACTTTTGGCATGCACAGAGGGCGGACTGGTTCATGTCCACTCCCGTGAAACGTGAATAAATCGCATATTAACGCGCTTGTCACCGAGCATAATTTAATATTTTAAAAGTGCGCCATGCACTGTGACAGCAGCCAGGCCACCTTCGCAGGTCCAGCACTTTACTTTCCCTGAGCGTTTGAGTGATTTATTTTAACCATAAATTGCAAGGAAAAAGGGGGTTTTAGGGGTGGGGGGCACCAGAGAAGACTGATGGTCATTAAACACAGAGTTCAAAGCCACTGAACCTTGCTAAGTACTTACGGATGTGTTTTAAGCATTAAATTCACAGAACCTGGATTTTATAATGAGGACGCTGTCATCGGTGGGCTCCTCGCCGCGGCAACTACAGCCCAGTGTCGCGAATCCACTGACTGGAGCCAAACTCGGGACAACATCGGCCCCATTTTGCCAGGGAAGCAGGTGGTCTTTCGGTTAGGGAGTTGGCCCAGAACAAGGAAATATTGGCCGGTTCTAGTCCCTGGAGCAGAATCACTGTGTCTCCCTTTGGAATTTTTTCAACCGTGAGAACGTTTGCTCCAAAGCGACATGTACATGCATAACTCATAATAATACGCCTATCCTTGTTCTTTTGGTGTTTTTTTTCATCATAGCATTTTTGAGGCACAGCAGTGAAGAGCGAGGCTTTACATCAGGGAAGCTGTTCTTGTCTGTGGACCTCGCAGCCTGCGTGCTGTGCCGCAGCTTGGCCGGACATCACGTCCAGCTAATTATATTTTCGTGGCAGAAGCAGCTGCGATCATGACAGGCCTGTCTCCTCTCGGCACCCGGGTTTCTCCCAAACACGGCAAAGCATAATTGAGTCCGGGGAGCCAGACTTCACAGCCCTGGCACCAGGTTCTGCTGGGGAAGAAGCGATGCCGCCCCCACCTGGTCCGGCCCAGGTGGTACTTGGACGTGGTGTCCAGCTCCAGCTCAGGGGAGTTTAACATACACAAAAATGTTCTGTGGGTAGAACAAAAATGATTGGCTCAGAGAGAAAACCAATTAGATTGTTGAGGAGGAGGGTCCAAGCAACTAGAGCAGGTGGCACCAACCAATCAGATGTCTTGGTCACAAAGGGCATAACCTGCTGGTTAGACTCTCCCGACCAAGGTCTCTCTCCCTCACCGGGAAGGCCTGTTTCGAAGGCACAGGGCTGGTTTAGCTTGGAGGCCCCGGGCCCAACCCATCCAACTGGTATCCGGTCGGTGCAAAGTCTCTTCTTCGGCTCTGTTGACACTGCAAGCTTTTCAAATAAGGCTCCACAGGTGTCCCGCTGCGAGCAGAGCTAACACGCGTGCACAAATCCGCTAAATATGCCACCGTACCGGCGCATATCTGAGAGGGAGTGTGAGCAAACGCTCGCAGTAAGATTAAGACACCCAGGCGATAGTGACAGATTGGAGAAGCTTATGCGTATTGCTGGTTAAACATGGGGGTCGGAGTCAAAATCCACCGTAGGCCCATAGGAATCTGAAGCACGTCGTGCTCTGACTTGAGTAGTGAAGTCTGACATGGGGGGGGGGAATGAAAGATTAATTAAGGAAATCTGATGGTAACTGAGTCTCTACGATGTGTAACAATGGGGGAAGGAAAAGATAACAAATAGCTGAGTGTTAAAGTTTATCTGTGTCTTTGAATTTATTTTAGTTTTCTTCTTAGCAGTAGAAGCAGGTTTAAACTGAACCTCAGAATTTCTCCTGAAAAGGACATTCTGACTGCGATTGATTATATTTTCTGACTTCTGAAAGTTTTTCCTTCTTGGAACCCATATATTCTCTGTAGAAATGGTGCCTGCTATTGTTTTCTGATCTAAAAAAAAACATGGGAATGAAAGGAGGCACTATGAGAAAAACTACACACCACTGTGTTACCTCGTTCGCAGCTTCCCAGCTGGAACTGTAATTGAAAACAGATTGACTCAAGCGTCGGACTGCAGCTAAGCATTACATTCCTGATTCAGTGGTTTTGTAATGGGGATAGTGTGTGACTCAGCAGGTTAGGGCATTATGCCTGTGCGCAGAAGGTCGGCGGTTCAAATCCAAGAGTCAGCACAATGATTTCACTACTGGGCCCCTGAGCGAGGCCCTTAACCCAACGATTGCTCCAGAGATTGGCTGCCCCTGTTTTCACAAAAACAAAATGGTCATCATTTGGATAAAATTTCCTGCAGCTCAGCAAATAGAGGGTTATGCTAAAGATGTAAAGATTGTGGGTTTGAGTCCCAAAGAACGTCTGTAATGAATTGTAACCTTTTCTCTACTGTAAGTTGCTTTGCACAAAAGCATTAGATTGATGAATACATGTAATATAAATGGCTGCTCGGCTCTTTTTTTCGCCTTTGTTATATATTTATACCCTAAAATTATTATTTGAATAGCCGTACCAGCCTTGGATCGGCACCCAGTCGACAGCAGCTCAGAGAAAGAATGGTCTGTCTCCACTTTGAAGAGAGGGAGGTTTTTGTAACTTACCGTAAGCTGTCTGTTTTTGACAATACCAGTTTGGGGGGTGGGAAGACAATCACTGGACCCCCATGAAAGGAAGCAGGGGACTGCCACTGTGATCTTGTTAGGCAGGAGATAAAGGCAGACTAGCCCTGTGATCTCGGCAGGTTATTCGGAGGGTCGAGGATAGGTAGTGGACAGCCCCCCTCCCTCGCAGCAGGGAGAAATGGGAACCCGTTTTTACCATTTAAATCAACCCCAGTCTTCAGTGGGGCATAATTGTGACTGTTCCAGCTTCTCAGGCTTGGGGGGTGGTGGTGGGGGGGGTTTTCGGTGTGAGACCCATGGTGGATGATTCCGCCTCCCCCAGGTACATGAACGAGGGCCATAAACACATCGTATTCCACAACCACCCCCCCCCCCAACCTGATGTGTTTATCTCTCATCTCAACTCTTCTTCCGCTTCCTCCTTCTTTTTTTTGTCTTTTCACTTTTTCTCCGTTTTGATAGAAGTGATATAGCTATGGGGGGGCAGGGAGGGGGGGGGGGGGTGGGTTGCCGAATTGCGAGCGGGCAGGATTGAAGGATGAGCTTGGCTTCTTTGGCTGGAGGAATCTGCGCGGATCAGGTGGAGAGCAGTAGATTATCCGTGATGGATGGGTGACGTTTTGGGCTCTGGATCCGCCGGAGTACAGGCTGGACCCGTGTAATGAGCACGCGGCGAATCTCCATCATTTGTGCGCCGCTGAGTCGACTTCAGGCCGGTTTAGAGCGGCTGCCACACCATTTAGAATAGGAGCTGTCCGTATTTTTCTCTAAATTGCATTTTTAAAAACCATGCCACATGCTTGGCCAGCTGGTCCGCTGCATTCGCAGATCGCTAATGGGTAAGTTAGGGGCCAGGCGTTCCTTTTAGCGGGCGAGCTGAACAGTGGCGGCCCGGATGAGTGCAAGGCTGAGGAAGAGCGGGCCGCGAAAGTTACAGGAAGCAAAACACGAGCAAACCGCTAATGCGCCATCGCCGGAACAGAACATCACTTAGAAGCCGTTCCTCCGGACCCAGAGGGAAAGTTTCCCACCCACTAACCTGGCAGCGTATCATTCTGCCGGAATGTGAGATGCTTTCATAAATACGGAATGAGGAACATGGAACGCCGGGAGAGAGAGGGAGAAAGTGCCTGAGAAGTAAACTAACTTACCTTTAATCAGCCAGCTCAGGCTCACACATGCCAACTTTGCCTGGTCCCCCCGCCCAAAGACTCAAGGCTGAAGGCCAGACAGGGGCTTAACAGGAATGTGGAGCGTTACATAGCGCCACCCAGTGTCCGGAGGACTGAATTGCTTTTAGCATATTGTGACGCTGGAATGAAAGCCTTGTTTTCAGAGGGCAGACCTGTAATTAATGAGCAGAGCTACTGTACTGACGTGGGTAAAAAGGCAGATAATCGCATATGAGCTGCTCAATAAAGGCAGACAGATTTGAATAATGGCAATCCTAATTTTCTCCCTCTCGAGAGGAATGCATTAATCACTCATTAATAGGCCTCAAAACATCAGCTGAAGTGCTTCGGAGTGAGATAACGTGGTGAGCAAAACGCTTTGACCTTCGGAGATGTTTTGGTTTTGGAGAACTTTATCAGCGCTACCTAGGAACTGTGTAATCCATCATGTGCTAAGTTTTCGTGGTATAAGCTCACACTCATTAGACTTTTGGCACTTCTTGTCTTTTTATATCAAAAGAAAGGTAGAGCATCAATAGTTAATCGCGATATCAAAGCAGCTGGGAACATAATTCAAATTCTTTTCAATTCTTTATAAAACTTTACACTTCCATTCTTGAACAAAATCAAAATATAGCCCGATGCACCCTGGACATGAAGCAGTTAGATTTTACCCACTAACACTTTAATAATATGTGTTGAACTATGTGAGAGAAAATCGAAATTTTTAAGAAAAAGTCAGAAAAATATTAGGGTTATATGTCTCGGTGTCATATGAGAGTTACTGTTCTTGTTGCTGAATAGATTTCAGCGCCGCACCAGTAATTTTTTTGTCCAAAAAAAAGAACAAAAAGGTCACTTTCTGTCTGGCTTTAAGGGAGAGACCAGCAGCAGTAACATCACTTGGCACCAGACTCCTTCCTCAGCCATTCGTTCATAAGAAATACATTTTTTGCATGCGGGTGCCCATCTTGCAGAGGAGCCGAAAGGTTCTAGCAGCAAGTTGTACGTGCCGCTGCGTTTCATGGGACAATCTTTCAGATGGGGAACTGGTGACGGCAATTTAGCGAGATCAAATGATGGGCAGCCTATAGAGAGCAAGGCAGCCATCGTAATGTCACCAGTGAGCGGGTCAGCGAGGAAATCTTAGTGTCCCCTTGCACAAACCCCTCAATTATTGGTGTCAAGGTGGAGAAGAAGCCCCCTTATAGGCCACCAGGGTCCGCACCTCCCCTTCAGTACCACATGGAAGGAAGATGGGGACACACAAATCTAACTGAGTAGAATGCAATTCAAGAGGAAATTTCCTAAACTTGATTCATTTTTTGTTGTTTTGAGATTAGACAGTCAATGACCTAAAGTCAAGTCTCCTCATTATACGTTACAGTACTGGGAAGCCAACACACACTCAGTCCTCATGTAGTCTAATGAGGAATTTCCATTGCTTTTCGAAAACCGTATCCCGAGGACCGGGTGAGTTTTGTAAATTCGCTCTTCGGTCAATGCCGAATTTGCCTGGTGGACGACCTGTTCTTCTGCCATCCCCGCGTCCCGAATATGTCCAGGTAAACACGTTTCCTGAATTGTGAGGTTTCACACCGAACGTGCTGTCAGAGAAATGGGCAGGAGAGTGACATGAACTACATCGGGGGGGGGTGGACCTTTGTTTGGGGAGGGGTGTGGAGAAAGGCTTCAGCTAAAGGGAAACATGAAAACATACTATATTTTGACTTTAGCATGAGGAAAGCACTGAAAACCAAGGAGGATATGGGCCTTGGGACAGGATGCACTGGGGCCTGAGTGCATTTCCCATATTGATAGAAAAAACTCACCCTTATGTAGGTGAAGTGAATGAATGTCTTTGCTTCTCATTTTACATAATTTCTTTGTCTTTTTTTGCTGCTCTGCATAAATAACTTTTTTTTAATGCTGCACAGCACCACTGCCCAGCTCTTTATGGGTCTTTCTTTCCTGTTTTGCTGAATCTTAGCCCTCCTTAACAATGTCGCCAAACAGAAATAAACTTCTCTGGGTTTAATTTTAGTTGGCAGTTCCCTTCTAAAAGGTTTCACCAAAGGACCTCTTCATATGGTATTTGAACTGCAATTTACACTAAGGGTCAAAAATCCGGAATTGGCTCCAGCCAATTCTGTCCCGTTAGCTAAGTTAATCTTTAATGAGATCTTCATTCTGGCCAGTCAGGGAGGGCTGCCCGCGGTGCCTTTGCTGTCGTCTTCGCTGATGTCTTCGCCAAGCAGAAGGAGCCTGCGAACGGCAGATGGGGCTCTGATCACGAGTCATCCGCTCTTGCGATGGGTGTTCAGCTTTGCGAGGACCTCGAAGCCGCAGCACAAAAGCGCCCAGAGGAAACGTGCGCACAGAATGCAGAGGCAACGTACACACAAGTAGTCGGCTCTCTCAGTTCCCCCCTGTTCCAACATCTGCTCTCGCTTCACCAACACCTTTCTTCCCGGACGTCACCATGTCAAAGACATGCCATTTCTCTCTTCTACTTTTTTTAATCTAGAAAAAGGACGTCTCCATGCCTGGAGCTTCTGCCGTCCACCCTCGCACCCTCCCCCTCAAACTTAACGAGCAGGAGCCTATGTGTTCTCTCGTGTGCAATGAATCCCCAGCTGTCAGTCACGTAACCGCAGAACCGATGAGATCAAGGCCTTCGGCCGTGCCACCATGACCCTGAGAAGCAACTGCAAACTTCAGGGTTTTTTGCAGCAGAAGGCTTGATGTGGGGGGTCCAGTCCAGTGAAACAAATTTATTATGGTGCGTTTCGGGCATCAGGGCTTGGAGGGATAATCTGAAAAGCATCTGGGTCAAACTCAAAGAGCTGATGGAAGCATCTTACATGCTGTTTTTCGGCCTCAAAATGGTGACCAATATCGGGTGCGATTCTAATGGAAGCTGAAAGGGGGGAGGGGTTCATACCCATATCTCATTCCAAGGTTTCCATTCCTTCTAAACGCTCCACACAGTGGAGCTGAGGTCAGTCTCCGAGTCAGCAAACAGCTGGCAGGCCAAGCCCTCTCAGGTCTAACCTGTGATGGGGCTGTTGGGTGGGCTGAAGAGAAAGCATGATAAATGTTTACATCTTCAAGCTACATCACTTCCTGTACCAAAGCCCTGCTATACTGTGTCTCAGCCACGGTCTCAGGAACCACCAACAGTCTGCGTTTTTGTTCTCTTCCTGCTCCCAACGTACCAGGTATTCAGTGTTCTTGATTAATTGGTTCTAGTGTGGGTTGAAAAACACTGTTCCCATGAAAGGATAGAGTGGGCTCTATCCTGCTGGCCGGGAGGGGGCCAGGGGACGCCAGTGTGGCTGGGCTCTCAACATCTCTAGTTCAGCTTCTGCCAATACAACAATGGCCTTGCAGTAACAGGGACGCTCTGGGCACATTAAATGCCTTTGGTAGCAGGTCTTTAGCACATTGTTCCATGCTGAGATCCATGCTGGGCAGAGAGCAGCCGCCGGCTTGGCTTGGAGGGCCCTTTGTGGAGCCGGTGGGCGAATGAGTGCACACTAGCTCCACCACAGTCCTATTTTGCTTCAAATCAGCCAGCAGTCCATCTGCTAGGCTCAATGCTGGAACACCCGCTGGATCAGGCGTTAAATCACCTAATAGACCCCCCGCTAGACCACCTGCTAGGCCACTCACTACGCTAGCTGCTACATAACTCGCTAGACCACCTGCTGAAGTCAGGTCAATAATAACGCTTAGGGTAGAGAGTCAGTCGGGTTGGACTTAGGAGGTATTTTCAGATTTAGATTCAGAATACTTTATTGATCCCTGAGGAAATTATGTGGGTACAGTTTCTCCCGGACAGTAAGAAAATAAGTAACAAGTTAAATATCAATAATACAAATTTACAATACTAAAATTACAAATGGACAAATATTACAATAACGAAAATTACAAATGGAACTCAATATACAAACAATGTTATATATAATATATATAATATTATATATATATATATATATATATATATATATATATATATATATATAATATGTTATATAAACAATACATAAACAATATTCTAATACGTTATAGAAATTAACTATACATGGGGTTTAATTTAGGTTTATCTTGGCTACTTGGTACCTAAATAAGGGAGAAGGAAACAAGAGGGAAGTTGTAGTAATTCTGAAAGCCAATGAGACCCCCAGCCTTGAATACATCTAGCCCCATACAGAACAATTAAAGATCAAAGATCCCGCTAATCGCATTTTTTTTTCTTTTATATCACAATCGTAGATTATTACATATTACAAATGTATTTCTACCATAGCGAGATAATAGTAAATATAATATGTATGATGATGTATGTGAAAATTCCTTTTTTTTTTGCGGGGGGGGGGCACGTGAAAACGAACAATAAGACGAATGTAAAACACACGCCCACATACTCTGCATTTCGTCGCAAGGTTTAGTTGCACCTTCTCCTGCACATTTCCCGCTATTGGCCATGCGGGACCATGTTGCGATACCACACAAATTAAATCAAGGAGCAGAAGTAGCACCCCATCCCACCCCTTACATTTTTATTGGGGTAGGGGGGGGGATTTCCCCAGGGCTTGTCTGCTCAGCTCGTTGTTGAACAGAAATCAGCACGTCAGACAGGCGAACGCACAAGTAAACAAGAAGGCCTGGGTTTTCAGTCGCTTTCACTGCGGCACCTGCGACGTTGCATTCGAAGGGGGAAGAAGGAGAGCTGCACGTTTCTCGGCCATGGCTGCATCCCCGTGAGGTCGTTTACACCATTCAGTATCACAGACAAAGGAGAATCGGTTGGGGAAAATAGCATTCCCGCCAGAATTGGGACACCAAATGCATTTAGCTATTCATGTAAAACATAAAATGTTACACACTGCTACACTGGAACACATTAGCATCCCGAAGCAGTGGGATTTTCCGTCAAGCTTAATTTAGTCTCAGATGTTCACCTTGTAAATATATCGTTACACAGATCGTGTTACGTTGGCCAAAGGAAATGTAATTCAGTGATATTTCGGCAGACCTCTGAGCCAAGGGCGTGCATGTAACTTGTGTATACACTACCGGTTTTTGCACACCACTGCGTTTTACCACTTTTCCATTTATTTCATAAACTGTTGATTTTTTTTTCTCGTTAAGAATTGGAAAGTTGAGCGAACAACTATAAATGAAAATTATACGTCAAGTAAAATAAGTCTCCTTGACAACATGGAAAGAGTATGGAACAGGCTGTCCTTTAAATTTAAATGCACTAGTTAACTGTTTCATCGCATGAAACAGCCGTATTTAATGTCCCTTGTAGAAAGACTGCCTCAAATTTTCTCTGCTGTTACAATTGCTAGAGAAGGTTACTTTAATGAATGAAAGATATGACATTTGCTAATAAAGGTATTAAAGTGGTGAATATACTGTAAATTTATTTGTTTTGAGTGTATTTTCAGTAAATGTTAACTGACTGACATGCAACTGTAGAAAATTTCAGTGTGTGCAAAACTTTTGACTGGTAGTGCAGTGATCCCCCGCTATATCGCGGTTCGGCTTTTCACCGATCGCTGATGGGTCTGGCACGTTACGTCCGCGACAGGCGGGGGATCACTGTATATGTTCACGTGAAACCATAACCATCCACGCCGTGGCATTTTCGCATAAAGCATGAGTTTAATCTAATGATAAATATCTAGGTGTTTCCATGCTCCTAACATTTACGAGAAACGGTAATTGTTCAGACTTTTAAACTTCGTCAGATTTTGGGTATGATATAATGGCCAGAAGACTGAAGATGAAGTAAGCCGGTGAAGCTGACAGCTCACAGCGATCACAGAATGGTCACTTTGCCAGTAAAATCTCCCATGCTTGCTCTTCCATCTCTTGCTTTTCCCCCTGTCTTGTGTCTTCCTGACCGCCAGTCTTTAAGGCCCAATCTTCTGAAATTAGCTCATAACACTTAGCCAGTACACAGGTAGGTCTGGCATTTGTTACTCAAGACACCTGTTGGGGCTGATCACACTTCTTACATTTCAAACACGTACAGATCTTCGCAAAAGTCTTAGCTTGGTGAGCTAAATGATCTTCATGTTGGTAGAATACTATTGTTCTACTAGCAAAGTGTGGCAGCTTTGCCATTTCAGTACCTCTTGTAAAGTCATGCCAGTATTTGCAACAACCAGGCGAGATGACCCATGGATTTTTTGACTAGCATACCATGTTTGGCTAATAAATGCCTCATGGAGTTATTTAAATAATTAAATTAATTAGGCGAGCCGGTGGTGAAATGTAACAGATACATGGAAAGGTTAGGGTGCCCTTGAGGAGCGTTTTGGGAAGTGAAGCGTTGTTCATCTAGCCATCTAACTAGATGTCAGCAACTTTTTCGAGAACAGAAGAAATTCTTGTTCTCTCTCTCTGTGCTATATATATATATATATATAATTTTATTTTATTTTTACGGTATAACTCATAATTTACATAGGTTCTAATGTTCGATTGTTTTTTTTCTTCTTTTTTTCCCAAATACGCATTCACTCCCCAGATAAGTAGCTCTCTGAGTGCCTAACACTTTTGCACGGTAACTGTATTTGACTCTCATGGTTCAGGTCAACATGAAAAAGTTCCTTTTAGGATATGAACCTAGAGGCTGATGGCTCAGACAGCCTTTAATGACCTGTTACCGCAGGCTGTCATGGACGAGATGAGCCACAGAAAGGGTAGAATAATTTCGGAGAGGCCACAGCTGTTGTCCTGTGGCTTTGTGAGGCGGTAGCTAAAGAGGACACGTCCCCGTCTTCCGTAGCGAGAGGTTAGGGAAGCGGAGCATCCGTCGTCACGTTTGATACCTTGGAGATTCACGGGCAGATAATTAAAATTCAGAAAGTGACCTGAGCTGTCCAAAGGTGAAAACATATGGCATTGCCGGCCTCCCTTCCTCCGATGATCATTACACGCGGTAGGCAAAGGAGATGCCCTCCCCCCCGTCTCGCTTTGATGATGTCACCTGATCGCTCATCCAGGTGCTGGAATAACATTAGAACGGCCGGACAGGTGGCAGTTCGAGGGAGGACAGTTCGAAGCCACAATAATGAGAAGCTCGCCAACTGGAGCCCCATCTGCCAACGTGCTGAGCGCTGCGGACCATTAAATCACATCTCAAAGTTTTGTTGCAGGCGTCCCGGCGAGGCAGGTTAATGATTGCATCAGAGGAAGCGCCCATCGTTTGATATGTTAACGTCGCCTCCTCGCTGAGTTCATGTGCCAAGTTTTCCTGGGAGAACTTTGTTTTTTTTTTTTTTTTTTCCCCCCCACTTGTGTTTGTGTCACCTTACATACTCTGCTAGTTCTGCTCAGCCGCAGGGTTGACTCGAGGTGAACTGGAAAGCTCATGGAAGCATCAGCATTACTGGACCGGAAAGAAATGGACGTGGACCAGTTGGTGTGAAGAGCCCTGGCGTGATGAACATTTGTGCTAGGAAAAGAGAGAGAGAGAGAGAGAGAGAGAGAGAGAGAGCATGGTGGTCTGAGGAGTGGTCTCCGTCAATCACAGGCAGTGAAATCATGAATGAGAATCATATGCTTTAGCATAAAAAGAGATGCTTTTTTATGTAAAGAAAAGCACTCAATTCATTCAGCAAACAGGAAAATTAAATATGACTCAAGTAGGTTGCTCCTCTGTCTGTTGTACAGGACAATATAGGTCTTGATTTTCACTTATAATTCAGCATTAACATATGTTGGCGCTTGATTAGCATTAACGTTAGAAACGATAATATTCAGAAGACAAAACAAGCCACATGCAGGGGTGCTTCTGAGGGCATTTGCTAGGTTATGCTTCACACTGAGTGTTTCTAGAGGTTTCCGCAGGCTGCACACGCAGCCTTGCTATTAGGCCGGCCTGTTCGCCTGCTGCTAAATGATAGCATGTCAGATGCTAAAATGGTCAGCGCTCAGTAATGAAGGGGTTGCTGTCCAGCTTGTAGTTTTTTTTGTTGGTAATATGTATCGGGGGGGAAGGTGGGGACAGGGGGGGCTTGGGGCTTACTGGGGCATTTCGGTGTTTTAAAGTTGAGCAGATTTTAGCACTACCAGTGGCTTCGTATTCAGTGGGGTGCTGGTTTGCTGTCTGGAAGGAACTCACTGCAATTATGAGCGAGTTTTTATTTTCAATTGCAATTACTTAATTTAGAAGATGCTCCTATCCAGCTGTGCCAACCAGTCCCTGGAGCAAGAGGGGGGGTTACAGGCTTTGCTCGAGGGCCCAACAGTTAAATCACTCTGCCGACTGTGGGATTTGAGCTGGGGATATTCCGATCACAGGTACAGGAATCATCATCCATTCTAATTACTCAGGTTTTGGTTGTCCCCATATTAGTTATAATTTGAATGACTTTTTGAATGAATTTGAATGAAGTTGTTTTAATGACCTGCCCCATCCTCCAAGTAAGATAATAGTGCATAGTTCAGCATATCAAGTCAGATTAATTAAACAGTCTGCCAATGGCAAGCCAGTCCAGTTACAGGTGCCTGTTACAAACCGCAGCAGCCTGAATAAATGTGAATAAATACCAGGTCACGGTGAATCCCGCAGAAATGGACGTGCGGCGATTTAAGAGGATCGTGTCAGGTTAGCGAAATTACAGCACAACACGGTATTTGATGCAGCAGACACAGAAATTATCCCCGCTGATTTTTAGAATTCGGTACCAGTTCCATAGCGCGGTGAAAGTGGGCAGAAGGAGGACTCGGTGCCAAAATCGCTCCGAGCTCAACAAACGCGTATTCCAAGTAAAAAAAAACCAAAACCAAATAAATAAGTAGGAGATCGCGGTGGACTGGACTACAGCTGTAAGCACCTTCCTCAGGAATCGAGTGGAACTAATTGCCTCGGGCCGAAGCGGAGAGACTGCAGCGGGAAAAGGCAGAAACGTTCCAGCACTGCGACTGAGCGAAGCCGTCCGAGGCTCACCGGCTTATGGGCTGAAGCGATCCGGTATGTGACAGCGAATAAAGATAAACTGAGATTCCCAGAAGAGCTCGGCCTCCACACCGAGATCTCCTGGAGGAGCAACCCGCCGCTCCGCTAGAAACGGATGACCGTCGTTAGGCGGCTGGAGGCCTCTTCCCATTACTCGAGTGTCCGGCGGGGGGCCAGATTGGGGAGTGAGGGGCATCAGGAGCCGGTTGGGTTGACGGAGAGTCCCGTCAGAGATCAGAACAAAAGCCCAGGAATAGAAGTGCTCACATTCAGGAGCATTCGTGGGCAGCCTTCCTTGACCCATGTGGGACCTTCTGGGTAAATAACGCTGAGCAGTACACAGCTTAAAAAGCCTCCCTCGCGTACGCTGTGCTGAGTCCGGCGTCAGCCTGTCTTCAAAGCCTCGGTCTGATGAGCTGAGCTTCTGCAGAGCGGCATCTGCATATCTGTGTCTGCCAGCCTGCTCACCTGCGGACAATGCCCCCTCCTCCATAGCGGAAGGAACAGCTATATATGTCCCATTTTGGGATTCCCACTTGAGTGTTCCATTTATCGAAAGCAGTAGGTATGAGGTTTTAAATGTATCTCGAATGTTTTCATCCATCGATCATCCGTCCAGTCCTGGATTAGTGTGGGCGTCGTACATCCTGGGTGTAAAACCAGCCAATCACAGAGCAAATACTCACACAATAAAGAAAATGTAGATACACCGAGTTACTTAGTGACATTCCTAAACTATGGGAGGAAACAGATAATGACATGGAATATGTAAAATCCATAAACGCAGCGCCAAAGGCAGCATTCAAACCCATAACCGTTGATGGGAAACCGCAACGTTTCCCTGAAATGTTTAGGTAGGCAGTGCTGAGAAATATCCATAATAATTCATAGGTAATCTACTTTTGGCCCTTAGCCAGGAATGAATGTCAGGGATGGTACAGTCAACCCTCCTTGGTGGGATTTGTCAGCTGGGGGGGGTGATGGTAGATTTCGCTGACTGGGAAGGTTGGAGCAAATTTGGTGGAGGATTCAAACCTGTTGCTTCATCAGTAGGGACCCCAGTTGATGAATGTGGTAAATCTGAAGCAAGAAGAGCTGCGTTCAGTGTGGGGGGGGGGGGGGCAGGGGCAGCTGTGTATTTTGCACAGCGGAGTGTCAATACGAGTCAAAATCCATGCTGCCACACTATAACCCGGGGGTAGCTCTGCCTGTGAAAAACAGGCCCTTAACAGTGATTTGTTTTCCTGGGCCGGCTGGACCCCCACGCCACGCCCCCAGGCATCCGCTCCGCCTCCAGCTACCTCTTAATGCCACCGCGGTCTCCAGAGCATCCTGACCTGATTTCCAATAATTGTAGCAAAGTGAAAAATCGATGGAGGTTCGGAGGCCTCCGAAACAGCGGTGAATCGATGGAGCCACCCCCCCATCCCACCCACTCGCCTCCATCTCTGGGGGGGGGGGGGTCCCCGATTTGTTTAAATCGCTGGCTGTATGCAACACGTACCTGTTTGATCCTTCCCATTCAGTGCTTAATTAACCACACACCCCACTGTTAATGGGTCACAGTCACATGGTCATCAGGGTATGTGCACGCTTGAAGCTCATTGGCTGCCAAGCAGGACAGCTGTGACCTGATTGGTTAAAGAACCAGACACATGACCAACAGGTTCAATTTTTGGGTTCCAGAAAGGTTCCTTTGTTTTACTCTTTTGAAGGATTGAAAAGGTTGTTGCTTTTATACTGTTGATTACGTTAAATATTTTTCCTTTAGTTCCCCACTGGAGTACATTTTAGGTTTAAGTGTTAGCTCTTCATATAAAGCCCATTTTATGACAAACTGGAATTGTTGGTTGTGATGGAGTAAAATGGCTCTTGATTATGTCAAGATTTTTTTAAATTCAGTGACCAGTAACAGTCCAACGCTGCCACGATAATCCCTTCAATAATCCTGCACTGTTATTTGAGAACAGGCTCATGGCAGGGACTAATAATTCTGCAGGGTTTACTATACTAACACTAAATATAAGCAAAACCAAGGCACTGATGCGCTTTCTCCTCCCTAATCTGTAATAATCTTAGAGCCTTATCATTTTTACGGAATTGATGCTTATTCAGTGGAGGGTAGATATTTGCTGCAGGCAACATAAAGGGACAGCTATTATTTTAACTTAATCAATTTGGTAGAGAATGGTGACCTGGAAAGCGGGTATCCATGGCAACGCAGTCAGGCCGGTGCGTGTGGGTCAGGTCCTTACACCATACCGCATGTGCCGTCCGCTACCATCTCGCCACCACTCACGCCCTCCAATAGGGACCTTCGGAAAATCACCCAAGCAGACATCTGTCACTGGATCTTCACCACCAGGTCTGTGATTCATTCGCAGCAGAACTCGCCATCGCTTAGAAGTGCTAATTGACACAGGTCTGGCAGCGCAGCCAAACGCTGCCGTCACCTACTTGCATCCTGGCAACGGACCTGTCTTTTAAGAAACGGGACTTGTGTGTCAGGTTCGCGACGGAACACTGCCTGAGATGAGGGTAACCTTTGGGAGTTCCGGGAAGCTGAATTTAGATGGTAATTGGGGTCAGAGGAAAGCTGAGGTAACAACATAATGAGATTCTTCGTCCCGAACTCCATGTCATGTTGCTACATTTTCCCTGCATGGAAAGCTTGACATTTCTAAAGGACTTTGGAGAAACAAATTTTGATACAAAGTTGAAAGTACATTCAATATTTCCTCAGATTAAATGATCCATTTAATGCATAACAGTAGGAAATGAATGAATGTTTAGAGTTTACCTTTGAGCAGTTGAGGAACATAGTGTAATACATAACCATTTTTCTGTAAAAATTAAATATAGGCTCCCCTGATTATGGAGTGCTGGTATCCAGCAGGTTTTTCATCCTACCTGGTCTCTGTTGAATGGCCGGATATCGGCACTCCAGGATCAGGTTGCTTGACCCTGCATTTTAATAATGGTAATGTAGGGAACAAAACAGAACGTAATCCCACAAACTTGCTGTAGTGGGAACAGAAGACTGTGTGGCTGGTGTGTGGCTCTGCAGATTAGGATGCTGTGCTTGTGACCGGAAGGTCGTAGGTTCCAATCCCTTGGTCGGCTGAGTGATTTACTGCTGGGCCCTTGAGCCAGACAACTGCCGATTGCTCCAGTGACCCTCCCACGCTGCTTTCTCATAAATATCTCTGTCACCTTAGATAAAAGAGCACACTGTAATAGATAAAATGTAGATTAGTTATTCTATCAAGACTGGTATCTCGTTAGTGGTGAGTGTCTTGGCCCTTTTGAAGGAGATCAACGTCTGCGGTAGGCAGAGTGATCAGTAATGAGTTTGTGTGAGTTCTGAGGTGCTTTTTACCTAGTAAGGAGGGAGATGGTCCATGGCACATGTCATTCTCTCAGTCACAGCTACGTTTGCGCTGATGGACGTGTCGAGTGATGCACTGTGTAACCCCACTGGCACCAAACACTCCTGTCCTTTTCTGTGGCTTGTAGGGTCATTTTATTTGGTTGGCCCAGTGAGTTGTGGTTTCGAA